>NW_021703780.1:34729645-35329645 GCF_005190385.1 Monodon monoceros
GTGTGTGTGTGTGTGTGTGTGTGTGTGTGTGTGTGTGTGTGTTTCTACAGGAGCATGTGTGGGTCAGGGGAAGGGGGCTGGGATGAGGAACCAGACTCCTGGACAGAAAGAAGATGGGAAGGGGAATCGGATCGGGGCAGGCGGGGAGGGGGAACTTCTAACTCGTTCTCCATCTAAATCTAGACCCAGGGTGGAGGTGGGTGGAGAGGGAAGGCCCGTAGAGGTAAAGCTTCCCACTGTCTTATTCTCAGTGAGGCCAGGATGAGAAGGAAAAGGGCTGGAATGACAGAGCTGGATGTTCAACATCCGGAAGAGTTTCCCCTGAGACAACAGACAACCCAGGATCCCCCTCACTGTCTCCCAAACACTCTCCCTTCGCCATGGTCACCAGAAGGACCTGCGACCCTTCTTGAAGGTGCAGCTGAGGTCTGAGGCCAGAGAGATGTACATCCATTCCTAACATGCTCTACATCCTAAAGGTGCGCCCACCTCATACAATCATTCTTCAATTTTTATACTCCTCTGGCCGAGACCTCACCACTCCCAGTCTAGATTCCTGGGGCTTCTGCCCCTCTAGAGACATCCTTTACAAGCCAGGGAACTCTTTCTCGAAAACACATTTCATTACATTTCCCTCCTCGAGCGTTTGGGGTCAGACAGCCCCTAAGTGAAGCTGTTGGCAAACGGAGAGGTTCTCTTCTCTTCCCATGTCCCATGAAAGGAAACTGAGTCTCAATCACATCTACCTGACTGAACTGGAGTGAGGATTAAGTGAGAGAACACACTTAAAGCGCACATGGTAGTCCCACTAATAATAACTCATCTAATATTCTTATTTTAAAGGTCTTCTACGTGTCAGTCACTGTTCCAAGTAATTTGTATGTATTAAGTCAATTCTCACAACAACACTTTGCTCTGGTTATCGTAATTACCCCCATTTTGCAGATTGGGAAACTACAGCCCAAATGACGAAATAACCTGAATTTAGTCATTCAACTCAAAGACTGGGAATGGGATGATAAGTTCACTAATATGACTCGAAGCCGCGCCTCCCTCACCCCTGCTGCTACATCTCCCACAAGGGCTCCTCAACATGTGCTCCATCAAACCTGGACTTGCCAGTCCAGGAATGAGACTCCGGCCTGCTCCGGGCCCCTGAGGAATTGATATAGGCTTTATTATTACTGGACCCCAGAGAAAATCCTAAGCACAAAGCTCTTTAAGATGAAAATCTTACAAAAACATTAGGTGCCTTGTTTGCCTCCCTTAATTGCTGAGATGCCTAATACCTAAGCAACCCTTCATTACATGTTTAAAACCTTAAATCATAAGTTGTGAGCACAGGAAGCAAAAACAAAATTCTTTTTTTTTTAAACCACAATTAAAAAAATATTATTTCTGATCATGAACAATGAATGTTTCCACACCGCCTACGACCTTTGGTTCTGCAGAGCTGCTTGCCTGCCCGTATGCAGCTGGCCTTTCTGGCTGGCCTTGTGACCACGGAGAAGTATCCACAGGGCAGAGCTGTGTGATGTAGTTGTTACGAACTTTAACAATGTCCCTTCAAAATGCTGCTAGCAGGTGGCTCTACAATTTGAATAACTCAGACTGGAGATGTTATTAGAAGCCCAGGAGGCAATGAATGGGCTATATTCATGCTTCGTCTTTCCACTTAGATAAGAAAACCAGAGGTAGAAGGAATCAGAGGTCATCTCGCAGACAAGCAAACAGGTATGAAACGAATGATTTCTGCAGATCACGCTGTTAGTTAGAGCCAAACCTGATTTGGTTAGAGGTTAGAACCTCTCCTGCAACCCATCCCCAGGACCTCAGGGTGTTTCCTTGGACACACTTCCTAATTGCCAGATGCAAAGCTCTTTCAGGGCAACGTTACGTCTCACCTTTTATTATTATCCATCACAGCCCCCAGCAGAAAGCTTTACACAAAGCAGGCCTCAGACTGACGGGCTAACTGGTCTACCACCAGGACACGGCACCTAGCAAACTAGCTGACCATCTACTTAGCAATCTGTGTCTCCTCCCACTCTAAGTCTCCACTGGAGCTAAGTTAAGCTCACAGAGCGGTATGGTAATGAATTCCCCAAGAATTAGTCCCCTGGCCCCATACAACAAGGTCAGAGGGCATCCATCAGTCCCAGCTCCAGACTGTTTTTGGAGGGTGAACGTGAGTCAGGCTAACTGAGGCCACTTCTCTTGTATCTATTTACCTCAAGGATGAAGCCACTGGTCCTCTTATAGTACAGAACCAGAGCAGTGCTTGGCCCAGGCTGGAACTGGCCTTCAATTACCAGGGGTCCAACGTGACCCAGGGCATCTCTACTCTACACTCGTGAGAATCCAATAGAGGAATCAACTCCCACACGTGGGCCTGGGATGGGTGGTTCTTAGTGGATAATATTCAGGAAGGCCTCTCACTGCTGAGCAGTCTAGAAAAGTAGCCAGTGTTTGCACCTTCCCCTGGGAGGATGTTAAAATGGCTACACCTTGATATCAAGCTCTTCATTGCCCCGCCCTGCTACCCCGTCATGGCCTCGTCATTTCAGTCCATCTCTAGACCCGGGCCCAAGATCTTCACCTGTACGTTCCACCCTTTTCCTCAAATCAACCCAATCCTTAACATTCTAGCCAAGCCCTTGTCTCGTCTAGAAAGCACCCCTGCTTGGCCCTGTATTACTCCAGTAACCCTCAGCACACTCATATTCCATTTGTAGGTGGCTCTGCCAATGTGAGCATCACCGCATGCCAAGCCATCTCCTCCCTGTGCTCTGGCAGCAGCAACCCCATCTTCTACATCCACTGTGCCTACCCTCACTCCCATCAAAGAAAGCACCCAAGGTGGAGATCTGCAAATAGCGGGCTATCAATCCATAGGGCTAACTGTCCCAGGCTGTAGGAGAATGGATCCACTGACCTCTTCCTTGCTACTCACCTCATTCAGCTTGACCCAGTTGAAGGACTTCAGTGGGTGTGAAGGCTGGGGGACACACTTCTTCCTGAGCGGGACATCACTGCTGGGGAAGGGGTCTGGGGGGAGGGGCAGGCCCATACTGAAGCAAGGTGGGGCACCGGGGGGAGTGGGAGGCCCACCGGGGGGGAGGGGGGGGGGGGGCGGGGGGGGACAGCAGGGGAGCGGTGGGGGGGGGGGGGGTGGAGGCAGGTCACTGGTTGTCATCGAGGAAGACAAGGTAAGTGGGCCCCCAGGGGGAGGTGGGGAAGATACAGGTCCTGTCTGTGGGGAGACAGAGACATCAAAAAGACAAAGCATCAACAAGGATGCCTTTCGAGTCCCCCATCACTGTGCCTTCCCTTACTCTTATTCTCCACCTAGACTAGACCCCGAAGCCTGCTCTCACCTCCCACACACAATTAAGCCCCGTTTCCTCCCTCTGCATCCTGAACATCCAACACACAGATGCACACACAAGGCAAACACAGACGTAGTGGACAGTCATAGTCATCACATGCAACAGCGCGACTGACACAGACAGGCCTGCACACGGGCACCCAGCTGAGAGGGGGAGGGGAGCCCAAACCCCACCCGCACTCTGCTTTCCACGGTGTGCTTCCTGGGACAGTGTCACCCGGAGGAAGGAACGCTGTTTTTGTCTCACACAGGTGCCAACCTTGCAGCCTCAAGGGTCCCCTCTATCCTGGTCTGAGGTCTCCTCCACGCTGGGGTCCTCACCTCCTCCCCACGCCTGCTCTTCCCCCCACTGGCCTGAAGGTCTCGGCTCAACTATGTAAAAGCAGAGGAGGGGCCACGTACTGAGATTTCACTGAGTTGGGCCACCAGCTCTGCCACTTGTCCCCGAGCCTGGCGCAGCTCCTGGGACTCTCGGGCCAGCTTGTCCTTCATCTTGTTCAGTGTCCGCATCATCTCTTCCCTCTCCAACGTCTTGGTCTCGCATTCCCGCTCCTTCCTCTCCAGCCGGCTCACCAGCTCCGCGTGTTCTGGGATGGAAGAAGGACAGGAGGGGAAATGGGAAGAGAGGATGTGAATGCGTGTGTGTCCCTCTCCAAAGGAGGAAATGGGGTCCTCGGCTGGGCAGGGGAGGGGTGGGGAGCAGGGAGCGGGTTTGGGCAGAGCCCCCTCACCTTTCCGGAACTTCTCCGCTTGGTCTCGCCACTGTTTCACTTCGTTCTCATTGATGAGCCTGGCGGGGAGTGAAGGGTCTCTTGACTGTTTGCTCACAGCTTCCCAGAAGACATGGCATCTTCCAGTTCCCCACATTGGTACCCTGATCTCCAATCTGTCCAGCCACATCAAGGAGGCTAGGATTTTGACTCTCCAGATGTCTCTCCAGGTCCCATCCCTGACAAGTTCTCATTACCTGTCTCTCCATGGTCTGAGAAAGCTGAAAGGACCCTTAGAGTCCAACCCCTCTGGGATAGAGTTGAAGATCCTAAGACCAGAAAAGGAGATGACCGCTAACTCGTGGTAAAGCCAGGACTAAATCCCAGGCTTCCCTTAGTTGTACAATGATTTGTACCCCTTTGTAAAAATAGGTTCTCGCATCTGAGAGAGATCAAAATATTGGCCTTACCATGGTCCAGACTTCCAATGACCAATGTGTGAGAGCAAGAGAAATCGCCCACCCCAGCAACACAGAGTAAGTGGGTAGAGGGTAAAGAGGTGATGTGTCTAAATCATAGGAAGCCCCTTCATTCTTGTCAAACTCATTACAAGCGGTGAAAATGAAGCTTTTACCCAGACATCAAGGTATAAGAGAGGTGAAATTCCAAGGTGAGATCTCAATAATCATTTCTTTTGTAAATCTGAAAACACAGAGAAGTTAGATCCATGACTCTTGGCCTCCTCAACCAGGTCAAGGATATAAAGAGGGAGTGAAGTATGACGGGGAAATAATTTGCGAATAGATTTCTTTGGAGAGAGCCATTGTCATCCTCTCTGGTGGGGGGCGGGGGGGCGTCCTCCTTCAGCACCATCTAGTGAAGTGACTTCTTTGCGCCCACCCAGAGGGTCTGGCCCATGTTCCCTGACACCGGGAGGGAGGCACGGTGGACTGGGGCTAGGCGGGTCCAGAGGGTAGGCGGAGACCCGTGACACTCCAAGAATTTGTTAGTATGAGAGATTGCATGAGGGTTTCTCATGAGCCAGAGAGCATCGTGGAGGAATTCGGCTGAAGCTATTTTAAGTCTCATCCAAAAAGTCCATCTGGACACTTCAACAGTGTACGTCTACGTGTATTGTATTGCCAGTGAATCAGGACCTGATGGAAGGGATGGTGCCAAGCAGGCCTGGAGGAAAAAAAAGAAAAACATGTGTCTCCAGTGACCAGGGTTTTGTAGCGAGAGGCACCCAGCAAGGAACTTCTGAAGACCCCAGGAATACATGTCATATCTTTATCCATGTGCCAAGCCCAGAGAGCAGGAAGCCTATTTACTAAGTTACCTGATCAAGTAGGGCCTTTTCCCTTTCTCCTTCCTGCCCCCATGCTGCCTCTGGTGGGGGTCAGAAAATGGTTAGCTAGAGGAAAGGGGGGTGGGGTAGAAGGGGCTAGAAGAGAAACAGAACACAGAAAAAGAAGCCAACCATCACACTCACTCACTCTCTCTCTCTCTCTCTCACACACACACACACACACACATACACACACTCTCTCTCACACTCTCTTCCCACTGCAGCTTCCAGCCCCAGTCCACGGAGAGAGACTCAAGGCTAAATCCAATCTAGAATATTGATTCACGTCTGAGACTAGCCCTTCTACTTGCAGAGTTGAGGCTATGTTGGCAGCTGCAAGTGAGCTTAGGACTCCCATTGTCCAAGAAGCAGCAAAAACTTCATTGCACCTGAGGAGTTGTCATCCCCTGGCAGAGGAAAAGCTTCCCCACTAAGTAATGTAAAGAATTAGTAGAAGATAAAAATAAAGCTGCCTTCACTATTTACAATAGCCAAGACATGGAAGCAACCTAAATGTCCATCGACAGAGGAATGGATAGAGAAGATGTGGTACATAGATACAATGGAATATTACTCAGCCATAAAAAAACCAATGAAATAATGCCGTTTGCAGCAACATGGACGGACACAAAGATTATCATACTAAGTGAAGGAAGTCAGACAAAGACAAATCCCATATGATATCACTCATATGTGTAATCTAATTTAAAAAAGGATACAAATGAACTTACTTACAAAACAGAAACAGACTCGAAGACTTCAAAAACGAACTCATGGTTACCCAAAGGGAAAGGTGGGGGGGCGAGATAAGTTAGGAGTTTGGGATTAATGTACACACTACTATAAATAAAATAGATAACCAGCAAGGACCTACTGTATAGCACAGGGAACTCTACTCAATATTCTGTAATAACCTATATGGGTAATACGAATCTGAAAAAGAATGGATCTATGTGTATGTATAACTGAATCACTTTGCTGTACACCTGAAACTAACACACCACTGTAAATCAACTATACTCCAATATAAAACAAAAATTAAATTTTAAAAACTTCAAAAAATAAATAAAGCTGCCCTTTGATTACTTTCCTAGTTGTACTTGTCCGAGATGCCAGTTAGGATTTTGACCACAGCAACACCCAGCTATTAGTGCAAATGAAAACAGTAGCATGAATAGTTCAGACACCATTTGCTCCTTGGCTTTGCGATGCAGCACAATGAATCCTTGACAGCCAATTCATCTCCTTAAGGGCAACTGACATAGGCTTAGACTGAAAGTAAAAGTTTAAAATTAAAAATCAGCGTGCTAACATGAGGCCTGATTATTAGCTGACACGACTTTAAACTCATTTCCCGGTGTTTCTCTACACCCAGGGTCAGTCAAAGACGATAAGCCAGAGACCTTAGGCTCTGACATCGTTTTCCAACAGCCTCATGATTAAGTTGTCATGCTCTATTTTCAGTGGTTGGCAGACCTTCTCTAAAGAGCCAGAGTAACTATTTTCGGTTTTATATACTATGTACAGTCTCTGTCATATATTCTTTGTGTTTGAACTCTTTTAAAATGTAAAACTATTCTTGGCTCGTGGACCATACGAAACAAGCTGGAGGGCGGGGCTTAGCCTGTAGCCATAGTTTGCTGACTTTTCCTCCGTGTTGATACGTGTAATTCCCCCCTCAATCCACTGAATGCAGTGGATCATGGCGAGTTGCGTACACCCCCTTTAAACCTGTGCTATCCAATACGGTGGTCGCCAGCCATGTCACGTGACTACTTGAATTTAATGAAAATTAAATGAAATGTAAAACTCAGTCCCTCAGTCACACTAGCCACACGTCAAGGGCTCAGCAGCCACATTTGGACAGTGCATGTGTGGAACATTTCCATTATCTCGGGGAGTTCTGTTGATTTTGCTCAAGGCCCATTGGAGGTGTCTGGGCTGGAGAGAGGGAGCTGAGGTTTCGCTGGTGAGACCCCAAGTAGGAGAGGGATGGGGAAGGAAGAGGAAGACAGGTGAGGGATGGCCACTGCTCACATGTTGACGATGTTCTTGACGTTGAAGTTCTCCAAGGGAGCCAGGTCAGGATCCATACCCCTCTCATCCTGGAGGACGATCTGCTGGAGGATGCGGTCCAGGAGCTGCCACTGCTGGAAGTTCCTCTTGTCTGAGGGATGACAGGCATCGTATCTTTACTGAGCCCTGGAACCCCCTGGGGCCCTGCCCTAGCGTCACTCCCTGGGGCCAGGCTGGGGAGGTGAGTCCCTCCCCTCCCTTGACAAGCTCCCCGTCTGACTGGGGAGGCAATGCAACTACTGATAATGAAGACTCATAAATCCTATCATTTCTGCTCATCTACAACTGACCTTTTATGAATGTGTCAACCGTCTAGATATATTTCTCTATTCCCTGAAATGCTTTCTGGCCGTCTTCTTCCCTGTTGGTACCCTGAGTATCCTATACCTGGGGAATGCAAATTGCTTTTTTACAATTATCTTCAAAAAGCACATTTAAGAAAGTAAATCTGCTCCAAACATTACATGCTGAATAATGAAGTCTCCAGGGAAAAATTTTTTGAAAGAAAAGGTTTTAGGATTATCAGTGCTATTGTCCTACAGAGGAAGATGAATGGAGACTCATTACAGGCGCACACTGAGAGGGGGTCAGAATGGGCTGAAGAAGTGGCTGTGGAATCCTGGCAGATTTCGTGGTGAAGGTGACCCTGAACTGTGAAGGCAAAGGCATCGTGTGTTGCGCCTGCACAGGGCCCCACGGGCATCCCCTTCTAATCGTAGTCTGGCTGGACGTGGACTTTCTTTTCACGTGATGGCCACAAGCTCCTCTTCCTTGGTTCTTGATCCAAGTACTTTGTTTCTACTGACCACCAAGGGGAGGTCAAGCAGCATGATCCTGGCCTCAAAGGCAAACCATAATGCCCACAAAGTGAAAGGTCACATCTGCATAGCCCCATTTTGAGGCAGAACAGAGGGACCCGTTCACAATGCCCTTAGAGCACTAAACACAGGAAGTCATGTGAGCAGAAGTTGGATTTCCCACGTCTTCCACGAAGACTTTCTAGACTGAGTTCTGGAGAGCTGGCAGCTTCCAGGTCACTGTGTCTGTCCTCCTTTCCATCACTCCACTGACACATGCATTGCAAAGTGGCCATCGTTTTCCATTTACCTTTCAACCAGGAACACAGGGTAAAGCCTGTGTTCACAGAAGTAGAATGTGTTTCATCTAAAGCCCTGATCCCAAAGAAACAAAATTCCTTCATATGTACAGACTCACTGAGCCTCAGGTTCACTCACTGTAAATTGGATATAATAATACACTCCTTAAGCCATTCTGAGGTATAGAGACACTATCTTAATAGACCTCCCATCACACCCAGCCCAGAGATGGCGACAATAAATTGTAGTTGTCACCACCACCTCGATTACCAACACCAACATCATCACCACTAAAGAGAGTCTGTCCAGGCTGACCATTATGTTGGGCCATGCCAGTTTCCAAATATTCTATTTTATGAAGAGCTTAAGTACCAAATGGTGCAGTTATAGCTCATTTCAAATTGCATGCTGGCGTGGCTATTAGTAATTATGTATAATTTATTCAGTCACCGGGCACGCCTGGATCGTAAGAGCTTAGCCTCTGCTTCTATAGATACTGACATTTGGTATTTGTAAAGTGAGTCAGGAACAAGGGTGGTAGGATGGGAGCCAGCAAGGGCTAGATAGAGGAGTTGATAAAATCTTAAAAAAAAAAAAAAAAAAAAAAAAAGGCAAGGCAAACTCTTCCCACAGCTGTGCTGCTCCCCGCAAGCACAAAACTCCTTTTTGGAACGCCCTGAGGAGAATGATCACGACCCCGCCACGAGCTGGCAGTCAGAGCTGTTGGATCCTTCAGGGATCAAGCTCCCGCTCGTTGGACCAGGATGATGGCATTGCTCAGGGCTGACTCCCCCGCTCCTCTGCTGGGGGACAGTGCAAGTCCTGACCCCCAGGAGGAAGGGAAGAGCACGGGCCTGAGTCCTATGGCCTGGCCTCCTGGGAACTGGGGTGCAGGGGGAGACATGGGGAGACTTCCCAACCCTGGGAGCTTCTGACACCTTGTCTCCAGCTGCCCCGGGGCCAGGGGCTCAGGCTGGCTGAGGGAGCTACTCACAGGGCATCTGCAGGCAGTGGTGCAGGACAGACAGCAGGCAGGGGTAGGCCTCTGTGTGCTTCAGTTTCTTGTGGATCAGCTCAAACATCTGGGAAGCACTCTTGGTGTCGATGTGGACCTGAGGGTGTGGAGGGCATAGTGAATGGGGAGAGGGGAGGGGAAGGCAGCAGAGGGAGAGAATGGGGAGTTAGAAGACCCTGCTTTCATCCGCTGAGCCCCGTCCGGCAGCAGCATTCCTTTCCTGCCTCTGGTCCAGGCTTAAAAAAGAGACGGGCATGGGCTTCCCTGGTGGCGCAGTGGTTGAGAGTCCGCCTGCCGATGCAGGGGACAGGGGTTCGTGCCCCGGTCCGGGAAGATCCCACATGCCGCAGAGCGGCTGGGCCCGTGAGCCATGGCCACTGAGCCTGCGCGTCCGGAGCCTGTGCTCCGCAGCGGGAGAGGCCACAACAGTGAGAGGCCCGTGTACCGCAAAAAAAAAAAAAAAAAAAAAAAGAGACGGGCAGAGAAAAGGAGGAGAGAGCTGTGCTAATTATATAAACCAGGGTTTCCCAACCTCGGCACCACCGGCATCTTGGACTGGATGATTCTCTGTTGTGGGAGGCTGTCCTGTTCATTGCGGGCTGTTCGGCAGCATCCTGGCCCTATATCTACCAGACGTCAGGGCATCTTCCTCACACCTGTTGCGACAGCTAAGAATGTCTCTAAACATCGCAGGTGTCCCCAAGGGAAGTAAAATCTCCCCTGGTTGAGAACTACTGATTCAGACTAAGGGAAGGAAGCAGGGGCCTGGATGAGTCAAGGAGCACATGGCATAGGTTCACGGGTGCAAATTCCAGACCGACTCTGCCGTTGAGTGACAACAGCAAGCTGCTTGCCCTTTGCTAACATCAGTTTCCTTCTCTTTAAATTCAGGGCTTTTTTTTTAAAATATAAAGAGATGGTGCTTGGCTACTGAAGCACCACCCCAAAGGAGGTCTCCACGTGGGTAGGGATTTTATAACACAATATTTAAGCAGCAGACGTGTGGATTTTCAGGGTTACCAAGGCTAAAATGGAAATGTTGTTTGCTAAGCATGATCAGGTTAGTGATGGGGAAAGGTATCTCAGGAAATTACTGGAAGACACGGAGAAAGTCATCCCAGGGGAGGCATTTGAGAGTAACCATGTGTAAGAATTGTCTCTCTTTCCTTTGGGGGTTGCAGTGGGAGATGCTCTCCCCGGTTAGGCTCTGCTGGTGAGGCCTGGCAGAGCCACCATACTGCCAGGGCTCCAGAAGCGGGACCTGGCCGTGGAGGCATCCACCAGGGAACCCAGCCAACACCGGACCTACCACAGCACAGCATCTGGGACCCACTGCAGTCGCCCCATCCTTGCAGGCTCCTCACCATGTCAAACCTCCTGGCTAGCTCCAGGTCATCCTCGTTCCGGACCATCTCGAAGAAGTCCAAATGCCTAGACAGGATGGGGGGATACAGGGAGTAGACATCACCTCCAGGCCAGCCCCGGGTGAGGGTTACAGCCCTTCCAAGCCCCCCACTGACTCAATCTGAAGGCTTCATTCAGGTGAGGCCAAGGCAAAGCCAGAAAGAAGCCAGCTGCCTGTATGTCAACACTCTCCTCCTTTACAGAATCCCATGCCCATCCCTCAGGGAGGCCAACCGAGGGTCCTATCACCTTCCATCGGGCTTTCACAAGTTCGGAACTACTGACATTTGGGGCTGGGTCATCCCTGGCTTTGGGAGGTGGGTGTGTGAGTTCCAAGATGTGTACCAGCATCCCTGACGACTAGCCACCAGATGCCAGCAGAATCCCCCACTTTGTGACAACCACAAAATGTCTCCAGGAGCTGCCAGAAGTCTCCTGGCACGGGCAGTCAAGGACCACTGCCCTACATCTACCTTCCCCAGTGTTCTTTTTTTTCTTTTTTATTGGAGTATAATTGCTTTACAATGTTGTGTTAGTTTCTGCTGTACAACAAAGTGAATCAGCTATATATATATACCCCCTCCCACTTGGACCTCCCTCCCTCCCCGCCCCCCATCCCACCCATCTAGGTCACCGCAGAGCACCGAGCTGAGCTCCCTGTGCTATACAGCAGGTTCCCACTAGCTCTCTATTGTACACATGGTAGTGCATATATGTCAATCCCAATCTCCCAATTTGTCTCACCCTCCCCTTCCTCCCCTGTGCCTGCACGTCTGTTCTCTACGTCTGGCATCTCTATTCCTGTCCTGCAAACAGTACTGTCCTGTGTCCCCACTCAAAGCCAATCTCTCATCTTCTACCCCATCCACTCCTCCACGCCACCACAAAAGGACCCATTCTCTCTCCCTTAAGACCTAACGTAATAACATAGCCTGTGCGAGTGGGGTGGAACCAGAGAGGCTCACCAGTGATGCACAGGAGCTTCACTGTGCCCTTTGGTCAGCAAAGGCCTTGATGGCTTGCTTGCAGCTTGGCGGGGAGCATTTCTTGGCTGAGCAGCCGGGCGCTGCGGGACGTTTAACATTCCTGGCTCCCTACAACCAATGCCAGTAGTGCCTCCCACCGGCCAGTTTGAAAACCAAAGAACACCCCTACATGGTTCCAAATTCCCCCCAGCGGGCAGTACTGCCACAGAGGAGGACTACTGGGTCCACCTGCCTATATCATCAGAGATCAGACAGGAGGTCAGCAAAGAGGACAGGCAGGGGCATAGGTGATGTGGGACAAGAAGGTGGGGGAGCTGTCCAACTCCCGCCCCCCAGAGCTGCTTCTGAATCGATGCTGGGTGCGGCAGGCGGTCTCCAGGGGAACAGAAACCTCTACAGGAGTCCTGACCATCCCCCACCGAGGCGTTGTCGCTGTAGGTTTGCACGGGGACGGGTGACTCGGGCCTTACTTGTCCAGGATGGCATTCTCGTGCTGCCGGAGTTTGTCAATCACAGGCTGTATCCCCAGCATCAGGAACTCGTACCGTAGATGTAGACGGAACTCCAGATTATCCTGGGGGTCACCAAGGGAGGACCAGACTCACTGGCTGGTCTCAATTTCCACAGGAGTCCCCAGTGGCCCCCTCACTGCCACTCCAGTCCCACCACCCTGCAGCAAACTCATCAGAACTGCTTCGAGTCCCAGAGTTGCAAGAAAGGGTGGGAGGAGACATGCTCTGACCTTGTTATTTACTCCCTTTAGCTCTCCTGCCTCACTTCCTTTAAGTCCTTCACCAGTTTTCTCTAAGTTTTTGGCCTCAAAGAGCAGTGTTGAAGAGTGATACAGAGCACACACTCTGGAACCAGACATTTCTTGGTTCCAATCCCTGCTCTGTCACTTACTGGTTTTGTGACTTTTGCAAAAGTCTTAGTTTTCTCATCAGTTAAACGGGCATGATATTACTTACCTACAGGAATGATATTCATAAGAACTGCATGGTGAGGTATGGTTAGCAACTAACCAGAACAGATGTCAGCATAAATAGCTAGTACTGACTCACGTGACATCAGCATCTTAGGGACAGGTAATTCCCCCAATCCACCCCACCTAACTCAGGTCATCAGGACGGGACGCAAAAAAAAGTATGCTGGCAGAAAAGAGGGAAAAGCAGAGATCATTAAATTGCCCCTTTTGACCTTCAACAAGCTGACCTTGACTGGGGCACCTGATTGCCTTAGCATTTGGGGGGTTCACCTGCTCTTCAAGTTCTTCTTCGACTGTTGCTATTTTTAAGGTCTGGGAATCCCATTCTGACCCCAAAAGAAGGAAAATCAGAAGTCACACCTCCTAACAGAAGGTGCTAGAAGAGCATGATCAGCCACCCCAGAAATCAGTCCAGAAGCAGGTCTTTAGAAAGTTCTAGAAAGAAGGGCCAACACTTGCCCTCCTCCCATAAATGATCCCCCACCATCCTAAACAGTCATCAGCCAGACAAGCTTGGGGTTTGTCCATGACACACATAATGCATGACGCGACCCAGGCAGGAAGCTCCCCAGGAACCGCTCATGACAGGGAGGTCTATGACAAGCTGTTCTTTCTTGGCCCCAAGTGAAGGAGGCAAGAGGTGATACAGGTAATCTGAGGACAGTGATGGTAGTGTCAGCCACACTGACCCTCTGCCACGTCCCCAGGCAGCGCTCACGCCCTCTTCCCCAGGTCCGGAAAGTCAGGGCCCAGCAAGGGCACAGAGAAGATGCCTCACCTCTCCAGCGCCAGCATTGAGGACAGCGTTGATAAAGGACATGATGGCTGTTTTCAGATTCACTTCATCTCGGTACCGGCCCAGACTTCGGTCCAGCTCATTCAGCAGTGTCTGGATGGAAAGGCAGGATGGAAAAAGAGAGGAGGGCTCAGGATCCTATGAGTCCAGCCTCTGTGCCTTTGCTCCTGCCCTTCCAATCGCCCAGAATGCCCCATCTGTTCTCTCTACCCAATCTATCCAATCTCATCTTGGACCTTCCCTAAAGCTCACCTTTTCCAGGAAGCATCCTTTGCCTCTCTACATCTCAGCCCCAGTCCTACCTTATTCTCCTGTCCACCCAGCCTTGGGGACTTGCTTTATTTTGCTGGGTGATGCTGAAAAGATGCTTTAGCACTTTACAGCTGTTTACAGCTCCTCAGCCCTCCATATCTGTGGATCCCATTTGTGCAGATTCAACCAATGCCAGGTTGAAAATATACATGTTTTTTAAATTTCAGAAAGTTCCAAAAAGCAAAATTTGAATTTTTTGAACACCAGTAACTGTTTACATAGCATTTATATGGTACTTACAGTTATTTACAGAGCATTTACATTATATTAGGTCCTATAAGTAATCCAGAGATGATTTAAAGTACACAGAAGGATGTGCATAGGTTACATGCAAATACTACACTATTTTATATAAGACATTTAAGTATCCACAGATTTTGGTATCCACGAGGGTCCTGGGACCGATCCCCCGAGGATACCGAGAGTAACTGTATTCCCTGCCCAGCTCCTTGATAGCATGGGTATTACCTTTTACCTCCTTTGCATCTTCTGCAAAAGGCCAGGGGTCATTTTCTGAACAGAGTAGGTGCTTTCAAATGTTTGATGACAGAATAAGCATATAGTCTATAGTGGTGGATAAACCATAATGTTTGTGATAACAGTTCACATCTATTAAGACTTAGTACCAAGACACTATACTTATTGTCTATCTCTTTACCTGGAGCAGGTCAGGGAGAAGAAAAGAGCATAGCATGGCCTGAGTTCCCAGGACTTGTCCCAGTGTCCCTATAGTAGGCACTGGCCCAGGCATCGGGCCTAAAATCTCCATTCCAGCAATGGCATTCGATTCAATATTCCTTGACTGAGCCCCTTTATGAGCCAGGTGCTGGGTTCAGAGACACTGAGCCACAAAAATGAAGCAGACCAATATTCCAGTCTCAAGGAACCCACGGTCTAGTGAGGAGTCCATTTTCCCAGCCAAACCGCCCCTCTCTTAAGGCTCCTCAGCTCTTTTTATATAAGCCCTCCACCAGCCCCGCACCTGGAAGCGCGTCCGCTCGGCTGCGTACACCTGGTAGTGTAGCATGGCCTGCAGCACCTTCTTGTGGCCGCCAGGCACCAGGCACACGGCGCCCAGGATCTCCAGCACGGCCACCTTGGTCTTGCTGTTCTCCGTGCGCAGGCTCTGTGCGATGGTGCTGATGGCCTCGGGCTGTGCCAGCACGTGTGCCCGCCCCTGGGAGTTGTTCATCAGAGCTTTGATGCAGCCGATGAGGGAGGTGTGGATGCGGCTTTCACAGGTGGCGTGGTCCATGCTCCGGAGGAAGTTCAGCAAACAGGTCAAGCCCTCCAGCTCGATGAAGCGGGTCACAAACCTGCCCAGACCAGAGCCATCAGCAAAACAGGTATCCTGCAGTTGCATATTATTCTGTATGCATTTTGCAAACAGCTACCCCTTACCTGGGTACCGCTGTGTCCCACCAACAGCAGCCACTTGGTTCACTTGTAAAATTTACCTAAAGCGCTAAAATCCTATCACCTCACAAGACTCAGATCTTATTTGCATTTTAAATACCATGCATTTGCACGTCGTTGACTGTGGGTTACACAGCTATGAAGGTGTATATGTGAAAGAGATGATCATGATAATTATTAGGATAATTATCATGGCTGTTAAACCTGAAGACTCATCACCAACGACGATGGGAATTAAGAGAATTATAGTCAGAAAACAAGGAGGACTTGCAGACATGGGAGCCATCAGAGTCACTGCAACAAGGGATCAAGGCTGGGGAAGGCACTCTTCAAGGGATCCCTAAGAAAACATCTGAGTTATCTTGAAGGTTAGCAAAAAAAACCATTAAAAACCCTTTAGTTCAGGGGTTCTTAACCTGGAATCTGTGTTCCCCTAAGGGGTCTATGGCTAACATTCAGGGGTCCATGAACTTGGATGGGAAAAGAAAATTACACTTTTAGTTTTGGTAAAACCTCTACCTGAAATTTAGCATTTCCTTCAGGGATGAACAGAGGCGATAAACTATAGTGACATCAGCAGATCTGTGACTTTGTCGCACAAAGAAATCACAGCTGTTTTCATCTCTAATTACAGTTGCTACAGGCGTCTCAAAATACCATTTCCACTCATCAGGGCTTCAGAATTATGGTGGTTGCCGGTTCTTATTATTTAAGGCATAAAGAAGTACATTTATTGCTATCTCACAAATGTTTAAAATTTGGTAACTGTATTTCAATTTAATTGGTTCATTTTTAACTTTATCTATTTCTATCTATTTTACTGTTTAACAACATCACTCTGATAAGCACTCAAAAGGTTTCACGTGGGTGGCAAAGTCATCCATGGCACACACACACACACACACACACACACATACATACACATACATACATACACACACACACACACAGAGGCTTCAAACCCTTGATTCAGTAGAATAATTAATGATCTGAGGAAATGTCATAAATGAAGGTGAGGAAAGCACTACATATAATTAGTACATTTGATCCCCAGTGCGTTTGTATTTCTACATGATTAAAGAAATACGCCTAGAAAAATAGAATGTACTCTTAAATTGTTAAAAATAGGTATTATTTATTTTCTATTTTATACTTTTATGTATTCCACAAAATTTCCACCATGACTGTGTGTGACTTTTGTAATCAGAATTTTATTATGGGGAAAAAAAAATAAATAGAAGTGGGAGATGAACCCGGCAACCTCCCCTCAGCCCTTCTACTTCCTGACGTCCTCATCCTTCCTGCATCCCCTGCCCATACCAGGCCCCCACCCCACCCCGCCTGAGCAACAAGCAGGGATTAGGGGGCTCCCGTTCTCCTTGAGGCTATTTCCAGGCTCCTGGGTCAACCTAGACCACACATGTGCACGCGTGCGTGCACGCACGCGCACACACACGAAGATCATTGTGCTGGTAACAACTGGCGCTCTAGAGAAAGAAAAGGCCTGATAGTGGTGTTTGCCAATTTCCATGGTATAAATACCGCCAGCATATCTGATTTCAAAGTATCAATGTGTGTCATTGAACATGGAGCTGGGAAGAGATGCACCGTTTACATATTCCCACCAGGCACACACACTGGGTGTAAACTCACTGAGCACAGGTAACAGTAAAGAGCATACATAACAGTAAAATGTAGTCAAATCATCAGGTAATTAAGGAGTGATAAGTTTCAAGCACTTAATTGCCTTTGTTTTTGGTAGCATTTATTTAATCATGAGTTGATGTAATTTACATTTTCATCATAGCTATGTTTAACAACCAGCTTGCAAAACTGCTGAACATGTTGAGAGTTGGCTCGCACAAGCCAGAATGAGTTGCCAGACACAAGAGGAGCCTGTGGCTCTCTTGGGCCCTTTCACAATGTGTACTGGGACGTGGGGAGAGGCTCTTTTCAGCCTTTGAGACACCCATCCCCTCCTTCCTTGCCTGCTCCCACTCTAGATGGAGAAATCTCATCCAGAGACACCACATCGCCCCCTAGTGGCTGGAGTACTTCTCACCCACACTCACCCCTCTGGCGCGGGGCCCCTCATGTGCACAGCTCTTTCTTGTGTACCTGTCCGTATGCCCAACCCCCACCCCCCCATCCTGTTCTGTCTTCCCAATAAAACAAGCACCTGCCTTCAGTTTCTCTTCAGGATCTGAGGTTGATCTCATCTTCCCATGTTCATCTCCCCTCCCCAACATGCCCATCCTCTGGCAGCATCCCAGCTTCTCACAGAGGGGGTGTAGGAGCCGGGATGTGAAAGGAGGTAAAGTGAGCTCTAGGGGATGCTGGAGAGTGGAGTTGGCCAAGGGGACTGGGATGGGAGCAGAGCTCTGCGTGAAGCTTCGGGAAGCTGAGGGGACCGCTGGGTGAGGGGACGTGGAAGGAAGTGAGGGAAGGGGACATCACCTCATGGGCTGTGTCCGGAGGGCCGTCTTCAGGTCTTCCACAACTTGGTTCCTCATCTCCGTCTCCTCCTCATCAAACGCGTACAGACTCTGCATCTGAGGTCGGAGAAGGGGGCAGAGGTCACGCTGGACTGCCTGTCTCCCAGCTCCCTGCCACACCCAGCCCGAGTGTGACCCGGGGGCCGCCCTCGCCTCAGGAATGGTGAGGCCTCAGGGAACGGTTTACTAAGACAGAGTGACAGAGTCTGAGAAGAGCCATTCCCAGGCTTCACTTTCCTCATCTGTAAAATGGGGAGAATGATCAGCCCAGACTATTTCCCAAGGCTGTGTGATATATACATAACAAATGTTTCAATGGTTTGGGGGGATCTAAAGTCACACAGGGGAGAGAGGGATCAGGATAAAATCTTGAGAATAACTGAAAAGCTGCTGATCCCCAGAGAGGGTGGGCTGTGGGGTGCAGGGGAGGATCATGACCACTCTCCCCAGAGCCTTTCCAGGCAGGGCCGGGGCAGGACAGGGGCGAGGCTCACCGCGGCCATGGAGTTGATGCGGTCGATGTAATAGTCAGGCCAGCTGGTCGCCAGCTTGTTGGGATCCTCCTGTTCCTGGAACAAGATGAAGGACTGGATGGACCCCCCGGCAAGACAGGCCCACAGTCTGAGACCCTGAGCTTCGTCCCAGGTCAGCATTCAGATTCATCTCCTAGCCCAGCCTAGACGAGGTGACTTCGAGGAAGTTATAAAATCTCCCCAGGCTTCCATTTCCTCCTTGGCAAAAGGCAGATCGTGGACATCGAATCTCAGGACCAGCCAGTGACAGAGGCAGAAACCACACAGGTGTATACACTTTCAAACAATATACACAATTAAAAATAAATTCTTTTTTTTCCCCTGTTATATCTGTTCTGACTCTATTTAATAAAATACAATTTTAAGTCTGTTGAATCTAATGAAAATGTGTGCTTATATTTTGTACATCTCCTTTTTCAAATTTTATTGTTTTCTGATAATATCATTCTCATTGTATTTTACAAAAGTATTTGTCGGTGACAGTTTGGATATTTAAAAACTTGGTCTTTCTCTCAGTTTGGGAAGCACTGATTGACATAGAGCATTTGGTGCAGCGCCTAGCACATAGTAGGTACTCAGTAAACTGTAACTTTAAAAAAGGAGGGAAAAAGACACTCCCAAGGCCCTGGGTTTGGAAGGAGGAAGGGTCTGTGCAGCTAGGAGGTAGAGCCCAGATGAGACATGGCCCTCGGGCCCCAAGAGAAAGCTTCAAGTCCTCCCCAAGTGTGGGCAGGAATGAGGGGAGCTGGACAAGAATTGATGCTGACTGAAAATCCAGTCCTCTCCTCTGGCCAGTGGGTCTGCTTCTGGGCATTACACACACCCTCCTCCTTCCTGTCCCTGTTTCATCTGGAGGTACCCCCTCATCTGCTTTCTGCCAATTTCCTGCTTTCAAATTAGCATGAACATTTACCTCCTCCAGAACCTTCCTGTTGAACCACCTGCCTGCCAGCCAGCCTGGACTTTGCCCTGCATCCCTCAGCCTCATCCACTCTGGCTTCATGATTTTGTTTCTTAAAATCCAAATTTTAGGGCTTCCCTGGTGGCGCAGTGGTTGAGAGTCCGCCTGCCGATGCAGGGGACACGGGTTCGTGACCCGGTCCGGGAAGATCCCACATGCCGCGGAGCGGCTGGGCTCGTGAGCCATGGCCGCTGAGCCTGCGTGTCCAGAGCCTGTGCTCCGCAATGGGAGAGGCCACAACAGTGAGAGGCCCACATACCGCAAAAAAAAAAAAAAAAAAAATCCAAATTTTAGATCAGTGAGAAACCTGGCTTGATCGGGTCTTTGTGACTTCACGTGGATATATATGACCAAAGTCCCCAAATTCTAGCTTCCGCCTTAGAGAGGAGATCACAGAACATAAACGAACGTATCATGAAACACATACTTTCCTGCCTTTACTGGCTCCCCATTTAGCCATTTCACATGCCTTTAATGAGCACCTACTACATGCCAATCACTGCACTGAACCCTGAAAGTACTGAACAAAAAGTCATCCACGTAGTAGTCTGTCTTGTGCCAGAAGCAGGGTGACCGGTACTCTACGTCCATTTGTGGGCCATGGAAACCCAGGGTGGGGGGCATCTAACACACAAGGCTCATGCGGGGGCTGGGGTAGGGGGTCTGAGAGGACTGGGCTGAGTTACTCAAGATTACTGAAGCTAAGAAAGGGGGAGGGTGTTAGAGACAAGAGGAAGTACCATGTGGAAAGAGAGGGGGGTGTGAAAGTGTGTGGGGAGATGACACACAACGTGGTTTGGAAGGTGGTGAGAGACGTCCTTACATTTTAGTGCGTTTTTTATTTTAGCTGCATAAGGGATCAACGTCAGGGACCTCCAGAGTAAATCAGTTTGGAAAGTGGAGAAGCACGAGATAGGATGAGCTACTCCTGAAATTAATTTTCTCCTTCCTCCCTCCCTCCCTTCCACGACTTGAGCTTTTGAAAGACCTGCTTTCCTCACAATGAGATTCCTAAACACAGAGCACAGTATTCTACAGGTGCTTAATACATGCACACTGAGTTTACTAGACAGTGGCTTGCAGTGCATGCAGGTTCTCAAGGCTCTGGCAGGCCTGCATTCCAGCATCATTGCAGCACTTGCCACGACTGGCTGGTGACTTTGCGTGAAGGCCTCTCTAGGCCTTCCTGGCCTCCTGTGTAGAATGAAAGACTAGATTGGGTTGCTCCTCGGTTCCTTCCAACTCTAGAATAGTGACCAATTTTATGAGCTCGGTCTGGCCCAGTATGGAGCCCGGAACAAATATCTTGAGCGAGAAGAGTTATAAAAGAGCCAGGAATGGGCTCTAAGGAGCACGAAGGAGAAACAGCCCCAAACCATCCCAGACCTGCCCGTCTTCTCCCAGAAGGGAGACTTCTGAGCCTCAGGTGTGGGAAGAACCAGGTCCTAGCTCCCAAACACCTATACACTCTTGAGCTGCAAGCCTGAGAAACGAGAGGGTGGAGGGGTGGGGAGGAAGGTGGGCCAGGAAAAGAAAAATAGAGTGAAAGAAACAGGCTCAAATAGAAAGGTGGCAAGAGAGACGTAGAGAGAAAGAGATGAAGGAAAGAGACATAGAGATGGAGGAAGAGAGAAGAAAGCACAGCCACTGGGAAAGCAGAGGGGAGGAGATAAAACCCAATTAAGACCTGACTGCGGCCCGGCACATCCTTCTAGGGAGGACCATATTCAGAGGACTGACATCTTTTTTTTTTTTTTTTTGCGGTACGCAGGCCTCTCACCGCTGTGGCCTCTCCCGTTGCGGAGCACAGGCTCCGGACGCGCAGGCTCAGTGGCCATGGCTCACGGGCTCAGCCGCTCCGCAGCATGTGGGATCTTCCCGGACCGGGGCACGAACCTGCATCCCCTGCATCGGCAGGCGGATTCTCAACCACTGCGCCACCAGGGAAGTGCAGGGGACTGACATCTTTTAATGAAGGAGAGGAGGAAAGGGAGGAAAGGGTGGGGAGAGTGGAGACCAGTGTGTGTCCCTGGTGTGCATGCTGCCCTGGGACAGGGACACAGCCTGGGACGGGGTGGGGGGTGGGGGTGGGGCTAAAGATCCAGAAGAGACCACTCACTTCCCCCCAAATGGAGTTCTTCCAACAGAGCTGCCCCCAGGTATGGCCCAGGGCGCACACCCTCTCCGCATACGCACAGGCACAAGAAAGGAAACTAGACTTTTTTTTTTTGGCCGCGCAGCTTGTGGGATCTTAGTTCCCTGACCAGGGATCGAACCCGGGCCCACAGCAGTGAAAGCACGGAGTCCTAACCACTGGACCACCAGGGAATTCCCTAGACCTGTTATCGTACAGCTCCCTTACCCAGCACCAACTCCTGGAACCCAGTGGGCACCTGCTTACAGGATTTTTGAAAACCAGAATCCTATGTCCCTGAGTGTAAGCTCCATGACAGCAGGGATTATTTTTGTCCTGATTTATTCACTGTCACTCTTCCAACACCTAGAACAGGACAGGTGTACAGTAAATACTGGTTAAATGAATGAGCAAAGCATGGAGGCAAGGGCTGCCGTGCTGTGGACCCTGAGGGACAGCAGAAGGGAATCAGAGAGGGCACCTTCTTCTTGCTGCAGTAGATTTGCCATTTCTTCTCAGGTGGCAGTGCAAACACAGCCTCCCGGTTTTTGTCGGTGAGATCCAATTCATCCTGCAAAGACAACAAGAAATACATCTGAAACCCAGACATGGTTGACCTTCGAATATTCGGTCCTACAGGAAATTACAGTTCCCTCGAATTCCCTCAAAGCCCTCAGCCTGCTGTCCTCCTCCAAAGAGCATCAAAGATATGATAGGGCAATTCTTTTTCTAGAAGTTCAGCCCCATCCTCCCATCTCCTTGCATCAAGCCCTTGAGCTTCTATCCAAGGATCTTTCACTTCCTGTCCCCGTCCCTGGCTCCTCCTATCCAGGTCCCCTGTTCCCTGCCCATCTCCCGTATTGCTTTGCTAGCCTCTAGTCCTCTAGCCTGGAGCTTCCTGTCTTCCTTCTTTGTCCTTCTTAAGCTTGTCAACACCATAAATCAAGGCTTGACAAAGAAAGAAATCAGTCTACTGATCCAGTTTTTGCCCTCACCCTTCAAGTCTCTGTGCCCTTTGAGTGTCTCCCCCAGAAATTCTCTGGTTCCCCCAACCTCAGCATGGGTCCCAGCACAACTGAAGAGACCTGGTAAAGATGATGAGCTGAGCATCTCTCCTGGCAACAAGGGCACGCCATGCCACGGGAGGTCTGCTTCCCATGGAGGTGTGCCTGCCAGGGATAGCCCTCCGGCTGCACCACCACCAAGACAAGGCTGTACACACGCAGGCTGGGCTCCAGCAGCTGGCCCACGCCTCCCCAGGAGCAGGACTGGGTAGTTTCTGACATCATCAAATTTAGGGTAACTCTTTCGGTAGTTTGGGATGATTTTATAGGTTTGGCTGTGCTGAATGGCCCCTAAAAAAGTTCTCTTATTGAAAATTCTTCTCCTGTGATTCATGAGTTATGCAGGGGCTCATCAAAAAAAAAAATAGTCAGTGGGCCATGGGAACATAATGTGCTTTTCAGCTCAATTCTTGTAAGGTTTTTTTAAAAAAAATAAAAGCAAAACTTACATTAAGACAAAAAAAAGCATAGTATTATTAATCTTTACATTTTCTAAAGTGATAGTGAAAGTAATATCTAAGAAGGTACAAGGGTCTTAAATATCAATATCTACACTCTTTGTCCTTTACTTTTATTCAACGAGAACATTTTAGACTTTCCTTCACATAGATCAGAACTGTCCAATAGGAATATAATGGGAGACACATGTATTTAAAAAATTGTTCTGGTCACTTTAAAAAATTAAGAAGGAATAGTTGAACTTAATTTTAATAATACACTGTACTTAACCCAAAATATCTAAAATATGGTCATTTCAAAATATAATCAATGAAAAAAAAAAAAAGATCAATGAGGTCTTTTACATTCTTTTTTTCAAACTAAGTCATCAAAATCTGGTGTGGATTTCCCATTACAGTTCATGCTGGTTCAGACCAGCCACGTTTCAAGTGTCAGCAGCCCCATGTGACCAGTGGCTGCCATCCTCAACGGCACATTCAAAGAGAACTTGAAACTATGCCCTTCGGGTCACCTGCCTTTCAAACTAAAGACTCCAGCAGATCTAATGCTAAAGGAAGGTTCTTCCCTAGAACCACTCTCTTCATATCCCAGGAATGTCCCCAGACCCTGGCTCAAGGTTTCTGAAGCATTTCCTTTCCATGGTCAGAATCAGAAATAAAAGAAAAAGATAGAGTTCTGTGCACCTGACACTGCCCAGCACAAACTCCATCCCTTCTACTTTTGCTTATGCAGTTAGTTCCACCCGGCCTGCCCTCCTGACCCACCCATCCTGTGGACCCTGGTCTAATTCCCGAGCTCAAAGTCAGCATCCTCCCACAAGCCTTCCACAGCCCCTCCCAGGTAAGAACACCTCTCCCTTCCTGAACTCCAGAGCAGTTATGTTCAACCTTGTATTCTGGCTGTGTACACACTGGTCTTTTCTCACCAGTGGTCTCTTTCACTAAATCGAAGGACCTTTCTTGGCGATTTCGCTCAGCCCAGGTAGCCCATGACTCTGCGGACCATCCACTCCTTACTGATTCTCTCTTCCCTGGTTTCCTGGACAACCACACTCTTGGGCAGTCCCTCCTGCTTCACTCTATGTTCCTCTTGGGACCCCTGACTTCTCCTCCTCTCTCCTACCATCCAACGCTGAAGTCCCAAAGGGCACCATCCTGGGTCCTCTCCTCCCCTCCCTCTATGCTTCCCTGGGGTGAAGCCTTCGCAGCCATTCCCAAGGACTCAGTGACGATCCTAAACTCTCTCAAACCTGTACCTCCAGCTCACCAGTGTCCTGAGCTCCCGATCCTGGCACCCAGGTGCCTCCTATACTGATCAACTTTGGTGACCCTCAGGTACCTCCCACACTCATGCAGTGTCAGGATGTACCAGGCACTGTTCTCAGTGCTTAAGGTTTACTCATTAAACTTGCAACAGCCCATTTTACAGGTGAGGAAACTGAGGCACAGAGAACATACGCAAACTTTGTTCATCAGACCCAGACCCTAAGTCTGGGTCTCCACTGGCACATCCTATCCTGTACCGGGTCCCACCATCCACCCACAACCTCACGTAAGAAACTTGGTGTTCCCCAGTTCCTGCTCACTCACCAATCCCAACAAATCCTATACTTCCTTCTCAGTAGCTCTTGAATCTGTCCACTTCTCCCCATCCTCACTGCTAACACTTTAGTCCAAGCCACCATCCTCCCCAGCTCGGAGTGCACCAAGAGCCTCCCAATGGTCTACACAGACCTTTTTATTTTTTGCACTGGATTTTAATCTTTAATATCTAACATTATCGCTTTAGGGCATGTTTTCCCTGAACCAGGAACAGAGTGCTAATTACATAAAAATATACACATAGAAAAAGTAGTTCTCCATTTTCCCGGGGAAAAAACAGTAACTTCTAGAATACTCAAGGGTTTTGTTTTAATTATAAAGTCTTGGTCATCTCATTTATTAGCTCTGTGACATACATATTTAAATTAAACATTAGACAACCGTTACAACTTATAAAGGTAAGGTGCCATTACTGAGTAAAGAGATTCTCCTGTGAGTGGATGTGTCCCTTCTCCCACCCTGGGTACCCTGGATGGAGGGACCCTACTTTTTTTTAGGAAAGTAGGCTGGATCACCTCAAAACCCTGCTTAACCTCTTCGGTGGCTTTCTATCACCCTTCGGATCGAATCCAAAATCCTTGGTTATTCTCATCGTGATGGTGCTCCCCCCAAAAGGACCCACAGCTCTTTCTTGAATTGAGACTCTCACATCTGCGGCTGCTTCTGCGGGGGACTCCGTGGCCCTCTTCTGCACCTCCATCCACTTATCTAACCATCGCTGCGCTTTCAGATCTCCGTGGAAGTGTCACTGCTTCAGAGGAGCCACCATGACTGCCGGTCTAGAAGAAGGCTCCCTGCTAGACACTCCCACAGCTCCCCAAACATTTCCTTTCAAAACACCCACCACATTATCACTACTGTTCAAGATCGGCCTTCCCGTTCGGCTTCAGGTTCTTGGGGGCAGGAACTACTCCTGTTGGTTCGTCACTAAATCCCTGGCAGCCCCACGAGGCCCAGCACACAGCAGTCTCTCAAGAACTATTCTTCATTTGTTTGATCAATACCTCACGCTAGTCTTCCTGCAGACAAGACGGGTCTGACTCATCCTTTTTTGCCAAAGCACCTTGTAAAAAAAAAAAAAAAAAACCCTGCCACTTAAAATGCTCAATAAATACTTGGTGACTAAAAGGGCCAAAGGAAGGAACACCCCTTGACATGTCCTTCTTTCAAATCTCACATACTCTGCTCAAGAAGATGTCCCTGCCCGGGATTAATGCAAGAAATATATTTTTCATCTTCATTCCCAGCTCCTATCCTAGAGCTCTTAAATCCCTTGGAATTTCATGAATGATAGAAGTGATAGGAATATCTTTTGTTCCTGACACAGAGCTCCTAAATCCCTTGGAATTTCCTGGGTGATAGGGGCCTCTTTTCTCCTAGGGAAGTGACTCTTGGTGGACCCTAGATAGCTTCGAGGTGGAGGTTGGTCGCCAGAAGGATCAGGCCTTGATTAGAAGCCTAGAACATTCACCCTCACTTCCCAAACTCTGGGGAGATAAGGGCTAAAGATCAAGTTAAAAAAATCTATCATGTCGAAACTGCCATAAATGGCCCTAAATGGCAAGGCTCAGAGAGCTTCTGGCTGGGTGGATGCATCCACGGGTTGCGAGGGTGGGGAAGCCCAAACTCCACACGGGCAGACTCCTGCGCTCAGGACAAGAGCCTTACCCTTCTGGGTCTAACCCTACGTACACCTTCATCCGGCTGTTCACATGTATTCTTTAGAATATCCTTTATAATAAACTGGTAATAGTAAATAAAGTGTTTCCCTGACTTCTGTGAGCGAGCGGTTCCAGCAAATTATCAAACCCGAGGAGGGGATGGTGGGAACCCCCGATTTGCAGCCACATTGGACAGAAGTGTCGGGGAGCTGGGACCCACCACCTGTGGTGGGCGTCTGAAGTTGGGGGCTGTCTCGTGGATCTGAGCCCTTAACCTGAGGGGTCTGCGCTAACTCTGGGTAGTAAATGTCAGAATTGAGTTAAATCGTAGGACGCCCAGTTGATGTCTGTATAAAATTGGAGAACTGCTTGGTGTGGGAAAACCCACATATTTGGCGTCAGCAGTATTCTGCATAAAAAACAGATCTTGCAGGACTAACACGGATCAGGCTCCGAAGGCTATTCTACGCCAGTAAAGGCTTTGTTCTCTCCCACCTCCGGCCCCACCCTGAGGAAAGGCATGAATCAGGACCGTGAGTTTTCCTGAAGCTGATATGATGAGGAAGGCGGATCACTGTTTCTCATCACGTGCATGGTCCCATCTTATAGTGGTCCTGTGATTTGAAGAGCTGAATCGCCTTAATCAGATACATCCGTGACCGAATCCAAGTATGAAACCCCGTCCCCAATCACACTGCCTTGTTTCTCTACAGGCCAGCCATGAGAATGACTGACCAGGAATTAATGGTAGATGACCCTGTGCTTACTGCCCTCTGCCAGGGTTCAGGCCCGAGTCCTGGGCAGGGGTCCTGCTCCCCAATCCGGGACTTTCTTTGGTGTGCAGGCTTTGTCTCACCATCAGACCTCCCAAGGGAGGAATCATGCTTCTTTCCTGTTCTGTCTCCTTGCGGTCAGAGTATGACATGTCACACACAGGGTGCTGCTGTGGTCTGAATGGATATCACAAAGGGTCAGGAAGAGCTGCTACCAGTATAAACGAGAGAGCTTCTGTCTTCCCCAGGCTAGACATGGGATGTCATCATCCCAGACCCTACCCACGTTCCAGGTGTGATACAGGCATCTCTACCTTCCTGTTTCTGGTTAATCATCCCCTGTTCTGAGACTTGTGGTTGCCAAGGGGGAGGCGGCTGGGGGAGGGATGGAGTGGGAGGTTGGGATGAGCAGATGTAAGCTATTATGTATAGAACGGATAAACAAGGTCCTACTGTAGAGCACAGAGAACCATATTCAATATCCTATGACAAACCATAATGGAAAAGAATATAAAAAATGTACACATATGTATGACTGAATCACTTAGCTGTATAGCAGAAATTAACACAACATTGTAAATCAACTATACTTCAATGAAAAGAAGAAAATCATCCCCTGTTCTGAGGTACCCAGTGTCCGCCTACAGAATTCCACCCTGTCTCTTCTTTCTGTGCTCGAGATAAAAGGATCCCAGGGAAATTCCAGCGAGCAGAAGAGAAAAAGGTGACAAGTGCTCTGATGTTCTCTGAGGCCCCTCACTGCCTGATTTCACAAAGGCGTGGACCTGCTCCTCTCATGGGAGCCTGCTGCTACCCCACGAGGTCTAAAATCCAGTGGAGATATGATGGCGGTCCACCTTTCATGGTGGCCACCCCAGCGAGTAACTCTGTTTCTCCCCCATAGCTGAAATGTCCTCGGGGCTCACCTCAGCCCCAAGCAGAGATTCAGGAGGTGAAGATGCCGGCACATGAGCCCTTGCCCTCTGTCTGGCTCTGCCTGCTCTAGCCGTGGCCCTCCCCATTGCCAACCCCCCTCCCTTCCCACCTCCTCACTCACCACCAGCTCTGCAAAGCGGACGTTCAGCTCCTCTGGGTTGGGGATGGGACTGGAGAACTCCATGTACTGCAGGGGGTGGCTGTCCCGGAGGTTGATCTCAGGGAGGTCGCTGCCTCCAAAGCAGCACAGGAAGCCCAGGCCATGGCGGCTCCTCTTGCGGGGGGCCATGGTCACTTCCAGCTGGGGGGACAGTCCGCAGGCAGATGCCCTAGGTCCTCATGGTGATCTGGGTAGAACAGAAAGCACAGAGTGGTCAGGCACGGCGGCCAGGTAGACGGGGATGCGGCCACTCTGCCACCATGACTTCGTTGCCCAACTGTCAGGAGCCTTCAACCCAACAGCCAAGCCCCTTCCTTCTCCCACAGCCATGAACACTTTCAGATTCTCCCTCTGTGCCCCTAGAGAAGACAGGAGGGCTGTCGTCACAGAACGTGACTTCCAGGAGGTCAGAGCTGGCACTCAGCCTACCCTCTCTCTGACTGTACAGATGGGAACCCTGTTCCCTGTCCTCTGGTCCCCTGCAGTCCAGTTTCCAGCAGGGATCCCTTACTCACTTGATTCACTCCAGAGTCTGGGGATACCCGCTTTAAAGGCGTCATCCAATGGGGAGAGAAGGGCTGATGTCGGCTGGCAGGGGAGACACCGAGCTAATCACATGGCATGGCTCCTGGAGTGGGGGCCTCCATGGGAGCAGAGGATGGAAGGCTGGCACAGCTTTCTGCCCAGTCTGTTGCAGCCAGGCATGTTTGGATGGATGTGAAATATCAACAGGGCGTGGGTTCACCCACCCATCCAGAAGGAGGGGTGAGCTGGGGGAGCCATTAGAGTGAACCCTCAGTAAGGAAATGGGGCTGATCATTGGAACGGTGTTCAGCCAAGAGTGAAGGGAATCTGGTCAAATCTGCTTTCCATACCGACCAAGAACAGAGGACATCACTGTGGCCAGAGATCAGAACTGAGGGCCACCCAACAGTTGGGTGGTTGTTGGAACAGAAAGGGTTAAGTCTTTGCCACTGGGAGAGCCTAGTTCTATGGTGACCAGCATGAGGCTGAACGCTGGCCCTAGTCATTGATGTCACACAGCTACCAGGTAGGTTAAGCCCAATTATCTGCACATGGGCTTCCTGAAAGGGCCAAATGACCCCTGACCAATGGTTCCTAAACATGGTTTCAGATCTGGGCGGGTTCACTAGAGAGACCATTGCTTATCCACCACCCTGCTGCCCAGCCATATTCTCCTCATACTAATATATCCTAATTTTTTGAATATAAATAAGATTCTGCCTTCATCCTTATTGAATATTACATCACAGGTTTAGGGTCAAGATTTTTTTTAATTGTGGCAAAATACATAGAACATAAAATTTACCATTTTACCATTTGTATGTGTGCAGTTCAGTGGCACTAAATACGTTCACATTGCTGTGTAACCATCACCACCATCCACTTCCCGAACTTTTTTCCATCTTGTAAAACAGAAACTCTGTATTCACTAAACAATAATTTCCCATTTCCCTCTCCCCCCAGCCCCTGGCAACCACCATTCTACTTTCCGTCCCTGTGAATTTGTCTACTCTAAGTACCTCCTGTGAGTAGAATCCTACAGCATTTATCCTGGCGTATTTCACTTGGCATCATGTCCTCAAGGTTCATACTTGTTGTAGCAGAATATCCCGTCTTTTTAAGGCTGAATAATATTCCACTGTATGCATATACCACACTTGGCTTATCCACTCATCTCTTGACAGACACTTGGGTTGCTATCTCCTTTTGGCTATTGTGAATGACGCTGCTATGAATGTGTACAGCTATCTTTCCATGTCCCTGCTTTCAGTGCTTTGAGGTAATACACCCAAAGGGGTCAAGGTATTTTTGAATCATGATTCTTAGCTGTTTCTCCTAGATTTGGGTCATTAACAGAATGATCAAAATGTCTCCATGGTCTGTACTTACACTGTTGCTAAAAATGTTGACCACAGCAAGGATAGCAACAGGCCCAGATGACGTAGCTACTTTGTCTGGGAATGCCAAAGAAGTAGTCATTAACAGTCTCAGGGGATAGTCCTTCAACCAGCTCTGAACCCATGAACCCATGTGTTTATCTAGCCCTCATTTCTTTTTTTTTTTTTTTTTTTTTTTTGCGGTATGCAGGCCTCTCACTGTTGTGGCCTCTCCCGTTACGGAGCACAGGCTCCGGACGTGCAGGCTCAGCGGCCATGGCTCATGGGCCCAGCCGCTCCGCGGCACGTGGGATCCTCCCAGACTGGGGCACAAACCCATGTCCCCTGCATCGGCAGGTGGACTCTCAACCACTGCGCCACCAGGGAAGCCCTAGCCCTCATTTCCTAAAGACACCCCAGGAGACTGTTTCCTAAGTCCTTGTGCACCTCCAAAAACGCCAAATCCAAGGCATTCCCTTGAACCAAGTTCTAGAACCTTAACAAAAAAAAGATAAATGTGGCGTAACTTGTTCCTAGTGAACCCAAGGTTACTCAAGGAGAACACTGCTTTATTTCCTAAGCCCTAACAATCTAGCTAATAAATTAGCCGTCTGAGCTGGCCTCTCCTATAAGACATGATGCATTTTAATCATCACTCAAGAGTTTTTTTACTGGCTCCACTTTTTCTTTCTTTATAAACTTTGTGATATTTTTAAAAAAATGTTTGCTAGCATTTATTAAATGTATCTGAACACAGAACTTTCAAAACATTTTCTACAGAATTATTTTCTACCAAAGATATTTTAAGAAATATTGCCCTATACAATCCAAGAATTACACATCTTTTCTACAATATATACAAACCTCAGGTTATTCATGCAAAGGGATTGATCCTTCCTTCCCTTTATCTATCTATCTATTAAATTAGGAGTTTGGGATTAACATATACACACTACTATATATAAAATAGATAACCAACAAGGACAGACTGTAGAGCACAGGGAACTATACACAACATTTTGTAATAACCTATAAGGGAAAAGAATCTGAAAAAAAATAGCTATTTATGTATGTGTAACTGAATCACTTTGCTGTACACCTGAAACTAACAGCACATTGTAAATCAACTGTACTTCAATTAAAAACAAGACTTTTTTAATAGACCCAGGAATACCCAACATAACACACTATCCAAGGTTGCCTTGTATTACTGGTCATCTTTTCTGGGTTTACATATTGCCTCTCCACAGCTACAGTGAAGGCTCCTTGAGGGCAGGGGCCATGCCTCCTGCTTCTTCGACATCTCCCCCCTTTATGGCTAATAAAATGCCTTGTGCTTAGTGGGTGCTCAGTAAATATTTTTTGGTCAATTGGCAAACAACCTGTGCTCATGGAAAAGGAGAAGAGGGGTCTTTATCAATCAGTCCAGAAATACTGATTGAAATCTCTGATTCCTAGTAGTTAAGCTATCAGGAACCCTTGAATGGAACAAGGCGACAGTCTGGAGGCTGCGGGTAGAGGAAGCAGCCGGCAGACAAGCGCAGAATCCTGGTTTAGGTTGACAAAGGCCTGCAATAGGCTGGCGGCTGAGGAATCAGGGAGGAAGGGAGACGTTAAAGCTCTCCAGGGAACTTGATAGCCAATGGGCAAAAAAAAAAAAAAAAAAAGAGAGGGTGGGACGAAACCCTGGCATCCCGCTGTCAGGCTCAGTAAAGCACTAATTCTGTAGGTAGATGGGGTGGACTCCCCTGGGTCCTCTGCCCATCGTCAGTCTAGGATGACGATGCAGAGTCCAGACAAGGTCCCCTTGGTTCCATCAGCCTCCAAAATGCAGCTGCAGCTGGCGGGCAAGACTGCTTTGTTGAGGGCACAAGCATGGGAGGGCAGGTCCTGAGGCGTGGTGAGGCTGGGTGGACGGCATGATGGGGCTCTGCGGCGGGATGGGCTGACGTCTGGGAGGACCTGTGAACTCTCTTCTGCCTTCACTTCCTCGACTTCTCGCTCCCTCACCCTCCCTCCTTGCCCTTCTTTGCCTTCAGCCCCGAGCCAGGCTTTACCAAGGGCAGTCAGGGCGGGGGCCGGGGGCTGGCATATAGCTGGCCTACTCCGTTAGACTTACACTAGCTGTTCACAGCTCTGACTGCTCTGATTGGTTGGTGCCAGGCCATAACTGTCTTTACATAGTTTTAAGGTCTCCCCTGAGTACAAGAAATGAGGTGGAGTGGCCTCAGGAGGAGGGAAGAAGGAAGAAGTAGACACAGACCCTCCAAACAGGAAGTGCCATCCCCACAGAGAAGGGCCCTAACTGCACCCCACCCCGGGAGCACCACATACTTGCCCTTTTAAGGGTGGGCTGCTCACAGCTCCTCAGTGTGTTTATGTTCCTGAGGATGCCCTCCTCCCCAGGAACCCCTCTTAAGCCTGTCCCTTCCTCCCTTTCTTGGGGCCCCTTCTGAAGATCCAAGGCTAAAACCCCAGGCCCTCAGCTGGAAAGCATCTAGCTTCACAGTAGAGATCTGAAAATTGAGGTCCAAGGAGGAAACGTCTTATCTGAGGTCACACAGCTATGGGGACAGAGCTGGGGTTGAAACCCAGGACTCCAGCATTCAGACTGTGGTCTGGTCACTACCCTCACCAGAGCTCCTCCTTCCATGTTAATGCCCCTTGTCCCCATCTTGCCCCAGCCCCCCCTGCAGCCTTCCCCCACCAGAGAAGACCGGACTCTACAGCTCAGTTTAGAAACAGCTCCGGGAAATTCCCCAGTGGTCCAGTGGTTAGGACTCAGCACTTTCACTGCCAGGCCCCGGGTTCGATCCCTGGTTAGGGAACTAAGATCCCGCGAGCCACATGGTATGGCCAAAAAATAAAAAACAAAATAGTATTAAAAAAAAAAAAAGAAATGTTTTTTTTTAAAAAAAGAAATAGCTCCAATAAGCAAGGTTCCCTGTAGACCAGGAGAGGGTTATGGAGATTCCAAAGGCCGCCTGCTTCTCCTCCACTGGGAGGAGCTATCTCCATCTCCCACCGCCCCGATTTCTCTCCTGCTCTAACCCCTGCTCTAACCCCCCTTCACTCCAGCAGAGGCTTTTAAGTCAGAGGGACTAGGATGTGACTCCTGGCTTTGCCTTCCCATCTGGGTAACCCTGAGCAGGAGGTCTTAACCTCTGAGAACCCCAGGTTCCTCATCTGTGACACCAAGGTAACAATGGCATTTTCCTCACTGGGTTTTGGTGAAGAATAAACGATATAATGTAAGTAAAATGCCAGGAGCACCACAGGCGTTCAATAAAGAAAGCCAGCACTGCTGCTGTGGCTTCATTATCACGATCACCGGCAAAGTGAGACTTGCCCTGCCCAGAGCCTGAATCGTGAGCCCTTCTCCAGGCACAGACGGGGCCACCAAGGCCTGGCATTGTAAGAACTTGCTCAGCCAGATTTAAGAAGCCACCCATCTTTGTCTTTGGTAACTGGGACGTCTGAACCAGAGGATCAGGGCTTTTCCTCAGACTCTGAGCTACCTCTAGTTGGAAAAGTAAACCCCTGTCACTGACCCTGGGCAGGGAGTGGAACTGTGGAGGTGGTCAGAGAGATTCATTTCTGCAAAATCCTTTTACAAAGAGGAGCCATGGAGGGTCTCCCCATCAAAGGAGAATTGAGACGCAACATGGAAAAACAGGAAGCAACAATAAAACAAAAGCCAGTGGACTTGAACTTGGGCCTGAGAAATTGATCCCACCCCCACCACCACCACCCACCTTTCTCTCCATGGAAACTTCCCCAACACCAACAGCTCCAAGCCCTCCATTTCCTGTCTGCCTGCCCCCTCCCCCATTCTTCCCACGGGGACAAGGTCTTCCCAGGACTATCAGTCCCTAAACCCAGACCAAGTGGCCCATGATGCCAAACGATCCGGTCACCACCAATAAGCCCTCCTGTAACTCTCCCGGGGTCTCCAGTCCTCTGGGTCCGGCCAGACTTTACCTCATCACGGTCTCATCCTTCCACACTGTGGAGAAAACATAGCTCCTTAACTCAGGGGACAGGGCTAGTCACGAGGCAGCTGTGGGTCGGGGGCCACAATGTCATCCTCTCTGGGCCTCAGTTACCTCTCTATGCTGTGTCAGGGTTCAACTGAAGACCTCCAAGGGCCCCTTCAGGTCTAACCGTCCACATTGCCTGGCTCAATCTCCTTCCCAAAGATCCCCTCAGGGGCTGTCCTCAGCCTACACTGGGCACTCCTCCCACATTCCACCCCAAGCCAGGAAGCACTTCCTATTACTTGAGTCCAGAACTCCCATTTGGTTTGCAAAGATGAGGATCTTAACCCTTAACCCCAAACCCTGGCCCCAGCTCCTCGACAGACCAGTTTTTATTTACATTAATTAAAGCTTCAAAATCCCCATATCATTAGTGCTTACTCCTAAGTCTTAAGTTAAAGCCGAACAATGTAAGTACTTGAGGCTTTGGTATTTGCCAGACACTGGGCTATAGCTACCTCTCATTCTGTGAGATGGATGGCACCGTTTTAAAGAAGTGATTTAAAGAAAAAAACAAAAACAAAATCCTGTGGTTCAGAGAAGTTAAGTAACTTGCCTAAAGACACACAGCTAGTGATGGCATAGCTAGGATTCAAACACATGACTGTTTGACTCTAAAGCTACAAAACACTAAGCCATAGGGCATGTGTCCAAGGAATACCTGATCTGAGACCTGCTCAGAGCTTTCTCAAGTGTTCTTTAGATCCAGACTCAATAATTTATGATCGAGCATTTCCTATGGGCTGGGCCAGGTGTTTTCACGGTTCCACAATCTCATTTCAGCTTCACAGTGACCCTGTGAGGTGGTTATTACTATTATCCCCCTTACAGATGTTGAGATTGAGGCTTCAGCAGCTGTCACATGGCTTACCAACGACACCCAGCAGCTAAGGGACACAGCTGGAACTGCAACGAAATATTCTGACTCCAAGTTCAGTGCTTTTGGCCCAGAACCAAAGCTGACTCATAAACCCTTCCTTTAGCTCTTGGGATTGATGCTGTGACTTCGGGATGTTCAAGTTGCCTTTTTCTATCCCCTCTCCTGAGCTCCATACGTGGGGGTAACAGGGCAAGGATATGCTGCTGCATCTCTCCTTGGCCACTTCTCAAGTGCCAACTAGCAGCCAGGCCCTGAGCTGACAGTTTTGTGTTTTATCTCATTTATTGCCCCCAACCCTCCAATAGCATGACTATCCCTTCTTACTGATCCTTAAGCCTCCCAAAGATCAGGCAGCTTGCCCAACAACCACATCCTGTGGGTGAGGGGCTGGGTTCTGAGGACCGCGGTGTCACCCTTGAACATACAGGCTTTTAACCAGTTTCTAGACCGTGTGCTGGACACTGACCTGGGTGGTGAGGACGCAGGAGTAGACAAGGCCTGGTCCCTTTCCTTGAGCACGTCCCCTTCTAGCGGGGGAGCTGAGGGAGTCAAGGCAGTGACAATCCAGAAGGATGGGGTGAGAGAGCCTGAGAAAGGGGACCTGGACCAGCCTGGGGGGTAAAAAAGAAGTCAGGGAAAGCTTCCAGGAGGAGGTGATATTGAAGAGGGGTTTGTTTTTGTTTTTTTTTTGGCTGCGCCGCATGGCTTGTGGGATCTTAGTTCCCTGACCAGGGATTGAACCCAGGTCCTCGGCAGTGAGAGCACGGAGTGCTAACCACTGGACTGCCAGGGAATTTTTTTTTTCTTCTTCTTTTGGCCGCAGCTTGTGGGAACTTAGTTCCCTGACCAGGGATCGAACCCGTGCCCCCTAGTCTTGAAAGAGATAAGAGAATTAAGGAAGGGTGCAAGGGGTGGGAAAAGGCATTCCAGGCAAGGCAACAGCATAAGCAAAGGCTCGGAGAGAGAAACAGCACAGACTGCGTGAGGCCAGCATCCTGTTAATCTGTGGCTACACTAGTATGCAAAGGGAATCAACAGGGTATCCAAGGACCTTGACTTGACGGCAGAGCTCAGGCACCCTGGGGAGCCTGCTCCTTTGCCCTCTTCTCCCGACCAGGTCCCCCCGGGGTCCGGGTCTGGGAATGGGGCCCAGAGATGCTGCACGAAACATAAGAAATGTAAACCATATCCAGTTCCCCAGGCAGGAGATTCCTCCCTACATGCTGGCCCTTCATGTGCCACTGGGCGTCACCTGGGAAATGGCCCCAGGCCCACCTTATCCGGGACCCGGTTTCCCAAGCGTCTATATTTTTTCCATCCCAGGCCATACTTCCGGAGCCTTCTGCCTACCCATCCCTCCACCACCCAGCTACACCACGCCTGCTCCCACTTCAAGCCTCTGAAGACCCTCCCCCTCATGCTCTGTGGACAGCAAACAGGCTTGGGACCCCTCACAAGCTTACCCCTGCTTCCACCCTGAAGCTGCCCGAATTGCCAACATCCAACTCTACCCCACAGACTTGGTGGGGTTCTGTCCAGCTGCCATGAGCTCTATGTGACTTCAGATAAGTTACTTAGCCTCTCTGAGCCTCGGTTTCCTCATCTGTAAAATGGGGAAATAATAATAGTACTTACTTCATAGGGTTGTCATAAGCATTAAATTAGTTAATATTTGTAAAGTACCTAGAACAGTGCCTAGTAATAGTAAACACTATTAATAGCTATATAGATAAGCCACTGTTATAATTATGAAAAAACCTGAAAATGTTGGCTGTATGTATTACAGAAAGGTTCTCTATGTGAATGAGTCTTACATATTATTACAGGGGTTGGCAAATATCACAGGGGTCAAATCCAGCCCACAGCCTGTGTTTGTAAATACAGTCTGATTGAAACACAGCTACACCACCTATTCATCGTCTACGACCGCTTCATGCAACAGAGACCCTAGGGCCCACAAAGCCAAAAATATCTCCCCCCTAGCCCTTTACAGAAAGTTTACTGATCCCTATGTTATTAGGTTGAATCATATGTAGCTGACAGTGTTCAATTCTTTTCAATCTACAAAACCATCAATTTCATATGTTTCAACTTAGTATAGCATACGAGCTCACCACGAATCCTGTCTTACCCATTAAAACAGGAGTGCCCCGCTTTAAATCCAGTGACTCTGATCATAATAAAGTTATAATGATCAGTTTTTGAACATCTACCATGTTCAAGGTTTATCTCAAACGTTTACCACACTCCTGTAGGGTAAACGCGATCACCGCCCTGCTCCCCTCCTTTACAGGTGGGGAAATTTGGGACTCAGAAAGATGCAAAGTGTGAGCCTAGGACTCAAACCAGGTCTCCAGACCCCATGTCTACCATACTGTCCCCACTGGGTGCTGTCTAAGAGGCTGCTGGGAATGAGATCCACCTCTTACTAGGACAAAAAAATGGAGATTGTGAGCACTCCTAGACAGCGCTCGGCCACGTGGTGGACAGGGCCCAGTCGTGACTTCCCTGTCCTTCTCAGGACAGAACTCAGAACAATCTGACTTGTATTGTGAGCCTCGGGCAGGGCTGGGGAGGGGGCGGGGAACACTTTCAAAAATAAGCAAGCTCTCTTTCCAGGACTGGGGAGCTATTTTTAGCAGCCGCCTAAATTATGGTTTCCCCTCTGCTCTGGGAAAGGCAAGAAAGTAAAAGTAAACTCTTGTAGCCTCAGGATCCCCGCTGCAGGGTGGGTGAAGGAGAGAAAGGGGCGTCTTGCTGGTAAAGTGAAACTGAAAAAGTCCCCAAAGTGACATTTCTCTGACTTGGGGGTGAGTGTGGAAGTTGTGGATTTTCCAACTGGTTTTCTCATTTTGAGAAATGATAAAGAGAACAGATTTCTGTGTCTCACCAGGACAGAAAACAAGCAGGTAGTAGCTCTCCAAGGCCATGGTCAAGCATGCATTCGTTCATTCATTCACTCACTCGTTCATTCATCCATCCATTCATTCCCTGGGTGACTGCCATTCACAAAGCAATTTTCTGGGTGCTTTAGATGAGCCAAACATCAAATCCCATCCTCAACCGGGTTTACAGTATTATTGGGGAGGCACGTGTAGAAACCACCAGGATGCAAGGGAGAGAAGGAGGGAGGGAGTTCCAGGCTCTGGGACTGCAAGGAGGGGAGAGTGGCTTCTGGCCGGGGTGGTCTGGAACATTCACCAGAGGAAGTGGCATTGTAGCTAGGTCTCAGAGGAGAGAGGTCAGCACATGCCAGTGGGAGGGTCCAAGAAACCCATTCACGACAAAGGCGTGCGAGAGTGAGGACGCGGCATCCAGGTGAGTGAGGGGCCAAAGGAAGTCGCTTTGCCAGGCTGGGACGCAGGGCTCAAAGAGGTGCAGTGGAACACAAGCTGGGGACCAGATAAAGGCAGGCTTTGAATGGCAGGCCGAGGGGGAGGGGGAGGAGGAAGCAGCTATAGGATGGTTGGTTTATTGGCTGATTCGTTGATTGGCTTATAGTAAAGGAGAGCCCGTGAGGCGTGATCCGAGCTGGGATTTGGACGAACAATTCTGGTGGCACCATATCAGGGTGGATTACAGGAGAGATGGGAGAGGGGGAAGAGTCTGGAAGCAGTTCTGTTTGATTCAGAGTTAATGAGGCCCTGAGCTGCCAAAGAGGAGAGGAGGGAACAGATGCCGGGGATGTCACGGAGGGGCGTGCGTGCCCACACGTGTGTGACTGCACGAGGGGGCTTTGGCAACACACAGACTGGGCACAGAAAGCAAGGGCTTGGGCTGAGAAGGGGAGGGAGCTGTGGGGAGCTCTTTGGGCCACAGCTGTGAAGTAAAAGGGATGAAGGAATTTCAACACCCAAGTCTCTGCTACCCATTAGAGCCAGAGGCCCGGGGCTCCCGGCCAAAGGGAAACCACCCAACACGTGACAACCCATCCTCACCCCCTTCTGCTTCCGGGAAGCCGAGCCCCTCCCCTGGCCCACACCAATGGGGCTGCTCTATTGAAGAGCTGCAGGGAAAACTACCCACAGCTTCCTCCTGGGCCATCCTGCCAGGTCTCCCACCAGAGCGCCCAGTGTGCCAAGAACTCACACCATTCTAGGCAACCCGGGGCCTGGGAGAAGCTCCCTACTGCCCACTCCTCCTGGGGTCCCAGACAAAGGCATTCTGTCACTCATGAAGGTGGGACCTCGAGGTCCCGTCAAGGCAAGCCGGCCCTGGGACCCTCGCTGGGCCTGTGCACCTGGTCACACTCTGGACCCTGGGCTGTGTCTTCCCCAGGTGCAGTGCCATCGTTACAGACCTGCTACTCCCACTCTGCGTCCTGCACTCACACCAGAAAAGGCCCTGCGTGTGTGTCAGGGCCTGGCTGGACGTGAATCCTGGACCACAGGCACTTTCCAGCTCTCCAGGGTGGGAAGAGTAGGGGACGACAGGGGCGGGGGAGGGGGGCTGAGCTAACTCCTGGACGCAAGTGAGTGAAAAGGCAGACCCAGGGGGACCCCTCACCTGCCCCTCACTCTTGTTCATACAATTACATCCATCTATTCATTCACTCTGACAAATATTTGTTGAGCACCTAAGTACCCTGCTAATAAGAGCTGGAAAAATACAAGGGTGAACGAGTTCAATGTGGCGGGGAAGGGAGACACTCAAATGAACATCATAAAGTGTGGATATGGTTATGATAGGGGTAGTACAGGTGTGTGGGTCTGGGAATGTCTGCAGAGCTCTCTCCCACTGGGGGGTTCCATTCTACTCTGAGCTCCCTGTTCATACAAAGGGTTTAGAGGGGGCATCGTGTAGTGGAAAGGGCACCGGGAGATAATCAGAGAAACCAGCAAGAGTTCAGGACCAGACATGCATCCCAGGGTTACTAATGCTATAAATGACTGAAAACAGCCAAAATGTTAAAACATAAGGATTGTTTAAATAGACGATAGATAGATAGATAGATAGATAGGCAGATAGACACACACGTATGACAGCTTGAAGTAATTATCTTTGGGTTGCTGGAGTTTAGGGTTATTTTTCTTATCCTTTTCTGGATTTTTTCAAATTTCCCACAATGAGCGTTTATTCTTTTCATCAGAAAAGATAATATTATTTTTAAAAGAAGAAGATAAACAGTAGACTAAAAATGAGGAGACTCAGGTTCGAGTCCCAACTCTGCCCCAGCAGGTTACCTGCGCAAGACAGGAATGACCTTGGCTAAGAACATCATTTCTCTGAGGCTTGTCTGTGAATGAAGAGGTCAAACCACACGCTTTCCAGAGTTCCTTCCACACCAGACACTAGGCTCTGTGCCACAGAACACACGAGGTGCTAAATGACGCTGGTTGAACGGAATCCTATCCCCTGAGCTCCGTTAGTTCATCCTTCATTCAGTTGTCCATTCATTCCACCCCCACTGTTAGCAGTTACTCTATGCCTAGCACTGCTCCTGGTGCTGGGGATTTAAGGGCAAACCGCGCAGATATAGCTCCTGCCCTCACAAAACTATAGTCTCCCAAGCTCCAAGTCCCCTTCCCTTGTTCTTTTTCTTCCCGCCCTAACGCCCCATCCTGTTAATGCATTTTTTACCTTTTCTCCAAAATGCCTCAGGTGCATCTGTTTCATTCTTAAACACCAAGCTCCAGACCTGGTCCAGCCCCACAGGATCTCAGGCTGGGACCAGGGCCGAACTCTCATTTTTCCCCTCTCCCAGCATTCTGCAAACAGCCCTTTGAATAACATTTCTAGGAGCACCTGATTCTACATTGCTAGGTTCAGCATCCCTCAGGGTTCCCAATCCAAACTGAAAGCCAACCGCTTCCATTTTTAGGATTAGCCATTTGGTGGGGCTCACAAATTTCATACTAACCCAGCTTTGAAATCAGATCTCTATCCATGTGTCAGGGAGGAATGGAGCGCTTACTGCTGGTGCGAGTGTGAATGGCACAGCCATTAGGGAAAAGAGTTGGGCTGTTTCTTAAAAAGTTAAACTTACACCTCCGTATGATCCAGTCATCTCACGCCAAGGTGTTTTCCCAAAACAAAGGAAGCGTAGGCACATACAATGTCTTATTCATGAATGTTCAGAGCAACTTATTTGTAATAGCTCCAAACTGGAAACAACCCAAATGTCCATCAACAGGTGAATCAATTAAAAAAATATCGTATAGTGTATCCATAAAATTGAATATTACTCAACAATAAAAAGGAATGAACTATTGACATACGCCACACGTGGATGGAGCTCAAAATAATTACACTGGGCTTCCCTGGTGGCGCAGTGGTTGAGAGTCCGCCTGCCGACGCAGGGGACACAGGTTCGTGCCCCGGTCCGGGAAGATCCCACATGCCGCGGAGCGGCTGGGCCCGTGAGCCATGGCCGCTGAGCCTGCGCGTCCGGAGCCTGTGCTCCGCAGCGGGAGAGGCCACAACAGTGAGAGGCCCGTGTATCGCAAAAAAAAAAAAAAAAAAAAAAAAATTACACTAAGTACAAGGAACCAGAGCACAAAAGGGTACATACTGTATGAGTCCACTTGTCTAAAATTTGAGAAAATGCAAACTAATCTATAGTGAATAAAACCGGGTGGGTGATTGCCTATGGAGAGGGTGGAGGGCGGGCAGGGAGGGGGTGGATTATAAAAAGGCACAAGGGAAATTTGGGGGATGATGGTCAAACATGATCTTGATGGTAGTGATGGATTCAAAGGTACATACATATGCTAAAATGTATCAAGTTATGTACTTGAATTATGTCGTTTACGGTATGCCAATTATACCTCAATAGAGTTGTTAAAAACAAATAAAACAGGTCTGTTCCTAGCCTCACCATCTCCAACTGCCAAGGGCTCTGGCCACTGCAGCTGGCAACCCTCTAGAAGATTGCTAGTACCATAAGCTGCTCTACAGGTTCTAGAAAAGACCTCACAGCCCAGAGGCGGGGCGAAGGGGAACAAGGAGCTCCCTCCAGGCCCGGGCCTCAGCTGAGCTGGTCTGGTCTGGTCTTCCAGGAGACGGGTAGTTTACTGTAAGGAGTATATGCTTTCATATTAAGCCTGTGGCTAAGTTACTTAGGGCCTGTGAGCTTCACTGCCTTCATGGGCACACGGACGACAAAGCCCACCTCCCACGGCTACTGTGAGCATCACACAAAGAGCACATATCAAGAAGCCGGCACAGCACTGGGCACATCACAGGCCCTCCAGCCAGGTTCCCTTCCCCTGTCCCGGCCCCAGCCTCCACCCCAGTGGTGGCTAAGGTTCAGGGCTCTGCCCACGGAAGAGCCTAGTGAAGCACAAGCCCGGTTTCACCTGGAGGTCTCTGGCGGGTAGACCTGAATTGACAGCAGCCCCAGGCTTCTGGGTGGGTTAAAAATAAGGTACTTTCAGCCTGGGAATTTGTTAGAGGCAGATGAGACGGCAAAGGGGACTGAGAAAGGTGGCCATGACTTGGAGTTTCTAGGGCAAGACATCAGGAGGGATGTGGGTTTGGGGTGCGGGGATACCCAACCCTTGCACACTGGACAAGCAAGTATAGGAGATACTCAGAAATGACCAAAGAAGAAAGGGAGGGAGGGAAGATATTAATGCATGTTGGCATGTGAGAGGGTTTGATGCTATGGTGCAGAGGTATATGTATGGGGTGGTGTGTATGTGTATGTTTATAGCATGATACGTGTAGTGTGTGTGTTTATGTGTGTATGTGGTATAGTATGGACGTGTAGGTGGTGTGTGTATGTATGGTGTGCGTACATGTGTGTTCATCCCCAGGAAACAAACACACAAGATTCTACTGACTTTCAAGTCTCTGCAGAGAGAAGACCCAGTATATGAGCTGAGGAAACAGTAATATCACTGATAATCAGCCCCCACGTCAATTTCAAATCAGCCCACGTTTAGTTTATAAGGAGCTGCCAAGCATAACATTCAGGAAATGTTACTGTGGGGAAGGCAATGTCTTGTGAACCACACTAAGGCCCGGGAGCAGAGATCCACCGAAAGATTCTTGTACCTGCCATGGACCAGAGACCAGGTGTTCACATTCGTCATCTCATTTAATCCCAAGACAACCCAGCAAGGTCAATATTTTTGACTGATAAGGACATTGAGGCTCAAAACCGGGAGATGACACCCACACTAGGGCTCTCTCCTGTGATACACCATCTCATTCCAACCTAGTTTCAATTCAGTTCCGGAGCGTGTATGTACACATGCACGTGTGCACATTCCTCTGGGTGTATGCGTGTGTCCAGCAGATGCAACTGGGTTTCCTTTGGTGTCTATTATAATGGGGTGTACACTCCCTCTGCCATTTGAAATTTTGGTGTTATATTTTAGCCACTTCCCCAATAAGCCTGAGGTGGAAAAAAACAAATAGCTGACAATAATGTATACCCAATCTATTCCATGCTCCATATTTTACAAGACAGATATTCAGCACATTTTTAGAAAGAAGGATACTAACATTTACTAAGAGCTAGGCTAGGCTCAAACTTTCACATTTATTATTTCACTTAATTTATTCCAACATCCTACAAAGATGGTATTGTGCATTTTTACATACAGGGAAATCAAAGCTTAGCGAAGGTAAGCAACTTGCCCAAGTTAGCAGGGTTCATAAAACATGTTGAACCTCAGTCTAATTGATTCCAAAACTCAGACACAGCCTCCCCATGGCACAGAAATGGCAGCATCATGGTAAACGGTCGCCCCCCACACCCCCAGCCATGGAAGCCTCTCCATCCCTTCCCCATCACCCATCCCAACTACCTCTCAGGGAAGAACTCGGCACTAGTACAGAGAAGCCCTGTACCCCAGCCACAGACAGCAATCCAGCCCCATCATCTTACCGCACACCGAGTCACAGAAAAGATCCAGGCTATCCCATCTTCTGGACCAGCCTCTTGGGTATGCGAGCTGGATACCTTCAGAAGGGCCCCGGCCTTGGTTTAAGGCTCTACTGTTGCCGTCTTGAAATCTTTAATAATTTTTGAACAGGGAGCCTTACATTTCCATTTTGCACTGGGGCCCGTGAATTGCACAGCTGGTCCTGCCCATCTTCTAAGGCAGCCAGCTCGGGCAGCCTTTCCCAGGAAGAGCAGCCCAGCCAGCCACTCCCTGTGTTTCCAAAAATGTTACCCACAGTCCCTGAATGGTCAGGACAGAACAGAGACAAGTTACTTTAATCTGGGGTGGCTTCCTGCCCGAAGGGCCTTGAAGGGCCACTCAGTAACTTCTGGGCTGTCCCCCACCCTCATCTTTTCTCCTTATCCCACCTCACCCCTCCGCTGCGGGCTCCCTGGTCACTCCTCCCTAAACGCGCCATTGCTCAAGGGATTAAAATTCCTAGAGGGCTTGGACACTTCCACTTTATCTCCGACTCCCCCCACCGGGCTCTTTCCGCACACACAGCAGGAACTCAATGAGAGCGGATGCATCAGATACATTACAGTATGTACTTCCTGAATTCTTGCCGCTATCCGTTATAAAGCCTATCACCAATGTGATGGCTTTACATGACTCAAAGGTTGTGTGTCCTTCTGCAATTGGACAAATACTAAAAGCAAGAGAATGTGTCAGCTTTGAAACAGAGTTCAAAACTTGGTTCTGCTGGTTCTATTGGGTTGGCCAAAACGTTCGTTCGGGTTTTCCCGTAAGCAGTTCACAGATGAACTTTTCGGCCAACCCAATACATTTGGGTCGGCAATATTATCCCTCACCCCATCCCCATGCCCACCTCTGCTTCCTGCCCCTCCTCTCCCTCCGCTATGCAGGTCCTACCTTCTCCAAGCAGCCTTCCTACCCATTCTCATCTACCTGAATTCTCCCAAATAAACTCAGAGCCCCTGTTGTCTACTCTGTTTCTAGGACACTGCATCATATACTACTCTGTGGCACTTGTGTTATTTAATGTATTAATTTATCGTTTTTTATGCCAATGAGCTTTTCCCCCATCTAGACTCTGAGCCCCCTGAGAACATGACATAGTGCCGGGTATGCAGCAGGTCCTCTTCCTGAATGAAAGTTATCTCATGGCAGGGGGTGGGAGTGGGTTAGAGAGAGAGGAGAAAGTTATTAACCCCAGAAATAAATCTTCATGGAAAATCCAATGAACTCAGGTCCTTCAGCCTTTCCTCAGAGTCCAATGGAGGTCAAAGGCATCCAGACCTTGGCCAGACACCGTCAAGAGGCGTCTCAAGCGGCACTCAGCGAGGCAAAGGTGTGCGCCTTTACAAACCTGCGTGGTTAAATGATATCTTGGCACTCCCAGACGCAACTCTGGACATTTTCATTTCTGTTTGTTTCTACTCTCCCCCCTCCCCACCCTCCAGCAAACAAAAGGCATCTTGCATGTAAAAGGCATAAGACAGTTTTCCTCTCTGTGCTTCCAGGAGCGGGATGTTTCCTCCAAGGGAAACGAGATCTTGGCTGTGAGACCTCAGGCTACAGAAGCTAGGGTTTCCTCTTTGGAACTCAGACCATCCCCTCCATAGTTCCCAGTCTATGCATGGACTCCCCCATTCCTAAATCACCTTTCTCTGACCCTGACACCCCTGCAAGCTGTGTCCTGATGGTCTCCATCTAAGGGGCTTTATTTACCCAGCAGGGCCCCTCATGTCTCCCCCTCACCTCCCTCCTCAGTGCCCACCTCTCCTGAAAACTGCACTTGTGCACATCAGTATCACCTCCTTCCATCCTGTTCCCCCTGCAGAGGCCCTCTTCCCAGTTCCCTCTTCGCGGTGTTTCAGAGCAATGTGAAATCTGAGCCGCATGTCCCCATGCTCCACACACACTCACTCTCTCTCCCTCCTTCTTGATTTCAACCAGCTGATCCCCCTGTCTGGAACACTCCGTCCTGCCCCCCCCCCCGCCCACTCACCTGGCAGCCTGCGCCCTTCCCCACAGGTGTGGGTGTAGGGCCCCTCCTCAGCATCCTGCCTTTCTCCCATCAGAGCCCTGGCTGCTTCCTGAATTAGCGTCACTCTCACTGGGCTGTGAGGTCCTTGAGGTTGGGGACAGTGTAGCACAGTCTCTCAGGAACCCTGCGCCCAGCACAGGGCCGGGCCCGCAGCAGCTGTGCTGGGGCTTTGCCAAGGTTCACACCTCGGGTCTCTGTCCTTCTCCCTCACCCTTCTTCCTCCCAGAAAACCTTCCATCTCTTTATTTCAGATAAATTCAGCAGCAGTCACTCTCGAAAACTCCTCTCCCCCATCTCCAACTCACTTCCAACTACCCACATTTCTGTTCAGAAGCGCTGGCACCACTCCCATCAACTTCCTCTCAGACCGCCTTCATCTCCTTCCCCCTTCGGACCACCCCTGCTTTTCTCTGTGAATGACTCCACAGTCTGAGGTTCAAACCACAGAATCATCCTGAACTCTTCCTCTGTCTTGAGAACCGCTACATGCCAGGTATTTGCATGTATTATCTCATTTCATTCTCACATCAAACCCTGAGAAGTGGGTATTAGCATCTTGAGTTTACAGACAAGGAAACTGAGGCTCAGAGAAGTCAAGTGACCTGCCCAAGGTCACAAGCCCATAACTGACTGGGCTGGGGTGAGAGGCCGGTTTTGACAGCCTGTCCAAAAGCCCACCAGGTGCGCGCGCGCACGCACACACACACACACACACACATACACACATGCTATTCCCTCCTTTACATTATAAATTATCCAATCAGTCTCCACGCCCAATCGATTCCACTTAGAAATGCTTCCTGTATGGGCCCTTTGATCTCCCATGTGGACGCTCAGGCCCCACTCAGACACACAGGACATGGCTGTGTGGTCACAGAGTTAGGAGGTGGGGGGCCATGAGTCCTGCACATCTAGCTGGCAGCACTGACCTCACCTCGCGCTCACTCAGGGAGCTGGTACGTGCTCTTAGCTTGGAACCATTTCTTCAAGGCCCCATCCCTTCTTACTGATTTGGTTGTCCTCCAGCCAGGCTGAGGCTGACCCCTTTCTTCTGGACTCCACCTGCACCCTACTAATGCTCCTCTTGGCCTCAGATCAAAAACCCTCAACAAGCTACCCACCTGGAGCGCAGCCTGGGTTTCCAGCTCTCTTCCTTCAATTTAGCTCTTGGTTTTCCCACTCTCAACAGATCTCCAAGGACAGTGCATCCTAAGGGGCTTCTCGATGATGCAGATCCCAGGGCCCTGCTCTCAGAGTTTCCAGGTCAGTGGATCTGGGTAAGGACCCAGGAATCTGCATTTTAACAAGTTCCCCAAGGGACTGGGATGCAGGCGGTTTCATTCACTCTCCATCCCCTTCCCTTCTCTTTCACCAGCATTTGTACCAACCTTTTTCACAAGTCACCCCTTCTTTCCAGAGCTGTGATCAAATCCCCCAGGTTCTCATCTCGGGCTACACAGTAGAATCATGGGGCATTTTGAAAAATATCTATGCCTGGATTGCAACCAGAACCAATTAAAACAGAATCCCTGGGCAGGTGTGGGGGAGCCACTGGGGTGAGCAGCTCATCCTGCTTTGCCCAGGACTGTCCCAGTTTTAATCCTGAAAGTCCCACATCCCAGGGAAGCTCTCAGTCCTGGGAAAACGGGATCAGTCATTCACCCTGCAGGGCTCTGGAATTTGCAAACCTCTCCAGGTGATTCTAATTTGCAGCCAAGCTTGCCAAACACTGGACCCCATCTGGATCAAGAGATGCCCCTCCCCCCGGCATTCCCTCCAGCCAGCGCCTTTTGTTTTCACACTTAGCTCAGGTGATCTCAAAATGTGTCTCTAGACCAGCAGCATCAGTGTCACCTGGGAACTTGTTTAAAAAAAAAAAGGTACAGCCAATTCTAAATAATTTGCTCTTCTCTCAGCTGCAGAGAGATCCTTTGTGAACCCCTACCCAGAATCACCGACATTTACTGCCTTGAGTGAAGTGAGAGGACTAAGGAGTTAACTGGCGGTGGAGGTTTGAGGCTGGGAGCTCAGTCCTCCCCAGGGAGGTTTAGTGGTGACCAGAGGGGCCTAGGTTTTGATTCATAGGCAACAAACTTTTACTGACCACTAACTAATTAGCTGCCTTGTTTATGACATCTCATTAAATTCAACACTAACTCTGTCCAGCATTTGGTGTTGGGATTTTGTGGGGTCCATACATAAAACCTTCCTCTTCTGGCTCAAGTTCAGGACCAGTTGAGAAACAGATACATGAAGCAAACAGATAGAGGTCACGGTATCAGCCACGTTCCTGACAGAGCTGTGGGAGTAAGCGGCTGTGTCTCTCTGGCCAAATGGACTTGCTAATGTCTCACCCATGAGTGAGGCCAGCTGACATGTCCAGTCCTCAGCATAGGAGGGTGACCGTGGACCTTCCCGTAGGAGCGGGCTCCCGACCTCAACCCCCAGAGCTGGCCAGATGCGCCCCCTGCAGGTGGCAGAGCCCAGGGAAGGGAGCGAGCGTAGGCAGACCCAGTTCATAACCTCCCAGAGCCATTGGTTAGAGGTGCCTCACTCCTTCCCCTGAGGAAGTGGTGGGGAGGAACAGGCCAAGGTTCTCCACCCTTATGTCCATTTGAGCCACTCATGCCCTGATCCCACCCCAAGACATGCTGGCCTGGTCCGTGGAGGGAGCCGGGCATTGACAACTTGTAAAAGTTCCCCAGGTGATGCTAGGGTGCCATCAGTGTTAAGTAACCACTCTTGGGAGATCCTCTCCTGGAAACGAGAAGCCAGGGATGCTCCCCTCTAAGGGTGGGGTTGCTTGTATTTCACAACCAGGGCAACAAGGTCTCAGGAACCTTAAGCGTCTTGCCCTATGCCCGGAGCGGGTCAATGGAATCTTAGGGATGAGTAATAGCACTGAATGAATCAGCTTTCTCCAAATCTTGGGTGGACTTGGAGGTTTTCAGCCAGGTCGCAGCCAGATCAGCTAAAGCACTGGTTCTAGAATCTCCTGGAGGGCTTGTTAAATGCAGCTCACTGGGCCCCACCCCCAGAGTTTCTGATTCAGAGGGAGGGCTGTGTAGCTGTGAGCACAGGCTTCTGAGTCGGGCAGATCTTTGCCACCAACATTAAGGATGGCCTTGCCTGGGGTTTCACCCAACCTCTCTGGGGCTCAGTTTCTTCACCGGTCAAATAGCGATCACAGGATTAACGACCTCACGTGTTTCTTGTGAGTTGAGCCAGGACACACGAAGCACCTAGTGTGGTGCATGGCACGTAGTAGGACTGGAGGTAAATTGCAGACGTTGAATATTATCTGTAGATGCTGCTGTTATTCAGGGACAGCTTCTCTGAAAAGGTCGAGAGGAGGTTTCGGATGCAGGCAAGAATACCAAGAGGCAGAACACCAGAGAGAGAGAGAGCCAAGTCTGAAAGGATGCAGGAGGGGAGCCAGAAACAGAGCAGAAGCCAGTGCACAGAAGGTACAAGCGAACTGTGTGCAGAGGGTGGGGGTCTGCTGCAGATCTGGCTGACAGAGAGGCTGGGAGTCAAAGTCACCCAAAATAGAACTCCCTCCTCTCCAAACTCTCAATTCACTCCCCCTTCCCCACTCCCTATCTCCCTGGGCCGCACGCCACATGCCTCTGTCAGACTCATTTGTTAGAACTACCCCCCGAACTGCACCCCGACCCCTGCCCTAGGGACTCAAGGAATCCTAGCAATGTGTTCAGTTCCAAGTGCTGGAGGAAAAGGAGCAAAATAAAAAGGAGAAAAAACCCTCTCTCCAGGCTTGTGTCTTTGTAGGACTTCCCACAGCCCCCCAAGTCTTCCTCTCCCCCAAGAGATGGCCATTCGGAGTCAGCATCTGGTTAGAAGTATCCAAACCAACGGGTACCAATGGCCTGTCTCCCCTCACCCGACCGCAGAGCCCTCTCTGCCACCGCATACTCTTTCCTCTTTCATAACCAGACTCAAAGCTCATCTCCCTGAAGTCTTCCCTGATGAACCTCACTTGACTGCAGGAGTTCCTTCCTTCATGTGTGCATCCATCCATCCATTCATTCCACAAATGTTTACTGAGCATCTGCTCTTGTAACAGAGAACAAACCTGACTCCATCTTGGATCTGTTCCTTTAGCTCTAACCCCTGTACTCTGTTGCCTGTGCTTAGTCATGCTCTGCACATCTGCACATCTGCAAAAGAATGTTGCCTATAGCCTGAAATATACGTGATAGGCCATTCTCAAGGCTCCGACCTTTAAAGGTACAACACTTTTCCACTCATATAGAGATACATGGATAAAGGTGCAGAACAGAGAACCACAAGTGTCTTGTTGGATACTGATAGGAACAGTGCGACCAGACCTATGTGGACAGCTGTAAGAACAAAGGATTCCAGCACCAAGTCTGCAACAACCAGCCACGGCCCCTCCCCTTTTAGCATAAAAGCAGCCTGAATTTTAACTCAGGTAACAGGGTTCTTTGGGACACTAGTCCATTATCTGCTCAGTCTGCTGGCTTTCTGAATAAAGTCACTATTCATTGCACCAGCCACTCATTTCTCTCCATTTATTGGCCTGTCATGCAGCGGGCAGTACAAGCTTGGACTTGGTAACACTCTGTGACTGGGCAGCAGGGATTCGGATACAAAAGAGACACAGTCCCTGCCCTCCCGCAGCCTAAGGAAGGCAGCACTGGAGTGGGAGCTCACAGTCCTAAGGAGATAATGGGGCCCCCTTGTCATGTTCTTCAAGTTCATGATCATGCTTGTTCAATCCTCTTTCTTAGCATGAGAAGAGACCGATCAGCCACTGGTGAGATGGCACCCTCTTTGTCCTGCACACACAAACCACACCAAAGAAAACACACCCGTATGAGACACGGATAACACACTTCATGGTTCCATGTTGCTTTCCATGCTATAGACTTTAGAAGTTTGTCTGAGCCTCAGTGCATGTCATCATCGGTAACTGACTCAGCCCCTGTATTTGGCATCGTAAGGACCATCTCAACCAACATTTATTGACCTGCTTGGATGTACCAGGCGCCAGAGATAAGAGGTGAATAAGATATGTTCCTGAGCACCCAGAGATGACAGTCTAGTGGGAGAGCCAGGCACATAAACAGTCATAATACAATACGGGATGCACACAGTAAGGCACTGTGACATGAGTGGAGAGCCTAGTTGTTGACCAGGAGGACACCGGGGGGGCTTCCTGGAGGAGGCAATGAAGAGAAAGCAGTAAGTCTGTTAATGAGCCTGTGCAGTGGCTTGGCTCCCGCCATTTCAGGTCATCTTAATCACGTCCCACTGACTTTGTTCCCTTCCCTTCCTCACCCCTCCATCTCAGAATGCCCTGGGCACTGGGGCTTTTGGGAAAATGAATCCATGTGCATGTGTTATGACTGTGTGGGGATTTTTTCCCCTTCCTTTACTTAAAGGGAAAAAAATAATGTTATAACACCAATAACTGATTGTGTAATAAAAGCTAAATATATAAAGCAAAATGTCATTTCCCCTGGCTATTTATAGGTGGTGCTCAGATACCCGCCTTGGCCTTTCAACTCCGGTGCCAGCGGGGGCCAGAGCTGAATTTTCAAATGTTGCACCACGGTCCTTCATAGCTGGAAAACAGCTACTGGCAGACAGAAAAGGGCAGGGCTTGGGCTGACTTGCGAGCTGAGTCAGGGCTGTACCAGGCTCTGCACAAAACAGCTACAGCTGCGAGTCGAAGGCCTCTTTATTTAACTACGGAGGCCGAGTGGAGGGAGGCTGTCACATCACACTTTTTGTCAAGCACAGTCATCCCAACAGGTAGTGAAAATCATTGCTCGTGTCAAGACTGAATGAGAACAGCAAGATGAAAGTTTTCCCATACACAGGAATGGGAGAGAATCTGAAGACCAACAGCCCTTGCCAGCATGGAATGAGATTTCCTACGACATGAGGCGTTTGCCTTGATATTTTTACCCCTGGTTGAGTCCACTGAAGCCAATCCCCCTTTCTCTGGGGATGATATATGTTATTCAAGGGGCAACATTTTATTTTTACTGAGTGCTAAAGAACTTTGACCCCAAGACTCCTTTCTGAGAAGCAAAGGCCTCAGGAATAGGATGGAGTTGAGAATCTAGAGTTTTCGCTTCTATGCTCGGCTCTGCCACTAACTAGCTCTAAGACCTTTGGGAAAGTTAACTTCCTTAAGCTTCACCTCCTTCGTCTGTCATGACACGATATACCCCATAGTGTAGTCATGAGGAGTAACTGACAATTCAGGAATAATACTGCATGTCTGATACAGAGTACTTTACAAGGGAAATATTGAAAATATTTCCCAATATATTTTGCCTTTGGGAAATTCAGGTAATTTTTTCTTTTACTTTTCTTTTTTTTCCTTTCCTTTCTCCTGTACCCTTCCAATATCAGCGCTAAGACACAGCCTTATTTTCTCTGGTCAAAGACTTATAACCCCCAAAACAAAAAGGTCAGTAGAGCAGGGAAGGGTCACTAAGAGTTAATGTTGTTTTCTCTGGACAGGAATGAGGAACAGAAAACCTTTCTAGGACTAGGAGGGAAAGGAATTAAATGGCCAGGATTTCACTCCCTTCCACACCAGGGGGGAGGGACATCTTTAGAAAGGAGCCAATGACTTGGAGAATCCCAGGACAGTGATGTACACCTGGGGAAATGCCACGCCCCTTGGAGAAGCCCTGCCTTCAGCTGGGCTCAGAGCAACAGGGCTCGGCCAGGGGCAGGTTAGCAAGGGCTGGGGGCTGTCCCTGGGCCCACCCATCCAGAGCCCTCACATCCAGGCAACAGCTGGACACTGGGGCCCTCCAGGGGCAGGCGGGAGTCCCAGGAGAGCCACGGGGCCTGAAGAAGTCACAGCTTCAGCAACAGGTGGCAGGTAACCCTTCAAAGGCCCCGGGACAAGACCAGACCTGGCTCCTTCAGTGGATTTCAGCACAGGGGCCCAAGACGCAGAGGGAACACAGAACACATCAGTGGACGTCAGCAGGGACCCTGCAGCCTTGAGAAAACTGGAGCCTCCCCAGCAAGCAGGTGGCAGAGGAGGAGGGCCCTGGAGGACACCTCACAGGGGGTCTGAATCCTGACCTCACTGGACCACGAGCCCCTGTCTCACATCGGAAGAGACTAAGGTACCTTTATTTACTAAGATAAGATTTTAATTGCAAGTTATCAATTAGAGCAAATAATCACTTTTTCCTGCACACGTGAGTTGTACCGCATACACGTTCCCCAGCCATTTTAGGAAACCTTCAAAAAATATTAGCTGCCCCATCATCATGACTAAACAGGGTCTTCTTGGATTGACGTGGAGGCAGCGCAGATGCGGACGAGAGCAAGAGACAGTCCTACTTGTTTCAGATCTGAGTCCTAGGAGAGCTGAGGGAGCCTGGAGGGACCGGGGTGGGGAAGGGAGAGGTGCAGCCTCTGAGACTCAGGCCCTCGCCTGGAGTTTTCACCCTCTCCTACTGTTCTCGGCAAACATAGTCACGCCCTCCCTTCTCACTCAGGTTTAACTCTAATGAATCTGCCCACTGCTCTGCCCTTTCCTCACCGAGGGGGCTGCGGAGGAGGGGGTACCAGGCCACTTGCCCCCTTACACCTGCCTGGCCTGTCGGGATAGGGTCCTGCAGGGCCGTTCACCTGCCCACTCACTTACCGTCTGTGCAGGCTTAGCAGGACAGCATAGTGGGTACAAACCAGAACTCAGGAGTTAGGCTGCCTGAGTGCCGACCCCAGCACCCCTGATCTGCTGTGTTATCTTTGGCCAGTTGCTTCACCTTCCTGTGCCTCCGTTTCCCATCTGAAAATGTAATAGTAATCTGCCTTCTGATGTAATTGGGGTTGAGTTAGTGGTCTTGTATACGGTGATCGGGGTCGTGCCTGGCTCCCAGCAAGCACTGTCTGCGGAGCAATGATTGTTCACCTTCTCATTGAGATTATTTAAAATAACCCCTCTTCCATGTGGAGAAAAGGGAACCCTCCTACACTGTTGGTGGGAATGTAGATTGATACAGCCACTATGGAGAACAGTATGGAGGTTCCTTAAAAAACTAAGAATAGAGCTACCATATGACCCAGCCATCCCACTCCTGGGCATATACCCTGCGAAAAACATAATTCGAAAAGATACATGCACCCCTATGTTCACTGCAGTGCTGTTTACAATAGCCAAGACGTGGAAGCACCTAAATGTCCATCGACAGAGGAATGGATAGAGAAGATGTGGTACATAGATAGAATAGAATATTACTGAGCCATAAAAAAACCAATGAAATAATGCCATTTGCAGCAACATGGATGGACCCAGAGATTATTATACTAAGTGAAGTAAATCAGACAAAGACAAATCCCATGATATCACTCATATGTATAATCTAATTTTAAAAATGATACAGATGAACTTATTTACAAAACAGAAACAGACTTACAGACACAGTTACTGTGACCAAAGGGGAAAGGTGGCAGGGGAGTGATAAATTAGGAGTTTGGGATTAACATACACGCACTACTACATATAAAACAGATCATCAACAGGGACCTACCTTACAGCACAGGAAACTCTACTCAATATTCTGTAATTACCTATATGGGAAAAGAATCTGAAAAAGAATGGATATATGTATAACAGAATCACTTTGCTGTACACCTGAAACTACTACAACGCTGTAAAACAACTATACTCCAATATAAAATAAAAATTAAAAAAACATTTTAATGCATGGAATATAGTCAATAATGAATATCCAATAGCACAAATAATGGTTTAAAACAAAAACCCTCTTCCAGCACCGTCCACTCCCTTCTCCCACCTCATTTTCCACATAGACCTATCACCATGTGAGATGCTATATACGTTATTTATTATCTCTCCCTGAGACATTTTTGTCCATCATTCACTGTGTATCCACAGTGCCTAGAATTACTGCCGAGCACATAGCAGACCCTGTAATAAAGAATGAATACAGGAAACTTTTCTTACTGACTGTAGAACCTTAGGCAGATTATGTAACGCCACATGCCTCAGTTTACTCATTAGGAAAATGGGGTTGACGTGAGGATGAAATGAGAAAACATTTGTGAATATGCCCACTCCGGCCCTTGGTACATGGTGGATGGATGACGGCTGATCTGGGAGGACCAGTCTCGGCCTGACTCAGGCAGGGCCCGCAATGGTTAATCCCCAAATCTCTTCCCCACCCCGTGGCAAGGCAAGGCTGGACTGCAGGGCCACTGGCAGCTGTCCAGGTGGAGGATAAATGTCAGAGGTGGGTGCCTGTGGAGCTGCCCTGGTCCTGACATGGAGTCTTGACCCGGGCAGCTGGAGTCTCTCCCCACCCCCTCCTGCTGGGACACACTGCCTGAGCCTGGAGCGTTTCGGGCGCAGGAGTGAGCGGTGGGAACCTCCGCCTGCCTGGGTCCCACGCCACATCCTGGCCTCGGGGGAGGTGGGCCCAAGGCCTGGCCTTCCCAGCCATTCCCAGGCGGCCTGCTCTCCTGCAGGCCCAGCTGGGGTGACTGAACCAGAGGCCTGTAGGGACAGGTCTGTCCCTCAGCATTGCCTCGTCCCTAGCCACGAGGAGGGAGCTACCGGCCTCAGCGCAAGGAGGGTCTGTGTTCAGAGCTCAGCTCTGTTGGCTCTGAGCCCTACCCACCTTCCCAGCCCAGGGGGAGGGAGTATGTTCAAAGGCAGGTGAGCCTCATGCTGCCAAGTCACAGAGAGGACACCCAGAAGAGCTGACTCCAACGGGGGTCTTCTCCCGTGTCTCCATTCCCCCCAAGTCTTCATTTCCCCCAGTGCTCCAGCTTTCCAGCAACTTCCCCAAGAGTCCATCCCTCTCCAGGACTGACCCAGAAAGAGATGAACACAGACACACAAGCTTAGCATGCATGAGGAAGGTGAATAAATGAAACCCAGCGTTTACCCCATGGCTCATTCATTCCTCAGTTGCATGTGGAAGCCCCACACTGTGCCAAGCACGGCACACAGCAGGGAGGTGGCCGTGCATAAAACATAGAGTTGGTCATCAAAGATGCTCTTGGTCAGTCAGGAAAGGGAGGACCACGGGTAAGCTGGCTGGGGAGGGGGCAGAGCGGCACAGCGCAGGTGGGAGTCTAGGGGAGGGGTCTCTAACATGGCCTGCGGAAGGAGGGAGGGCCAAGAATCTGGAAGGGTGACACTGAGGTGTTTCTGGCAGGCAACGTCTTGGGGAAGAATGCAGGGGTTGATGAACGGAGAAACGATATCCCTCACCAAGGGGCCAGCTCAGAATCACCTTGTGGGGGAAACTGGCCTCAGCTCCCATCCTCTCAGTCTTCAGGGACTTTCACTAGAAAGTAAGCTCCCCACCGAGGGCAGGAACATGGTCAGGCTGCACCCTCAGAGCTTAGAACAGTGACAGCACACGTGGGAGGCACACGGCAAACGTGCCTGAGTATGCCAGTGCATAAACTCCCCGAAGGTAAGCTCACTCCTGACCCCCAGGAGCCCTTGCTCTCCTCCGATGCCCCTGGCATTCGTGGAAGTTGATACTGCCCAGGTTCCTCTTGATAAGCATAAAAAGCTCAACACGCTAGAACTCTCTAACTGGCGCCAGACAAGGTACCTCTTCAGCCTCCAGCACGGGCGTCCTTCACAGGCACAAGCAGTGGGGTTCTCCCCAGGTGCTGCTGGAATCACAGGCCACTGGGGACCAAGGCGAGGAAGAGGAGACAGCTGTTGCACCTTGGTCTCTACAGAAGGACAGCACGGTGCTGGCACCCACTCCAGCCCTGGGCTCACTGCAGGCCCATCCACACCCGCTCCCAGCCCCTGGCATGGAAGGGATGGGTGGGGGGAGGTGCCGATTAGCGCGCTCTGTTCAGACACCACTGTGAAGCTGGGCCCTGGGGAAATGGCCCAAACACCGGCCACTCCTGCTTGCCTCCTTCTCGGTGGAAAACTGCAAAGAGCACAGGTTCCCTTCGCTTGTCAGTCAGCCACTATTTAATGAAGACCTACTGTGTGCTGGACCCTGTCAGGGGGACTAGGAAAGCACAGTCAGCCTGTCCGAACCCTTGCCTTCCGGAAGCTCATGGTTTAGAGACAGCCAGGCGGAACAGTGGTTTTCAAGCATCACGCTAAGTGCCACATCAGGGGTAGGTCTGCCGGGACAGAGAGGAAGAGAACTTCACCTCCCTGAGACCGCGGGGAGGAGATTTTACGGAAGTGGTGGTGTTCTGAACTGAGCCTTGAAGGATGGCTAATTACTTCACCAGGTACCAACCTTCAGGCAGAAGGAAGGGCAAGAGTTAAGATACAGCCGGTGAGAGGCGGGGCGTAGAGCCGGGTGTGGCCAGACCTGAGAAGTAGCCCAGGGCTTGGTCCTGAGGGACCCACCCTCCTTGAACTCTGAAACTGGGTTTGGGCTTTTCCAAAGTCTCCTTTGGGGGAAGCATACTGCACACAGAGACAGAGGCCCTGAACCAGCAGCCCAGGCCCAAGCCCCACACCCTGCCAGGCACAGGGGCGTCTCAGTGGACCCCTACTCAGAGAGCCAAGTCACGAGGGCCACTGTTCTCTGGAGTGACCAAGTGCCATTCCACAAGCTTGGGTGCAAAGATCTGACCCTGGAAAAGACTACCCTGTTCCGTTTCTGGATGGCTCCACTTCCCCACTCCCCAACCCCGCCAGTGTGTAAGGAACTTGACTCCTTTCTCTGACTACCCTGCAGGGAGGCTCCCTCAAGGCTGCTGGGAAGCACAGGGTGTTGAGAGTGGAGGTGACCATACTTTTCAAGACCACTCTACAGAGGAGAAGAAGCAAGGCCACTTACGCCAGGACCCAGAGCAAACTCACGACAGCCCACATCTAGAACCCCATCCTCAAATTCTCAGCAGGAACTCTTCTTTCCTGCTAGAGAACAGTGGCAGACAAACCCTGGTTTGGTTCTTCAGTTCTTGGTTTCCTCTAAACGGTTCTACATACTCTATCTTCAGCAGAAACAACAACTACAAAAATGTCATTTAAAAACTCTGAAAACCTTCACCAAGATTCCTCAGTGAATATATTCCCTAAAGATCGTGAGTCCTGCGAGGGCCCAAGCTATACCGCCTCTCTCTTTGGAGGATGTGTTCCCTAATACTCTAGAAACAAATTCACAACTTCTCCCAGTCTTCACCTCAGATTTTCTCTTTGAAGCCTCTTAGAAAACCTTTCAAAAAGAGATGATCTTCCCAACAGTCAGTCCAAAAGGTTCTGATCTGCCAAGTGGATGTCATAGAAACCTGCGACTTCACAAGCGATTATCATTATTCATCTACCATCAGTAGCTTTTCTCATATTCCACACCTCATTTTATGTATAGTTTCCTTAATTTTGGCATGCAAAACGGCTCTAAAATCAGCAGCAGAAGCTGAAAGCAAACCTACCTGGTGTCCAGGGATTTGGGAGTTTGGGGAGGATCAGGTGGCGTTTTGGATATGTTTTCCAGGAAAGAAGAGCTATTGGTCATACCAGCTACACAACTTAAGGATTGTGTTGGAAGGGAAGGAAGGGAGGGAAGGAAGGAAGGAAGGAAAGGAGAGAGAGAAAGAAAAAAAAAAGAAAGGAAGGGAGGAAGGAAGGAAGGAAACAAAGATTTGAAACTCTCCCCAAAACTTCAAATGACTTCTCTCCCACTTTATAGCACCATAGGGATATTCACCTTTTCAGAGACTTGCTTTCCCCAAATGACCCCGCCTGCTTGCAGAATGTGGCCTTGCCCTGTGAATGATGAAGCAATGAGGTGGAGAAGGCAAGGAGCCCTGAGGTTCCCCAAGGGATAAAGGGGAGGCTCTCAAAAGTCAAAAACTATCCGTCACCAACTGTTGGTTATTTGGACAGTTAAACCAGATACCGAGAGCTGACCTATACCCCTTCCTCCCCAGACCTCTCCTCCCCTAGCTGAGCAGAAACTAATCACATCTTTATTAGATGTGATTATTTCTCCCCACTATCTTTTCCAGGAGCCAGATACACGGCCAGCAGGCAGGATGGACCAAGACAGACGTCCAGTGGGGAAGGAAGCCAGGTTCACTGAGCCAGGCCCAGTATGCATACGCCTTATCCAATATTTACCAACATGCCTACACCTTCTGGACACACATTCTATGTGCGCCTCATCCCCATTTTCCATTAGAAACCGGGTTCACAAAGGCCAAACGATTTGCCCTGGACCATCCAGTAGTGGTAGAGGAGGACTGGGTCTCTCTCCTGCCACACTCTGTCCAAGGGGCGCCAGGACCACCGTATGCCGTGTCCAGGCTGTGACCTGCAAGACAGTCCCACTTCCACGGGGATGTGTGAATCCATCGTGGCCGCAGGGAAGGCACACCTGGGAGAGAAGGTGCAGGCCAGACCCTCACCAACAATGCCTGGTGCCCCTGTGCTCCTGCACCACCCAGAGGCCCAATTCCAATCCCCACCAGCTGAATAACACCCGGGTCAGGGAATGGTGCTGGTGGAGGCCCAGCATCTTCTCCTGGGTACCACAGAGAGAGTGTGGGCAAGGAAGAGGGTGGATTGGGCTGCTCCTACAGCAGTATATTTAACTACATTTCCCTTAAGGAAGGATACCCTTTCTAAATTCACACCAAGGCTCCGCATAGGTGAGGGGTAGCCCTGACTGGGGCTCCCCCTTGGCAGGTCAGCTCCCATGGGCTCAGCTGAAGCCATCCCCAGGCCACCTCTCACCACTGTCCTCCACTAGCCAGGCAGTTGGAATAACCTGGCTCTGGAGAAGAAGAGTGGCAAATTCCAGGCTCTGGAATATCCTCCTCTGCTCTTCTCACCCCGCTGGCTTTGCTCCATACTCCGTCCATTCAGAAAACACCCCGAGATGGGCAGGGGGACCAGAAATTCACACTCTGGGCCCTGTCTGCAGCTGGCTGCCCAGGATCCAATTTCGGCCACATCTTCTCTTGCTGAGAAGGCACGGGGGGCACCTCTCTGGCTCACCCTGCCTGCAGGAGCTTGGGGGCCTCTCCTACACGTTGACACGCATCTTCTGTCCTGAATCTGCAGAACCATCGCCGTCAGGGATTTGGGGCTTGTTTTCTTAATTAACTGGAAATGCTAACACAGGAGCCTTGGAGCTGGCAGGGGCCTGGCCTACAGCGGCTACAAGAGAAAATTCTTGCTTTGAAATCTGGATCTCTCGTGTTCCCACTCATGCCCCTCTCGGGATGTCAAAACAAACAGCGCCACCCAATCACGGGGCGCAGGGAATAAGCAGGCTCAGGTTACAGGGCCAGAGATGGATTTGGCACCAGGATGCTTCAGGGCCTGACACGTGATGAGATCTTGATTTCCCAAAATGGCTCAGCTAGACCCCAGCTGTGACAGGGGCTCTTGGGGGGGAAAGGGAGAGGTCATGAGCCTTTGTGCCAACGCTACTTCCCTGCCTGCCTACTGCTTGGCAGGCACGGAGCCAGGGATGGGGGAGGTGGCAGACATAGCTAGGTCCTATCCTATCAATTCCTGCCCTTGAGGAGATACAGTTAGGAACAACAAATTACTAAAGTATAGCATACGAAGGGTCGCTTCCAAGGCAAGAACGAAGTGACAGAGTCACGGAGGAGAGGAAGAACTCCCTGTGCTGGAGAGGGTACAGGGGTTCAGGGTCATGGCGGGACACAAAGAGGGAACATCTGACCTGAACAAGGAGTCAAAATCTTATGAGTAGATAGGACTGGGCGGGGGGGACTGAACAGGCAAAAGGGCTCAGAGGCAGGAAAGGGAAGAGTTAGTTCAAGAAAAGGCAGCCTGGGAGGGATGGAGAGCGGGGCTCACGGGAGTAGGAGAAGGACTCAGTGAAGAAGATGCACGCAGAGATGGAGAAGGGGGTCGGCCCATCATGCTAAGGAGTGCAGCCGGCCACAGGGAACCAGCAAATGTGTTCTGCACAGGCCAACTCCATCTGGGTCAGGGTTGCCAAAGCTGGCCCACAGTCCGCCAGTTTTTGTAAATGCGGTTTCACTGGAACACAGCCACGCCCATTCATTTCCATACTGTCACGGGCTGCTTTGGTGCTTGAGTCAAGTGAATGTGACGGAGACCTTACGGCCCCCAAAGTCAAACTCTGTGCCCTCGGGACTTCACAGCTTGGCAACTCCTAATGTAGAAGATGGACGGGGCCAGAGAGAGGTCTGGAGAAAGGAAGCCCAAGATGATCGCCCAGGATCTAGGGGAGGGACAGTAACCAGAGAGGAAAGATTCACGGGATCGTTACTCAAAAGGAGGTATGACCACACGGCAAGACACAAAACCTCAGCAGCAGCAGCAGGAGGAGAAAAAGGAGATGGACGAGGAAGAAAAGGAGGTCTGGGTCCCGGCTCTCTCGCCTCCGGCCGCCTGCACTGGGGGGTTATCTGATCCACACCAGCCGCCCAGCCCCATCCAAGGGCCGAGGCACCAGGCCAGCACAATGTATCCGCTCATATTCGGGGTGGCGAGGCCTGGGTCACAACTACAGTTCCCTATGTCAGGGATCCTGCTACAGCCTTGTCGCCCAACAGCTGGACCCTCGGAGAGGTCTGAAGTTCTGGGGTGGCCAGAGGATACCCCTCTTGGAGAGGAGATCACACAGTGCTCCCGGGAGGCCCGGCACTTTCCCTTCCCAGCCTCGGCACAAGTTGCCCCATCTGGAAAGGCTTAGAGAGGAACATCCATTTGCTAGAGGTCAGAGATGCTGTGTTGGAAGAGGGGCTGCTGGCCCCTAATTTGGGGACTTTCCTCTTTCATGACTTGCATGTTCCTCCCTGAGTCTCTGGACTGGGTGCCCCCTGATCCTGGAGACCAGGAGGCTGGAAGATCAGAAGCCCACGCTGCTTCACCCTGGCTGAGTCCAGTTCACTTTGCCCCAAGGAAAGGGGATGTTGAACCCTCTGCTCCTGGGAGACCCTTACTACACCGCACCCTCCCTGCAGCAGAATCAGTGTAGCCTCTCTTAATCTTTGGTATTTGGACCTCCAAGCATACAATGTAGAATCCGGTTTAAGAAACAAAGCATTAAAAGTTAAACACTATCATTTTAGGAAACCACACTTGGTGCCAACTTGCTCAGAAACATAAACTCGGGGACTAAAGTCTCAGGCCAGTAGTAGTTTCTATGATGGCCACTCAGATGATTCACAATGAATGCATTCAATTTTCAGATTACTATTAAAGTGAAAACAACAGGAAACATTTCTTAAGGAGAAGAACATTCTCAAGCTGAGTTTTCAAGACAACTCTCCCCAAGGGTCTCTGGGTTCATCATCTGGAAGACTCTGCACGGGGCCGAGGACCAGGTGGTGGAGTTAGGCTGGCCAGACCTTCCCCAGCCTAATGCCCAGCCGTGTCTTCAGTGTCCATTAGAACGGCTGGCACATAGTTTAATAAAGTTGAGCCTAATGGCCTACTAACACATGAATGCATGATTGAACGAATGAAGAAGTTCAAGTCCTGGTTCCGCCACTTGCCAGCTCTGTGTCCTCAGGCAAGGTCCTTTACCTCTCTGAGCCTCAGTTTCTTCATCCATAAAATCTCCGCAATTATTCACGACTCCAAGAATTACTGCGAGAATTAAATGAGACGGTACCCATAAAGCCCTTGGTACAGTGATTGGCACATTCAAGGTACAGAATTAATGGTAATTATTGTTACTTTTCAAAGACAGCTTTAATCTCACATCCAAAACATCTTTCCAGATCTTTGCACCCTCCCAGTTCCATCATGGCATTTTTTTTTTTTTTTTTTTTTAAATCTCGGTAAACCCACAGCCAGAGCCGGGCACACGATGGAGCACAGGAAATAGCTCTTGGAGCAGAATTTGGCAGACCGCATCTCTGATCTGGAGCTCAGGGCCTGGGTAAGCGCAGGGGCTGAGGCTGCTCTGCATCCTGCCTTCTCCGTAGGAGGCTACCTCCCAGCCCTCCAAACTGCACCTGGGCATTCAAAGCCAGGGAGCTCACCTGTGCCCATGCCACAGGAAACAGGGCTGGGGGACCGCTTGCTCCGCAGAGGGTAGAGGTGCCAGCTCAGTCCCGTTCTGCCTGCTGCAGGGAGCCCTCCCGCCATTCCTTCTCACTCTGAGCTGGGGCAGCAGCGTGGGCCTCCCTCCAGGGCGGCGTTCCCAGGCTTCAGAACAACAGGCCTTCCATTCTTCCCAGCCCGGGGCAGACCTACCTCCTCTGCTACAGCCCTGCCTGCTGCTGCTCACGGGCAGCTGCCCTGTCCAAGGGGCCTGGAGAACAAGCCTGGGGCCTAGTCTGTCCCCTCATCCCTGAGTCCCCAGCTGAGACAGAAATCACAGTGTCACTCACTGCATTTGGCCTCGGGCATCTTTGCAAACAGCCCTTACTGACCACACTTTGTTTTCCCCAAATGAGAGAAATCTGCCCCTCCCTGATCTTCACCCCTTGGGCCAGGCTCCAGATGTTTCCAGATGTCAACCTTCAGCTCCCTGCCTCAGGGGTGGCAACCACTGGGAGGAGGGGAGGGGGCTAGCCCTAAGTCCAAGGCTCACTACCCAGTGGGAATCCCAGCACCACCAACCCACCCCACCCCCATCTCCCTCCTTCCCACGTTTGCCCATCAGATTCCATCTGGCAAGAATCACCAGACTCAACCCCAAAACTGCAATCCACAATCCAAGCAGGAAGATATGACGGTTTCTTTCACTTCCCAAGTTTATCCAGCTATTTTCCAACTTTCTTTTTAGGGATCCTGAGCTCAGTCCTTAAGAATGATCCTTGTATGTCCCAGAGCCAGGGCGGAGGGGTGGGAGTCCAGCGCTGCAGTGGGCGTTGTGGCCAGGAAGTCCTTCCTTGGGCATGGATTCTTGGGGAGTGTGCACTTGATTCAAAGCAGCCTCCCTCTGCTGGAGGGTCCCAGCTGCAGCCCAGGGAGGCACCGAGCAGGGGAGGCAGGGCCACGGAGGAGCAGCAAAGAGTGTGGCTGCTTTCTGAAAGGGACAGCCTGCCTGGGGAGCCCATGGGGAAAAAGCTACACAGGAAGGAGCCAGTGGGGATGAGCCAGACTCCTCCAGGGAAAAGCCAGGGACAAGCACCGGGACCCTGGCTTTTTCACAAGTCTAATCCTGAGGACTTAACAAGCTTGACCCCTCTCCTGCTGTGTAGGACAATGAGACAGACTGTTCTCATAGGGAAGGTTGTCCACCTGCAGCTCCTCCCTCAGGGCTGGACTCACCCAGAGGGCAGTACAAAAACCAGTGACAAATGTGAATCACTCACTGTGTGCGAGGCTCCTTCCTATGTGCTTTGCACAAAAGAACTTATTTGGTCCCCACACTTGAGTGTGTAGATACTGTTATTTCTATTGTTCCCATTTTACAGATGAGGACGCTAAGGCCTAGAGAGAGGAAATGGCCAAGGTCCTGCAGGTTATGAATGGAAACATTAGGATTTGAACATATGTGGTTCTACTCAACCACTAAGCTTTCCCTAGAGGGGTCTAGAGGAACCTCACTGTATCAGTCAACAATGCTGACAAAGCCCTACCAGGGCCAGGTTCACGCTATGAAAAAGGCAACATGCAAGACAAGGTGTCTGCCCTTAAATACTCACTGGAAGGAATTACCCAAATGGTAGCACCAAACTTGTCTGGAGGGTAGAATTACTTGTGTTTGTTTTGTTTTTTTCATCTTTACCATTTTATTTTCTACACTTTCTAAAATAAGCAGTTCTTCCTTTTATAAAGAGAAAACAATAAATATTCTGCCTCCTATCTCCTACCTGAATATTTTAAATGACCAAAACTAGAGCAGGAAGATCTCTCTGCTCATTCTACACAGAAGTTCTAAGAGGAAGGAGAGGAGCAAAATGTCCTAGAACAGGGCAGCCCAGCAACACTGTGATGAAATCTATTTACATTTTGCCCATTATCAAGCTACAGGCAGACTTTCAATAAAATTAAAGCAATAGCTTTTTTTTCAGCCAAAACTGAAATTAAAACTTTTTCCATACCTGGTAATTAAAAAAAAAAAAAAAAAAAACTCAGTTAAGACCCGACTCCTCCTCATATGTTATTCTAGACCCTTCATAACGTGATCACCAACCCCCTCTGATGCTTCCCTTCACTTTGTCCCACCCCACCCAGCAGCCAGGCCAGGCTTCCAGAGGTTTCCCTAAGCCTAGCCAGAACTCTGATATTTGCTCATGCAGTACCTTCTGCCTACGACGCCCTTTTCTTCTTCCTGTAAAGTCCTTGACACTAAGACCTGGCTTAATGGTCACCGTTCCTATGGAGGCTTCCACCCTGACAAGCACAACTAATTGCTCCCTTGTCTGAGCTCCCGCAAGCTTTGCCCATCCAGAGCATGCTGGCATCACTCTGTATTCTAATTGATTTCGTGTCTTTGTTCACTTTTCCATCCCAAGCACCAAAATATCTATGGAACAAGGCAGCACGTGATAATAGTAATTATTATTGTTTGAAAAGCATGGATAGTTTTCCAGATCCTTCCTCTAACATTATCTCGTTTAAGCTAAAAAACAACTGGTTGGAGTGGGTAATGGAAGGGTCAAATATGAATACTGTGGAAGCAAGTAGTGTTGAGGTCCTCGAAACTCTGCCCCTTGGGCATTAGGTTTGCCCGGACGGCCATGAAGGGCTGGCCTGGCTCCCAGACCTCACTTTCGGGTAAAACAGATGGTTCCCACCTCCTGGCCCTGCCCTCTCTGCACGCTTCCCTGTGCTCCAGCTCAACACATTCTTGCCCTGGGCTCCCCCACCCACCAGGCGTGGGGATGGTGCTTCCCAGCTGGGCTGTAGAACAGATTCTCTCTGGGCTCGTGAACACAGCATGGCCAGGGCACTAATGAGGCCACAGCTTCAAGTGAGAACCCAGAATGATCCTGCCAGTTTCACGGAGGAAAACTGTCATGCAGCCCCCGCTGTACCCAACCAGGCAGCCAGTCCACAAACGCTGGCTCAGGGTAGGGGTGGCGGTAGAGGTCTTTAGCAGAGGGTGTGGACCAAAGGCACACAGAACATTAGAACCAGAAGGAAACTTAGAGACCCCATTGCTCAATGCCCCTCTAGACAGCTGGGAAAACTGGGCCCAGACTGGGGAGGGACTTGTCAGAAGCACAGAGTAACACCGTGGCAAAGTGAGGGCTGACACCCGAGCCGTTCCTGATCCAAGCAAGAGAGACACAACCTGAAGACTCTGTACTAACAGAAAGTCACAAAGGCTAAATTATTTTTCAGGGCATTCTTCAAGTACACAGCGTACAAGGATTCTTGAATGCGACACCACACACAGAAAACACGTAATAGTAAAGAAAACACAGAGGAAGGTGTTGAGTAACAGTCTTAAAATGTAGTCCCCTAGAGGCCAGGCTGTGCTGTAACCCAACCCCTCCAGAACATCTCCTATGAGCAAAGAGGGCAGATAGGTCTAAGTCTAAAACTATTTCCACATCAAAAATAAATAAGTCAATCAAAAAATGGGCAGAAGATCTAAATAGATATTTTTCATTTTTCCAAAGAAGTCATACAGATGGCCAAAAAGCACGTGAAAAGAAAATGCAGATCAAAACTACAATGAGGTATCACGTCACACCAGTCAGAATGGCCATCATCAAAAAAGTCTACAAGTAATAAATGCTGGAGAGGGTGTAGAGAAAAGGGAGCCCTCCTACACTGTTGATGGGAATGTAAGTTGCTGTAGTCACTACGGAGAACAGTATGGAAGTCCCTTAAAAAACTAAAAATAGAGTTAGCATATGACCCAGCCATCCCACTCCTGGGCATATATCCAGAGAAAACCATAATTCGAAAAGATACATGCACCCCAATGTTCACTGCAGCACTATTCACAATAGCCAAGACATGGAAGCAACCTAAGTGTCCATCGACAGAGGAATGGATAGAGAAGATGTGGTACATAGATACAATAGAATATTACTGAGCCATAAAAAAACCAATGAAATAATGCCATTTGCAGCAACATGGACGGACACAAGGATTATCATACTAAGTGAAGGAAGTCAGACAAAGACAAATCCCATATGATATCACTCATATGTGTAATCTAATTTAAAAAATGATACAAATGAACTTATTTACCAAACAGAAACAGACTCACAGATTTCAAAAACAAACTTATGGTTCCCAAAGGGGAAAGCTTGAGGGGGGGGAGTGGGGAGGGATAAATTAGGAGTTTGGGGTTAACATATACACACTACTATATATAAAATAGATAACCAACAAGGACCTACTATATAGCACAGGGAACCCTATTCAACATTCTGTGATAACCTATATGGGAAAAGAATCTGAAAAAGAATGAATATATGTGTATGTATAACAGAATCACTTTGCTGTACACCTGAAACTACCACAACATTGTAAATCAACTATACTCCAATAAAATTAAAAAATATAAAAAACAAAACCATTTGCACATCGCAGAACGCATCGGAATGGGGACAACACAGACTGAGGCTTTCTTTCATCCTCAGGTAACAGAAGTCACAGCTGTGATCATTACTGATGCTTCGTCAAATATCACTGGTCCCCACTCCTCCCTCCAGGCACACAACAGATCATACTTCCTGGACACTTGTGTCTGAGTGGGGCCACGTGACTAATTCTGGCCCATGAGCTGAGAGTAGAAGCTGGGTGTTGTGATGGTTAATGTCATCTGTCAACTTGGTTAGGCCATGGTCCCAGATATTTGTTCAAAGTAGATGTTGGTGTGAAGATATTTTTTTTTAAGATGACACAAAAATTTAAATCAGTAGACTTTGAGTAAAGCAGATTACCCTCCAGAATGTGGGTGGGCCTCATCTAACCATGTGAAGGCCTTAAGGAAAAGACTGACGTCCCCCAAGGAAGAGGGAATTCTGCCTCTGGACTGCCTTTGGATTTGAGCTGCAGCATCGACTCTTCCAGGAGTCTCCAGCTTGCAGGGTTGCCCTGCAGATTTTGGAATTGCCAACTCCCACAATCAAGTGAGCCAATTCCTTAAAATAAATAAAAGATAGGGAGGGATAGAGAAAGGGAGGAAGGGAGGGATAGAGATACATACATCCTATTGTCTCTCTGGAGAACTCTGACTAATACAAGTGTCATTAGTGGTCTAGAGCATTTAATTGGCAGAACCAGACCCTCTTTAGCCCTCTGGCACAGCAATCGTCTGCACTTAGGGAGGTGCCTGTTCTACCAGCCTGGGTTCCTGAGTGACTGTAATGAGTACAGGTCCTGTGTTGACCTACTACAAACCAGGTAGCATGAGTAATAAAGAAACCTCTGTTGTTTTAAGTCACTGAACTTTGGGGACTATGTGTTACCACAGCATAATCTAACTTATACTGACTAAAACACTGTCTGTTCGTCTTAGATTTGAGATGCTAGAGTGTAAGGAGAAAATAAAAACAAAAAAGTAATGGAACCATAAAATGATTTTAATCACAGCCTCCCACTGGGTCCCAGATATACAGCTCTTCCTCCAGTTTCCCTCGTTGTCTACCTTAGGATCCTGGGGCGTCTTAACACGGAATCCAACCTCAGTCGTGTAAATGTATCAAAGGTACAATCTCACTGGTGAAAGAAACTTCCCTAGAAAATGTTTAGAGTTCCGCTGAGGAATCTGACCCTGGGCCTGGAATGGGAAACTCTCCAAAGAACAAAAGTTTCCACTACGGCAACAAGAATGTTAAACATGATAAAAAAATTTTTCTCAGTAAGGAAAATGAGACCGTGAGTATTTATAAGCCGAAACCCAAAGGCCATTCCTAGTTCTTGTGAGGTTTCCTGCTGTGGCGGTGGGGGGAGTCAAGCGGATTAGAGGGGGTACTGGGAAGGGAGCAGGATGTCCTTGGCTTAAACACATGTAGGTTAAGCGTGGAGCCTTAGAGGAAATGCAGTTACAAAGCATTGATGATTCTCCTTAGGAATCACTGGTGACCCAGAGGCTGCTGGGACTCTGCATCCTTCTTCTCAATGGATAAATCCAGTTCCCTAACCATAAATACACTACAGAGGTAAACTCTGGGACAGATTAAGATGTAATGGATTTAAACTATTACAAAAGAACTTAGCTTAGACCAGTCATTCTCAACTGGGGGGCAGTTCTGAGGACATCTAGCAACGTCTGGGAACAGTTTGGGTTGTCACGACCAGGGAATGCTACTGGCATCAGATCGGTAAAGACCATGGATGCTGCTAAACATCCTATAATGCCCAGAACAGCACCACCTCTCCCCAAAAAAGGATTATCCAGGCTAGTACCAAGACTGAGACCCTGGTTGAGACTAAATCCCTAGTTGTGCAGGTGTGAAGGTTTACAACAAACAGCAGGGAGAAGATTCGCGGAGCAACATGCTCCAACAGGAAAAAAAAAGGGACAGATAAGCAGATCCATATCAATATTCACATACATATATAGATAAACCAGAGTTGACCGTGCCACGAAAGCACTCTGAGAGGCAGTGTAGTTCACGTGGGAAGGGAAATACATTTCACTGCTGCTCTCTCCTCCCTGATGGGGCGGAAACCAGCCTAAGAATCAGATAAGAGGGTCCATTATTTAGAAGTTGTCCTTAGATTTACAAGGGAGGCAAAGAGCAAAGTTTAGGAGTGGGGCTGGAGAGGAAAGGTAGCTGAACCACTCAGCACAATAAACAGGGAGTCGGTTGAGTTGCTGGTGAGCACCAAGAAGGGAGCGCGGAAGGACTTCCGGCCAAGCAATCCACCTCTCAGAACAAGGTTGCCCAATTTTCAATTTCAATTGTTTGCATTGTTGTAATGCAAACACCACTGGTTTCCTCAAACCTCCTTAAAGTTTACCATGTTCACAAAGCCCTTGTATAAACGGTATGTGTGTGGGTTCTGTAAATCAGGGTATAAGGACTAAATTTCACCACTGGGTTAATACAGTGCAAAAGAGAGCCCATTTGCATGAAACCAGTAATAACAGTGAACGTTTATTGCAGGCCTACTGTGTGCCAGGCATTATTCAAGTACTTGACATGCAAACACACCAAAGGTTCCCAGCTGCCCTGTGGGGAATGTCATGGCTAACCTTATTAGGGATAAGAGGTCGGAAGCAGAGGGGATTTAAGCCACCCACTCAGGGACCACAGTGAGTGCAGGTAAAGCGAGAATTCAAATCCAAGTGGTCTAGCTCCAGAGCCCGTGTTCGTAACTTCATGGCCACCCTGCTCATGACCAGCAATAATTAATAACCTTAACTAGTTGGATGGAAATAGGAACTCAGAGCCAGAGGTGATAGGAAATATTGAAGCCATCACTCTTACTTGGGCATCTCTAGACCAGTGGTTCTCAGACTTTGGTGTGACCAGGATCACCCGGTGGGCTTGATAAAACACAAAGAGTTAGGCTGCACCTGCTGCTTTTGCTGTAGCGGGTCGGTGGGGGGGGGGCGCCCAAGGACTTGCATTTCTAACAAGTTCCAGGGGATACTGATTCTGCTGGTCCAGAACCATTCTTTGAGAACCACTGCTCCTTTGGAGGGATGCCAGGCTTCCTGTGTTTGTGCGGGCTGGATCCAGCTAATTTATTCTGAATCTCAAAGACAGCGCTGCTCAGGTGCCAACTGGCCACAATATCAAAGACAGGGCTGCTCAGGTGACAACTGGCCACAAGATCAACTACTGAGTAGCTGGAAACTGGAGAAGGCTACTAACAAAGAGAATGGAGGAAGGGAGGGATGAGTGTCAACTGGACTTCAACCTGGAAGACTTCCTGGAGGAAGAGTCTAGTGGTGAGCAGTGGCGACACTGGGATTACTGATTTGATGCCCACTACGGATGGCAGGGCTGAGGCTTTCGAGTCCCCCCCGCCCCTGCCCAGCCCCAGGGAAAACACAATAATTCTGATTACCTGCCCTCCCTGGAACCACTGGGAATGTGCCCCCTTGTTCTTTGGTGAGTCCATCCAGAAAGTCTGAGCAAGAAACGTTTAACCAGGAAACACCTTCTGTCATGGACAGGAAGCTGTTCAGGGCAGTGGTTAGAAGAAAGATAAACAAATTCAAATCATAGCTCTACTGCTGTGGAACTATCCTCACTAAGGTTCTTCACTATTCTAAGATTTAGTTTCCATACCTGTAAAGTGGAATAACTAACCATCTAAAACCCAGAGTTGTAAAAACGAAGTGTATGTGATGGGCTCATTACAGTGCCCACCCTAGAATAAGCTTCAGTAATAGTATCAGAGCTAAATGTGTGGCCAGGGAACCCAAGCCTCAGTCCAAGGCTTTGGGTGCTCAAAGCCCATGCAGGAGTCGGGAGGTTGAGCTTGAGATCCTTGTCTCCCTCCATCGTTTAAAAGCTCTTTCATCCCAGTGGGTACCCTCCAGTGTTGAAGCACCCTTCCTCCAGTTCTGAGCTTTCTCTCCACCAAACCATGCCTCAGGACCTCTTTCCATAGCTAGCTTAAAATTTCTCTCATTTACAAAGTTGCTGACACTAAGGGGAGGGGACAAAATCCATGCACAAAACTGTCTAACATCTGCTCAAACAGTATGTACTCAACCTTGCTTTAAAAATGTGCAGAGAGACTGGAATGTGAGTGACCAAATATTCACTGGGCTGGGGAGCGGGGCAAGTTCTCCAAGGGTGTTTGTGGCCAGGAGGTGAGGGGCAGGGGTGGAGGCACAGAAAGGTCCAAGCCCCTTTCAGTCCTCCACTGATGGGTTTACAGGCTAATTTTTTGTCTTTCTGCTTCTATGTATTCTCTATAATAAACCTGTATTTCTTTTATAATCAAGGAGGGAAGTTTTTGTGTGTGTGTGTGTGTGTGTGTGTGTGTGTGTGTGTGTATTTTACCTTCATATCCTTCTAAAGCTTTTCTTGATTATATCCCACTCTGCAGCTGCTCTGCCCTCTGCTCACACGCTGCCTCTTGTCCTCTATTTCTAGCCTGTGAAGGTGTAGCCATGAGAGGTTCCTTTCTCAGTGTCCTTGAGCACCTTTCCTTGCACTGACCTGAGACACTCTGGTAGGCGGAGCTGCCCCAAAGTAGGAGGAGATGACCAGCTGAACTCATTGTCTGCCATTCTGTATCCTGGGATCCACTCCCCCCAACCAAAACTCACTAGAATGTTCTGCATGAGGTGAGCGGCTCACGCCAAGAGGAACTGCACAGAAAGAGACCTGCAGGTGAAGAGATCTATGTGTACACACACACACACCACACACATGCGCACCCCAATCCACCTCTTCCTCCCTTCTGTATCCGGAGGAAAATGTCATCCGGTGAATGCCCTCAGATGAACTGGGAAGGCAAATTCCCCAGATGTGGTTTGTGAGGGGTGGGTAGCCGGGGGATGGGGTGTCAGGCAGAGCCAATCCACTTCCATCTGGCTCTGAAATCCACAGTTATTTTCCTGGACTGGCCTGGGATCTCATTTCCCAATGTGAGGAATCTCTCTCGGTGACACACACTTTCCCCAAGAATGCCTGACTTTTCAATGAGGAATTCTTGTATATCTGGGATTCTTGGAAACAGGACAAAGACTAATGAATTGCTGGCTCTACCCTAGGGCTGGAAACCCTCTAGAACTCACAGGAGTGGAAAGAGGAGGGACGCAGGAAAAGAGGGTGTGGTGCGTGCACGGCAGAGGAGGGCGGCAGGATGGAGGTGCAGGACCCGAGGGTTCAAGGCACAGGCTCTCCAGAAGCTCCCCACTGACCCCCAGATCAGAAGGCGCCTTCCACTCTGCGACCCTACCAAGGCAGGGTGGGGAGGTGGGGATACAGAATAATGCTTGTTGATGGTACAGAGTTACAGGACGGCGGAAGTCACAGTTGGTTATTCAGCTCATGGAGAAAGGAGATGGTTACGACGTATAGGGGTGCAGTACAGAGGGCGTGATTCTTGGAGACAGGCCCTCTGTGCCTCTACCTATCTACGTGGCTTCAGGCAAGGTGCCTAAACTCTTAGAACCTCGGTTTTCTCTTCTGTAAAATGGGATAACACCCACTTTGCAAGTCTTATGAGAATGAGGTGTGTTGAAGTGTGCAAGTGCTCAGCCCAGTGCTTGGCACGCAGTAGGCCTTCAACTGATGGAGAGATTAACGAGTGGGAGTTTATAAAGCTCTCCGTGCAGTGGGCCAGCTGCAGGAGGCCTGACAGCCCTGGGGATGGCCAGGCAGTGAGAAGACTCAGCTCCCGGGGTCACGGCAGCTAATCTTACTAAGCGCCCTCCATCGTGTGCCCCTCGGGTGCTTCGAATGTTCTGGCAGGTTAGGGCCGTGCACCCCTCCCCAGGCCACAGCGCAGACCCTCTGCAGCCCCAGCTGCTTTAATCCAAAGTGCTAATGTGTGGGTTCCAGGTCACCAGAAAGAAATGGTAGGCGGTCTACAGGGGTCCTGGGTCCCTTGGCCTTCTCAGCTGAAATGGTCAGGAAGCACTCTGGCCTCTCCATAGAGGTCAGGTCAACACCCCGACCTTGCTGCCCAGAGAAACCCAGGAGTTCCTCATCCATCTGGAGGAAGCAGGGGCCTCAGCATTTGCCACGCCCACCCCAAGCTCCCCACACAGCTGCTGCCAAGAGCTCAGACTAACCTGGGCAAACAGACCAGGCCCCAGGGGTGTTTTCTGTCTAACCGAGAAGGCAAAACAGAGACATGAAAGGCTTAAGAATACCGAAAAAACAAGGGGGAAAGAAAATAGTTGTCTTTCCAAGGAGCTCATATGCGCAGAGGGATCATGGGGTGACCTGGGGAATCCACATTCCACAGAGTTAATCCGGGGAGACTTTCTAGAGAGAGTGGTGACGGGTGGGGCTGCCACTTAGGGTCACCCGCAAGCTCACCCCAAATGTCCCCTCTTAGGCCTAACCGGGGCAGAACCAGCGCTTTTGCCTGAAATAGTAAATTTACATAACCTCACCATTGCAGCGATGCTCCGTGCGGCTCTAGTTACAACAACAAGGGTTTAAGAACCGGAGAGTCTGCAATGGCAAAGGCGGTGGGGGTGGGGGCGGGGGGGTGAACAAAACAAAATCCACATGAGGTTTTCATTTTCTTTAGCCATGTGAGAATGGCTCTGTAGATCCAGCTATAAATACCCCACTGCCATTGCCACAAGATGGAAAATCGCGCGCGCGTGTGCACACACACACACACACACCACACATGACAAGTCCTTTCAAACAGTTCGTGGGCTTAAGAATGCAAATCAATGTTTCTAAGAATATCTGCCTTGAGAAGATAACAGTGCTAGACTCTGCTTGCTGAGTGCCCTGCGCTGAGTTCTCCCCAAACATATTTGACAGGATTTGCAAAGATGCTGTCCCCCCACGGCCATCACCAAGGTGAAATGCAGAGCTGTCCCCACGGCACCCAGGCTAAGTCAAAGTGGCCACAAACAGGACCGAGGGGACGGGTTTTACACCAAATCCCTTAGAAGGAAGTGAAGACCACACAGACCCCCGCCCCCTGCTTGACCCAGGACACCTTAGATCTAGTTTCCTGGGAAGTAGAGCCTGAGACAGCAGAGATTCATATATATGTCATGTACTGAGGCCGTGCTCTCAGGAGAAACCAGGAAGGGAATGAGGGAAAGAAGAGAGGGCAGCAGGGGAAGGATCTGGTGAGAATGTGGTTTTAGGAGACGTCTAGCTTCAGCCTGATCCTGTGGGGAGCTCTGGAGAAGGAAGGGCACTGCCACATTTGCCCCCCCGGGCAAATGTGGGGCCTTTGTACCTTTTCGCCAGTTAGTCACTGGCCACAGGATGCAGGAGAGGGTGGGGTAAGCATGATGTAATCCCCAGGCACCTCGGGGTGAGGGGGTTCAATAACCCCAGAGCAGTCCCCACAGGTGTGAGCCATTAGCTGGAATACCCACGGCAGCCCCGAGACCTGCACGGGGCACCAACAGCATCTTCCCAGTGAGTCCGTGGCCCAAGTGCCTCGTTGCTTAGAATGTGTGTTTTCTACTGATTACAAAGGTTGGTTGGCTGCTTTGCTTTGCTTTGTTTTTATTTCTTCTGCATGGGATGCTTTTAGATTCGACCCACTGAAGAGAGAAGCAAAGGGTTGATCAGTGAACGTGGCACATGATGCAAATTGCCCGCCTAACATTAATTCTCTCCTTCTTCCATACTAAGAGGTCTCTGCTTTGGTTTGAGGTAGCAAAATGCCCATTTAAAAAGCTTTTAGCTTCCCCCCAGACTCCCTTTTTTTTTTTTTTTTTTTTTGCGTTACGCGGGCCTCTCACTGTTGTGGCCTCTCCCGTTGCGGAGCACAGGCTCCGGACGCGCAGGCTCAGCGGCCATGGCTAACGGGCCCAGCCGCTCCGCGGCATGTGGGATCTTCCCGGACCAGGGCACGAACCCGTGTCCCCTGCATCGGCAGGCGGACTCTCAACCACTGCGCCACCAGGGAAGCCCCCCAGACTCCCTTTTAGTTTGAAGTCTCTCCTTAGCACAGTTTTAACCAGTTTCTAGAGGTTAAAAAAAAGCTTGTTAAAAGCATTTCAGAAAAGCTTGTTAAAGAGAAACAATTAGGTGACATGCACTTTTTGTGCTTTGTCCTTCTCTTTCTTCCTGCCTGGAATGCAGATGTGAAGCTAGTGGTGATGCAGCCATCTTGTAACCAAGAGGCAGTGAGCACAAAGGCAAAAATCTCATTCTAAGGAAGGCTGAAGCAGAGACATAGAGGGAGCCTGGGTTCCTCATGGTACTGTGGTGGCACTCTGCCAACTCAGGACTGCATCTGCTGTCTTAAAAATGAGAAAAGTAAAGAACCCTAGTTAAGCTTCTGTACCATGTAGTTGGGCTTCTGTACCGTGTAGCTGAACACAAATTCTAACCGATATATGCCTGAAAACACTAGTGCTGTGGGGCGTCCCATGGAATAAGTCCTCTTTAGATAAATAAATTGAGAGAGTACTAGTTTAAACAATGTGAAACCAGTTTTTGACTGCAGTGCTTCTCTGAGCATTGTAGCTCCGTGAGAGAAAGAAGAGCAAAGATGGAAGGGCTGCTTCAACTTCTTTAACCACAGAACTTTCTTCCCAGGGCCACTGTGGGAACCCAGTGGTTTATCAAATGTGGTTTGGGAAGTGCGAGACAAGATGACCCTTCATACTTTTCCTCCTGAACACTTCACGATTCTCCACCTAGAGGGGACCAAGCCGATGGACAGGTCCACAAGCACCCATGTCACCCTTGACGGGACATGAGTGGGAGTCAAAGAACTGAGGCCTGTGAGGTTGGCTGGAATAGGGCAATGAACTAGGTCAATTAAAAGACACAAGGGGGTGCCAAGTCTTCTGGAATCTTGGAATCCTCACTCCTCTTTCCAAGTGGTGACTGGCATTCACCTTCAGGAATAATAATGATGTTGATAATAGCCAACCTTTACTGTGTGCTAGGCCCTGTGCTTCACATCATGTTCCCGTGTAACCCCTGCAGCTGTCTAATGAGAAATAGACCTTTAGTTTGCCCATTTTACAGATGAGGAAACTGAGGCCTGCTGAGAGAAGTCAAATGTTTAGCCAAGGTCAGAGGGCTATTACTCTCTCTGCTACCAAAGCCCACCAACTTCAATGGCTCTATTCTCCTACCCTTCTTTACCAAGTACACATTTTGTTCGTATATTGTGAACTTTCTCTTGATATGTTGCTTTGCAGGTGCCCCTTATCTTTGGCATGTACATGCTGGATTGGGAATTCTCCAGGGCAGGCCCTGTACCCCTATGAGTTCAGATATGTTATTTTCTCCTTTCTCTGTACCTTGCCACAGTGTTTAGAGACCATGTCTCTGCAATTAGGGTCATTCGATCAAGGCTCCCTCTCTGACATTTATCACAGCCTTCACAGGTGAGATGTGCTCAGGGGAGCCTCAGGGCGAGGGTAATGAGTGATGTGGATGAAACTGGAGCCAGGAGGAAAACTCCAGGAAGATTAGCTCCAGCTAAGGGCGTCCTCAGCCTCACATGCGTATCCATCAGGGCACTCAAGACCAACGTGGTGTGTGTCACTTGGGTTGGGCTCGGAACAGGTCTCAAGACAACCTGCCACCTGAGACCACCAAGCTCAATCATTTTAAGGTATGGTTACTACCTGGAGCATGATAAACAGCAATCCCTGAGTCTCATTCAAATCATCTTCCTTTTCAAAGCACAGAACGAAGTACATGACCCATAACCACGAATCTCAGTTCCTTTCCCTCCCAGACCTCCTTCCTTGCTTACCCATCTAAGCCAGGGGTCAACCAGTCCCCCAAACCATAGCCCAAACGCTATTACAGGTTGAATCACAGGGGACTTCTCATTACACCTGCTCTTTCTAGTTACACGATGACTGCACATCACATAGGAATGTACAAGGTGCTGCCTATTCTCTGCTTGCCCCTCTGCCTCCATTCCCTGCCCTTCTCTGCCAAGATCCCACCCTGGGGGGGAATGGGAAGGTTGGCCTCTCCAGAATGCATCACCCAGCTTCCCGAGCTTCTGCTGCCCAGTGGGACTCGACCAGTTGGAAGCAACAGCAGGGGATTGGAGGGTGGGAGGAGAGAGATCTCAGGTGTTATTCCCTTACTGTCCCTCTGCTAAGCCATGGCTCTGGCAGGGGCTGTGTTCCTCTAGGGCCACAGCTCCAGCCAAGCAGCCCTTCCTCCTCAGCTCCGGCTGCCACAGGGCTCTGATAACACCAGTCCTCCCCCCTGCCCCTTCAGGAGTAACAGTATTAAGAGCTTCCTGCTGTTGTCGGCTCCTGGGTGCCTCACCATCTCCTTAGCCCTTCATCTCTCTGCAAATAGCCCTCTCATTATGTTCTTATCAGTTCAATTCTTTGGGGAGTGCCAGCTGTTTCCTGCCCAGAGCCTGATATGGACTACAGTGTCCATTCCCAGAGCCACCACGTACCTAGGATTTGCTCCCCAAAGCTCCCAGCTTTGTGCAACTTTCTCCCATTTAATGAAGGTGAATTATATGATGTATAAATAAGCCGCAGGCAGAGAGGAAAGCCACCCCCAGCGTCAGTCCCCAGTGCAAGCACCACGCAAGCCAGAGAAGGCGGCTCACTGGTGCAGAACCACTGAGCATTGAGGTTCACGGTCACGGTCGAGGACAGAGGCTGCACAACACAGGACAGGGCACTCAAGGCCAACGCGGTGTGTGTCACTGGGATTGAGCTCCGGACCAGATTCCAAGGGAGAGGAGGCTGCAGAAAAGAGGAGGGCACATAAAAGAGATGGATGGACTGCATTTCAACAGGCACCTAGGGAAGAAGTCAGCAGGGCTTCATTGTCAAGTAAAAGAAGGTGAAGCAGTTGCCAGGGGTGGGTGCTTTCCCACTTGAGGACGTTTGCAAGAGCAACAGAGCCAGGGCTGAATGGATGGGACTCAGAAGGGATGGAGAACTTCATTTGAAACCAGGCAGTTATGGTGCAGAGAGGGAGGGAGATTCTTTTTTTTTTTTTTTTTTTTGCGGTACACGGCCCTCTCACTGTTGAGGCCTCTCCCGTTGCGGAGCACAGGCTCCGGACGCGCAGGCTCAGCGGCCATGGCTCACGGGTGCAGCCGCTCCGCGGCATGTGGGATCTTCCCTGACCGGGTCACGAACCCGTGTCCCCTGCATCGGCAGGCGGACTCTCAACCACTGCTCCACCAGGGAAGCCCTCAGAGAGGGAGATTCTTCCCCCTCCCCAACCCAGGCAGTCAGAAATACTTGAGAATGTTGGTCCCACGTCCTTATCAAAGGGATGTGAGGATTGTGGCCATGGTCACCTGCCAGCACCAGCAAGGGATCCCAGTAACTCCCAAGGGAGAGATGGGATGAGAGGAGGCTCCAGCAATTTGCTAGAGAATGAGCCAGAGAGCTGCTGTTTGGTTTCTATTACTATGGCCCTGTTCTGCATCTCTACCAACATATCAAAATATGATCCCAACAAACCCACAAGTCAGAAAAAAATAGGTCAAGAATTTTAGTTCAAAAACCAGTGAATACCGTGTGCATACGGGGTCCGTATAGATGTTTGGAGAACGTTCCATTTGAAGACGATCACATCTACCTAAAATTTCCCGTATGGACCTGGAGCAGATGGAGAGCAGTTTCACAGTCACTCTACAGTGTGTCTGCCAACAGGCAGAGGGGATGGAGCAGGAGTTTGTGCCCATTTCTAGAAATTACCTTGTTTTCAATTAGAAAATATTTTACCTCTCTACAAAATGTAGATAATAAACATGTGTGTAGCCATCACAAGCAATAGAATACCGCAGATACAAATGGAAGCCCTGCGCACCCCTCCCTGGTCTTCCTTCCTGCCTTCCCTAGGGGGAGCCACTTCTCTGAATTTGGCGGTTATTCCAAAATAATGGTTTTTTTACACTTTAATTACACAGGTAAACATGTGTAAATAAAAGCATATTATTTTGTATGATTTAACAGCCATGGCATTCTTCCGCAACGTGCTTTTTCCACTTCATATTGTTTCTGGGGTTATATCCCTATAGCACAGTCTATTCATTTTTCACTGTAGTCCGTAGTATTCCATTGTACATACAAATCAAATGACGTAATCAGTCTTCTGGTTGATGAGAGACATTTGGGTAATTTTCTAGCTCTTAAAAAAAACATGCCATCATGAATATTCCTGAACATGTCTTTTTTTTCCACATGTATTAAGAGTTTCTCTAGACTTACATAGGAATGAAATCACTAGGTCGTAGGGTAAGTATATCTTCAACTTTACTGGATTGTGCCAAGTAGCTCCCCAAAGTGTCCGTCCCAATTTAATTCCTACCATTAGTGAATGGGAGTTGTCTTTAGCTCTACATACAATGGGAGGAGTATAATGGGGGGGCAATCTGATGAGCGTGGAATGGCTGTCTCCTTAAGACTTCAGTTTACGGTAATTCCCTGATTCCGAGTCAGGTTGAACATTTGTTCACATGTTTACTATTCTATAGCATCACTGCAGTCTTAGAATTGCATTTGCATGCTTTGAAAAACCAAAAGATTTTTTCTTTTAATTTATAAAAGTTTGAACAAGTTGGATAGTATTTCATCACTTCTTCACTAGGAAACTTGGAGAGGGAGGAGGGGCTGTGGCCGGAGCCAGAGGGAAGACTTCCTCTTGCAAACTGGCTTTGAGATAGAGATTTTTTAAATGAGTCATAACGTTAGAGATGAAGCCCATGAAACAAAAATGCCAACAATCCCTGGGCAACGTAAGAAATGCATTTCTGTAGACCCTGTCAACACTGTCTAGGAAAAGTTCAGAGTGTGTTCATTGTGCCCTTTACCTGTAAGACACACAACTATGCGAACATCACAGACGCACCGAAGGAACCACAGGAACCATTTGTCTATCCTCCTGCTGCAGGAAGCACCATGTATTTACCATCCTATCATCACAACAGAAACTAGGAAGGAGATCCCATAACTTCTTCACATTCCCAAACACTCTTAAATGGAATCTAAGTTTCTCAACTTTGAGCATCTCCCACTCACGGCACTGATGACATGGGATAGTATTCTTCACTTTTAGATCCTTCCTCGACAACACCGTTAGTACTTGGAGGACTCATCTTAATATCCCCTGTCCCTGGCACAAGGATGGATGAACCAGTTTGGAAGTGCATGAGGGCAGGGAACACACGGTATTCAACTTCAAAGTTCCAGTAGGCATTCAACTTATGTCTCTTAAGGAAAGGAATTTCTTCCACGCTAAATCTTATTCTCTGAGCTTTAAGAACAGAGTAATCATGGACATAAACTTTTTGCCTTTTTGCTCCGGGTGTAAAAGAAGCCAACCTTGGGGATGCCTCTTTTCCACGAAGCCTTCCCTGACATCATCTCCCATCGCAAAACAATCTTCCCTTCTCTATGTATTGCATCAGCACCATACAGTACCTCGTATTCCAATGGAAAACAAATTATTTGGCCAATGATAACATAGGTTTATGGAGTACATACTGTGCTCTAGGCACTGCGCTAAGTACTTTACAAGTCTTACTTTTGTCCTCATTTGGAGGTAGGAACTATTACTATCACCATTTTACAGATGAGGAAACTGAATCTCAGGGAGGATAAATACCTGCCCAAGGCTACAATTCTAATAAAGGGTGGAATCTGAACTTGCATCCCAGCAGTTTGACCCCAGAAATCTGCCACCACACTACACCAAAGATACTGCAGGACACACATAAGCCCTTAAATGCTGCTTGCTGTCGCTCTGGTGAAAATGCAGCTGTGGGCTTAATGAGAAATTAATTATCCTTTGCATCCTTATCTCTGACATCCACATCAAATCCCTAAGACCTTGAAGAATTTGCCGATTCCTTCCTCGTTTATTAATAAAAGCTCCCAGCCACATGGGGTTGCCACGTATGCGCTGATGCCTCACTGAGAGACCAGAGGCCCTGGAGGGAGTGTAGATTTTGTTCACGGGGGATGCACTCCACAGGACCTGCCTCAGCACACAACGCCTCCCACTGGTGCTTCTCAAATAGCTGTTGAACCACCACAACCACTAACAACTAGGAATTACACAGCACTTCACAGTGTACTGAGCACGTTCCCTATACCCTGCATCATAGATTTACTTCACTCCTCTACCCCGGGCATTACTGTCGTTCCCACTGCACACATGGCTGAAACCGAGGCTCAGAAATGCTAAATTGCTACATCACTTATCTAAGCCAGTGCAGCTCATTAGTGGATGGCTGAAATTCAAAGCTAGATCCTGACATCAAATTCCATGATGCGTTTGCTACTCATTAAGTTGATCCCTTTTATTCTTTGTCCTTTGTGTGCACGCACACACACACATACACACGCACAACTGGCTTTTCTTTCTGGACCAGTGGAATAGGCATCAGATAAAAAAAAGAGGATATAATCTAAACTAAGCTCTGGTTTTATGAACAATAAATGAATGAACGAACAAGCACATGGATAAATGTCACACACAGTCAAATATTCCTGGAGTGTTAACTCTGTGTCTGTCACCCGGCTAAGTGCCACAGATACCACAGTGACTACGGCACAGCCCTAGACTTCTAGAAGCTTCCGTTGGCAAATGCATCTCAGTGGTAACAGGATCTGTTAAAGGAAGCTCACCTTGTCAGAGCCCCATCTGAGCGGGGAATGTTGTATAGAGGGGAAGAAGAAAACCAGACTCATTTTTAAGATAAACAGAGGAGACTAGAAGTACATCACATGAGGGCAGAGTCCAGAGAGACAGTGTTCTGAAAGAGTTTAAAAGAACCTGTACAGCCCACTGACCAGGAGAGGGATGCCCGCTCAGACTTCCAGGGGGGTGAGCAAAGCTGGGACAGTCCCAATTCACGCCTGCTTCCCAGCGTCCTATCCAGTTAGTGCCCTTTCGCTCCTGAAAGAGTCCCGGTTTACACAGCAAATGACATGGTCGCCCTTGCATTCCAGGAAAGTTATGACTTTCTCCAGCTGTCCCTGGGCAGGAAAACAATTTGACCTCCCAAGGTCATTGAGTTGCCTTATTTCTGCTCCATCTCACAGAACGTCTTCTCATAGCCACCACCCACAGCTGGTACAGGTTCTAGAGGGTCTGTGTTTCTCTCCGGTGTCAGCACCAAACCAAAATGATTCACCGTCAGATCCTAAAATGGCTTTAGATGCAGGCACACCTGTTTTACATCCTCTGACAGGTTTCTTCCTGTAGGATCTTAGGTATCTCAATTGCTCTGAGCCTGTTTCCTCATCTGTAAGAGGGATTAATAACACCAATCTCAGCTCATGGGATGGTTACGAGGATTTGGTGAAGGAGTATAAGTGAAACACCTAGTACAGTGCCTAGCAAAAAGGACATGCCTACACCCCCCCCCACCCCGCCCCGAGGATTTCTAGAACATGTGAGTTCGCAGATACCAAGAGCTTGGAGGATATGCACATTTCAGGAAGCCCAGGATATTACCAGGCCTCAAGCCCCTACACTACCAAGTTAAAACGCCTTCTTCGTCTTTACAGAAAGTGGAAAACATGGTACAGCCACTCTATAAAGCTGTTTGGCAATATCTCCTAAAGCTGAACACGTGCATTCCCTAGGTTCCAGCTGTTCCACTTCCAGGAACACACCAACAGAGAAGCATTCCTATCTTTACCCGTGAACAAGTGCACGAGTGTTCACAGCAAGGCCTATTCACAACAGCCCCAAACCTGGAAACCACCCAAATGCTCACCAGCTGAAGAGTGGATAAAGTGTAGATAGTCCTATAATGGAATACTACACAACAATGGGAAGGAGTCATCGACACATCATGCCGGGCAAAAGGAGACACACATAAATGAGTACACGCTGTACGATTCCATTTACTTGAAGTTCAAGAACAGGCAAAAGTAATCTTTGCTGTTAGAAGTTAGGATTATGGAAGGGGAGTAAGCGGAAGGGGACACAAAGGACTTCTCGGGATGGGGGAGGTGGGAGCTTTGGAATGTTGTTTCTTGATCTAGATGCTGGTTAAACAGGTGTGAAAACCCATTGAGCTATATACTTATAAGCTGTATTTTCTGAATCATGTCGAACTTCAATAAAAAGTTTAAATGAAATAAACATTCTAAATGTAAAACATATTTTTTTGGTAGAGAGTTGAGCAGACTAAGCAGGCAGTAGACACTTGGCAAAAGGCAGTGGCATATTTTACTTGATAAATGCTCATCGGGCCCCAGCTCTGGGCCGAGCATCGTGCAGGATGCGGGGCCAACAGAGCTAATGAGGCTGGGTCCCTGTTCTCCATCATATCATCACTAACACTTCCTAGTACTTACTATGCGACAGCCATGGTTTCAAGTACTATTTTTTTCTTTTTACCAAATCATGCATTAACTTTATCTTCATAACAAGCCATTTTACAGATAAAGAAATTAAGGCACAGAGAGATGAAGTAACTCACGCAAGGCCACACCGCTAACACGTAGTGGAGCCAGAATCTGAAGCCAGTGCCTACGCTCTGACCCACAGCTTTCTACTCAGAAGTCTGGTCTGTTTATCAGCTATAAGTCCCAGCTTCCATGTAGGCAGCCCACAGACATCAATAACATCACCTCTGTTCAGGGCAGTGGTAATGGTAAATTATCAACTGAGTGTCTCAGAAAGGCAGAGGCAATTCCTAGCTCTCTCTGGGCAGCTGCCAGCCCAATGTCACATGATAGGGAACAGACTGATAAATATATTGATGGAGATTAAAAAAAAAAAAAAAAGGCAAAGAAGAGTTAAAATGGCTTGGCCTTTCTACTGCCCAAAGTCCACTGCCCAAAGTCCACAGAATCTCTGAATTTGCTTCAAACGAACTTCAAAGCTGCCTCCGGCACTGTGGAGATACTGAGGGATCTTCCCACTGACCTGGAATCACTCCCTTCCCTCGCTGCCTGATCAAGGGAACTTGAGGCTGGGGTCTGTGGTGTCTGAGAGGAAGGGAGGGAGGGAGCGTTGACACTGACGCCCAGGAACGGGGTCAGACGTCAGCTGTGAGTCTGTGTCCCCAAGTCTGACCCATTGGGAATCCATCATGCGGGCAAGCTTTGCTTTGGCGCTCAGGCAGCCGATCAGTGTACATAATCAGGAAGGTGGAATGTTCAGTACACAGCACCAAAGACCTCCCTTGCTTGGGACAAAGCAGTAAGAAACAAACACCCCCGTAAGGACGAATCAGATCTGGCAGAGACCCAGGCAGGCATGATGTGAATACCTATACAGGCAGGAAGGTGGCTCCCAGTGGGCCAGAAGAGCCCCCTGAGACCACCCCCTTTATATAACAGAAGCACTGGTAAGATAGAGAGGAATTCCCAAAGGGCAACTTGTCCAGCCCGTCTCCAGGCAGGATGCCAACAAAGCCATCTGGTCATGCTTCCAACCTGATACGCCCACACCTCTCAGCCTAGCATTGGGGGTTTGGGGCAGGGAGTAGGGGCAAATACAAATTTGGCAATAAAATCAAAATATCTGTTCAGCCTTCCCAGTTATGAACAACTCTATCCGTAGAGAAATCAGCGGGATCGCACCTAGAAAACACACAAAATAGAGCACAAGGAAAAAATGCACTTTTTCATATTCTGACATAGCCACCACCAAGTATCTGGAAAACAACGGACTCTTCCAAAACAATTTCACGGAAAATAAGTAAAACTTCTGGGGCAGGTAGGAAGGGTTCTTGGAATCAATCGCTCACAGGTGGGAGGTTCGGGTAGGAGGTGGCACTGGGCAGAGGGAGAAGTACAGCTGCCAGACGGCCTCAGGGAAGGCCTCAGCCGGCCCCCTGGGGAGCCCTGAAGCTGGGATGCCCTTTAGAATTTCCCCACATTGGGGCAGAGGGGCCCCACTGGTCACTGAATGCAGGTGACCCCGTAGAGAGACTGCCGCTGGGGCGGTTCTCTTCAGCGAAGGCAATTCCAAAGAGGGCTGGCCACTGCCAGCACAGCCTGTCGCTGGGACTCAGTCCTGCGGGGTCGAGGGGTGCAGTGCGCTGATCTGAGCGCAGGGTCCACACACCCGACCATTACCCCGCACTGCCTGACTTGCTCCATCAACACTGTCCTCCAGTCCAACGTATCCGTCTTTGGTGCTTCCTGCCGCTCTTCCTACATAGTCAGCGACTGAGGAGACCCAAGGAGGGAAGACTGAATCGGATGAGAAGGAGGGGGCAGCCACAGGGCCTGACGCTCAACAGCTTCCCTAGGGGACAAACAAGGGCCACACACAGCATGCAGCCATAGCCAGGATGGTCACAGGCTAGGTACATCAATCACTCAGCTCTCCTGGGTGACGGATGCTTGATATGTCAGACTCAGGGACCCAAACTGGTGATCACCCAGGATGAAACCACGTTTAATAACTGACTGAAAAAAAAAAATTGAACCTCGCTACAAGAATGGCATAACCTCAAATACTGATATATAGAGCTGTGTGTGTCTAGGCATAAAGAAATCAGAAAAAAATAAAGAGTTCCATCCATCGTAGGGACAACCTTGATAAATGGTCAAAGGGAAGAAAAGTATACTGCAGAGTAATATACACAGATTCCATCTCGGTGAAAAACACTCAGACAAGACTCACCATACATGTATACACACCTGTAGTATTTGTATGAACAAAGGAAAAGATAGGGAATGATTAACTCTAGACTATAAACATTAATTCCCAGGGTGTGGAGATGCTATTCGTTTTCTACTTGTCTTTTTGTATCTCTGCATGATATTGATTCATGTGTTTAAGCAAGCGAGAATTACTGTCATAATTTTGAAAAATCAAATAAAGAATACATTTTTAAAAATTATTTTAAAAATTATCGACACAGTGCCATGTGCATAGCGGGGAGCTCTATAAAAATACTATTTCATTCCCTCTCTTCCCTCCCCTTTAGAAATCAGTTTCTAATTGTCCATCTGGGATTGCTCAAAGGGAATATTTAATTTAAGGCTGAAATTCTTCTATGCCTTCTCTTTAATCATTAGAAAATAACAATTTTAATATTATTCCATATACAATATATATTTGCCACCAACATAAATCTGCCACTAAAATCCATAAAAATTATACAACACCGAATTATGTATCTGGATGGCAATGCTCTGAATTATCTGCTGTTTGCTATTATCTGTGACCATGCCTCACTCTGTTACCGTGCTAATGAAAGCTGACCACACCAAGCCAACTCGCAATTATTTTGGCACATAGACATGAAAAGCCCAGAGAAGCCAAAACCCAACTGCTCACCACATCTGCTGACAAGAAGTCAAAGAGTTGGTTTTAAGTTTCTTCCCTCTTTCCCTGTCCCTGGCTACTCCTTAGGAGAGGTGTTCCAGAGGGCAGGAGCCACCGTAGCGCAGAGGGATGAGGACACAAAGGATCCACGGAGTCTATAAACTGGACCGCTCTTCTCTATCTGGTTGGCTATGGGGATTTGCTCCTGGGCAAGTCCCAGATGGATTCCCCAAGAGTTAACTCAGCTGTCACTGAGTTGAACCAAGGGTTTAATTGACGCTGTTTGGCTACCAGGTGTGGCTTCTACAATGCAATCTGGCTTTAATGCGCTCCAAACATGCAGAAGACAGAGACTCAGTCCTGCCTTGACTGTGACGCAGCGCATTAGATGTTACATCAGAGCTGCAGTTTAAGTTTGTGGGAGGGAAGAGGGAGGGGTGACTGGGGGGGGCGGGGAGGCTTGCTAAGGGAGCTTGGGAGCAAAGGGGCCCCCTGGGCAAGGCTGGCAGGGCAAGTAGCCCAGGAAGATGAGGACTGGGGGAGGGTCTTCCATGTAGAACGAACTACAAACAAGGGCATAGAGGTGGGACATGCTTGTGACTAGACTCAGTGCAATAAAGCCTAAGTTAACCCTTGAGGGATGATGGGCGTCACCGGCTGACACAGCCGTCAGCCAAACAGCACCTCACTCACATGTCGGGGGGCCTGACCTGTGTTGTCTTAAAAAGACCCCCTTAAAAAAAAAAAAAAAGACCCCCTTTACCTCGAAAGCCTCACGTCAGTCCTTCTCCCTCCCACCAACCTACCGACTGATTATTTTTCCTGCCACATCCTTCATTCTGTTCGTGACACTAGATTTAGATTCTGACTTTAGTTTTCCTTCAGACTGGGTAGTTGCCAGGAACTACAACCACAGCCATCACAGGTGGGTTAGCTACCGTCTGTTGAGTGCTTACTCTAGGCCAGGGGCTGGCAATCTTCACAACCATCCTGTGAGGTCCGTATTATTATCCTCCCCATTTTTCAGATGAGAAAACTGAGGCTCAGAGAGGTGAAATAATATGCAAGGTCTTATAACAGGTAAGTGGCGGAGACAGGGTTCAAACACACGTCTGTCTGATTCTAGAATACGTATGCTTGACCACCAGACTGTAACAGCCCTCCCTACGCTACCCTTGCTCTGGTCACTCTGAGAACCAGGGCAGGAGCCATCAAACTTTTTCTGTTAAAGGGCCAGACAGTAAATATTTTCAGCTCTGCGAACTACACAGCCTCTGTTTCAACACTCAACTCCACCCTTTTCACATGAAAGCAGCCACAGACAACACATAAAGAAACGCCATGGCTATATGCCAATAACATACAAGGCTTGTTTACTTACATGACAAGGCGACAGGCTGGACTTGGCTGCTGAAATTGTCGGCTCCCCATCTAGAGTAGTTTGTTCATTCATTCAGCCAGCGTTCACCGAGTGTCTACCTTACGCCCAGCACGTTCTAGGTTCTGGGTAGAGAGAGAACCACGCAAGTCTCCACCCTCACGGAGCTTAAATCCTAGCAATGATTTGGTTGTTTGTTTCACCTGTGCTTGATACCCTGACTCCTCACCTTGGTCCTCTTCACGATTCCCTTAGACCCGTGGCTCTCAACTTACCCTTCACATCACCTGGGGCGCTTGTAGAACAATCAGTGCCTGGGCCCTCCCACCCTAGAGATTCTAATTTAATTGGCCTGGGGTGGGGTGGAGGTGGGGGTCCGGGCACTGATAATTTTACAAGCTTCCCAGGTGAGGGGTTGAGCCACACTGCTTGGGTAGCTGCTTACCTCCTGTTTCTTCCACTTACTGTGTGAAATAGGGGAAGCCTTTTTTTTTTTTGAAAGGTGAAGATGATTTTTTTTAACGTCTTTACTGGAGTATAATTGCTTTACAATGTGGTGTTAGTTTCTGCTGTATAGCAAAGTGAATCAGCTATACATATACATATATCCCCATATCCCCTCCCTCTTGCGTCTCCCTCTCACCCTCCCTATCCCACCCCTCTAGGTGGTCACAAAGCACCGAGCTGATCTCCCTGTGAGGGGAAGTCTTTTAAGCCCCCAGTTTGAGCTGTAAAATGTGGCTAACACGCACCTCATAGGATTATTATGAGGATGAAATGAGGCCACATGCTTTTCAACCTGTAGGCTGCTATACAAATGTCAGGTATTATTGTCATCGTGCCATTATTTTTCAGTTTTAATGCTTGGTCCTACCTCAGTGGTTTCCCTCCCCTGTTTTGACCTCGATTCTTTGGACCAAGACAGTGTTTGGGATTTCTAAAGCAAGCTCTACGCGTAGCTCACTAATAGCCCAGGTTTATGGGTAAGTGACCTGGTGGTCTTTCCTTTTTTCTAGTAGAGCATCGCATGGGACTGCCATTTGTCTGGCATGGGGAGCGCAGATCTGTGCCCCACTTTTACAGTGAAGGTCTCCATCTCCAGGCAGGGATAGCTGACCTTTAAGCACTGTTGTGAAGCCTTGAATAAGTGGCTTATTTACTCTGACTCATGGACAAATGTCCAAACCCATGTACTTTCATGGGCTTAGAACTAAAAAGGGAAGGACATTACCATTTTGCTGAGCACTGATCAGTGTGCTAGGTTCTTCCCATATATTATTCCATTTCATCTTCAGAACAACCCTGGGATGTGAGAACACCTCTCGTTCTCATTTGACAGATGAAGAAGACTCAGAGGCTGAACAGCTTGTGACCCGACGGTTCCGGAACTCAAACCTGGGTCTTGTTGATTCTGAAGCTCTTTGCACAGACCCGTGGGGCATCCTACAAATAATTTAGCTCCTCTTCAGCCAGGATTCAAAGAGCTACCAAACTCCCTCGAGTTTCTTTTTCCCAGGTTTCTTTTTTCTTTTCTTTTGAGGGGGAGACCCAGAAAGAACTCCACAACACCTGCTAACACCCATAGTCTGACAAGTCTCACCCAGCTAGCATGATGATCCACGGGTCGAAAGAAAAGGCATCTCCTCACTGCACAGCATTTGGATGGTGCAGTTTTAAAACCTCATAATGAAACAAGAAAACAAACAAACCAGAAAAAATGTGAGGAGTGAGTCTGGAGAAATAGATAGTGCCAGGAGTGAGGAATTCACCGACCCCCAATCTGGGCCATCTCTAGAGAAGCTGGCCACTGGCTGAGCCTCTTAAAAGCTGAAAAGTCATCCCAGGCCATGGTTAAAGAGAGAGTTTGGACAAAGCAGAAACAAATGCGATCTTCAAAGTCTTAAATGTCAACTTGAAGGATAACTTAGAAGCTCTGAGATGGGCCAAGAGAACCTGCAGCTGCTTTCCTCTCCACATCAGATGCTCTTTCCGTCCTTTGGACCAGCCACGCCACACCACCAGACAGCGCGCCGATGTGGGAGGGGGCAGCCTCCCAGCCCCTGCCCACCAAGATGTTTACAGATGGCTAAAGCTTCCAGTTTTACAACCCATCAGCTTCTCCCCTCTCACTCTGACCTGAGCACGCTTGAGGAGCAGTGACTGCCTCTGACCTCGGGCCTGTCCTTCAAGACTCCATTGGTCCTTGATCTTCCTGTCCCCCTCCCACCTTCCCACCCGCTGCCCCCAGCCACACACATACAACTGGCTCTGCTGCCCTCTTCCCTCCCAAGAGCTCAAACACAGGAGTGGTGTCCAGACCAGATATCCAGGATGCCTCGTGCCCTCTCCCGCCCCTCAGGTTAACGAACCGGCCATGCTCCCGGATAATCCCCGCTAGCCGATGTTTCTAGAGGGAGCAAGTAAGGGTGACCTGAGCCCTAGAAACTCCACCCAACGGCCTTCAATAATGGAAAATACATAGCCAGATTTGGCAAGAGGTCCTTTCCAAACCACACGGGCTCCTGATGGCTAAAAAACTGGAAAATAAAATTATGGGATTCCCTTTATTAAGGGTCTACAACATTCCTAGCTCTGTTTTAGTCCCTTTGCATAAATATCATGTTTGTGACAACCTCGTGAGGTAAATATCAACTGAGGTTTAAGCTCAGACAGAAAAAGTAACGTATCCCAGGTTACTAGTTCTCTCCCAGGGCAGACTGCTCTGATGTCTGTACTCTTCCTGTGGTGCCAGGCTGCATTTGAAATCCAGAGCTGAAGGACACAGAGTCCCTGAACACAGAGACTCTGGCTGTGGAGATTTAGAGGGTCATCTGCTGTCAAAGCCAAGGACATCCCCCAAGTGGTTCTTTCTGTCAGGTGCCTTTGTCCCTTGGACCTTCTGGAGAGCCTGAGAATGCACCCTACGCATTCTGATCTCAGAGATGACCAAAGTGTGGGCCAGAAGCTTGAGCTGATAGAAGGGCCAATGAGCAGGCTTCCATATCAGCCCAAGAGTCAGCGGCCTGAGAATCCGTCCCCGGTCTGAAGTTGGTGAAATGTTCCCCGGAGCAAACTCAAAAGGGTCAGGATTCCACTGACCCTCCAGAGAGGGTGCTGAAAGAGTTGAGAGCCCAGATCTCACCCTCAGCTGTCCCCGAGGCGTCCTGTGCTGGGACAAGAGACCACCCTAGATTCCGAGATGGGTCCCCTCCACCCCTGGGTACTCAGTCTTCTATCTGTAAATGGTGGGAGTGAGTGGGAATATTTAAATCATTACTTCCATTAGTTGCACCGTAAGAAAGACGCCAGCCTGGACCTACTGATGATCTTTGCACCCTCCTGACCACCTATACTTCGCCCCACCCTCTTCTTTACCTCTGGATCCAGGGCTCTTCAGTAATGGCAAAAGTTTAACCTGTTTTGTGTCGAAACACTTTGGGGACAGGGGGTTGGGAAAGAAGACTGGGGAGGGGACATTTTCCCACAGAAAGCAGTAGTCTTTCAACCTCCCCTACACTCACCAAAACTAAAAACCTCCACCTCCACCGGCCTTTCTACTGGTCACCCCCCTCACACACTCCCCCTTCCTGAACTCCTGACTCTCTTTTCAGTTCTAAGGCCCAGGAGAAGTTTCTCTCCTCTTTTTGTCCTGATGGGGGCACGAGTATTCCCTCCGCCTCTGAGGGTCTGGCCGAAAAGCTCTGTAAACTCAGCTAGGAGTTAGGAGCCGCAGCGTGCAACTACCAGGGAACATGACAATCATGGCACAGTTGTTGTTGTTGTTTTTTAAAAAAGGGAGAGATGGGGGTCGATGCAGCTCCCAGAGCAACTGAGAAATGGCCCGTTTACACTTTCAGGCCTGAGGCCACGACCACCCCCACGCAGTCACCAATACAGAAACAAGCGCCTACACGTGCATCTCGCGGGTACCCCGCTACCCATGCACACGCACTTTTGTTTACACGGCCCTTAGCGCGACTTCCTTCTTCTTCTCTGCACTCAAGTTGAAGACATACTCCTGAAGTTAAAGGAGTCTATAGCTGACATTGCAGTCTGCTCAGTCTTTTATAGCTCTTCCCTAGGGGTCAATTTGTATAATTTCTAAAATCCTTCCCAAATCTTCGACTTCCTGTGGGTCCTTTCTGTATCCAGATTTCCTGCCTGTCCCTCTATTGTTATTCTCTCCTTTCTTCTAGGACACAGGGAGAGTCCAGTAATCTTCCCCCCACCCAAACATTGTAGGTTGGTTCTGCTGCAAAATACAAAACCAGAGACGCGGGATGAAGCTGAAACGGCTCTCTTTGTGGAACAACTATTGGCATCCAGTGCGTGCACTGGGCAACCCAGGGCTGGTGGATCCATACAGCCCTACGTCCGCCTACACTCAGTAGGGCACAATTCCCCCTCTACGACCTAGGGGAAATCCATTCCCTCCTTCTGCCAACTTTTCAGAGAAATCCAAGAAACTGACACCAAACTCGGAAAGGCGGGGAGCAACTCAAAACTTGAAACTATTTAAAGATGGGAAGTTGCTCTCTTTCCCTTGTAGGCTTTAAGGAAAATCTCCAGGGCCTCTTTCCTGGAGAGGTGTGATTTTTTTTTTTTTTTCCTCCCCACCTTCCCAGGAACTTTGCAAATCCACCACAGGACTGTGGAAAAGTGGCCAAGGCAGAGAGAGAAGAGTTAAATCAAGCCCAGACCTCAAAAATCTGTGTTCAATTTTGATAAAAATCTCTCTCCCTCTCCCCCACCGCTCCCCTTCCTCCACCCCACAGCTCAGACATGTTTCTTTATGTTATGAGCTTGCATCTTGTTTGGGGCACCAGGGCGCTCCCAGAAAACCCTCAACGGCCCCCACCGTGGGCACATGTGGCAGACACGTCCATTCCACTCTCCGGCAGGGCTGGACACGGAGCCTCGGTCCTGGCCACCACCTCCTCCTCCTTCCCTTTGCAATTACCTGTCTCCAGACCAGATCCTTCCTTCGCGGTTAAGTCAAAGCCGCAATGCCCGGCGCTGTCAGGGCCACAGCAGGCGGATGGATGGGCAGCAGTCGCAGGTGCTGGGATTCCCCACTCAGGACCCCTTTCCTGGGATGCTCTTTCCCTCTCCCAAGTCCCACTGCTTCTGAGAACAAGAACCTCCCCGCTCCCTCTGCCCAGCCTGCTGGCCAGGAGCCAGGCTTGCAAGTGGGAGCCGGGGGCTTGTAAAGAGTTAAATCACCCGAAGGAACCGGGAAAAGCCACCACCAAAAAGTTGTCAGTTTGGGGGGCACCGGCTATGTCTGTCCACTTGTGACAACAAGGAATCAGATTTCAAAGCCACAAACTTTTTTTTTTTAAGTTTTCCAAAGACATTTCCTGTGTCCAGATGTGCCCATCCAGACAGACACGCAAATCACACCCATCGGCGCAGACACGCACGCAGGCCCGGGGAGCCCCACTCAAGTATCCTCGGCGGCTCCTGCAAGCACTTTGGAGAAACAAAACAGGCAGCCCGTGGAGCCGCTGCCTTTCCAATCCCCTTTAAGCGTTGGAAAGAAAGTAGAGGGGGAGAGAAGTGGGGGAGTGCCCCGGAAAGTCTCCCGCGGTCTCCCCGCCCCCGGACGCGAAGCAGGGAGGAGAGCGGGACGGCCGCACTTACCCCGGGGCTCCCATGGCGCGTCCGCCGCTCCCGCAGCCCCGCGCCCGGCTGCGCGCCCGCCGCCCGCCGCGCCGGCTCCGCGCTGAACTGAGTTCGCAGTCTTCCGACCGAAACCTCGCCGCCCCCCCGGGCCGGCCTCGCGCCCGCCCGCCCCGCTCTGACGTCAGGCGTCTTGGAGCGGGATATTTATGGCAAGGATACTCTGAATTTTCCCTAGGTAGAGTTCTGATTGCAGTTCCTGGGGATTTGTAATTTTCACACTTTCAGACAGAGAGCAGGGGAGGGAGGAAGGGAGAGCGCAGCCGGCAGGGCAAGGCAGACAATGAGGGTAGCTGTTTCCAACGCTGGCGAGGAGCCTTCTCAGGGCTCCCTCTGTTTTGCAAACATGTAAGGGTCAAGGAGGCAGAAGTGGTGACCTAGGGGGTGGGTGGGTTTCTCCTCACTCCTTCCCTGGTCTGAGCCGGCTGGGAGGTCAGGTGCTGGGGGTGGGTGGGGAGACTTCTCCTTCGACCAAGTACCTTCAAGGGACACTAAGTGCCAGGAAGGTGCTAGGGCAAGAAAGGGGATAACAGAGCAGCTAATTAGAAGCCCTGGTCCACACCCTAACAACTTTTCCATTTCTTCTTTGGGAGTGCGTGCGTGAAAAAAAAGTTTCTTTTTATTAAATTATTTTCCACACTCCCTGCCTCTGTATAGCTTTTCCAACTCAGTACCAGTCAGTTCATCTTACTTCATTGCTTACGTACAGAGTTTGAGCCGTTTACAATAGCTCTTATTCATACTTTTAAAAATTGCTTTTAATTTTTTTTCTTAAATGTGATTGTGATCCATCTGCTGGTCTGGACTGGAAATTGCCTTAGTTAAGAACAACTGTCTCCTCGATGACGGACACCATCCTCAGGGTGAGTCTGGATCTTCTCTGTTTCCCCCACGCTCCCAGGAGTGAGCAAGCGGATGGTGCCCATGCTGGGTGTTGACCCAGGTAGAGTTTTCTAGGTCTGGATTCTAATGGTCATCTGTTTCTCCATCTAGCTGAAGGGGTTTAGGGAAATGGCTTGGTTTAAAGGCCATCTTTGAAGAGTGGAGAGAAAGAGAGTGTAATGCCTTATCCTACATGGTTCCCAAAGACTGGAGAATGAACTGAAAAATGACACGCATGGGATGCAAATTGCTTGTACAGTTGGATAACGTAAGTGTGTAGGTATTCAACTCCCCATTAAGGAGAATGAGCACGGATAACCACAAATCATCACGAAAACAGCACAACTCCAGTGAGCTTCCTGTTAGCCCAGGTGGGGGTGTGGTTCTAACCACGTTACAGTGCAGCAGAGACCCGAGGACTTGGAATGCGTTTACCCCTTTGGCGGCAGTTGGTTAGGGCTGATTGCCAAAAAGAGCCAAGCCGTGGGGCTGGGCCTCTCGGTGGGAGACAGCCAAGATGTTTTGGTCCAAGCCACAGAGGGCCCAGAGCCCTGCTGTTTGGTCACTGTCAAGTTGCCCTCCTGAGCATCATACCCACTGCCACATCCCTCCATCCCCTTCCTCACATCAAAGTTCCATTGGCAGGGTGAGCTCTGCTCTGTGGTGGACACTGCACATTGGCTTCCAAAAGCCATTGACAAGCCCCTTCTCCCTTGCCTTCCTCAGCTAAAGAAACTGGAAGCCTCCAATATTCACCATCCCAGATTCCCTTGTAGCTAGAGATGGCTATGAAACCCAGTTCTGGACAGTGAGATTGGCATGCAGAAGGCAGAGGTCAGCTTCCACAAAGACTCTTTAAGAAAAAGTCAGATTCAGGGGCTTCCTTGGTGGCGCAGTGGTTGAGAGTCCACCTGCCGATGCAGGGGACACGGGTTCGTGCCCCAGTCCGGGAAGATCCCACATGCCGCGGAGTGGCTGGGCCCGTGAGCCACGGCCGCTGAGCCTGCGTGTCCGGAGCCTGTGCTCCGCAACGGGAGAGGCCACAACAGTGAGAGGCCCGCATACCGCGCAAAAAATAAATAAATAAATAAATAAGTCAGATTCAGATGGCATGCCCCTTTGACACTCGCTATTCCTCCTTCCCCCATTTCTTCTCTTAGGACATAGATATGATGCCTGGAGGTACAGCAGCCATCTTGCAACCTCGAAAAAAAAGCCACTCACTTCAGGATGGCGGAGCGGGAAAGTAAAAGAGCTGAGACCCTAGATGACATCCGTAAGTGGCTGAACTTTCCTCTGACTTCTTGTCAGGTGAGAAAAACTCCTATGTGTTCAAGTTATAATAGTTGAGTCTTGTGTTTTCTACAGCCAAGTATAATCTTACCTGATATACTCCCATCTATCCACCAAAATATAGTACTGTGACGATTCCTGAGCATTAGCTCATAAGCACGACAGTTCTTTTTAACCTTATGCTGACATCATTCTTTATAGTTTTCAAAGCCCATTCACATATATCTCCTGTGAACCTCACAATCTGGAGCAGTATCACTATAACCTCCATTTTTTAAATAAGAAAAGAAGCCAGATTTGATAAATATCCTGCCCAAGATCACACAGTCAACAAAATAAGGGACCCTTGGATCCTAACCTAGTTCTTCTGACTCCAGTTCTGTGTATTTTCTGCAACAACGTCCATAACCCAACAACAAAGTCCAACAAAGAATCCTTATTACCCCTAAGTTGGCATGAATTCTATTTAATTCAACCAAGATGAAAGAGATTGAAAGTAAATTCTGGAACTAGAAAGTGTCACAGTCCACCTGGGGAATTAAGTCCAGCCCATCGTCACCCTGAATCCCTCTCACCTTCCAGCTATACTCTGACATCCTGCCCTGAATCCCTTAGAAAGTTGCTCTTTCTAAGGTCACATGGCCTTTTAGTTGAATCTGGTCTTGTCACTCTTCATTGTCACGTCCTTGGAGATGTTTATGCCACCCCTTTCTGGAAGCACTCCCCTCTCTCAGGGACATCTTCCCAGCATAACTTCCCTTGTGCGGTTTCTCTCCCTTCTTCCACCTGGATGTGGATGTTTCCCAGGGATCTATCAGCCACCAACCTTCTCTTGCCCATCACCGACTCTCCTCTTGTGATCTCCTCCTTTCTTTTGAGTCCCACCGCAGGCTCCACGACTGTCTGGGAAGGTCAACCATTGTCTCTACGCCCAAATCTACTTTCCAACCACCATTTTCCTCTCAACTTAAATCCTGCTTTTTCTAACTATTTTTGTCTATATTGCCCAGCATATGGCAAGTAGTAGATAAATGGTATCTATTTTTAATGATTAGTGTAAAAAAGATGCAGGAAAGTGACTAAAGCATAAGAGGTCGTTGTGACTGACTCATTTCTAGGATCAGGAGCTGTGGTGTGATCGTTCTCCCGTGCAGATCACCCCACAGGCCAATCTACTTGTCCACAGTCAGAAGGAAATGTAGCAGAATTAATGGAAGTTAGCAGGAGCAGACACAACAGAAATGAAGAGGCACACCTAATGAGAAATAGAATAGCCTCGTTAACTCCCTTTAGAATTAACTCCTTTTAGAATATCCTTGTTAACTTATTCCAGGCAAAGTGAGAGAAAGAAAGGTATTAAAGATGAGGCAAGAGAGGGCCAGAGACTTAGAGGTAGTGGGCGATGATGGGAACAGGGGAAGAATATTCCAGGTCTGGGGGAGGGGGCGTGTCTCCATCCCTCCCCAGGTGAGCTTACTTGGGTTCTGTTGGGAAGAGGAACAGGTAAAGCTTATAAAATATGTGGCTCTCAATGCTAAGAGGCTGTTTTTGAGGTTGGTGAGCCCTGAAGAATCTGTAAAGTGGGAGGGCCCCTTCCAAGATCATCTGGTTCAGATGAAGAAAGATGGAGCCCCTACCCCCAACACTATGCTACACAGAACCCTAATGTAGGGGGTGGTAATCTCCTATTCTCAAGACTGCCCCAGGGGTTGGGGGTGGCTCCATCTTTCTTTATGTCAGTCACCTGCATATCCCGGGAATGTTCCCTGAACACACAGTGAGGCTCTGTGCAGCACACTGCTCATCTGGAAAATTCCAGCTGCTCCCAGAGGCATCCTCAAATAGTTCAGCAAGCTTGTCCCTGCTTCCAAAGCCAACCATGTACCTCCAAGGCCCAGCTGACTCGTGGGAGAAGTAGGCTTTACAGAGGTCCCTCCTTGCCCACTTCCCAGGGCCAGAGCTCCTAGTCTATACCACACAGATCCCAGGAGCACTCAGCCAAAACCTTGTGAAGGATCAATGAGAATCCCATGAGTAGCCATCCAATCAATGTGATGATTAACAGATGCCCTTCCCCAATTTACTGACACGGGCTAAAGAAGATGGTGAAAGAACTCAGGTGTTAGAATCAGAGACGCTGGTTAAATCCCCAGCCTGGCCTCTCACTGCTGTGTGAGCTCAGCATAGCAGGTAACTTTCTGAAGCTTAGTGTTTGTGATGGTTAATTTTATGTGTCAACTTGGCTGGGCCACAGTGTCCAAATATTTGGTCAAACATTGTTCTGGATATTTCCATGAGGGTGTTTTTTGGATGAGATAAACATTTAAATTGGGGAACCTCTATAATGTGGGTGGGCCTCATTCAATCAGCTTTTGAAGGCCATAATAGAACAAAGGCTGACCTCCAGGATTCTGCCAGCAGACAACCTTCAGATTTGAACTTCAACTCTTCTCTGGATCTCCAGCCTGCCAGCCTACCACGTCAGATTTGGAGCTCATCAAGCCTCCACAATTGCATGAGCCAATTCCTTAAAATCTATCTGCCTGTCTATTTATACACACACACAAACACACACACACACACACACACACACACACACACACACACACACATCCTGTTGGTTCTATTTATCTGGAGAACCTTGACTAATACAATTTCTCAGCAATAACATGGGATGAAGAACATTCCATCCCAAAGGATTGTTGACAAGGTTAAATGAGGCAAATGGATTGAAAGTCCCTACTTCAACGAGTTCTTCTGAGACTGGAGAGGAAGAGGAACGCTAAGAATTGTGAGGTCTCTCTCATTCCACCACTGAGGCTGTCGGATTCCACCTGCTGACCCCAGGCCCTGATCAGGGAAGTGCCAAACTTTGTATCAAGGGTGCTGGTAATGCCTAGAGGGCAGAAGAAGCTTGTTGTAAACTGGGCCCAGTTCAGCACAGACACATCCCACATCAGGTGTTTTGATCATGGGCCCATCCTGCTTCTTTCACCTATATTGAGGGATGTAATCTCCATTGATTAGAACAGGCCTCCTGGACTTCCATTAAGCAACAGTAACTTCTAAAGCTACAACTGAAGAAAGAAGGTCAGAGGTATCACAGTTTCTTCCTGGAAAGGACCTGCCAATAGGACATGAACTGCTTGAAGATGTTTTAGGTTCTCATCATGGTGGGAGGTTTGTAGAAAGGCGTTAGAATATGGCATGAGAAAAGCCTGGTTTCTAATCCCAGCTGTAGCTCTTACAGCTAGTAAGAGCATCATTTAGCTTCTCTGAAAAAATATGGAATAATAGGAGGATCAACCCCATGGTGCCAGAGTGAGGATTGAATTATAGAATGTTTGTAATTACAGATGGCCATTATTCTTACATGCCTCTTCCTCTCTTTGCCTTTTCCCATCTCCCCCCCAACCCCCCACACATAGCTCTTCTGTTAGTTAATACCAAGAATGCACTTAACATTAATGTACAATTCACTAGGTTCCTGACATCCAGCTCTCTGCAAACATCTTTGCCTGGAGTTTGCCAGGAAACCTCCCCTGGCTCAGACATGACCACACCAAATAGGCAGCGATTGGAAAATTGCCCCCATAAAGGCTGTCTCCTTCCGAGGCACAGGACTGCGTTTCTGAGAAGCCTTCTCAGGTTGTTTGCAGTGGCTTTGAGGGTCGGCTCTGCTGCCTCGCCTACGTCAAAATCCTAAGTGTTTAACCACAAGACACACAATCCTGGGACATCGTGGCGGCAGCCCTCCATCCCCACGGCAAGGCAGGCTGTGCGTGTGTCTAATCCGGTATGTGGCCCCCCCGCCCCCCGGCAGAGGCCAGTAAGGCACCACACCTGGCCAGATGTGGGATGGGCTATGGTACACAGTGTGCAGAGTGCTTGAGTGGGTGAGAAAGGGGGTGGAATTCCTTCCTGACCCCCATAGACAATGTGTGATCAGAGCCCAGGGTCCCCAAGGCCATGCCCGCGAGTAGCCACAGCTGCTTATGTTATTTCTGGAGCCAGAGTCCTTGCAGTCAGGGCTGCATACAAACTCCCATTTTCAGTAGCTCAAAACTCTTTGAAAAATAATGCTCAGAGCTAAATGCTCCAGTCAGCTTCAAGGTGACATTGTATTTTGAAATGTTTGAGAGAAAGAAATCTTCCCAACTGACCTATACTGGGAATGAAAGTGGGTAACACACACACACAAACACACACACACACACACACACATGCTCATTTTTCTCCATTGAAAAATAATTTCAGACTGCTTACAATCTTTGGGTCTGTGTGACTTTGGGCTGGCGTATAGGTGTGTATGCAACTGAGCAGGGATTTTTGGAAGACTAAGGGACATCAGGAGAAGCATGACACATTTCATCATTCGGTGGTTTTGTCTTTTAAAGGAAAATACCTTAAAAATGGTAGAGTGATGATGTTAGGAATCTGTTCTTAATTACCACTCAGTAACTTGGCAATCTGTTTTATCCCATTCATTTCTTTTGGAAAGTTCTCAGCAACTCATCTCTTCAGCTGTGTGTGTATACAATCACACACACAGAAATAAAGAAAGAGAAAACCCACCCTGGTTGCCCTTGGAGAAAGCAAGGACATTTGCGCATCTCCTGAATCCTGCAAATATTCAAAAGCACAGATTTACAGACACTAGGGAGTCTCAAAAACACCCAATAGGCTTGTTTGATCGATGCATATATGTGGTTTGGGACTCTAATATAGGGACTTTTTCTTACTTTCTTTAAAAGAAAGAAACAGTAGCAGAAGCAGCAGCAAAGAAATCCTTCTTGAATGCTATTTATTCACTCATCCTGCTAAGTCTGAGGCACTGTGGTAAGCCCTGGTGATGCAAAGTTGCACTAGATGGGATTTCTATCAATAAGAAATTCAATCTAGTGGAGGGAAGGAAAGCTCAGCTACATGCATGTTAAAAACAAAAAAAAGTAAAAGCACATGAAACTTTCAGAATCACTGTGGTTAGGATGAGGTGAAGGTCAATAGTACACTGCCTGTCTTTGGATGAATAAGAAAATACCTTCCCTTTCCACTGGTACCTTCCAGGCCAGTTGCAATTCCAGGCCAAAATGCAATTTCCAAAATACATTCTGGAGAATGCTAAGCCCTTTAAATGGCTGCCAAAAAAGGCAGAGGGAGTGTTCCTCATGATCAAATAAGTTTGATAAAAACTATATATTCTACCCCCATCCTTGGAACTGCACAGTGCCTATTAGCATATGGAAAGTTCTGAGAAGGCCCAAAGCAAAAGAGATCTGCTGAACTTAGCTCAGTACAGTATTCCCCAAAGTTATTTCCTCACAGGACCCATTTCTCACATAACATCTATGAACATCCCATGACTTTCAGAAACATTGTTTAGTCTGAAGGGGACCAGAAGAAGTCTCTAAAAATAAACACAATTGTAATGGGATGCTGAATTGGAATTTTTAATGAGGCAGCAAGATGCAATAGATAAGAAATTATAAAATAATGTTTCAGAGTGAGAAGCGGATTTTCAAAAGGAAGTATCTAGGAACTGGTTTCATGTCTCCAAAAACTCCTTCCTATAAGAAGAACTGGAAGCATGGAAATTGAGAAAGAATGTGATGAGGAAGATTTCCCTGAGATGCCTGCACCAGAATTCCTTCTCTTCACCCCCACAGTGAGAACAGCTTGAGGGGAGTGACTCAAGGACCTAAGTGCTTCCTGAAGTTGGGAATTGTGGACAGTGTCAAACTCCAGCCTGGAAACCTAGAAGGCAAGAGACAGATGGTAAATTGATTTGGTGGTGGATCAAAGGAGAGTAGTTACTTTATTGGGAAGGCTGGCACTCCCAAGGCTTGCTAGGACAAGGATTTATCCATGTGTCCTGACAACCATATGTGGGCCACATGGGTGAGAAAGTGAGCCAGGAGACCTATTTAGATCTTATCAAAGAGGACTACCTGGAAGAATTATGGGACCACAATATCAAGAGCTGGTACAGAGTGGGCTACTGGCAAACCAACTAAATGGGAGAAAATCAGCTGAAGGAAGAGAATGCACAAGCCCGTATATAGGATGTGCAGTTGAAGGGACCCAATTGAATAGTCTCTGAAGAACCCACCAAAAGCTCATAGGGAAAAGAGCCTGATATATGCAAACCATTTTACAACCATACCAGTCGAGTAAAAACTTCTTTGAGGAAGAGGAGACTTCTAACTATGGCTGAGTAAGGAGATAAGCAAACAGTCTCCCCAAAGCAACTATAAATCAGGATTAAATTAACAAAAACAACCATTTTGACACTATGGAAATCAACCAAAGGCATATGACAATCTGAGAAGTGTTTATACTTTACAAACTGATGAACTTTGGGTAAGAATACTGGGAATCTCTGGTATTTGGACTTGAGGCTGTGTGAAATCATTCACTGACCACTGCACTAGGAAGATACAAGGGTGATCTTTAGGAAGCCAAGCTTATAAATGAAAGTAAGGATATCAAAACACAACTGAACTGAACTGAGACATCACTATCCATATACTGCAGGTTTCACAGATTTAGCCAAGGCAAGTGATAGCAACAACAACCTTCACGATCCAAAGTCGCTACAAAAAAATTAATCTAAAATGTCCAGTTTTCAACAAAAACATTTACGAGACACACAGAGAAACAGTAAAGTGTTACCCATATGCAAGAAAAAAAGCAGGCGATAGAAACTTTATGAGTATCTTCAAATGCTGGGTTTAGCAAAGACTTAAGAGCACCTACTATAAATATGTTTTAAGAACTGAGGAAAGCAATGTTTAAAGAATTAAAGGAAGAGTGACAACAAGGACTAAACAAATAGAGATTCTCAATTAGGACACAGATATTATATTTTTAAAAACAACCAAATGAAAATTCTGGAATTGAAAACACACCTAAAGTAAAAAATTCACTATAGGGCTCAAAAACAGATTCAAGATGGCAGAAGAAAGAATCAATGAACTAGAGGATAGATCAATAGAAATTATCAATCTGAAGAATAGAAAGAAAAAAAAATGAAGAAAAAGTGAATGGAGCCTCAGAGACCTCTGGAACAACATCAGGATATAATGGGAGTCCCAGGAGAGAAGAGAGAGAAATGGACAGAAAAAAAAATTTTTTTGAAGATATAGTGGCATAAAATTTCCAAAATTTGATGAAAATCTACTGATTTACTTAATATACTGATCCAAGAAGCTCAAAAATCTAAGTGGAATAAACACAAAGTAATTTACACCTAGACATATCATAGCTAAACTCTTAAAAGCCAAGACAAAGAGAAAAATCTTGAAAGAGAAAAAAAACTCTTTACATACAGGGAGCATCAATATGTTAATAGCTGACTTCTCATCTGAAAGATTGGAATGACATATTCAAAGTGCTGAAGAAAAATATTCCTAACCAATAAATTCTAAATCCAGCAAAACTATTGTTAAAAATTTAGGCAAAATTACCCACAAAGCATAGTTAAAATAAACAGATATTAAAGTGACACTTCTTAAAAATGTATTTAACATGCAAAAAAGCAGTCAAGGAGGAAGAGAAAATATACAGAAAAAATACCAAAATGGTAAATATAAATCCAACCATAAAAATAAGCACATTAAATGTGAATGAACATATAGAATCAACTACATGCTGTCTGAAAGAAAAACACCTTAGATTCAAAGACGCAAACAGGTTGAAAGCAAAAGGTTGGAAAAACAATATACTGTGCAAATAGCATCTGCAAAAAATCTACAGTGGCTATTAATATCAGACAACATAGACTTCAAAACCAGAAATAGTATTAGAGGCAAAGAAGGATATTTCATAATTATTAAATGGTCAAATCATCAGGAGATATGATAAATAACAGAACCTCAAAATTCATAAAGTAAGAAGTGACAGAATAGAAAGGGGAAACAGAAAATTCAATAATAATAGTTGGAGACTTCAATATTCTGCTCTCAAGAACTGATCAAATTACTAGACAGTAAATGAGCAAGGATATAGAAGACTTGAACAACTCTACCAACCAACCTGATATAACATTTTGTGTACATGTGTATGTGTATCTTAAAGTCTATTTTGTCTGATACTATAATTTAATTTCCTTGTGGTCAAACACCATACATTGTATGACTTCAATCTTTTTAAAATTTGTGAGACTTGTTTTATGGCCTAGTACATGGTCTTTGCTGGACAATGTCTCAAGTGTGCTTGATAATCTGAAGCTATTGGTGACCATTTTATCACTAGGAAATATCTTCCTTGCCTAAAACTCCATTTCTAGTATAGCACACCTGGTACCTTCCCTAGGAAAGACCATATGCTGGGCCATAAAACAAGTTTTAATAAATTTTAAAGGATTGAAAGCATACAAAATATGGCATCTGATCACAGATTACTGAAGTAAATTATAAAAAAAAACAAAAAGAAGTCTGGGAAATCCCTAAATATTTGGAAGCTAAACAACATACTTTTAAGTATTCTAGATTGGAAGACTCAGTATTGTTAAGATGGCATTTCTCCCCAAATTGATGTATAGACTCAATGCTATACATCATAACTGATGTATAGACTCCTATCAAAATCTCAGCAGGGTTTGCTTGTTTGACTTTGGCAAAAAATTAAATTGGCAAGCTTATTTTAACATTTATATAGAAATGAAAAGGAACTAGAAGAACCAAAACAAATTTGAAAATGAAGAACAAATTTGGAGGATTTATATTACCCAATTTCAAAACTTACTATAAATCTACAATAATCAAGACAGTGTGGTGTTGACATAGAGTGGGCATACAGAATCTACATATCATCTATATTATAGATCAATGGGACAGAATTAAAAGTCCAGAAATAAAACTTACACTTCTGTACAAGTGATTTTCAACAATTCAGTGGGGAGAGGATAATTTTTTCAACAAATAGTGCTGAGAAGCTAGAGATCCACATTAAAAAAAAATAACTTGAATCATAAATAGACTTAAATGAAAGAACTAAGACTACGAAACTTAGAATAAAAAGAGGAGAAAATGTTTGCAACCTTGGGTTTAGCAAAGAGACTTTAAATAGGACACTAAAAACATAATCTATAACAGAAAAACATTATAAACTAGACCTTGTCAAATTTTTAAAGTTTTGCCTTTCAAAAGACACTGTGGAAATGAAAAGACAGGAAAAGACAAGCCATATATGGAGAAAATATATGCAAATCATATATCTGATAAAGGTCTTATATCCAAAAATACAAAGAACTCTTACAACTCAATAATTAGAACAAAAAACCCAATTTTTAAATGGGCAAAATATTCGAACATTTTATAAGAGGAGATACACAGATGCCTAATAAGTACATGAAGAGATACTCAACATCATTGGTCATTAGGGAAATGAGAATTAAAATCACAATGAGATACCTCTATACATCTACTAGAGTGGCTACAATCAATAGGACAGACAACAGTAAGTGTTGGTCAGGATGTGGAAAAACTGAAATTTTCATAACTTGCTGATGGGAATGTAAAATGGTACAGTGCCTTTAGAAAATGGTTTGGATGTTCTTTAAAAACTTAAATATAACACAGGTTAAAGGAACTTCTCTAGGCAGGAAACACAAGAGAAGGAAAAGACCTACAAAAACAAACCCCAAACAATTAAGAAAATGGTAATAGGAACATACATATAGATAATTACCTTAAATGTAAATGGATTAAATGCTCCAACCAAAAGACATAGACTGGCTGAATGGATACAGAAACAACACCCACATATATGCTGTCTAAAAGAGACCCACTTCAGACCTAGGGACACATACAGACTAAAAGTCACAGGATGAAAAAAGATATTCCATGCAAGTGGAAATCAAAAGAAAGCTGGAGTAGCAATTCTCATATCAGACAAAACAGACTTTAAAATAAAGACTATTACAAGAGACAAAGAAGGTCACTACATAATGATGAAGGGATCAATCCAAGAAGAAGATATAACAATTGTAAATAGTTATGCACCCAACAGAGGAATACCTCAATACATAAGGAAAATGCTAACAGCCATGACAGGGGAAATCGACAGTAACACAATAATAGTAGGGGACTTTAACACCCCACTTTCACCAGTGGACAGATCATCCAAACTGAAAATAAATAAGGAAACACAAGCTTTAAATGAAATATTAGACAAGATGGACTTAGTTGACATTTATAGTACATTCCATCCAAAAACAACAGAATACACTATCTTCTCAAGTGCTCATGGAACATTCTCCAGGATAGATCATGTCTTGGGTCATAAATCAAGCCTCAGTAAATTTAAGAAATTTGAAATTGTGTCAAGTATCCTTTCTGACCACAATGCTATGAGACTAGATATCAATTACAGGAAAAAAACTGTAAAAAATACAAACACAAGGAGGCTAAACGATATGCTACTAAACAACCAAGAGAACACTGAAGAAATCAAAGAAGAAATCAAAAAATACCTAGAAACAAATGACAATGGAGACACGATGACCCAAAACCTATGGGATGCAGCAAAAGCAGTTCTAAGAGGGAAGTTTATAGCAATATAATCCTACCTCAAGAAACAAGAAACATCTCAAATAAACAACCTAACCTTACATCTAAAACAGTTAGAAAGAGAAGAACAAAAAACCCCAAAATTAACAGAAGGAAAGAAATCATAAAGATCAAATCAGAAATAAATGAAAAAGAAATGATGGAAACAATAGCAAAGATCAATAAAACTAAAAGATGGTTCTTTGAGAAGATAAACAAAATTGATAAACCATTAGCCAGACTCATCAAGAAAAAAAGGGAGAAGACTCAAATCAACAGAATTAGAAATGAAAAAGGAGAAGTAACAACTGACACTGCAGAAATACAAAGGATTGTGAGAGATTACTAGAGCAATTATATGCCAATAAAAGGGACAACCTGGAAGAAATGGACAAATTCTTACAAAGCACAACCTTTCAAGACTGAACCTGGAAGAAATAGAAAATGTGAACAGACCAATTACAAGCAATGAAATTGAGGCTGTGATTAAAAATCTTCCAACAAACCCAGGACAAGGACCAGATGGTTTCACAGGCAAATTCTATCAAACATTTAAAGAAGAGCTAACACATATTCTTCTCAAACTCCTCCAAAATATAGCAGAGGGAGGAACACTTCCAAACTCATTCTATGAGGCCACCATCACCCTGATACCAAAAGCAGACAAAGATGTCACAAAAAAAGAAAACTACAGGCCAGTTATCACTGATGAATATAGATGTAAAAATCCTCAACAAAATACTAGCAAACAGAATCCAACAGCCCATTAAAAGGATCATACACCAGGATGAAGTGGGGTTTACCCCAGGAATGCAAGGATTCTTCAATATATGCAAATCAATCAATGTGATACACCATATTAACAACTTGAAGGAGAAAAACCATATGATCATCTCAATAGATGCAGAAAAAGCTTTTGACAAAACTCACCAGCCATTTATGATAAAAACTCTCCAGAAAGTAGGCATAGAGGGAACCTACCTCAACATAATAAAGGCCATATATGACAAATCCACAGCCAACATCATTCTCAGTGGTGAAAAACTGAAACCACTTCCTCTAAGATCAGGAACAAGATAAGGTTGCCCACTCTCACCACTATTATTCAACACAGTTTTGGAAGTTTTAGCCACAGCAATCAGAGAAGAAAAAGAAATAAAAGGAATCCAAATTGGAAAAGAAGAAGTAAAACTGTCACTGTTTGCAGATGACATGATACTACACGTAGAGAGTCCTAAAGATGCTACCAGAAAACTACTAGAGCTAATCAATGAATTTGGTAAAGTAGCAGGATACAAAATTAATGCACAGAAATCTCTTGCATTCCTATACACTACTGATGAAAACTCTGAAAGAGAAATTAAGGACACACTCCCATTTACCACTGCAACAAAAAGAATAAAATACCTAGGAATAAACCTACCTAAGGAGACAAAAGACCTGTATGCAGAAAACTATAAGACACTGATGAAAGAAATTAAAGATGATATAAACAGATGGAGCGATAGACCATGTTCTTGCATTGGAAGAATCAACATTGTGAAAATGACTATACTACTCAAAGCAATCTGCAGATTCAATGCAGTCGCTATCAAACTACTACTGGCATTTTTCACAGAACTAGAACAAAAAATTTCACAATTTGTATGGAAACACAAAAGAGCCCGAATAGCCAAAGCAATCTTGAGAAAGAAGAATGGAGCTGGAGGAATCAGGCTCCTGGACTTTAGACTATACTACAAAGCTACAGTAATCAAGACAGTATGGTACTGGCACAAAAACAGAAATACAGATCAATGGAACAGGATAGAAAGCTCAGAGATAAACCCATGCATATATGGTCACCTTATCTTTGATAAAGAAGGCAAGAATATACAGTGGAGAAAAGACAGCCTGTTCAATAAGTGATGCTGGGAAAACTGGACAGCTACATGTAAAAGACTGACATTAGAACACTCCCTAACACCATACACAAAAATAAACTCCAAATGGATTAAAGACCTAAATGTAAGGCCAGACACCATCTCACTCTAAGAGGAAAACATAAGCAGAACTCTCTATGACATAAATCACAGCAAGATCCTTTTTGACCCACCTCCTAGAAAAATGGAAATAAAAACAAAAGTAAACAAATGGGACCTAATGAAACTTAAAAGCTTTTGCACAGCAAAGGAAATCATCAAAAAGACAACCCTCAGAATGGGAGAAAACACTTGCAGATGAAGCAACTGACAAAGGATTAATCTCCAAAATATACAAGCAGCTCATGCAGCTCAATATCAAAAAAACGAACAACCCAATCCAAAAATGGGCGGAAGACCCTGACGGACATTTTTCCAAAGAAGATATACAGATAGCCAACAAACACATGAAAGGATGCTCAACATCACTAATCATTATAGAAATGCAAATCAAAACCACAATGAGGTATCACCTCACACAGGTCAGAATGGCCATCATCAAAAAATCTACAAACAATAATGCTGGAGAGGGTGTGGAGAAAAGGGAACCCTCTTGCACTGTTGGTGGGAATGTAAATTGATACAGCCACTATGGAGAACAGTATGGAGGTTCCTTAAAAAACTACAAATAGAACTACCATATGACCCAGCCATCCCACTACTGAGCATATACCCTGAGAAAAGCATAATTCAGAAAGAATCATGTACCAAAATGTTCATTGCAGCACTATTTAGAATAGCCAGGACATGGAAGGAACCTAAATGTCTATCGACAGATGAATGGAGAAAGAAGATGTGGCACAAATATACAATGGAATATTACGCAGCCATAAAAAAGAAATGAAATTGAGTTATTTGTAGTGAGGTGGATAGACCTAGAGTCTGTCATACAGAGTGAAGTAAGTCAGAAAGAGAAAAACAAATACCGTATGCTAACACATATATATGGAATCTAAAAAAAAATGGTTCTGATGAACCTAGGGGCAGGACAGGAATAAAGACTCAGACATAGAGAATGGACTTGAGGACACGGGGAGGGGGAAGGGTAAGCTGGGATGAAGTGAGAGAGTGGCATGGCCATATATACACTACCAAATGTAAAATAGCTAGTGGGAAGCCGCTGCATAGCACAGGGAGATCAGCTTGGTGCTTTGTGACCACCTAGAGGGGTGGGATAGGGAGGATGGGAGGGAGGCACAAGAGGGAGGGGATAAGGGGATATACGTATACATACAGCTGATTCACTTTGTTGTACAGCAGAAACTAACACACCATTGTAAAGCAATTATACTCCAATAAAGATGTTAAAATAATTAATTAATTAATTGTAAAAAACTTAAATATAAATTTACCATTAGACTCAGAAATTCCTTTTCTAGGAACAAACCCAAGAGAAATAAAAATATATATCTACACAAAGACATGTATGTGAATGTTCATAACAGCATTGTTTATATCTTCAAACTGGAAAGAATCCAAATGTCCATCAGCTGGTGAATGGATAAATAAAACATGATACCTCCATACAATAGAATATTATTCAACAGTAAAAAGAAACAGATTTTTGATTCATGCCACAATATGGATGACCATCAAAACTTCACACTGGTGAAAGAATGAAGACATAATATAGTACATAGTGTATGATTCCATTTATAGGAAATATCCAGAAAAGGCAAGTTATTTACTTTTTTTTTTTTTCTGTACGCGGACCCCTCACTGTTGTGACCTCTCCTGTTGCGGAGCACAGGCTCCGGACGCGCAGGCTCAGCGGCCATGGCTCAGGGGCCTAGCCGCTCCACGGCATGTGGGATTTTCCCGGACTGGCGCACGAACCCGTGTCCCTGCATCGGAAGGCGGACTCTCAACCACTGCGCCACCAGGGAAGCCCAAGGCAAGTTATTTATAAAGACAAAAATCAGATCAGTGCTTGCCTTGGACTGTGGGAAGGAATGGGGGTTGACTGCAAAAGGGCTTGAGAAAATTCTTTGGGGTAATGGAAATGTTCTGACAGAGTTAAAATTATGATGGTTGCACAACTCTATAAATCTACTAAAAAATCACTGAATTATATACTTACACTGAGTGAATTTTATGGTATATAAAATATGATATGCAAAACTGTTTTTAAAAAAAAATCACTTTCCTGCCTCTCCTCCTTCCTCCCAACTCCAATCCTGAGGGAGGAGTGGGGGCAAGAATCAGGCCAGAAAGAGAAGAGAATGCTAACCACATCCTTTCCCCAAAGGTAGGCAGTTAGACTGCAACCAATTTTAGCTGGGGAAGAGGTGGGTGTATGGGGTTCAGAAAAGAAAGGAGTCTTACTCTAAACAAATTGAAGTGCTAATTAATATACAGGATTAAATATTTTAAACCAAGTCTATGTTTTACCCTCTAACATATTTGTAGAACTTTCTATTGCCTACTAATGAACTGAAAAGTCACTTGGCCTGAGATTTTACCTAGTAGCAGGGAAAGGACACCCACTACATTGAAGGAGTGAAAGGTCAGCGGGAGGCAAAAGTACAGTTGATTTTATAATCACCCCCCATGAAAACTAACTTTTTAGCCTCTGGGAACACAAGGATCAGAAACAGCAAGGACACAGATTCAGCAATATAACAAAGTGTAGATTCAAAGTTGTTTGGGGAACAGAAGAATTTTGAACTCAGAATCTGTTAGACCTGGCTTTGAGTCCTGGCTTGGCTATTTAATAGCTGTGTGATTTTGGGAATGTCACTTAGCCTCTCTGATTTCAAATTACTTATCTCCAAATTGATGATAGTAATATCTACCTCAAGGGGTTATTATAAGGATTAAATGGTATGATGAATATGAAAGGATTTTGAGAGAGGGCTTATCAGTCTAGGTGTATCAGGGTTCTCTCAGGGAAGATGAGCCACTATGAATTATATAGAATAAGGGATTTATTATAGGGATGAGACCTAGCACGGGGGTGTTAATGCAGTCTATTTAAGGCTATCACTTCTGCATCTCACGTTGGGTCCAAAGTCAACAGAGCTGGGCAGTTATGAACGGAAGGTGCATATGAAGTGGGGAGAATAAGGTTTAGCTAGAACCTGGAAGGACAGACTGGAACTATGTCTGTGTCTTGCCGCCTCTACCCTAGATGACCCAAGTGGCCTGCAGGATAAGCTTCACATGGACCTGGTCCAGGATTCAGAGACGGAAGGAGGATATCGGGTGGGAGCTGGTAGAGCTGTGTGCTCAGCCTCTACCCCTCACCCACAAGGTGAACCAGCAGATCAATCACAAGATGCATGAGTTACAATAGTGCCTGCCCTAAAGCAACCTTCGGAGCATAATAAAAGGACCACAGCTTCCCGTCTGCCTTTCAAATTTTATGCAAATTTCTCTTGTGGCCAGGCTTAACCTGGAACCATGCAGAGAAGAGAATTCTGTGAAACACAGTTTCAGCTTAGCTAAATTGACATAATACAATGCCACCACACTACACCCCATGACAGCTTGGCATCCATACATATTTATTTTCATCATCATATTTAATGTCCAAATAAGACAATAACAAGATCATGCTTGGCCTTACATGATGCAACCATCTGTAAGAGAGGATACAAGTTCCTTTTATCCATCTTTGCCAGATGTTCATTCCTCTTCCAGCTGGGTCATGCTCATCTAGAGATATTTGGTAACTTAAATACTAAGGCATAAAGTTAACTACTGTTAACACATCTTATGTTAGATGGTAAAGAAAAATAGCTTAATATATTCATAGTAAAATAAGGAAGAAATACTCATAACCATTATAGTCATCATTTCTGCAACTGGTTATATGGTCAGAGCTGGTGTTTACCTTCTTCTGCTATCCATTCAATATTACCTTTGCCCTTAATAAGCATATTTCAGTGATCAAAGTTTCTTACCTCATGGGGTAACCCCATCTTTATCTCTCAAGGGTACGGAACACCAGCACTCCAGCATGTACTAGGTTGCTGTCATTTACCATTGATCTCTATCACAGGACATTGGAGAACCAAGGGATGCCCCAGGAGATCTCCTGCATCCAGACATACTAGCGTATTATGCCTTTTCCCCCCTGTACAGCAGCCATCAATTTCCCCTTGATAAGATCAATCACCTATGCTTGCACAGTAGTTCCCCTTCTCTTCCTGTTGATTCCCTAGCATGAAGAGCCCAAAGTGGTCAGGAGGCAGTTCCAGCGTCCAGTTTAATGGAATCATCACTAGTGGCGGACATATTTCTTCTTTGTCTAAGTCCTCTAGACGAGAAGAGTCCAAAGATGCAGAAACAAAAAGCAAAAGTTTCACTAGAGGTAATAGAGAATCCATTCCCATTTCCACCCTTTGATTCAAGAACCCATGAATCCTGGCTATGAGAGAAAGAGCGCTATACCTTGGTCACCCATTTAAAGCATAAGCCTTATCCTGTAGGACATTGCCTCAGCTGGTACCGTAACTATATCTGCAAAAGGGCCAGTCTACTGTTCTATCAGTCAGTTGCTTCAGAGTGATGGGGAACATGGTAAGATCAGGAAAATCCGTGAGCAAGAGCCCATCACTGTATTTCACTGGCTGTAAAATGAGTTCCTTGGGCAGTAGCAATACCGTATTGAATACCATGACCGTGGATAAAGTATTCTGTAAGTCCACATATAGTGGTTTTGACAAAAGCATTGTGAACAGGAAAGGCAAGTCTATGTATATACTAAAAAAAGTATTTGCTCAGTAAGAACAAAGTGCTGTCCCTTCCATGATGGAAGCAGTCACTGTAATCAACTTGCCACCAGGTGGTTGGCTGATTTCCCCCCAAGAAGCGGTGTACTATCAAGGGCTCATTGTTGGTCTCTGTTCTTGGCATACTGGGGACTCAGCAGCGGCTGTAGCCAGATCAGCCTTCATGAGTGGAAATCCATGTTGCTGAGCCCAACCATAGCCTCCATCCTGCCATCAGGACCACTTTTTTCATAAGCCAATAGGTTAAGGAAAGGTGGCTGGGGAAAGAGGCTGTCTGACCTGCAGAATGAGTCGTCTTGTCCACCAAATTATTAAGCTCTTCCTCTGCTGAGGCCATTCTTTGGTGAGCAAAGATGCAAATGTCTTTACTTTATGTGCCCATTCAGAGAATCTAACCGTCTACCTCTTCCCCAGGCCTCCTTGTCATTAATTTTCCAAGTCTTTGACCACCCGGTCAAACCATTATCCACTATGCGTGAATCAGTGTAGATCCCAGCCTTTGCCATCTCTTCTTCCAGGCAAGATGAACAACTCTGTACACTGGAAGGATATTTATTCACCATTGTCCTTCAGGGACACCCAGGAGGGGCTATGGTTTTGTACTCATCTACCTTCACATACTGTCAGTATCTTGCAGAGAATCATATGTAAACCAAGTCCAAATTTTTTTTTTTTTTCGGTACATGGGCCTCTCACTGTTGTGGCCTCTGCCATTGTGGAGCACAGGCTCCGGACGCACAGGCTCAGCGGCCATGGCTCACGGGCCCAGCCGCTCTGCAGCATGTGGGATCTTCCCGGACCGGGGCACGAACCCGTGTCCCCTGCATCGGCAGGTGGACTCTCAACCACTGCGCCATCAGGGAAGCCCCCAAATTTTTTTTCTTAAATCAACTGATCATAGAAAAAAACCCATGCAGCCATGGAGACAGGTTGAGAGGGAAGAAGCAAGGTGGCAGGAACAGAACCAGCTACATAATTTGTGGAGCCCAGAGCAAAATGAAAATGAAGGGCCTCTTCCTCCAAAATTACAGATTTCAACACAGTGACAGTAGAGCATTAAACCAAATGTGGGGCTCTTTTGTGCATGGGCCCTGTGAGAATGCCCAGGACCCTCGGCAGGAGTATGGGCCTCGGCATCTGGACCACTTGCTTATGTAACTTACTTGTGCTTTAAGACCTGTTTGAGCCCAATTTCATGTATGCCACTTCCATCTGATGATGGAGTGGTCCCTGCATGCCCAACTTTGTGTTTTAATGTGTCAGACACCTGACACCTAATTCATGATGTGCCGCTCAAGTCATATGGTAACTTGGTGACCCATGGTCAGGGGTTTGCAGCCTCTACTAGGACCCAGGAGCAAGACAGAGCTATTTCTCAAAGGAGGATAGTTATCCACATAGGATGGCATATCTGCTCAAAATTCTGACACTTTGTGCTGTAATTCACCTATCAAGGCCAGCCAAAGGCTTCATAGAAGCATCCCAATCTGACTAGACACTTCAAGCATCATTGGATATGCTGGATCACACAGTCCAAGAGTTTGTGCTGTAGCCTGGTTCTGTTGAAGTGCCCTCTGTTGCCCTGGCTCCCATTCAAAACTATGCAAGCAGGAGTTGAGAATTTATACAAGCTCTATCCATTAAACATGGGCCACAAGCATGGCCACAAAGCACAGCAGATCAGAAACTATGAACAGACCTATGTGACTCCATCATCACCAAAGAAAAATCGCTCCGGGGATGTGGTCTATTGATGTTTGATGAGTAGTACCAGATTCCTTGAACAGAAAAGTTAAAACCTTTTAAGTCTGGAAAGCCATATGGTACAGTGGTTAAGGCTGGGGACTCGGGGGTCAGACTGTAAGAATCCCTGAGCCCAAATCTAAGCCCCATCACATTCAAATCGTGTGAGTTTGGGCACGTCATTGATAACTTCTCTGAGCCTCAGAGGGGATAATAATAGTTATCGATTATTTGCAACTATTACGAGTTATGATAGTTACCTAATAGTTATATCAACCTTGGAAGGTTGTTATAAGGATCCAGTGAGCGATGTGTGGAGTACGGGGCTGAGGCACACAGTGAGGGCTCAATGAATGATTAGCTTTTCTTAGAGTTGAACAGAATATAGAAGTCACTGGATTTGGGTAGGAAGAAATCACAGGTGTGGCTCATGGGAGGACTGCCCCTTAAATATGGAAGTTGGACTCTCTATGCCTCTGACTTGAGGAGTCAAAGGAGAGAGGGGAACCAAGAATGTGTTCAGGTCACCGTTCTGCTTTCCAAACCGTGAGCCCGTGGCAGTTCCTCCCCCATCTCTGCATCTCAGGTTATCTCAGGTGTAAAACGATAGGGCTGATCTTTATGATTTCCTGGTCTCTCTCATCTCTGACAGTCTCTGACTATGATGACTCCTACCTTCTGTGAGATGTGGGATCTTCCCCCCCCCCCCCCCCACAGCCATGAGATCCCACCCACGATCCCAGCAAAGAGTGCTTCGGACAGGTCCCTGCAGCTTTTTGCCCTAAAAGCAGGTCTGGCAAAGACCAATAAGAGGTTTTCGGTATTTATTAAAGCTCTGGCAATAGCTCCCACATATACAACTGAACTATTTTCAGCCCCAGCTATTTTCTTTTCCTTTTGAAGAGTGGGTGGATTTTAAGAAAAACAGACTAATTGGGTGTATGTTAGCATTGCCACAGAAGCAAAACAGTCAGATTTCCCAATACAACACCGAGGCAGGGCTTGGGATTTGGAGGATTAGAAGGGAAGCTTGGTGGTCTTTCCATTTCTCACACCCAGGGGTCTTGTCTTTCTGACAAACTGGCGTCTCACTGGGCCAAGTAAGGGGAGCTTCTGTGAGGGTCTCCATCCTGGGGGTAGAGGGTCAGGGACAGCACGATTCCCTCCTTCCACTCTCCAGGCCCCCAAGTTAAGAGCAAAGACACCACAAACACTTAAGCAATTAGAGAATAATTTAAAACAAATGTGCACTGGAGTCCACACAGAGCAAAGGAGGCTCAGCTTAACGTGCAATGTGGAAGAGTCTTCCTAGGGCTTTATCTTTCACTGGGGAAAAGAAGTTCCTTCCTGCACCAAACACACCCAGGATTCCGGTGAAACGCCCACCCCCGCTGCCCCCAGCGCCTCCCCCCACTCAAACACACACAGGGCCTTCATTACTTTGCTGTTCCAAAGCAGCCTCTAGCCCAGTGGAGCTGCCCTTGAACATAAATTCCCTGGCATATAATCCAAATAACTTTTGGCCACATATGGCAGAAAATCCAAAGTAACAGTAGCGTAAATGAAATAGAAGGTTATTTCTTGTTTATGTCAAGGAAGCCCAGAGGTAGAGAGTCCAAGGCTGTGTGTGGTATGGAGGATGGGAGGAGGTGCCCAGGGGTAATCAGGAACGAGGCTGCCCTGTCAGACCCTCCAAGGACATGATTCTGACCTTGAGATTGTATCAGGCCAGCAAGGAGGAGGGCATCGGCCCCAACCTGCCTATTGGGCGTGCATGTATTATTTTTCATTCATTCATCCCACAATGTATTTACTGAGCAGTCACTATGTGTCAGGTACTATGTTAGGTACCAGGCCATAATGTGACTAAGGCAGCTATGTCCACGCTGTTGTGAAGGTCACAGTCAAGTGGGGAAGACAGATAAGAAGATGCAAACAGAAAAAATGAAATCTCTGGCTGAGTGGTACGTAGGAAACAGCCAGGATACTGTCACAGAGAATAGCAAGGGAGACCGACTTAATACCGGGTAGCACAGGGCACAGCTAGAATGCTGCAGAAGTGGCAGTGGAGGGACATCCATGGAGAAGGTCGTCAGGGCAGCCAGGGTTCTCAAGAAGCAGATAGAAACGATGGCAGATGTTTTGAACATGGCTGCTGCCAATCAAGTAGTCACCAGCCACAATGCAAAGGGACCCAGATAGACTAGGAGAACACACGGTACACTCTAACCGCATGCCAGGCCCAGCCAGCCCTGCACAGTTCGGTTCAACCTATGGGTAGAGGTGATGAGGCCCATTTAACGCAACCGAGATGCGCTCAGGGCAGCTGCAGCGACCGGCCCGACTTCAGTAAACAGCAAGAAAGAAACAAAGCTGCAGTTTGAACTCAGGTCCTCGGGATCCAGGCCCTTTGTACACACAGCTCCTCAACTCTTAAGAGGAAACTGATGTATTTCAGCACATGCATTTGGGTTAGGGAGAGCAGGGTACTGGCCCGAAAAGCCTGGTGCTGGTGCCCATGGAGAACTAACAGACCAGACCCACAAGGGCACAGAGGCCAGCCAGCCTACAGCATCACGTTACACTCCCCAGACCTAATTGCTTTACAGACTAAACAGCACAATTTACAGTCAGCTCTGGGATAATGACGTCTCCTCGTCCGCTTCTGCTCCCTTCCGGGGGATTCCAGCATTTTCCTCAGAGACATTAGACAGAGGCCCACAAGACTGAGGCTCTCCGGACTCAAAGGCAACCATTGTGAGAGAGGTGGAGGAGGGGCCCGTGGGAGGTAGAGGGACTAAGTGCTATTGCAGGCCCAAGTGCGGCAGAGGGGCCACCCCAGATAAATCTCACCCGCGCTCATCTGGAGACGACACAGTGACACAGAGGTCGACAAGAAAGCCAGCAAATTAACTGCCTCATGTTCATTCAAGTTTTTAAGTAATCAAATAACTCAAACCCAGGTAGACAGTCTTAATCCCCAGAAATAGCTTGCTTTATAAATCACCCACAGAAAACTGTTTCTCCTTATTCCTCCCAAGTCTCCCTTTTTAGTAGAAAGTCGTTATTTTTAGATTAAAAATAAGCCTTTTGAACAAGTCAGATTATCTTTCCGTGTCATTGCTTTAAATTATAAAACCTGAACTTCAAAAAGCGTTCTGCCCTTTTTCCAGAGTGTCATCTTCATCCATGTCTAGGCCATGCCTTTTACTTATAACCAGAAGGCCAAAATTTGTGAACGCCGCGACCTTATGTACAGAGATGGCAGTGTGAGAATTCTTACTGTTCTTACGTAAGTGTGCACTCAGAGTGTGCTTGTGAGTCCAGAGCCACGGTCAGCAGGCTTCCCTGTTCTCTTTATTCCTCTCATTTGTTTTTCAAGTTCCCTTTGAAGCTAAGAAAAAAATGCTTACATATTGGACAAAATTAGGGGAGAGTAAATGAGAATAGGGGTCGAAGCTAAGCTAGTACCATATTTATCTGCTCACAGAGTTTCATCAGTTGTTCAGCAGTCTATGCTTCTGGGAAGATCGGGCATACGCAGCCCTCATCAGCCTTACGATGAGGCCAGATCAGAGTCACTCAGAGGGCCAAGGCTCTGTTCACTTTACTCTTTTTTTTTTTTTTTTTGCGGTACGCGGGCCTCTCACTGCTGTGGCCTCTCCCGTCGCGGAGCACAGGCTCCGGATGCGCAGGCTCAGCGGCCATGGCTCACCGGCCCAGCTGCCCCACGGCACGCGGGATCCTCCCAGACCGGGGCACGAACCCGCGCCCCCTGCATCGGCAGGCAGACTCTCAACCACTGCGCCACCAGGGAAGCCCCACTTTATTCTTATTAAGTGTCCCTTGGGCGCCTTCTCACTTTCTTCCTGAACTAGCAAGTCCAGAATTCTGCTGGTTTTGTTCTATCAAACTTCTCAGCATTTCTATGTGTGCAACAGCAGAGCTGTGTGGTTATGATCAAGCTACCTAATCTCTCCGTGCTTTGATTGACTCTCCTGCAAAAGGGGAATGACAGGAATAATGCCAACATAATGTATGTGAGGCACAGTGCAGGGCACAAAAAACACTAGCTACTGTTGCCACAGTATTAATAATTATGATCATTATTATCATCCACATGATGATATGCTCTTTAAACAAAATGGATTTCTTCTCTCGACAAAATCACACACATGTAAATCACTGATATATTATTTTCTACCTTTTCTCCTGATACATCTCAACAATAAATAAATCCATGAACACAGATGAAAAACCCTTTAAACAGGATACTGGAAAGGAGCAGTGGTGTGGGCAATCCTAATTGCCAGCTAATCTGTACGTGCAAGACCTGTGGTGTAGACAGACTCAGGGCATTCCTTGCTGGTCCCTACTATAGGGTGTGGATCCAAACAGCAGGGCAATCATGAATACGGGCTGCCTTCTGCCTCGGCGAGAGGGCTCCGGCTAGGACAGGCCGTCAGCACCCGGGCTCCCAACTGAAGAACAGGATCTTCAGGATCTTCAGCCTTTGACCAAAGGCTGAGTGGCTGGTTCCAAACCAGAGACAGGGTCTGACCAGGCCAGAGAAGCCAGGACAGAGAGAAGAATCCATGCAGGGCTAGACAGCGGTTACCAACCTCACCAACAAGTCCCCTTTCAGCACCCTTTCTGTGACGGGTAGTTCAACCTTGGCCGTCATTCTGTATCCATATGTAGCCTGATCTAATAATGAATGAGATGATAAACGAGATTCCTTTGGCACTGGGGTTCCTGATCAGCCCCACAACTGGGCTTCTCACTCGGAACTCCTCCCAAAGGGGGCTTGGCCTATATCCAGGGCCCACACCGAGGCCCCTGGAAGACAAAGTCCTACCGAGTTCTTACCAACCCCCTTGCTGATGAGATGTTTAGAGAAGACAAGTGAGGAGACCAGGAAAGTTCTTCTCCTGTGCTCTCTCTATTCTTCACTCATGTGAAGACTTTCCCAGCTTGGGAAAGAACAGAATTCAGGAGCTCCGAATTCAGCAGTGAAGCACATGTTGTACATCTGAGAAACCTAAGCCAAAAGTGATGACTTGGGTAGGATGCACATTGGGAGAGAAGGGGAAAATAGCCTGTGGCTCTAACAACAAGATCTGATGCCCTTAAAAAGTCCCAGTGAGTCCTAAGGTGCCATCAATAACCAGTCAACACTCATGAGCAGGATGTAATAGCATCGTGACATTCTGAGTTAATGTAATGCTAGCAGTAACTGAAAAACCTACTCTTCAACCAGTACATGCAGTGCTATTGCCAAAGAGGTAAACTTTTTAAAAAGCTTCTTGAAATACTGAAAACAGTTCTAGGTATTTTCGCCATAAGCCTATTTACTGTAAACATTTTGCTGCATTTTTTGCCACAAACATTTTTGCCACATAACTAATTGGCCATAAGGCAATTTTACCATGAAAAATAAAAGAGGAACGTTAGAAAGGACACAATGGAACATGAGAAATAAATTTAAAAAATTAAGACTTTATTGTGAAATACAAGATATTTGAATACATTTTAAATGGGTGTAGATTCATGCCAGTCTGTGCAAAGAACTGATTTTATTTTTATTTTGTGGGTTGTACCTACGCTTTTGTCCTCCAAGTCTTTCATAGTATCTTCACTTTTTTTTTTTTTGCTTGTTGATTTGTCTCCTCATTTGGCATCACACTATTTCATGTTTTGCTAACATTTCTTCCTTCATTAAGAGAGGTATCAGCTTCCCAACACTAGGATGCATGTTGGCAACTGAGCTTTACTGGGCTGTGAAAGCTTTACACTGCTTGGCATATTGTCACATGTCCATGGATAGACGTTCCAAAGTTCTATGGGAAATGTGGGTTCAACTCTGTGCCCTCGAGGCCTCTTTCTCCTCCAGTGTAGTGTGTTTCAAAATTAAGAAATCGACTCTTGGGCTACAGTGAGTATGATGGGAATGCCTACAGGTAGCCTTTGGGGATCAGGGCCAGACAACCTGATTGAGATGGCTAAAACCTCTCATGGTTTCCAGTGGCTCAGAGGGGTGGAAGGGTGGACTGCACCAGAATGCAAAATAACTCAGTCTTCCCTGTGACTCTGGCCTCACCCAGTGGGACCAAGCCATTCCCCCACTGGCCAACTGCATGTCCGCATGGGCATTTTTCTCTGCAAAAAAAGGAAACAGATAAACATGGGCAAACCTACCTTGTGGGCAGGTTAAGGAGCACACTCCAAAAAAAAAAAAAAAAAAATCACAGGGAGGCAACAGGTAGGGGTCTTTTCCTGGTGTGTCCCAGCAACCATCAATGGCACTTCCATGGACATCAAATTTGCTGTGTTCAGGAATCTGGAATCCCCAGACAGCTGACTCCGGCTGGGTAATTTGGGTCAAGGATATTCTGCTGCAGTGCAAATGGCTTCACTCCATCGTGCACTACTTGTTTCTTTTTATCCTGCCCCTAACTTTTTATGGGATCCTGCATGTAAGGCCAAAGTTACAGTGCCAGCAAGCACACAGTGTATCCATGGGGAAATCATTATTCTTGTGTGTTTGAAGCGCTTGTTTGAACCGTCTTTAAATTATTTCTCTGGAAATCGGTCTGGCTTAAATGTGTTTATCCCTCTGCCTTTGTTAGTCCTTGTTTGCCTTCGCCGGGCATTGGTAACAGATGAGCAGAGTCATCGTAAGGTATTTAGCCCTTTGAGGCACTGTAGTTGCTTCCACATTTCTAGCCTAGATAAAATCAACAAGAACTGGGAAAGGATGAGATGGCTAGATGCCCAGGGATGGGAAAAGGAGAGTTTGGGGATCAAGATCTCACTACGGAGAAGCTAGAAGAGAGATCTTCAGCTATAGAATTGAGTGTGTGTGTGTGTGTGTGTGTGTGTGTGTGTGTCTGTGGGTGTGGGGAGGTGTGTATACACATACACACATTTTCCCCCCTTTCTTTCTGAAATGCAGTAGATATTGTAGGAATCCCAAGTCAGAAGCGAGATAACTAGGAGCTAATGAGTGATAAATGAAGTCCAGAGACATAACACAAAAGCAGCGTGGAAGTTCTATGTTGGGCCTTGCCCTTCTCTTGTGTGATTCTGAATAAGTCACTTTCCCTCTCTGAACAGTGGAAAACCTGGACCAGAGCCGAGAGGCCTCCCAATTTTGATTTTCCATGGTTCTAAAATACAAGGGAATTAATGGAGAATAAGATCCCTGGGGTGCCCAGGCAGGGGGACTCTCCCTAACTCAGAAGGTGTATTGCGAGGGGGTAATGCAGCACAGGAGGTATGGCATCGTACTTAATAGTGTGGGTTCTGGAGTCCCACAGCAGAGGTTCAAGTCTAGGCTTTGCTACTTCCTACCTATGCAACGTTGAGCCGGTTCTTAACTTCTCTGTGCCTTTATTTCCTCATCTATAAATTGGGGCTAATAATAATGGTTACCTCAGAGGGCTTGATGGAGGAATAAATAATTCATATAAGGTATTTAGAACTGTGCCTACCCACCTAGAAAGTGCTCAGTGGGTACTTTTTAATATAAGTATATATCTATATATGCACTGATGTGTGGATGTATACATCTATATCTGTATCACTCCAGTGGGGTTGGAAGGTCTATCAGTGAGTGTGGCAGAGACTGCCAGATACCTCCCAATAGCTTTTCACCCTTAGGAAAAAATAAAAGCAAAATAAAACCCTTGTCTAAGATGCCAGGATTCAAATCCCAGCAAGCTGGTTCCAGAGCCTTGAGGCTCTGCAGGGGGTGAGGAGGGTCGATGGACTATGAGGTCAGGAAGTTTACTTGCAGGTCAGAGTGTGAGGGACCAGTGAGCCTTGTCTGTGTCCTGCAGGCAGCATGGAAGCAACTGGAGCTACAGAGCAGGGGTGTGGCTGGATCTAGAGGGTTTAGGACAGGGTGGAGGGTGGAGTCAATGATGGGAAAAGGCTGTGGTGGGGAAGCCAGTGGCAGGTTGTTACAGTCCTCCATTGAGATAGGTGAGACCTGAACTAAGACAGGGACTGAGGGCGGGGTCTGGGCATCAGAGGGCTCAGAGGATTTGGAATTCTCCCACCTGGGAGAATCAGTACGAGTCACGCCAATGACCAATGCAGGGAACAAAGGAGAAGCATTTTTTGTTTTTTTGCGGTACACAGGCCTCCCACTGTTGTGGCCTCTCCCGCTGCGGAGCACAGGCTCCGGGCACGCAGGCTCAGCGGCCATGGCTCACGGGCCCAGCCGCTCCGCGGCATGTGGGATCTTCCTGGACCGGGGCACGAACCCGTGTCCCCTGCGTCGGCAGGCGGACTCTCAACCACTGCGCCACCAGGGAAGCCCAAGGAGAAGCATTTTTGAAGAGGAGAAAACGGTCATCTCGGTTTGGGATATTAAACTTGAGGAGCCTGTGGGGTCTCTGGGGAGATATGTTCAGGGGTTGTCAAAATAGAAGTGTGTTGCTTGGGAGAGTAGTCCAAGCTGAGCATGGAAATTTGGATGGAGGGAGGGCAGTCTCGATCCAGGTGAAGACTGAAGCCCTGGGAAGGGAGGTAACAGCTCAGGGACGTCTCACGGAGCAGGAGAAGACAGCATGGCAAGAACCCAACTTGCATGGGTTTACTCTTCCCCCAGGACACCCAGGGTGTCAGATGCCAACAGTGGGAAGCCAACCAGCTCCCAGGTCCTCACAGCATCCTGGTACCCACTGTGGCTTCCTCTGAACCAAGCCCAGGGCCTGCTATCTAGTGCCTTGGCTCCCTTTCAAAGCCTTGTGAGTTCTGGACTGGAATTCTGTTACCAACCACTGATCAGGCCACCCAGCCCTCCCTCTGATCTCTGGTCATAGAAGGCAGCCTCCCTCTTCTGGGTTTCCATTCTCAGATGAGCCTGAGGCTCCTTCAGAAGAGACCAGACATGGGGGAGACTCTGCTTTGATCTTCTAACCGCATGAGAGGCTCCATCAAGCTGCTCACATACTCAGCCAGGTGTGTCTAACGGCCTCGGAAGTGCTGGGCAGGAGACATGGCCTCCCTACTTCTCCTGGCCTTTTGTGCTTCTATCAGCTTGATCTCCACAAAGACACTTTTCAGCAAAGTTTAATACAGCAGTTGATGTTTATATCCAACTCAATTCAGCCTGATGTCCAGTTTCTCTTTCCCTATATTTTAACTCAAGGGTAGTGGGGAATAAGCTGAGTGTGGGGGCCACAGGGTCGGGGGGAGAGCAGAGGTGTGAAAAAGATCATTAAGAGTACTGAAGATTTATGCCAAGTTGGACTTTTAGTTGGGAGAGGCCAGGAAAGGTTAAAGCCTATGCTGATAGAGGGAACTTCCCTCAACATAATAAAGGCCATATATGACAAACCCACAGTCAACATCGTCCTCAATGGTGAAAAACTGAAACCATTTCCACTAAGATCAGGAGCAAGACAAGGTTGCCCACTCTCACCCCTCTTATTCAACATAGTTTTGGCAGTTTTAGCCACAGCAATCAGAGAAGAAAAAGAAATAAAAGGAATTCAAATTGGAAAAGAAGTAAAGCTGTCACTGTTTGCAGATGACATGATACTATATATAGAGAATCCTAAAGATGCTACCAGAAAACTACTAGAGCTAATCAATGAATTTGCTAAAGTAGCAGGATACAAAATTAATGCACAGAAATCTCTTGCATTCCTATACACTAATGATGAAAAATGTGAAAGTGAAATTAAGAAAACACTCCCATTTACCATTGCAACAAAAAGAATAAAATATCTAGGAATAAACCTACCTAAGGAGACAAAAGACCTGTATGCAGAAAACTATAAGGCACTGATGAAAGAAATTAAAGATGATCCAAACAGATGGAGAGATAGACCATGTTCCTGGATTGGAAGAATCAACATTGTGAAAATGACTATATTACCCAAAGCAATCTACAGATTCAGTGCAATTCCTATCAAACTACCAATGGCATTTTTCACAGAACTAGAACAAAATATTCCACAATTTGTATGGAAACACAAAAGACCCCAAATAGCCAAAGCAATCTTCAGAAAGAAGAACAGAGCTGGAGGAATCAGGCTCCTTGACTTCAGACTATACTACAAAGCTACAGTAAGCAAGACAGTATGGTACTGGCACCAAAACAGAAATACAGATCAATGGAACAGGATAGAAAGCCCAGAGATAAACCCACGCACATATGGTCACCTTATCTTTGATAAAGGAGGCAAGAGTACACAGTGGAGAAAAGACAGCCTCTTCTATAAGTGGTGCTGGAAAAGCTGGACAGGTACATGTAAAAGTATGAAATTAGAACACTCCCTAACACCATACACAAAAATAAACTCCAAATGGATTAAAGACCTAAATGTAAGGCCAGACACCTCATATTCTTAGAGGAAAACATAGGCAGAACTCTCTATGACATAAATCACAGCAAGATCCTTTTTGACCCACCTCCTAGAGAAATGGAAATAAAAACAAACAAATGGGACCTAACGAAACTTAAAAGCTTTTGCACAGGGCTTCCCTGGTGGCGCAGTGGTTGAGAGTCCGCCTGTCGAGGCAGGGGACACGGGTTCGTGCCCCGGTCCGGGAGGATCCCACATGCTGCGGAGTGGCTGGGCCCGTGAGCCATGGCCGCTGAGCCTGCGTGTCTGCAGCCTGTGCTCCGCAACGGGAGGGGCCGCAACAGTGGGAGGCCCGCACTGCAAAAAAGAAAAAAATAAAATAAAATAATAAAAAAAAAGCTTTTGCACAGCAAAGGAAACCATAAACAAGATGAAAAGACAACCCTCAGAATGGGAGAAAATATTTGCAAATGAAGCAAGTGACAAAGGATTAATCTCCAAAACATATAGGCAACTCATGCAGCTCTATATCAAAAAAACAAACAACCCAATCCAAGAATGGACAGAAGACCAAAATAGACATTTCTCCAAAGAAGATATACAGATTGCCAACAAACACATGAAAGAATTCTCAACATCATTAATCATTACAGAAATACAAACCAAAACTACAATGAGATATCATCTCATACCGGTCAGAATGGCCTTCATCAAATAATCTACAAACAATAAATGATGGAGAGGGTGTGGAGAAAAAGGAGCCCTCTTGCACTGTTGGTGGGAATGTAAATTGAAACAGCCACTATGGAGAACAGTAAGGAGGTTCCTTAAAAAACTACAAATAGAACTACCATATGACCCAGCAATCCCACTACTGGGCATATACCCAGAGAAAACCATAATTCAAAAAGAGTCATGTACCACAATGTTCATTGCAGCTCTATTTACAATAGCCAGGACATGGGAGCAACCTAAGTGTCCATCAACAGATGAATGGATAAAGAAGGTGTGGCACATATATACAGTGGAATATTACTCAGCCATAAAAAGGAACGAAACTGAGTTATTTGTAGTGAGGTGAATGGACCCAGAGACTGTCATACAAAGTGAAGTAAGTCAGAAAGAGATAAACAAATACCGTATGCTAACACATATATATGGAATCAAAAAAAAAAAAAAGAAAGAAAAAGAAAATGGTCAGAAGAACCTAGGGGCAAAATGGGAATAAAGGTGCAGACCTACTAGAGAATGGACTTGAGGATATGGGGAGGGGGAAGGGTAAGCTGGGACAAAGTGAGAGAGTGGCGTGGACATATATACACTACCAAACGTAAAATAGATAGCTAGTGGGAAGCAGCCACATAGCACAGGGAGATCAGCTTGGAGCTTTGTGACCACCTAGAGGGGTGGGATAGGGAGGGTTGGAGGGAGGGAGATGCAAGAGGGATGAGATATGGGGACATATGTATATGTATAACTGATTCACTTTGTTATAAAGCAGAAACTGACATACCATTGTAAAGCAATTATACTCTAATAAAGATGTTAAAAACTAAAAGAAAAAAAACCCCAAACCTATGCTGAGTTCCTACAGAGGAGATTGATTTTCTTTAGCTGCTCTGTGTCTGGTCTAAGAGGATGAGTTCTCCCCCTCCACAGAGGGGAGGGGCCGGTGAGCAGCTATTTCACAGCCCACAGGTCTGCGAGGTGCTTTTATATTAAGCTGCTCTCCCTCTACAGTAAGAGCATAGCAAGAGAGACGCCTTCAAAGTACAGCAAGAAATACTCGGGTCAGACATAAGAAGGAATTTCCGGGCAGTGAGAACCATTAGAAGAAAGTTCTAGAAATAGTATTTATCTGTAGTAATTTGGATGTAGTGTTTTTGTTTTGTTTTGTTTAGTTTTCTGTGTTGGGTCTTTGTTGTTATGCGCGGGCTCTTCTCTAGTTGCAGCAAGTGGGGGTTACTCGTCGCTGCGGTGTACGGGCTTCGCATTGGGTGGCTTCTCTTGTGGCAGAGCACAGGCTCTAGGCGTGCAAGCTTCAGTAGTTGTGGCACGTGGGCTCAGTAGTTGTGGCTCATGGGCCCTAGAGCACAGGCTCAGTAGTTGTGGCGCACGGGCTTAGTTGCTCCGCAGCATGTGTGATCTTCCCAGACCAGGGCTCGAACCCGTGTACCCTGCACTGGCAGGTGGATTCTTCACCACTGCGCCACCAGGGAAGCCCTGGATGTAGTTTTATTGGAAGGCAAAAGAGTGGATAAGGCAAGAGTTTCCTTCCAGCCCCAGTAATGCATCCCCGAGAAGAAGGTTAAGTATCCCTAAATTCCTCGGAAAAATTAGTTGGTGTGGAAGTGTGATGAAATGGCCGATGCCTAGGGTTTGGAGCCAGATGGACATAACGTTTTATTCCAGCTTCAACACTTGTTAACAGGGTGGCCCTGTCCAAGTGAAAATAACCACACCAAGCCTTGGTTTTCTCATCTATAAACTGTGGGTAGCAGGGATCATAATAAACATGCAGGATTATTTTTACCTGCTAGAGAAAAATATATGTAAAGCAATCCACACATAGTGGGGCTCAATTTTTAAAAACTTGGATTGAGTTTTTCACTTACTTCTGTGCACATAATAAAAGCCTCAAAGCACTTAGCTCTGGTTTCTATTACACTTGAAAATGCATTCAGATCTGACTGGGAGAGAGAGCAGATTTTCAGGGCAAAAAACAAACTCCATTGTCTGCTTGTTTATAATTAGTGACATATTTCCCATTACGTCTAGGACTGGCTGTGACTGGTGAGAGAAACAAGGCCCTGTGAAGTGTCTAGTTTGTGCTCTGCTTTAAGCTGCAGAGTTGTTATGACACCAACATCCATGGCTTATTGTCATGGAAGCATGATCCACGTCCCCGTGAAAACACCCAACACCCAAACGACCCCTGGGGAATGTAAATCAGGGGAGATATCACTTCAAAGTAACGTGAAATCCAATCCTTTGTCTTTTCATCATGACTCCAGTGTTTACCATATTGCTTCTCTAAAGCACAGCCTTAATTCCCTCTCTTGGACCAGAAGATGATTTTTAAAAGTCTCTATATTGGGAGCCTCTCAAAAGCCAAGGCGATGATGCTGTGTTGTATTTGTGAACTCAGGGGAGCAAGGACAGCAGGACAGCATCTCGTGATGAACTGTATTTGGCAAATGAAAAATACCCATCATCTGCAAGCCTCTCACTGGCAGCGTGGATCCACTTACACCATCTCATCTGGACCATGGGGGGAACTCTACGTGTGAGACAGCTGGCAGGACTGGGTGTCCTTCATGCTCTTGAGAGATGGGAATGAGCTGTCTACACTGGGATCAGATCCTTCAGTCTTACACACCGTGCCGTGACCTGCCTAGCCGACCTTGGTACATAGGTCTCCGAGTAGCTGAACTCTTGAGAACGTTTTGAGGCACCAAATGTCATGTCTTTCTGATTTTTGTTCTCATCCTATTCCAGAAGGACCTCAGAAATCCCAGGGATAAGAGCAGCGAAATTCTCTTAGATCACTGACCCCACACATAAAATCTCCATTTGGTGTTAAAATCCCCACTATCAGTTAATAGGTGCTGGGCTATATGAGACACATGGCTTATATACACGGATGAAACCTATCACGCTTTGTATTTCAAGAGCATGTCATGACCAGGGTTAATATCCAAAATATATAAACAGCTCATACAACTCAATATCAAAAAAACAAACAACTTGTTTAAAAATGGGCAGAAGACCTGAATAGACGTTTTTCCAAAGACATGCAGATGGCCAACAGGCACATGAAAAAATGCTCAACATCGCTAATCAGAAATGCAAATTAAAGCCACAATGAGCTATCACCTCACACCTGTCAGAATGGCTATCATCAAAAAGACCACAAATGTTGGTGAGGATTTGGAGAAAACAGAAACCTTGTATACTGCTGGTGGGAATGTAAATTGGTGAAGCCACTGTGGAAAACAGTATGGAGGTTTCTCAAAAACCTAAAAATAGAACTACCATATGACCCAGCAGTTCCACTCCTGGGTATATATCCTAAAATAATGAAAACACTAATTCAAAAAGATTCATGCGCCCCAATGTTCACAGCAGCATTATTTACAAGAGCCAAGATATGGAAGCAACCTAAGTGTTCATTAACAGACGAATGGACAAAGAAGATGTGGTACATATATACACAATGGAATACTACTCAGTCATTCAAAATGAATGAAATTTTGCCATTTGTAACAACATAGATGGACTTGGAGGGTCTTATGCTAAGTGAAATAAATCAGGCAGAGAAAAACAAAATACTGTATGATATCACTTGTATGTGGATCTAAAAAAATAAAACAAACTAGTGAATATAACAAAAAAGAAACACTCACAGATATAGAGAACAAACTAATAGTTACCAGCAGGGAGAAGGAAGGGAGGAGGGGCAAGAGAGGAGAGGGGATTAAGAGGTACAAACTACTATGTATAAAATAAATAAGCTACAAGGATATATTGTACAACCCAGGGAATATAGCCAATATTTTATAATAACTATAAATGGAATATAACCTTTAAAAATTCTGAATCACTATCTTGTACACCTGAAACTTATATGATGTTGTACATCAACTATATACCCAAATAAAAAATGCAAACATCAAATAAAAGGAAAAGAAAAAAGAACATGTTATGACCACTTAGCAAATACGTAGATGAGTATCTTTAGGGCTTTTAAATAGAGCCCGGCATGTGAGTCAGGGTCTGGGCAGGAAAGAGGCAGTCATTCAAAGGCACAACTGAAAAGAGCCTTTGACATGGTGTGGGCAGAGTTAAGGGGGCAAGAGGGGACTGTGCAGCACCCAAAGACTAGCAACAACGGAAAGACGTCATCACCTGTATTCATTTTCTACTGCTGCCATAAATTACTAAAAATGTAGTGGCCTAAAATGATACCTGTTTATTATCTCACAGTTATATAGCTCAGAAGTCTGGTTACAGTGTTACTCAGCTGGGCCCTCTCCTTGGTCTCACAAGGCTGGAGACAGGTGTCCGCAGGCCCATGTTCCTTTCTGGCAGCTCTGGGGATGAGCCTACTTCCAAGCTCATGCAGGTTGTTGGCAGAATCCAGTTTCTTGCAGGTGTAGGACTGAGAGCTGTTTCCTTACTGACTGACAACTGGGGGTAGAGCCTCCTCCCTGGCCCCTCCATCTCAGAACCAACATTGAATCCTTCTCACACTTGGAGCGTCTCTGGTTTATTCTACTGGGGCATCTATCCTGTTCCAGCTGGAGAAAGTTCTGCTTTTCAGGGCTCGTGTGATTAGATTGGGCCCATCTGGATAACCCAGGCTACTCTCCCTATCTTAAAAGGGCCATTACCTTAACCACACCTGCAAAATCCCCTTTGCCATGTAATGTAACGTATTCACAGGCTCCAGGGATTAGGCCGTGGTCATCTTTGGGGGGCAGCTATGCCCACCACACATCCCTAGGACTAAGGAGTGGGGGCACTCTTGCCAGAATGCAGCAAAAGCTGTAGCCCTGGTGAGGGCGACCTGGTAGGTACTGTAACTGTATGTAAATAGCTACTACCAAACTGCACCCCAGCTAGGTGGGAAGGGGAGTAAACACTGAGATCTCTCTCTGCTCACCCTCTGATTTCTTGCCACTGCCTTCCATTGCCTGAGCCCAAATGGCACTGAGAGGGCAAGGGAGCTTGCGTAATGGAATCCATAGACTTTAGCCTTCCCGAGCACAGATTGAGGCAGATATGGGTAGAGGGTGGGTTTCTGGGGCCAAAGTAGAATAGCCAGCAGATGAAGGTATCGAGTGAATCTAAGCCGAATTCCCCTTAGGATCCAGACATTTCTAGGCAGGTCTGGAAGAATAAATAACAGGGCAGCCCAACAGGGCACTGTTTACAAGAGAAACTTGACTCCTGAGAGAGAACACTTCCCAAGGGAAGGATAAATGGAGTTGGGGAAGTTGGTTTAAGGACAAGGGGCTGGTAAACCAAAGGGATGCCTGATTCTAAGATCAGTGCATTATCTCTCACTTACACTAAACTCTGACCCATTCCACTGGGCTTATGACCAAGTCTCTGGCCAAGGGAGTTCTGATAAAAAGCAAGTAAAGATAAAGAGTATCATTTCCATGGGACACTGAGACTGGAGGAGCAGAGCATAGCAGTGACAGCCAGGATTGGTGACGGCAGCTGCAGTTTGAAAGCCACAGTGTCAACTTCAGAGTCCACACCAGGGACCTTGGCCCAGACGCTCTGCAGCAGCTGACCGAGGGGAGCCATCGGGGCAAAGCTGGCACTGCTGCCTTTTCAGATGGCTAGAGCTGTCAGCATACTGAGCTGGGGCAGGAAGGGAGGAAGGCTGTGTATCCAAAGGGTCAAATCAAGGGGACTTCTTGTTAGGGCACCAAGGAATTGAAATGTCTGCAGGGAGCATGGGGACAGGGGAACTAGAAAAATACTCTTTTGTGTCTGTTATTATTATCCCATTCCTACCTGCAGCCTGGGACACATGGAGTTACATACAAAGAGGAGTGGGCTAAGTCTGTGTGTGCATCGGGGTTCCAGCAGGAGACAGGCCATCGTACTCACTGGGTTACTTAAGGCCAGCTTAACAGAGGGGCTACTTCCAAAGGTCTGGGTAGGAAAGAGAATCCACAAAAGGTATTACAGCAACCTGGGGCTAGCCGGAGCAGGAGTTATTGCAGTTCCTAAACCTGAAGGGAGAGAGTGGTTACCAGAACACAGAGGCAGAGTGGGCTGACCCAAAGAAGCCACTGACTTTAGTAGAAGGAGGTAGCTACCAGCTAGGTTAGGAACCAGAAGTGGGAGGGGTAAATCTCCTGATCTCCCTTTCTTTGAGTCTCCCAATGCTGTGTCTCCCCTCTCTATCGGGCAAATCCAAGGTCAGCCTCCCTGGACACAGAGAAGGACGGAAGCGGGTAGGGAATGGATCTGGAGGGGCAAGTCAAAGACATCCAGAGCAGTCACTGGACAGAAACACATGCTACCACCAGCTGCCTGGCACTGTGTAGCCTGTCTACCTAACGCATTTAACTCAGTAGGGTTTGGTCTGTTACACAGCTCACTTCACTGGTCTTGGGAAATGGTCAGAAACAACCCCATCCACTGTGATATAATGAGCATTACCACGATGGAGTTTTCTTAGGTTTTGGTGAACTTCTTAGCAAGACCCAATTTATGTATCTGGTTACCAGAGTCTAAGGCAAGTGATGGTATTAAAAGGCAGTGTCAGGTTTATGCATTCAGTGTAAAGGGTCATGGTAGCTCCTGAACTGCATTTGAATTTGCCACAGAAAGATCAGGTCTGATGTTCCATGTGTAGTAGGAGGTCCACAGGGCCAGAATCAGTGCAATGAAGTAAAAAGCCACTGAACAGTTCCCTAGTGACTGGAGTTAATCAGATTTCACCAAATGCTTAACCACATTGTGGAAAAGAGTTTACATATGGGAGACACTGCCTGTTGCATCTACATTTAATCTCTTTCTCCTCTGAAGCAATGTATTTCCCACAGGGTAAGTTTCTAAAACTCGAACCATTTAATTTGGGGGAAGAATTTTTTTTATAAAGGAAAAACTTAACTTTGTGTGTTTTCCTCCAGATCTCCTGACTTTCTGAGATTATGTATTTTGCTGTTGGGGAGCTTTTTCCTCCATAGTTATACAATAAACTCTTTGTTGTTTAACATTCTATTAACCACAACCCTCTAGTAACCAGTACATCTGTAAATCTCCAGTACAATAATTGTTGTTCATAACCATGACCCTGCGGCTCTGCGTGGTCTCAAATGCCTTCCAAGTCATCAAAGAGAATGCACTAAAATGATTTCGCATTCCCAGAGCACACATCAACCAACCACAGAGGGAAGGAGTCCAGATAAGTGCTAGGTAGAAGAAGAAATAAAGTGGGGATTTCAAATTTGCCACAGGTAATTCACTGTATGGATAATAAAAATCTATACTACATGTGTTAGAGCTTGCCCCTCTCAGTGACTTTCTTCCTGGTCAACGTGAACTCAATCAACATACTTGTGCGCAATTTTCAAAAGTACACGGCTGTAAAAGCAGATGTCAGTGTACCCAGTTAAATCACTGCTGTTTGTGCCTAGTTTGTATTATCCATTGACAAATTAGAGGTTGTTAAAAAGCTTCTAAAATTTGAAACTTAGGAGTGGGTGAGACATATCCATCTGCTGACCACACAGCAGCAAATACCTAGGTCATTTCCAGACCTTGGGATGGACAATTCCAAGCTTCACATGGAACACTTTCCTCCCTCTGAGAAAAATCTCTGTATTAGTCACAGCTACACAAAAGAGTAAAAGCATGAAAAGAAACAAAGAAGGAGGAATAGAAGAAAAAGATTGATGTTGGGAGGGACAATTTTATGATCAGACTGATCAGGACTCCCAAATTCAAGCTCACTTCTTAACTGTATCACTGCAAGAGAAAGGCTGCAGAGTATGTCTCTGCAACACGATGTGAATTTCACTCTGGAGGAAAAGCAACATATTAGACCCCATGTAAGGTTCTACGTAAGTCAGGTTCCACTGCCATCAAAGACCGGATTTGACAGACAATGTAAAACTGGTTGGCAGGTGGGGGAAAATCAGTTGGATTAGGGAAGAATAAAATAGGATTCTACATGTTAACAAAAACATCTCTTCACAGCAGAACTGAACATATTTGATTCTGAACAAGAACAACAAAAACAAGATGCCATAATTTCCACAGATAGAGATAAGCCAATCCCTAGAAAGACGTTTTCACAAGGTTATGGTATAGTCTTATCTCTATAAAAAAATCATAACCTTTCTTGATTCTCCATCTAACATTTCAGAATGGTTGAGATAAGTGAGGAAATGCATGTTTCCAAAGGCGGCCGTTTGGGGGTACGTGATCTAAAGAGTGTATTTTCTATAGGCACCATACTTCCTACAGTTTAGTATCACTTCTGACTCTGGTCTTACCATAAGACTACAGCCTATTGTGGGATCTTACAGTCCTTGCATCTTCCAAGTTCAATATTTTCCACCCAAATACTCTATATCACCCCAATTGTCTACTTTGTATTTCTCAACTAGGGTGCTGCTGGCATTTGGGCTGGAACAGTTCTCCTCAAGTGTGTGGGGTGTTTGGATGTTTAGCAGCCCTGGCCCCTATCCACTAAACGCCAGTAGCACTCCCATCAGCAAAGGTCTTTAGGATGACCACACCTACAAGCACTCCCTAGGAGAGCACTTCCTCTCCGCAATGAGAACGCTGGTTACTTCCTATCAAGGCTCCAAAGGAGTGATGGGGAAGCCAACTGCAACCAGGACAAGCTCAGGCAATTGACTGTGCTTTTCTGGCCCCATCTTTTCTGAGCCATTTATCTCCCTGCTCTTCACCTAAAGTCATAAGCTTTGAGTCATCAGTGATACAAAGATGATGCAAAAAGATCTTGTTTTTGTATAGATAGTTAACTTTTAAAAATCCATGGTATCACGGAAAGCCTGATTTGTGTTGGTATAATTTTCCCAGATTCCTTTTCTCTTTTCCCCTACGATTCCTTAGGATCAACTTCCCATTGCACTATTTCTGAACTTCTACCCGCAGTTTGGTGCCCAACTGCCTATGCTTTAATAAGCTTCACACACCAGCTGTGCCTCCAGATAGGGCTGTCCCCTGCTTAGCCTGATTTCATGCTCTTCTCCAACGCCATCGACCGCCAGCCTCGAATGCCCCACTTTTTCAGACTATGGTCGAGACCCCCCAAAGAGGGCTGCCATCAGTTCTTTTCCTCCTTGTACGTGCATGGTACTCCATCAAGATGAGGGATCCGTGTCTCTTCCCTTTTGATCTATACTGGCCTTATGTCTTGCTTTGATCAACAGAATGTGACAAAAGCCCTGAGTGGGAACTTCCAAGACCTGGCAAAACCAGCTGCCACGTAGGCAGCCAGACTACCCTGAGAACGCCATGCTGTAAGGAAGCCCACGCTAACCACGTGGAGAGGCAACATGATGGAGCACCAAAGTAGACAGACCTGTGAGCATGCCTTCCTGGACCTGCCAGCCCAGCTACCAGCTGAGTGCTTCCAAGTTCTCCAGCTGACACCTCTTGGAGAAGAAAACTGCTCAAATGAGTGCAGAATTATGAAAAATAATAAATTGTTGTTTCAAGCCACAGTTTTGAGATCATTTGTTATGCAGGAATAAATGACTAAAACACATGCCAGGGACTAAGGTTAAAACATATCTCTCTGCCAGGTTGCATTGGGATGTGCTTTAAATCTCTTAATTTGGGCAGGACTCTCTTAAACATCTTAAACAGTCTCTCAGCTCACACCAGGAAAGGAGGTGAGAACTTGCCTGCTGCCACTCCAGCTGTGGCACTAGCCCTCATCTAGTGGCATTTCTAAAACTCTTCTGGTAGGATTCCACTTACTTGCTGCACTTTGTCAAAAAAAGGAGGTTCTTCCTGTCACCCCAGGGATAACCTCTCCTTTTTGTACAAGGTTACATAAGGATCCGCTGTAGCTCAACTTCCTAGGAATTGGCGTTCCACCTCATGTGACTCCATCCCAGTTTTATCTAAGTAATTGCAATTATTCATCAAGGGATGTCCAGAATTTTATTCTGTTCCTCAGAAATCATTTTTCCCTGAAGTATAGACTCATATTTGAATAAATCAATCATATAATTTGTATGATTTATTTCACTTTGAACATGAATTGCTTATCTAGCAAATTTTTAGAATATCCCAGCATTTTCATTCTCAGTGCCAAAAAGTTTTTGTTACGTCTCTATTTCTGTTTTATTAACTTGCAGGAGTTCACCATCACACTTGAAAAATAGCAAAAACGTTATGAACTGCCCATCACTATCTTTGTGTAATCCTACCCACCACTTCAGAAAGCTTTCAAGTACTTTCTAATCCATTTTTGGGGACTAACTTTCGCTTTAAGCTTGGAAATTTGTAAGAAGCAAATTTTGATTTACAATCTCCGTTATGTAACCTTACCCCATAGCAAAGCCCTTGCAAACCAGGGTGGAAAGAACCATTCTAAATTAGGCAACATTTTGGCAACTACTTCAGGAAATGTCCTAATTTTTTTAAAAAATAAAATTTATACCAACACATTTATACATTCCTCTGAAATTTGGACACATCAAAGTCCAAAGCATATTAGCCTGTTTAAAAAGATTATTTTCCCAATGACTGCTGCTTTGGTGATATTACTGTCCTGTTCCAAAGTTCACTTTGGAAACTTTGAAAACATTTTGAAGACATGTTTACAGAGGCCATATGTGCTCAGCATCGAGGCAGAGAGCAAGAATTCGAAATCACGTTGATGAAACCAAAGTCAAAGTTTGGGGAAAGAATTGGATTTGTTGAGCTGACATGTATGTCTATCAGTATTTTTAAAGGACCCTGGAACTGCCATTCCCAAACTATAGGAGTAAAGGACAAGATAATACACGTGCAAGGAGTGAGTGACAGTTCTCATGCAGAGGCATCCACAGTGAAAGTGGATTATCTGAAAGTGGATTATAAGTCTGGCAGTCTGGGGAGCCTTTAGGGCCTTGAAACTCTCCTCTCACAGGGATACAGCTGGGCTCATCCAGGCTCTGTGGGTAGGTTACTCAGTGAACTAAAAACTAAAATCTATCTCAGTGAACAAAAACAGTCCTAATGAAACAAGGTGGGACGTCCATTTCTTCAGCCCCCAGCATGTGCCAGGGAGTTTCCATACATCATCTCAGTTAAGTCTCACAATAGCCCACAATAGAGAGGTAGAAAACATTCGGAAATTAAGGAAACAAAAGCTCAGAGAGCTTAAGTAATTTGTTCAAGGTCATTCACTACTCTAATGAGATACCCTGGGATTTGAACTCTGAACTGATGACTCAGAGACTCTTTCCTGTACATCTCAGAGCCTCTCTGAAGCCCAGATCAAAGACTGTTAAGCTTGTCTCTGCACCAACAACAGAGCCCGTTACTAATCCAGGCATATAGCTACCTAATGAATGCCATGGGTGATGGAGATTAGACGGGAGAGCATGGATGGGTAAAGGAAAAACTCACCTAGCTCTGAGCAGATGGTATGTCATGCTCACTTCTATATCTTGATCCTACCCCTCAAAAACACACTCTCTCCATACGAGACCCTAGCATAATACCTGGCAGGTGCTCATGATTTTGTTGCATTTGATCTGTCACTAATGAGACTTATAATGGTGGTGATAATAACAATACCAACAACAGTACAAAGAGTTCAGATTTCATGAGCAATTTACTACATCACAGACACTGTCCTACACATACTATAACCATTGACTCTTTGGGTGCTCATGGCAACCTATGTGGGAAGTACTATTCATTATCGCATTTCACAGATGAGAAAACTAAGGAACTTGTCCAAGATTACACAGCTAGCAAAGGCCAGAATTTAGAATTAAACTAAATCAGGCTGGCTTTAGTACTTGTATTCTTAACCACTCTACCAGTATTTCTCAAACACCCTGAGAATTACTTGGGGCACTTGTCCAAAATAATCTTCCCAGTGCCTTTCTCTGGAAAGTCCAGTCTAGGAGGTTTGGGTTGGGACTCAACGCCCTGCAACTTTTTAAGAGCCCCATGAGACTCCTATGATGATAAACACTGCATGTCCCCTTGCTGTCTCTCACTGACAAAACCCTTCCAACGGCACATTTGAGTAGGGTCAGGAGCATCATTTTTTGCAAGGAAGAGTGAATTTATTTATGGGTACAAGGAGAATAACTCCCCATGGAAAAAGCGTTTTTTTTTTGTTTCTTCCTCCAACACATAGCTCAAAGGTGTTGGGGGTACATATTCTTTGGAAGGGCTGAATTTTCTTTGGAGTCCCTGCTCTTCTTATAAGGCTTCTTCCTATAAGGCTTCCTCAGCACATTATCATAGCGTTTCTAGTATTGCAGATGGACTTTTCTTCTGCTGCCTCAGAAGTCTGAACAAAAGAGAGGAAGCTGGGATATGGCAGAAGAAGCCCTGGTTCCCTCCATAGTCATGATATTGAAAGGAGAAAGCACAAGCTCACTGACGACTGAGGAGTCAGTTGGGGGCTGGATCAAGAATGGCCTTGCCTGTTGTGTCAGATGGGTCCTCTGAGAAACAAATGCCTAGATAGGACTAGACAGGCAAGAGATTTATTGGGAAAAACACCTGTAAGGATAAAGGGAGAGGAAATAGGAGAAGGCTAGGAGAGCCTTCAGATTGTGATGTAGGTTTGACACCTGTGAAAGAGGAAAGGCGGGATTGTGTCAGAAAAGATTCAGACTGCAGCAAAATCCTGAGAAAGCCTTGGCAAGGCTGATTAGGAGCTCCCGAGCAAGGGTCGCCTGTTAGGAGAGTCTTGCGTGGTGCTCAGTCACTGGCTTGGTGCAGTTTGGAGCAAGAGTGGCCTTGGGGTGAGTGCTGTGGCGGATCCACAGCTGTGGTGGCTGGAGGCTGTCAGTCACTATGCTGTCTGCATCAGGTTCTTCAGGGAGAGATGTGAGAGGCATCCCTCCATAGTTGTCCCATATGTGTGGCTACAAATTTTATGTTTAGTCCTGAAAGCAAAAGACATTTTAGAAAATGCAATGGGGAGATAAAGAGACCAGTTATTAGGCTACTACAAAAATTCAGCCAAGAATGGGAAAGAGCTGAACTCAAGGAAGTGGCTGTGGGAAGAGAGGCATGAGCCAGATTCAAAAGAGCTAAGAAGTTAAATGTTGGCTCTTCAAAAGACACCACAAAGAAAATGAAAAGGCAAGTCACAGACTCTGTGAAAATATTGGCGAAACACATACCCGGTAAAGGATTTGCATCCAGAAAATATGAAGAACTTTTACAACTCCATAATAAGAGACAAACAACTCAATGAAAAAGAGCAGAAAATATTAACACCAAAGAAGATAAACTGATGCAATTTCATGAAAAGATGCTCAATATCATTAGCCCGCAGGGAAATACAAAATAAATGGTAATGAAATGCCCTGCTACTCCTATTAGAGTGGCTACTATTGAAAGATAGACAATTCTAAGTGTTGACGAGGATGTGGGAAAATGAGGATCTGGAAGCTAAATACACTGATGGTGGGAATGTAAAATAGAGCTCCAGTTTGCAAAACTATGACAGTTTCTTAAAAAGTTAAACATACACTCACCGTATAAACTAGCAAGTCCAGTTGTAGTTATCTATGCAAGAGAAACAAAAACATATATCCACACTAAGACTTGTATGAGAATGTTCTTAGCAATATTAGGCACAGTAGCCCAAAACTGGAAAAGCAATCAAATGTCCACAAATAAGCAAAATGTGGTATACTCATACAAGGGAATACTATCAACAATAAAAAGGAACAAACTATTGGTACATGCAACAACATGGATGAATCTCAAAAGCATCATGGAAAGTGAAAGAAGCCAGATACAAAAGCTGTCATATTATGTGATTCCATTTATACAAAATTTCTAGAAAAGGCAAAACTGTAGAAACAGATAGGTGGTTGTTTGAGGCCAGGGTGGGCATGCAAAGAGGCATAGGGAACTTTTCGGTATAACGGGAGTGTTTCAAAACTGGATTGTGGTGATGGTTGCACAGCTATATACATTTATTGAGACACATTGAAGAGCCTATTTAAAGTGAGTGAATTTTATGAAATGTAATTTCATAAAATTTCAATTTCATGAAATGTAAATTAAAACTCAAAAAACTGTTAAAAATAAAAAGAGCTAAGAAGGCACACAAGATGAGATATGGTAACTGATTGTATCTCCAGAGAGTGAGGTTGAAGAAAAGGTCAAGGATGATGCCCGGGTTTCTGGCTAGGGTCCAGCAGGGAGGATAATGTTATAAAATAATATTTGGAATAGGAGGAAGAGCAGAGGAAGAGCAGATTTAGAGTTTAGCTTTGCACATATTAATTTTGAGCTGGCTGTTGAACACTCAAGTGAAGATTTCCAAGAAAGAGTTGGAATGAGTGGTCTAGAGATCATGAAAGCGATAGGAGTTGGAAAGCATGTTGAGAATCATCCACCGTTAGGAGGTAGCTGAAGCCGTAAAAGTGGCTGAAATCCTCCAAGGATAATGTACACGTGAGGGATCCTAGTTCAGCTGAAATACATTTTCAACTAATTATGAACAACCTCTCAGCTTCCCTAGAGAGTATTTCACTATTTGTGTGATGATAGGAGGGAATTTCTCTGTGTTTCTTATATTTTTTTGGTAGCTTGAGATCTTAGAAATTCTGCTTCTAAATGTCAGACCTATTATATAGAGATAATTTAATCCAGCCTGTATTATCAAATATTTATCTTATGTCACATAACTGGAAGCTGAGCTATGGCTAAATTAACGGTATCTGAGGACCCTACCCTATGCATGATGACATGTTTTAAGTCTCAGAAGCTGATTTCTAGACGTTTACAATCTGGTCCCATAGATTCTGTACCTTTCAGCAGTATGGATTCTGGAGTGGGAAGAGAATGGTAGAAAAAGATTAGAGAATCCATTGCCCTACTAGGAAAAGTCCACACGTACTATAATAAGAAAGAACAAATCTGACTACATACTAGCTCTACTTCTTTTACTTTAAACTTTGTATTCTATTGCTTTTGCTTCAAGTGAAGAATGTTGCCTATGGCCTGAAATATACAGGATAGACCATTCTCAAGGCTCTGACCTTTAAGGGTGTAAGACTTTTCTATTCATATAGAGATAAAAAGTTGCAGAGCAGAGAATAACATTTATCTCCTTGGAGCTTTACAGGAACATGGTGACCTGACCCATGGGGACAACTGCAAGAACAAAAGATTCCAACACCAAGATGTTTGCAGCAACCACCCAAGTCCTTCCCTCACCTTGCCTGTAAAAATGCTTGCTGAAACCCTTCAGGGAGTTTGGGGGTTTGGGGTACAAGCCACCTGTTCTCCTTGCATGCCCTGCAATAAACCTTTCTCTGCTCCAAAATCCGACCTTGCAGTTCGTTTGGTTTCACTGCTCTTTGGGCACACAAACTTGCGTTCGATAACGGTATCTGTTGGGTTATTTGCCTCCATGATAATCCTTGACTGGAAATAAATTTGAGGACATTGCTCAGGCCAAAAGGGCTTCTGTTTTGTTTCAGAAAGTGAGTTCTTGTGGGTTTCTTTTTTAAGCTCACCTTGGTCATTTTATTCGAAGTGAATTTTATCCTGATTTTCCAAGAGGCACGGTAAGCATTATTTTCAGAAGCCATTAATATGTTGTATAATTCCGTGCAATGATGGGTATGTTCCAGACAATGGAGAAATGAAGCAAGCTCCTTGGCCTTTTATAAACAACCTCCCTATGTGGAAATACGGATGCAGGAGCTTGTTCTGGGTCTGACAAGTGATTTGAGAGAGAAGGGCAGCTCTACAAAGTCTGTGGCCAGAAGGAAGGCGCTTATTGGCTGAGATTGGCAAATGGATAATGAGGCCTTTGAAAGCCATTGAGGAGGGGGGAAAGCAGCAGCCATTAAGAAGTGGGAACACAGAGAGACAACATATTCCGATGATATTGGGCAGTGGGTGGCGTCCCCCTGCAGTGTGGTAAGGAGACTGCTGTGTGGACAACTATGACCCAATATGGCTAAGTGAGAGAGGACCAGAGCGGGCCATTGGTTCCACTGTCAGACAAGGGAAGGAACTCACATAATGTGTTAGGTCCATGTTGACTATGAGTGAGATTGAAATAAAACGTCATTTTTCAAGTTTGCTCCCCAAAGAATGGCAAGCTTCTTCTGTCCTCCGGTAGAGGGTCAGCCAAGAGCTCCAGGATGACCCGGAGGGAGGAGGATGCACTGATCAGCATCTGCATCTTGCACTGCAGCAGAATCCAGACTCCGGGCCCACTAAGCTGGATATGCCTCCAAAGACACACTTTCAGAACTGTCTGGCAATTGAATACCACTGCAGAGCAGCAAAATGCATAAGCAGCCTTTGGAAATTTCTTTTTCCTTTTGCAGGGAAAATGAGTTTTCCCAACAACCGAGTTTTTTAGCTCAAGAGTATATTCTTAAATTATTTAAAAATCACTTAGCTCAACAGGAAGAATTTTATATAGTCATCCTCTAGGTTTTTTTTTAACCCACATGTAAATTTGGATTTACTTCCGATTTACACAAGCTCTATTAAATTATATTCACAGTATTCCTTTACTACTTAACAATCTTAAACAGACTCCTGCCACCATAAAAGAAAACCTTCATGACTTAAAAAAACAGGCAGGTCGGGCTTCCCTGGTGGCGCAGTGGTTGAGGGTCCGCCTGCCGATGCAGAGGACACGGGTTCGTGCCCCGGTCCGGGAAGATCCCACATGCCGCGGAGCGGCTGGGCCCGTGAGCCATGGCCGCTGAGCCTGCGCGTCCAGAGCCTGTGCTCCGCAACGGGAGAGGCCACGTACCGCAAAACAAACAAACAAACAAAAAAAACAGGCAGGTGATCTCTGCATAAACTTGCCAATTGCCAGTGGTCAGGATAAATAATAGACACACAAAGAGATTCTTAAGTAGTTATTCTAATCATCACGTCTTGCCTCAGAATTGTCTTTGTTTTTGTTCTTAAAGGTATTGCTACTAGGATACCAGGGACCAAACAACCTGGCATGAGGTGAGGGAGCTCACACATTCCAGAGGGTTTGGGCGGGCATGAGGAGTGGTCCAGCAGAGGTTCCAGTTCTTCCTGGTCCTCCCTGCCACCGTCTTAGCTGCACATCTACTGAGGTTCCCATAAAGCGTTTGGTCCAACCCACATATCCATCTGCCCTGGATAGGATTGTGCCTGTGTCTGGCTTTGATGCCTCTGAATTTTATAATTATGATCATTTTCTTTAAGAGATATCTTGCTAATAACTCACAGCTGTTTTTGCACAGGTTGAGAATTTGGATTTTATTTTAATACACATTGATTTGTTCCTGAATAGGGTTTTATTGAGCCTGTTTGGTTTGAAATTTGCCCCACCTCATCTGATGCATACTGGGGTAGGGATGATCTAGAAGTGGCCTTCTGCGATATAGTGGAGATTCACAGCCAGCTTCTTCTAACCATTCCGGCTTTGCCTTTGACCTTAAAATCAGTCTTAGGTAAAACCAGTGAATGCAGAACAGTCTTTGATATTTCAGGCTTTCTGATATTCAGGAAGGCACAGTATGTCATAATCTGTTGGTTTGTTATAGGCGTCAGTTTCATTTCATAAGTAGAATGTCCAATCTGGTCTCATTGACCATGTTTGTTGAAAGATCATATTTGTTTTTCTTAAAATGAATCTTTTGGTGTCACTGTTGTTCAGTGACAATAAAGACACATTTTCTGTTCTATGAAGTGCCTGTTCGTGTCATAATTTACTTAGGAAGGAAATTGCCACCCCATATAAGCCCTTGTTATCAGAGTCTGTCTGCTTTATGGGAAGCGTTGTCCCACAGCTGTACTCTAAGTTTGGTCCTTGGATATAAAGATCAGTCATTATATGTGAAGTCAGACTTTTTCTTCCTTCAGAATGCGTCCTACTGTAAAATACTGGAGGCAGTTTATAAATATTCAGGGAAGATTTAGAAAGATCGTTAGTTTTAAATTCATTTGCATTCAAGTAAATTAATATATCTGTTTATTCACCATTACTCTGGGTGAAGTTGCATATTTTTCTGTTAGCTATATTTTTTACCTAAAAAAGACTGCCTAAATCACCACTCTTCTTTCTGTTGCCTTCGGTGCAACACAGAAATGAACTTTTGTATATTCCTTTTCAGGCATATTATATTTGCCAATATATATCCCATCTCATATGGTTTTCTTACATGTGACTGTCCCTCTTTTGAGCCTGGCTGGGGTTCATGACTACATCAACCAACAGAGTATGGCAGAAAAGATGCTGTGTAATTCCCTAGCTAAGTCATAAAAGTTTCAGCCTTATCCGCACTCACCCTCCCTCTCCCTCTCTCCATCTCCATCTCTATCTCTACTTCTTTTTCTCTTTCTCTGAAAGTGCTAACTCTGGATGATGCCAACCCTGGGTTATGAGGAAGCTCAAACGAGTCTCTGAGGAAAGTCTCCCTGGAGAGTCGCTGAGACTCACAGCTAGTGGTTATCAACAACAGCCAGACATGTGAGTGAAGGAGCCTTCAGAGGATTGCATGATTCTATCCCCAGCTTCAAGTCTTCCATCTGAGGCTCCAGACATTGTGAAGCAGAGACAAGTCTTGCTCCCTTTACCCTTTCTGAATTCCTGACCCATGATATCCATGGGTAAAACAACTGGTTGTTTTATGCCACTAAGTCTTAGGGTGACTTGTTACACATCCATAGTACCTAGAACACTTTCTTTTATTCTCTTCACATCTTTTCGTAGTCCTCTAAGGTTAGTACAGAATGGAGCTGGGGATGTCAAAGAAGGTGTGGTAAAAAGAGTTATACTGATGTAGGTATACTTCTTGATACTCTTTTTTCTTTCCTGTTTCCTCTTCTTTTTTCATAAAGCTATAATTAAGAAAGTGATTTCTGGAGCCAAACTGCTTGTGTTAGAATCCTGGCCATGCCCCTTACTAATTGTGTGACCATGGACAGTTATTTACCCCCTTTGTACCTCAACTTTCTCATCTGTAAAATAGGAATAATAATCATACCTCTCAAAGAGGGTTGCTGGGAGATGATTAAATGAACTAATACATGTGAAGAGTTTAGAATAGGGCCTGATACATAGTAAGTACTCATTAAAATATAAAATATTACCATTTTAGCTTTAAAGAACTTCATTTTACTTTTTATGATTTATGTTTACTGTGCAAGTGTATTTCAATATAAATAATGGAAAATTTAAACACATGCAATTCAAATACCCTATCAACTTATTTCATTTTTCCATGTTTTCTTCAAGACTCCATCTACTCAGAAACATTATTTTTAAAGTCATAATCATTGCAAAGATACATAGGGGCAGAAATAATTACTTAGGGTCTACTCTCTGAGGTAAATTATTGTGAGTCAGGCAGCTACCCCAAGAGGTGAGACTATCCCCATTTTATTGATGAGGAGACTATCATTCCTTTAATCAACATAATATTATTCAGATATCAAAATTATAAGAAAGGAGACCGATAACATGATGTGAACAATATAATATGAAGTGAAAAGAGTAGGCTATAGGACTGCAGATTTTAAAATTACTAGAGACAGGCTACAAAAAAAACCTATGTTTAGTATATTCAATGAGCTAAAAAGACAAGCTGAAAACTACAGCATGGAACTGGAAACCATAAAAAGTGACATGGCTTTTTTGAAAAGAAACCGAATAAAAAGTTGTAGAATTGAAAAATATAGTAACCAAAATAAGACCTCAATGGGGAGGTTTAATAGCACCTACAGAGAGACTTAGAGAATTAGAAAATGGATCAAAAATGTTACAAATGGAGCATGGAGAAACAAACAAAATCCCTAGAAAATGCAGAGGTGAAGATAAGGGGCATAGAGTATATAACAAGGAATTTTAAGATGTTTAATTGGATTCAAGAAGAAAAAGCAAAAGATAAAGGATGAGAAGCAACATTTGAAGAATGATAGGTGAGAATTTTCCAGAACTGATGAAAACCACCAATTCACGGTGTATAATGAATCAAAAGCAAGGTAAATAAAGGAAATTCACACCTGGGTGCAGTAGATGGCACCTGCAGGAAACCAAAGACAAAAAGAAAATCGTAAAAGCAGCCAGAGAGAAAAGAGAACGCCTTCAAAAAGAGCTGCAGTTAGACTGACAACTGACTCCTCAACAACATAGATGGAGGCCGGAATCCAGGCTTTGGTGTGCTGAAAAAAAGTAAATAAATAATGACTGCTAACCTAGAATTTTGCACCAGGGAAAAGATGCTTCAGGAAAGACATTTTCTTTCAAACACTTACTTTGTCACTAATCAATCACAGTGAAGGACTTTCTAAAGGTTACATGTAGGTAGAAGAAAATAATCCCAATCTCAAACTAAAGCATCTGGATGGTCAAGTTAAGTCTTAAATATAGTTTTTTTAAATCTGACCTATGGGTTTTTAAAGAAGGGAGAAGGAAGAATTTTTCACTATATACCATTTTTGTTCCTTTTGAATTGTATTCCTGATTTATTAAGTCTGCATAGAAAGTGTTTCTCTTGGTACACTCTGCATGTTAATATAACTGGATTAAAAGAAACGTAACCCCGAAGTTGTTGTGGTCAGAAAATAGAAAGTGGAGTAACGAGCTTCTTTCAGGACTACCATGGGAGGTAATAAATTAACATGATCTCAGCCATAGAGATATACACATATTTATGTTTCTAGACAGTGGAGATCAGGCTGTGGGTATAACAGAAAACTAACCAGCAGACATAGAATGCTTTCTGTCTTACGATGTAAGATATTTTAATTTGGACTCCACAGAAGCCAGGACTATTCAAAAGGACATACTAGATTCAAGACTACAAATTCTGCTTGGCTTTTCCTTTTAATCTCAGAATCATGAAAATGTTATGGCCCATGTTATCCTGCACTGCACAAACACTCATACTGATACACTACAGAGAATCAAATAGATCAGATCATAATATTTCAGAGCTGGAAGGTACTCAGAGACATAGGAATTGAGTATCTATTATGCCTGAGAAGCTTGAACACATTCACTGACGGGGGCTCACTGCTTTTTATTCTGTAACTGGACATCACCAATTGTTTGAAAGATTTTTCATTGAGCCAGATTTCTTTTCTATGACTTGTTCTTACTGGTTTGTCTAGCTCTGTTCTTTCCATGGCAACACAGAACAAACCTACTCCTTCTTTCTTTTCTTTTTTCGTTTCTAACATATTGCCTTTTTTACATGACACACCATCAAATGTTAAAAGGTGACTATAATGTCGCCCCTTAATGTTTGCTCTTGTAGGCTAAAGATCTCTCATATGGTTAAGGCTTGCTCAATCCGCCTGTGTTTGGCTAGTCAGAAGAGAAGCAATCTGATTCAAGGAAGAAAGGAATGGCCGGATGAGCAGTAGATAAAGTCAAGGCAGAGAGGGGAGGTGAGCTTTGAGAAAATGAACTGAGCCAACACATGTTTTATAAGGTTAAGTATGACTTTTATGGGCTTGGTGATTATTTTTCAATATTCAGGGCATTAAAACTAGGAAGACTCTTTGATCATGCTGTAAAGATACAAATCTGAGGCTCAAGGTGGCCTAGGAACTTTCTGCTGGTAAGATGATGGCAGCTTGTTCTGAGATATGCTTGGTAAAGGAAACTTCCAGCTATGTCCTTAGATTTTGAAACAGTACACTGTAATGAAAGATTCCAATTAAAATTATCTAGCTAAAAATCTAAGTGTAAGGAAATATACTCATGAGGTCTGGCCAACCCCAGTAATGTAACTGCAAAATGCACATATATTCATGGAGCTAGGAATGTAAGAAATTGTGTTCATCTGGCGATATTGGGAAGACAAAGGACAGCCTGTCATTTCCTGCTGATACACACTGAGCATTGCAATGGACATTAACTGCTAACGATCAGAGTTTGTTAATATTCTTGGGTAAAGGCTGAATTTTAATGGTTCTTTCTATTGCCAAGAAATCTGGCTCCTACAGCTTGGAAGCTGTACCATTGCTAATGTATGAATCGTAACATAACAACTTGATAGAGGCTTCAGTTGTGGGGATCCAGCACTTATGAGGACAACTAGGAAATGACAGCCTTCGCATTCTGTAATTTTACACAGGCTGATCCGACTAAAAGGAGGCTCAGAAAATCTGCTTAGAGCAGATTCTTGAAGAATGGGCTATGCTGGAGAAAAATCCATGAGAAGATGGTAACCTATCTGATTCATGGCTACAATATTCACTTGTTTGTTTCTCCTAGCAAGTAACAATTTGTGTTGGGTTTCGTATGGACTTGACTGTCTATGGAAAACATGACTGAGAGATAGGTAAGTGTATTAGTCATCTATTGCTGGAATGCTAAGTAACAAAACTCAGTGGCTTATAAACAGCAAGCATTTTACTTTTCTTACTTACTGGTCTGTGGGTTGGCCAGGGCAGCTCTGCTTCAGGCTGCAGCTTGGCTAGTTTAGGTCCAGGTTGCAGATCAGGTTTGGGTTAGCTTTTTGTGTTTCATTCTGGGCCCAAACTGAAGGGGTAGAAGCCAGCAGGGCCATGCTCTTCTTATGGGAATCACAGGGGTGCAAGAAGGCAAGCCAAACCATGTAAGCATACACAAAGCTTTTGTTCATGCCATTTCCACAACATTCCATTGGCCAAGCCAAGTGCCAACAAAGTAAAGTATGGTGGGAAGTAAACTCCTTCCACTGTCCCATTGTCCTGTGGTGGTACAGTGCCAAGCTGCAAGGGGAAGGGTGTAGATGTACAACCCTACTGCAGGGGAGTGAAGAGTTGAACAATCCAATCTTTTACAATAAGTATTCTGTGTTTTTTGGTAAAGTCTGGCCTAGAAAACTGCTTTTTTTTTTTTTTTTTTGATTCAAAGATAATATTTTAGGCTAAAGCCTGACAGAGATATATTAAGTGAACCCATAAACACTGAAGAATTAATAACAGAGGAAGTCAGTAATCCTCAATTCAAGAAATTTAAAAGGCTCCCAGCTCTGTGTGAAGGCCTCAGGGTATAAAGTGATGATGGGGATGCCTCAGGTCTCAAGCTCAGTGGGCTTGGCAAAGAAGACACTCTGCCATCCTGGCTGATTCAGGGCAAGTCAAATGCACTCAAGCTTCCTGACGTTGCCAACGGTGCCCAAAGGGATGTGCTGGTTGCCAGCAAAAGGGCCATTAAAACATGAAAATGAAATAGAAAAAAAGTAAAAGTTGGGATAAATTGTCTAAGTGTGTTTATGGAAAGGCCTATCCATTTCTAAGTGATGTAATGGAAAATCCATCTTTGGTCTACCCAAGTCAAGGCCATTTTATAAACTGAAGAATGTGACAGTTTGTGACAAACTCTAAAGCCACTAACCAAAATCTCCTGCCTCTGGGAAAAGGGTAGCTGGAATTTCTGAACAAGTAAAATTACGGTTTAAAGCTCTAAGGAGAGGCAATAACTCAGAAATATTTAAGAGTCTATAGATGCGTCTGTGTGTGCGTGTGTGAGAGAGTGTATAAATGAACAGATGTATACATAGAGATAGACATACACATACTGTATGTTGATTTTGCCAACCAATACTTGTCAAAGCAAGGACTAGATATTTTAGCACCTGCACTATTTCTTCTTTATTAATATTCGTTGCTGTCAGCTTGTCTGATTAAAATTAAGCCTTTCTTCAGTTCAAATTTGCCCAGCCTCAAAGATTCTCACTGGAGTTACAACCATGACATAAGAAAATGGGGCATCTTAAGTCTTGCAGTGGCTGAATTGGAAGCAGGGTGTTCTAAGGTAAAGGCAAAATGTCTCCAAAGACATTCAATTCAATTCCATGTACCTCACACCTTATAAAAAATTAATTTAAAATGTATCAGAATGCATCACAAGCCTTAATGTAAGACTATTGATGTCAAGCTATAAAACTTTTTTATAAAAAAAAGGAGGAAAATCTTTATGATCATGAATTAGACAAAGAGTTCTTAGATCTAACACCAAAAAGCATGAGCCATAAAAAAAGATAAATTAGACTTCATTAACATTTTAAAAACTTTTGCTCTGTGAAAGACACTGTTCGGAGAATGAAGAGATAAACTACAGACATGGAGAAAATATTCATAAATCATATATAATATATGTATATATGTACAGACTCAACAAAAAGCAAATAACTCAATTAAAAAGTGGCCAAAAGGTTTGCACTTCATCAAAGATATATACATGCCAGGGCTTCCCTGGTGGTGCAGTGGTTGAGAGTCCGCCTGCCGATGCAGGGGACACGGGTTCGTGCCCCGGTCCGGGAGGATCCCACATGCCGTGGAGCGGCTGTGCCCGTGAGCCATGGCCACTGAGCCTGTGCGTCTGGAGCCTGTGCTCCGCAACGGGAGAGGCCCCAACAGTGAGAGGTCCCAACAGTAAGAGGCCCGCATACCGCAAAAAAAAAAAAAAAAGATATATACATGCCAAATAAGCCTGTAAAGAGAGGCTCACCATCATTTGTCACTAGGAGAATGAAAATTATAACCACGTGAGATACCAGGACTTATCAAATGTCTAGAAAGTGTTTTAAGAGTGTCCATACCAAGTGCGGCTGAGTCTAGAAAGAAGTTAAAATTCTCAAATATTGCTGTTTAGAGGGCATAATGGTATAGTCACTGTGGAAAACAATTTTTAGGAGTTATTACAAGTTTAATCATACACTAACCCCATGACCCAACAATGCTACTACTAGGCATTAACCCTTGAGAAATGAAGACTTATGTCTTACCCTGGATGAGTGAATAAACAAACCGTGGCACATCTAACCCATGGACTACTAGCAGCGAATCAAAAGAACAGACTATTGGGCTTCCCTGGTGGCGCAGTGGTTGAGAGTCCGCCTGCTGATGCAGGGGACGCGGGTTCGTGCCCTGGTCCGGGAAGATCCCACATGCCGCGGAGAGGCTTGGCCCGTGAGCCATGGCCGCTGAGCCTGTGCGTCCAGAGCCTGTGCTCCGCAGCGGGAGAGGCCACAACAGACAGAGGCCCGCGTACCGCAAAATAAAACACAAAAAATCAAAAACAAAAAACCAGACTATTTATGCACGCAACAAAATGGTTGAATCTCAACCATGGTGAGTACGTAGTGTCTATTATAAGTAATAATGATAGTGTGGTGTAAGGATACAGGATGCTAAGGGAACTCGGAGCTAGAGCGCTGTATGGAGTTTGAGAGGATCAGGAGAGGCTGCTCAGAGGAAGTGATGTTTCACCTGGCCCTGAACGCTGGGCTGGGAAAAGAGGAGGGAGAAAAGGGCAAGAGGCTGTGTATTTTAGGAAATATTCCTCTAGTGTTTGGGGGAGTAAAACTCATGGGAGAGAAGCAAGAGCAGTTTACTGAAGTGCCAGCGACTGTCTATGTCAAACTTTCCAACAAACCCTTTTTAACGTGAAACAAAAGAAGGTGAATAAACATTTAATTAGTCGTTCGTAAACTGCATTCTTTTTAAAATTAAAAACAAGTTTATTCCGAGATTCATTAAGTGCTTCCCAGACACCCTGGGTGAAACTCACTGACTTAACAATGGGACTACTTTGCTTTTATACTTATCACTCTGTTTCTGTTCTTGTCCACTGACACGAATGTTAATGTGCTCTCTTTATCACCCTGGGAAATTGGTAACCATCTTTTTGTGCCTGAAGAAAGAGGGTTCAGAAATGGAAATGGTGATGCTGTGTTTGCTTCTAACTCTTTCTACTGTTCAGTGTCTACTCAGTCTGCAGGTTACCTTTGTTCTCTGGGGTGAGAGAGGAGGGGGAGGATTTTCACCATGGAAATATGAGCCTCAGATAAAAATTTTAAATTGGAGGGGTTTTATTTTATTGATTCCTTGCAATGGGTTATGCATGCACTCATTCATTCATGAGGCATGTAGAAATCTCTGGTATGTGCGTAAAGCCTTATTAGTCACTGGGAATACAGAGACAGAAACAGGAAACAGTTGAAGTTTTAAATAATCCCTGGCACGAAGGGGGGACAGATACATACAGGCAATGTTGATAGAACAATAAGTGCTATTACAAAGGGACGTATAAGATGTAGCTGCACAGAAAAGGGTCACTAACTTTGCCAAGGGGAGGTGGGGGTGATGGTCTTTACAGAGCAGGTGGCATTTGAGCTGGGTCTTGAAAGTTGAGTTGAGTATTCCTAATGGACAAGGTGGAAAGGGCACTGGAAACAGTAGGAAAAGCACAGACAAAGGCACAGAGACATGCAAAAGCATGGCAAGTTTGGGAACTGCGGGAAATCAGTGGCTGGAGTTGAGGGGCAGGGAAGTAGGGGTGGAGGACATGATAAGGGCTGTGAAGTTGATGTAAAGACATTTTGGGACCAGGTTAGGAAGGCTCTTTGGATTCGATTCTATTTGTAACAGGGAAGGATCGGTGGTTTTCAAACAAGGAGTGATGTGGACTTATTTGCATCGTATAAAGCTAATCCTGTAGCAGGTGTCAATGATGAAATAAAGGGGGAACGAGATTAGAGGCAAGAAAAGCAGTTGGGAGATCTTTGCTAATGCTGGCAGAGGACGAAGAGCCACATTAAGGCAATAAGTAGCAAGCATGGAGTTGACTGGAAAGAGACAAAAGTTATTGATATTTAGGAGGTAGGATCACTGGGACTTGGAAACTGTCTGGATATAGCTATCTCAGAGGGAGGAAGCAGCGAGGAGCAACTCTGAGCTCAAGCCTGGGCAACTGGGTCTATCATGATGTTATTCCAGGATGTATACACAGAAAGGTATCACTCTGGAGGTGCAAAGTTTAAACAGGTTCCGTGGAGTGTGGGAGATGAAAGTCAGACTGCAGGGATTGAGAAGTGAATAGGAGAGGAAGAGGTGGAAATGTAGGCGGATGTGATTGCTAAAGAGCTACATCCAGGATGGGTAAGGTGTTGTTAGACTTTGTGGCAATAATAATGCATTCGATAAAGGAACTCTACTCTGCTATGTGAGCCATTTTCTTTTATGTCTTAAGTTATGCTATTTGTCGGTAAGCATTTCTTGAGTTCTGAAATATGCAGGGAAACACGTTAAAGTGAACAACCGGAGGAGATAGGACAGGGTGGGTAATTTACTTAGAAGAGAGGCATTCTGGAGCTATTTTAACTCGGCCCATCCCTTGCTTCATGGGAATGTTGGTGAAACATTCAGGTTGTTTATGAGGAGCCTGTGCATAAATACACAGTCATATTTTCCATTCAAAACTGGAGGCTTTACCAGCCTTTGTGCCATGGCACTGTCATTTGGTTCATATGCTACACTCTGTAATCCGGCGAGAGCCTGGGCTGTAATTCCATATGGCTGGCCACCAGCTTCCAGCCATAAATGACTTTGATGTCGCTGTTCAGTGAGAGCCACAGGAGAGCTGCAGGAAGAGGATCAGACAAAGCAGGAGGAAAGGAGCCTCTGCCTCTCAGCCAGAGAGAGGTGAACCCGAGACAGGTCCCAGTATAATGTCAAAAATCTGCATCCACCATCTGATAGGGAAAGGGAGGGGGTGCCAGTTTACCAAACCCAGTGATCCCCACTGGGATCCTATGAACCCAAGTGCTGGTAAAGTTTTATGAATTCCACTCTGCTCTGTGTGTGAAGATGGTTATGGTAATGAAATTATGCTTTAAATTAGCTGAACATACTCTCAAAAGAAAATCTTTGCTGACATTATATATTACAGATTTTGTGGTGCCCTTGCTCCACAATTTAACAGCATGTTGTTACTATTCTGCATTTAATGAGTACCAGAAAATGCTCTATGTATTCTCCACTTGATTCAGAAACAACGGAATAAGTGGCTTTTTTATTCTACCAGGTGTGAGGGGATCCCTCTGATACGGACCATTCATACGACCGATGAGCTGGAGCTCGGCTGACAAGGGGATTTTCAAGGAAAGCATCCACCACAGAAAATATGCTTTCTTCCTCAGCTTTCAACTCCTTTCCATGGGATCCTCAATCAGGGACCCTGAGCAAGCATGAAGGAATCATGCCTGACGTCCTATCCATCATCCCTAAACATATTCTTGAGTTCTCATTATGGATAAGCAGCTTTCAAGAGAGTAGAGGGACAGTTTACAGAGGTTGACTTTTATTCTATTAATAAGGCTATTTACTAATAAACAGCAAAATTCTGGTTCCTTGTCTTGCCCCTTGGAGTAAAGTAATAGGAGAAGACCCCAATCAAATGTTTTCTGTCCTGTTCGTGGAGGCCCTACCACTCCTGTCTGAACATGCTTCCTCATCTGATAATAAAGGGGGATGCTATGGCAGTGAAAGATTTTTGAACAAACAATCTTAAATCCCCCAAAGCCACGGAATAAAATAGAGGAAGGAGAAGTTTACTGCAGTTAGGTAATTTTAGGTACATATTCTATAATATCAAAATTACCAGCCCATAAAATTTTAACTGGTCCCTCTCCAGACCTACAAAGATGAACGCATTTTATAGTTGTAGGATCAACAGCTAAAGAGCTAGTTGAAAACTAGTACTGGATCACAGTTTCGATTTTTCTTTAAAAACATACAACCAAACAAACAAAACCCAACTAACTTGCTTATAGACTAATTCATTTCAGGTACAGCTTGATTTCTTTCAGATTTGAGGCTTACAAACCCTGGCTCTTTTTCCTGGTGCAGTTATATGTTATTTTGGCGACTGCAGAGCTCAAGAATCTTTTAAACAACTTGAAGGCATCTTAATGCCCATATTTAAGTAAGTGGGTGAGGTGCAAATAATAATAGTGAATGTCAACCTATTAATAGTTGTGGGAAAGACAATGTAACTTGGAGATTTAATCTCAAAACTTATTTACTACCCATTAGAGCCATCTGTTTGAGACTTTGGTAAACCTGTCAGAGGCACTGGGCCTGGGAGTTACTGAAGTCAGCTATACCAGCAACAGGAACAGAGGTTGTAAGCTGGGGGCTCACAGTCGTGCTTTATTTAGGAAGCCTTGTACTTTAGCTATTTTGAATGTGAATATTTTTAGTTGGGGGCACAGAGTCTCCAGTTGACAGGACCACCACCTATTGTCGTATACCTGTTTGCTTGACATGCTTACTCCATCGGTCTGGCCCCAGGAGATGTGAGTTTATAATCCCTGGTATGTCTCCTATCCATATATATGTTGCAGTTTCCACCCCTTGGGAGGCGTTTACAATCAAAGGAATCCAGTCCAGAGGTCAGAACCCTTTGGGTACTGAGCATTCTCTATTCACCTGACAGTAATGGTTTTATATGCGTATCCACATGTATTCTTCCCAACTAAGTGACATAGCTGTTGTTATTATCCATCCCCATTTACTGGATGAGACAACTGAGACTTAAAAACATAAATAATTTGCCCAATGTCACACCCTTAGGTATGACAGAAGTGGGATTTGAACCCACACTTCCTCCCCATCAATGCATTTGGTCATGTGGCCTGGCGCTCAGACAAGAAGTGTAAATTTCCCATATGCTGGACCCATCACTGTCCCTCCAAACCTCATAACACTCCTCCATGTCAAATGTCACTAGCAGCTCTAAGCAACCTAGACTCCATGATTCAGCACTTAAAATGATCTTTTATGAATACCCTTGCTCCCTAGCCTCTTCCATTGCACCATCTTGGTATAATGCCAATTATTCACATTATCTTCTCTCTTCCTGTACCTTCAACCTCCCCTTCCTTATTGGTTTTACCCCCTTAGATACGAACAAAAGACCCTTCCTTACCCTGGGTTCCTCGAGCTTTCACCCTGTGTTTTACTTCTTCACAACCCTTCAGCAGCAAGCTTCTGGAACGGTAGCCTGTCCTTTACTCCTGGGCCTCCTTGTAATCTTGACTTCCGACCCCATCGCTCCACTGAAGCCACTGTCTAGGTTACCAATGACCTCCTAGTTGCTAAATTGCATGGACATTTTTCAGTGCATCCTCTTTAGTATCCGACACTGTTGGACACTTTCTTCTTAAGCGTCCTCTCCCCTTGGCTTTCATGCTACAACATTCTCCTTTCCGCCTCAGGCCATCACTCCAGCTGCTCCTCCAGCCTCCTTTGTAGCCCTGCTTACACCTCCAACCGTCAGTGTTAGGATTGCAGCATCCCTCCTTGTAAATGACTTGATCACCTTCTGGAAAAAAAAAACCCTGTGATGACTCCCCATTCCGTATTTTCAGCCATAGCTTTCTCCTAAACTTTATCCAACTATGGATTGAAGTCCCACAGGCGCTTGAAATTGAGCACGTCCCCAAATTCTTATGCTCCTCTTTCCCTCTCTGATCTATTTTACGTGTCCATGTGAGTACCTGCACCACACACCCAATTGCCCAGTCTTTTCCCTCCAGCTTTATTGAGGTATCATTGAAAAATAAAATTGTAGGGCTTCCCTGGTGGCGCAGTGGTTGAGAGTCTGCCTGCCGATGCAGGGGACACGGGTTTGTGCCCCGGTCCGGGAAGATCCCACACGCCGCGGAGCGGCTGGGCCCGTGAGCCATGGCCGCTGAGCTTGCGCGTCCAGAGCCTGTGCTCCGCAACGGGAGAGGCCACAGCAGTGAGAGGCCCGCGTACAGCAAAAAAAAAAAAAAAAAAAAAGTATATATTTAAAGTGTACAGTGGGATGATTTAATATAAGTATACTTTGTGGAATATTCACCACAATCAAGTTAATTAACGCATCCATCACCTCACATCCATCACCTCACAAAATTTTTTTACTTAAAAAAATTTTTTTGGTGGTGAGATCAGTTAAGATCTATTCTCTTAGCAAATTCCAAGTATGCAATACAGTATTATTAACTATAGTCACCAGGCTATACATTAGGTCCTCAGAACTTATAGCTGAAACTTTCACCAGCATCTCTCCATTTCCCCCACCTTCCGATCCCTGGTAACAACCACTCTACTCCATGTTTCTATAAGTTTGACTTTAAAAAAAAAATTCCACTCATACATGATACTATACAGTATTTGTCCTTCTCTGTCTGACTTATTTCACTTACCTTCATCTATGTTATTGCAAATTGCAATTTCCTTCTTTTTATGGCTAAATAATACTCCGTTGTATATGTATATACAACACATCTTCTTTATCCATTCGTTCGTAGATGGACACAGGTTGTCGTACTTCTGGGAATATATCTGAAGGAAATGAGACCAGCATCTTGAAGAGATATGTGCATTCCATGTTCCCTGCAGCATGATTCACAAAAGCCAACGTATGAAAACAACACAGTTGCCCAATCTTGAGTCATTTCTTCCTTTCCACACAGCACCAGGTGAAAAAGTCCTTAAAATCTATTTCATAAATACCTGGTTCTCTCCTCTCCTCCATCCCCACTACTGCCACACCTGTTCATTCCCCATCCTCTATTTTTTTTTTTTTTGCTTTTCTTATAATAGTACAATTTATATACAGTATAATTTACCCCTTTAAGTGTATAGATAGTTCTATGACTTTTGACAAATGTACATAGTCATGTAACCACAACTAAAATCAAGATATGAAACCATTCCATCACCCCCCAAAAAACTCTCCCATGCTCATTTGTAATCAACCTCTTTCCCTACCCCCAGCCCTTGGCAACCACTGATCTGGTCAGTGGTTCTATCCCTATAGTTTTGCTTTTTCAGAGTGTCATGAAAGCGGAATTTTAAAGTGTGTAACTTTGCCTCTGGCATCTTTCACTCAACATAATAAATCTGAAATTCACTTATGCTGTTACAGGCATCAGCAGTCCATTTCTTTTTATTGTGTGGATGTACCAGTTTGTTTATCCATTCAGCAGTTGAAGAACATTTGCTTTGTTTCAGCTTTTGGCAGTTGTGAACAAAACCACAATAATCATTCCTGTTTGCCTTTCTGTGTGAACATCAGTTTTCAATTCACTTAGGTAAACACCTAGAAGTACGATTGCTGGGTCACATGGTAAGTATATATACAGTTTTATATATAAGAAAGTAGAAGATTTCTTTGCAAAGTGGCTGGTCCATTTTGCATTCTCTCCTGCCATGTTTGAGAGTTCCAGATACTCTGCATCCATGCCAGCTCTTGCTAATGCCAGCTTATCTTCTTCTTTTTAGTCATTCTAAAAGGTGTGTAATAGTATCTGATTGTACTTTTAATTTTTCATTTCATTAATGATTAATTATGTTGAAAATCTTTCATGTACTCGCCATCCTTATAGTGGAAAATGTCTGTTTAATGCTTTGACACCCTTCTGAAAAAAATAAATCGGGTAGTTTGTTTTCCTATTTATTATTAAGTTTTAAGAGTTTTTAAGTATTCCAGATGCCAGTCCTTTATCAGGTATGTGTTTTGCAGCAATGTTCTCCCAGTTTGTGGTTTGTCTTTTCATTCTCTAAGCCTTTCTTCTTTTTTTTTTCTAAGCGTTTCTTCTTAAAACCTTTTATTTTGAGATAATTGTAGATTCACGTGCAATTATAACAAATTACACAGAGAGATCTTGCATCCTCTTCCCCCAGTTTCTCCCACTGGTAACATCTTTCATAACTATAGTGCAATATCACAACCAAGGAATGAATGTTGATACAATCCGTCCATCTTATTCAATCTTACTAACCTTTCAGCAATTTTATATGCACACGTGTGTGTGTGTGCGGTTCTATCACATATGTAGATTTCTGTGCCCACCACCGTAGTCAAGATACAGAGCAGTGCATCACAAAGATCCTTTTAGGGCCGTAGCACCTCACCCGACCCTCTGCCTCCCTAACCCCTGGCAACCACTAATCTGCTCTCCATCTCTATAATTTTGTCATTTCAAGAATGTTATATAAATGGAATCATACGGTATTTAACTTTTGAGTCTGTTTTCTTTTATTCATCATAATTCCCTGGAAATTCATCCAGGTTGTTATATGTATCAGTAGTTTCTTCATTTTAATTGCCGAAAAGTATTCCACAGTTTGTTTGGCCATTCAGTGGTTGAAGGACATCTGAGTTGTTTCCAGTTTGGAGCTATTATGAATAAAGCTGCCATGAACACTCATGTATAGATTTTTGTGTGAACACACGTTTGCATTTCTCTGGGATAAATACCCATGAGCATAATTGCTGGATCTTATAGTAGCTGCATCTCTAGTTTTGTAAAAAAACTACCCAACTGTTTTCTAGAGTAGCCGTACAATTATCTATGATATGTTTCACATTATATATTCCCACCAGTAATGTATGAGTGATTCAGTTTCTCTGTATCTTTGTCAGCATCTGGTTTTGCGGCTATTTTTAATTTTAGCCATTCTGATAGGTGTGTAGTGATATCTCATTGTGGTTTTTAACGTGTATTGCCCTGGTGGATAATGATGTGGAACAACTTTCCATGTGCTAACAGTGTCTTTTGAGGAGCCCCTCTTTTCTTTTTGTTATTTACTTATTTACTTATTTTCCAGCTTTACTGAGATATAATTGACATATAAGTTTAAGGTATACAATGTGACAATTTGATGCATGCATATATTATGAAATGATTTTCACAATGAGGCTAGTTAACAACTCTATCACCTCATTATTACTTTTTTCCTGAAAAGAACATTTAAGATTTACTCTCTTAGCAAATATATAACATGATATTGTTAACTATAGTTACCATGCTGTATGTTAAGCCCCTTGAACTTATAACTGGAATTTCCTACCCTTTGCCCAATATCTCCCCATTTCCCCCACTCCCCAGCCCCTGGAAACTACCATTCTACTCTCTGTTTCTATGAGTTCAACTTTTTTTGATTCCACATATAAGTGAGAGCATACAGTATTTGTCTTTTCCAACATATTTCACTAAGCATAATGCCCATCCACGTTGCTGCAAATGGCAGAATTTCCTTCTTTTTTGGCAGAATAATCTTCATATATATCCCCATTATAAACATAAAACATAATAAATATATAAAATAATATCCCATTATACAGATCACATTTTCTTTATCCATTCATCCATTAGTGGGCAATTAGGTTGGTTCTATATCTTGGCTAATATTGCTGTGTACATGGGAGTGCAAATATCCCTCTGATTTCAATTCTTTTGGATATATACCCAGGAGTGGAATTGCTGGATCACATGGCAGTTCTATTTTGAATTTTTTAAGGAACGTGCACACTGTTTTCCATAGTGACTGTACCAACTCACATTCCCACCAACAGTGCACACCGGAGCCCATCCTTTCATGCCAGGACCACTGCCTGGGAAACAGTCCCCCTTCCTCCAACTTTGGCCTCTTCCAAAACAGAACTAGATGAGGTGCCCTTCCACAGAACCCCGCGCTACCCCAACATAACTTGTAATTTCCTATTAAAACTCTGTCTCCTTCATCAGACCCTAATCTCCAAGTGGGCACAGGAAGTTTTGCTCAGCTCAGGATCCAGGGCCAGTATATTGCTGTCACAGATCAAGTGCCATTTCTTCAATGAATGAATAATAAAAACCAGAATGACTTCAGTGCTAAAAAGAGGTGTTGGCAGAGAGAAAGAATGAATTGAAGAACTAGCAAGGCACGACGGTTATCACCCCGTTAACCACTCTCCAGGCCAGCTCTGTCGTTAAGCCAGATGCCGGACCTGACCGTGCGCATGCGCAGCTCTCCCCGCTAGGCTCTGCCCCGCCCCACCCTCAATCCTTCCCTTCGGGCCTCCCCAACCCGTCAGCAACCAATTAGGGAGAGGAGGCGGTCCTGGTTGGCGCGGTGCTCCTTGGGTAGTGTCCCTAGTTACTGTTGCTAAGGCTTCGTCTCGCCTGGGGTGGCGGGAGTCAGAAGATTTGGGAGCCACGGTCTGAGAGAGAGGTCAAGGGTCAGTGCAAGAACCGGGGAGGAGATGGTGAAGCAGACTATCCAAATTTTCGCCAGGGTGAAGCCCACTGTCCGGAAGCAGCAACAAGGGGTACGGGTCGGAGCAGCACGGGCGCCGGCGCGGCGGGGCCTCCCAGACCGGGGGAGGGGCGGCACGCGAGGGGCCTGGGCCGGGGTGAGTGGTTCGGCGCCAGGCGCTGGATGCGGCCCGGAGCTCAGCACACTTGGACACGGAGCCCGGGCAGCCTCGCAGACTCCCGCGCATTGCGGTCAGGGGCGCGGACAGGCAGACACCCAATACACTCCCACCCAACCCAGCCCTGCGGGTCCAGACTAACCTTCACAGAGCCACATGCGTACCCCCGGACACACATGTTCACGCAGCGGCGGACACGTGCACGTGCAGTACGTCTGCGTGTACGCTCACATAGACTGCGCCTCAGCTGTTCACCGTTACTGCATCTTTCTGGAAGGCAGTCACACAGCTGTGCCCACCCAGGTACACTCAAGCTTCTCTTTCGTCCTCAGGCAAAACGTGCAAGCAAGAGAAACGTGCCTATCCATGTCTGAGATGATAGGACAATAGTTACAGATAAAGGTACACAAAGCATACACGGTGCTCTGCCCGCAATGGGCCCTTAGAATTCGTTGACTAACTGTATTGTTACCAGGAACAGAAGCATGAACGTTGACATACACTCATTACAGATATGGATAGATATTTATGCATCCTGACACAGAATACACATAAACTTTCTATTCAGAAAACATTAACTGAGCATTACTAGGTGTTTCCTCTAGGGTGCTAAACTCGAAAGGGTACAAAGAAGGTTAAGACATGACCCGTACTCTGAGCAGAGATATTGTACTTTGAATGCTTCTCAAACGTTGTTTTCTTTCCCTGGGAAGGACCATAGTCATTCTTACCACTTAGGTGCTTTGTCTACATTATCCCTGAGTCTCAAGAGAACTCCGCAAGATTGATGTCATTTTCTTCATTTTATAGATGAGGAAGCTGAGCCTCAGACAGGTTAAATAATTTGGCCAAGCTACCCACCTACTGAGTGGCAGAACCCTGATTTTAATTAAAGATTTTTTTTTTTCCAAAGCTCTTGGCTCTTGGGACAAAACCTTTTTGCCTCACAAAATAAGGATAGAGGCAAGGGCAATCTGAGTCCTGTTCACGAGTCTCTGGAATGGGCCTCCTGCATTCATTTTCAAGAAGGGTTGTAAAAGTGCATCAGTTATAAAAATTATATGTAACATTTCCCTACCCCCCCCCCAGCCCTCCTCAGATTCTTAGCTAAAAATATTGAACTTGTCTACATTGACTCAGCAGTCAGAAACAGGTGCTTGGATATGGTAACATGAGAAGATGGATAGAAGTGGGACTGGGGGTGGTGGTGGGTTGATGGAGAACGCTGGATTTAATTTGAACTTCCTCTTTCCTTAAAATGCAATGTTTGAATATTTCAGTGTGCCTCCTTTTGCATTTCTTTGGTGAGATTCGGTGGAGTGGCTTGTTTGCTACTCCAAGAAGTATTTTTAGGTATCATAGTGTATTTTAATAATGTCAGATTCTCACCGAGATGCAACATTATGCCACATAACACAAACATAAGAGAACACAGATGAACGAATTTTGAGTTCATCTGTTCCTGGAGCAGAGAGTATCCCTGCTCTTCCTTAGAAATCCCACTTTTAGCACCCTATCCTTTTGCCCCCCAAAGATTGTGTGGTTGTTTCTCTGACTAGAAACGCTCCTTGTAACATTAAACCAAGTGATTCAAAGGTGTTTTTTTTTTCTCTTCATTTTGTGGCTCCATCACTTCATTAATCGTATTCCCTAAGGCACTATATATTAAATTATGATAATTTATAGATTAATACATTAAAAGGTACATAAGAAGATGCTCTGTGATCATTTTAACAATGGCAATGCTTTTCATTTGTATACTGCTTTGTATATTTTGAAATATTTTCATATTCATCCTTGCATTTGATCTGTCTCCTATTAAAAACAAACTATCTCACATTTTTATGACTAACGGTAGAAAGCCAATCTATTAGAGTAAACAAGTTTTTTCATTAGGGACTTTTCTTAATGCCTCAAAGAATGGCTTAATGAGAGGAGTTGAGGGTCGCAGTAGCTACTCTAATTATTGGTCCTTTTTCTCTTCTGAGTACTGAGTGTTACAGATTTTAAAAAATGTATGGCACCCCTCACTCCTTTATGTTTTATGTCTTACACACTCCTTTAACTCACCTGTCTAGCCATTAACCTTTAAAAAAAAATAATGTAGTGCCCTATAGTATATAATTTTTAAATGTCTCTTGAGAAAACCTAGCCAGAAAGCCTTGGACCTGCTGCCATTACTTTCTACAAATAATTTTATTTTACAGCATGACTTTTCTTACATGAGCTCCTCACATTTTAAATGAGAGGGCTCAATAAAAATCTGCGTAGGAAAATTATTCAGACTTTCTGGAGATTTAGATAGGCTTTTACTTATTTAAAAATATGACTTTCCCCCCATAATCAAGCATCTAAATGGGTCTTAAACAGGAAGTATTGCCTGTTAGAAGGAATTTTATTTCTTGATGAAAGACAAGAAATCTTTTTTAAAAACCTCTAAATCTAATGACTAACATTTTTTATGGTGCATTACAAAATGCTTCCATTTCCATGACATCCTTTGATCCCCACAGCAATCTTGTAATGGAGGCAATTCTGTTTTCTTCATTTTATGTATAAGGTACCGAGATTCTGAAAGCAGTAGCTGGTCACACAGCTGGTGAATTGAGATCAGCGTTAGACCCAGGTCTTTGGACATTGAATCGTAGACTTTTCTTTATTCCCATGATCTCTTTATAGGCTTGACTCTTGCTTTTCCTGGCCAATAAATAAAGGAGTAGGTAACCAAGAAAAGAATCAGGGAATATTACAATTGTAAAGGCGATTGGTTAAGACCCTTCATTTCCATATCAGCTTAAGGAGGTTAAGTGATTTCTCCCAGGTCATTTTCTAATTAGTGGCTGAGCTGGGAGGAGAATCTTGAAAATGACAACAAAGACATGAATTACATGTCTCCTTTGAAACCACATGTCTTTTATCAGATGCTTGAATATGTCTCGTGGAAACGTTTACTTCTTTGAACATAAGTTGAATTAGGGCATTCTTGTGAGCTCTCTGAGAAGGCTCAGACCCAGTCCTTTCATCTCTGTGTCTAGCATTTTGGAAATGCTCAGAAATGCTTATTGGTTGTAGTAAAATGTTAATTTCTGGTACATAATTCCAAAGTAATACTTAGGTAATATGTTGTTGTCAGGGCTATTAGCTTCTCAACAATGGAGACAGACACTTGATACTCAAATTTGAATGTTACATCATTCAAAGAGGATTTGAGCTTTGATTGGGCATTGATTTAGGTTTTACCTCTTGTTCAGTTCCATATATTTGTTTGAGTGTGCACAGAGTTTAAAGAGGAAAATTATCCAAATTGTGCTATGTTATGACTTTTTGTCTGAAAAGTGCAGTTTTTTAAACACCATTACAATGCATGTCATAATAACATGGTCATTGTTCAAGCCATAATTTTACCATTTTATATTCACTTGTCTTCACATTTTCAGATTTATTCCATAGATGAAGATGAAAAATTAACACCTAGCTTGGAGATCATCTTACCTCGTGATTTGGCAGATGGATTTGTGAATAATAAGCGAGAAAGCTACAGATTTAAGTAAGCCTTTCTCTTTTCATCTTCATTTCTGTTTTACTATTGAACTAATTCTTGTACTGCGTTAATAGCCACTGTGAAATCATTGGCACCATTTCTTGGGGAGAATGTAGTACAGTTCTCTATTTTTTAAAAAATTTATTTAATTTATTTTATTTTTGGCTGCGTTGGGTCTTTGTTGCTGTACGTGGGCTTTTCTCTGGTTGCAGTGAGCCGGAGCTACTCTTCGTTGTGGTGCGCGGGCTTCTCATTGCAGTGGCATCTCTTGTTGTGGAGCACGGGCTCCAGGCACGCAGGCTTCAGTAGTTGTGACACGTGGGCTCAGTAGTTGTGGCTTGCAGGCTCTAGAGTGCAGACTCAGTAGTTGTGGCATGCGGGCTTAGTTGCTCGACAGCATGTGGGATCTTCCTGGACCAGGGCCCGAACCCGTGTCCCCTGCATTGGCAGGCAGATTCTTAACCACTGTGCCACCAGGGAAGCCCACAGTTCTCTATTTTATCTAGTAGATAGAATTCAAGTTGTCTTTTCATTGCTGTGCCCAAAGTTAAAAAGGGGATATATTTCTGTATCCAACAGGATAGCCCAAGATCTCAGCCTTTCTTTACTATATCTGTTTATCAAGTGTTATCTTTTTCCTTTTTGGCCCACTATAGTTTAGCTCTTATAAGAAGTTCAGTGCATGACTAAACTTTATTAAAGATGTGTGCTGTATAGGTGAGCCTTCTTAATAACATAAATGGTATACTGACCTCAAGTGTACATATGTGCGCTCTGTATCTGTACTGTCCAGTGTATCAGCCACTAGCCACACGTAGCTCTTAAGCACTTGAAATGTAGCTGGTCTGAATTGAGATGCACTGTGAGTATGAGATATATCAAGGGTTTTGAAGGCTTAGTATGAAATAAAAAGAATATAAAATAGCTCAAGATTTTTTTCATATTGATTACATGTTAAAATGATAAAATGTTGGATATATTGTGTTAAAATATATTATTAAAAATAATTTTACCTGTTTCATTTCACTTAAGAAATGAAACTACTAGAAATTTTTAAATTACACATATGTGCATATTTATGTGTTACGTTTTATTTCTCTAGCACAGTTCAGAACTGTATGGTTCAGGTGGAAAGTAGCAAATAGCTACCCCTGGATTGTCATCAGTGCCCTTTGTCTGAATACTATTCTAGTAGCCAGGCCTTAAATTTGGGGATTATGGCTGTTTCATACTGCCTTTATTTTCCAGTTTCAGATGACATCATTTCCTTTAATCCCCACTTTTGATTTCTGGAGAAGTTTGAGCCCAAGTTAAACCCATATTTAGTCTCTGGCCTAAATTTAGGTAGGAGATTCCTGGGTCCTGCTGAAGGAATCCTAACTGCTCTCTTGCATTCCTCTCTATGCTGTTTTTCATAGGCCTTATTTTGAGACTATTCCTGCCCTTGCCCTTTGGATAAAACCATCTCAGATATTTTTTTGTGTTTCTCTCTCTCTTTCTCTCTCTCTCTACTTCTTATTTCTCCTCCCCCCTCATTATTATTGTAATTATTGTTATTATTACTTTGTCTTATAAAGATTCTCTTTGGTCTTCACAACTCCCCCCTTTGTCTATCATGTATATATCTCTCCCAGCGCCTCCACCCCTTCTTCTTCTTGTGTCTCCTTTTACAGTAAGTACAAGCAGGATGGCTAGCACAAGGTTACATGGTGAGATGGTCCTAACCTGGTCTTTTTGGCTCCTCTTTGCCTTTCATTCTATCCTTTAAGGAGTAGCCTTCTAATATATGACTTACTTTTCTGAAGGGGCATTCTCCCCCTGGTGTAAGCATGCTACATACCTTAGTAGCTATGACTTAATGACAGATACCCTAGGCCTGTCTCCACAAAGCCACAGTTTGCTAAAACATTTTATTCAGCATGATTCTGTTTGAATGCTAAGAAACAGTTGGCCATGTTTCTATCCATCGGCCCTGTCCAAAGTACTCTGTGTGTTATGTAGATACAAACAGAGTGCAATTTAAACACATGCTTATTGAAAAAGTGCTATCTGCTTATTTTTAAATCTCTTAATCATTCTTTCTAAATCTCTGAATTAAAAACATTGGTTTTAGTATTTTAAATAAAGAAATTAGTAAAATACATATGTTCAGAGATAAATATTTAAGCATTTTAAAGGCTGTTTTCTCCCAAGAAAATTCATGCAATCAATAAATCTTTACTAACCATCCACTGCATGCTGTTTTAATGGCTAGGAATACAGCAGGGAATGCCACCAAGCTTCTGCTCTTAGGTGCTTACATTTTAGTGGGAGGAGATGGATGGGCAAGGTGTATGTATCAGAAAGTGTTGAGTGCTGTGGAGAAAAATAAGGCAAGGAAAGGGAACAAGGAGTGCTGGGATGAGGGGCAGCAAAGTGGAGGGGTGGCTGCAGTATTTCACGGGGTCTTCAGGAAAGGTGTACGTTTTAACAAAAACTTGAAGGTGGTAAGGAAACGAGACATTCAGATACCTGGGGGATGGGAATTCCAGGCTGAAGATATAGCAAGAGCGAAGTTCCTGGGATGGGAGAGTGCCTGGCACGTTTGAAGAAGAGTGAGAGATCTGTGTGGCTGGAGGAGAGTAAGCAAGGGGTCTGGAGGGGAAGAAGAAGGTTAAAGGGGCAGCAGAGTGGACAGATCATATGGAACTTTTCCCAAAGTGCTGAGAGAAGGTAATGGGGGGTTGTGAGCAGAAGAATGGAATAATCTCACTTATGCTTGAGCAGGATCATTCTTGCTAGCATGTGGAAATAGACTGTGAGGGGGCAAGGGAGACCAGGCAAGAAATTGTGGCAGCTTGGGCCAGAGTAGTAGCAAGTGGAAATGTTGAGAAATAGTTGGATTCTGGATGTATTTTGAAGGTCAGAGCTGACAGAGTTTGCTGATGGGTCATATATAGAGTGTAATGGAAAGAGAGGAGTCAAGGATATACTCTAACGGTTTTGGGCTGAACTTTTAAAAGGATGGAGGTGTCATTTACCAGGATGAGGAAGACCGGGAGGAACAGGTTTGGGGTGAGAAGAGATAAGCAATGACCACATTTGAAGTGGTCTTTAGAAAAAGCCTACAGAACCCCCTAATAAATGAAAGGACCTGCTAGGAATCAGGAAACCTACATTATGTCTCAAGGCACATTATAGATTAGCTCCATGGCCATGAGTAAGTTGCTTTATCTCTCTGGGCCTCAGTTTCTTCCTCTGTAAAGGATTAGATTGACCTTATTAAACTCTTTGATTCTATTTTGCTCTTCAGTGGTTTTCAGAAGATAGCTGATCATAATGACTTTCCAGATTACTATACAACTGCATTATATAAAGTAAAATGTTTGGGGGTGATGATATGTTATGTTTAATGCACAATGTGTGATTTATTGAAACTCCTGCCATCTCTTTGGTTTACATGGTGGTAGATGTCACTCCTCTTAAGGAAGTGGAGTTGGGAATGGCTAATTCATTCGTCAGTCATCACCAACCTGGTAAAAGAAGAAAAACAGCCTTAGCATCATCACCTAAAAGCACCGCTGGGTCTGTGCTCAGACATCACAGTGGGTAGTGCTCTGGAGAGCACATGAGCAGCCGTGTTATCTCAACATTCCTGTCTGAAGCTCTCGTACACCCATAGGGTCTTGAGGAGTGTTCCGGGCACACTCAGTAAATATTGCTGAAATACCATCTGGCCTGCTAAATGAGTACCCAGAGTGCCTTACAACCTCTCTTTGTATATAGTTTCATTATTTGCTTCTTCAAAAGGGTGGTTGGTATGCTATAGGAATCTTTTGAAATTAATGTTGATTAAAGACAATGAATTTCATTCCATTTTATATCCAACCCAGCTCCAGACATCCTTCTGAACTCCTGAGTAGTGAAAACAAACCTACATTTCATGTAGTCTCTACTTTACTTGAACATGTGCCCAACTCACTTGTGTGGGCAGATACACACACCAAAGGTTCCTAAGCACTTTGAAAGCTGCTTGGGATTTGGGTGTTTCAAAGGTTTTGCTTTAATGTACCCCCTCTCCCAATTTTTATTCTGAAAACTTTTAAATATGCAGAAGAGGTAGGAGGAATGATGCAATCAAATCTCCTTTACCCTTTGTGGGAAATTCATCAATTGTTAACGTTTTGCCCTCTGTGCTTATGCATGCACTCTCTCTCTCTCTCTCTCTTTCTCCCCCTTCTCCTTGCCTTCTCTCCCTTTTTTACTTTCCTTCCTGTTTGTATTGCTCCCTGTCTGTTTCTTCGTGACGTTTGAATGGGGGCTATATTTGCTGGTTGTGAGTTAACACATTGTATAAGGATAGGTTGTGAATCTCCCCCCAGGTTTTCAGCTGTGCCTGTGATCCTGTACTAAGCTAAATCAGGGTGCCATTGCAAGAAGGGTGCAATGGATACCATCCCCCCTCCCCATGGCTCGAGCCTTGCCAGTCGGATCAAGATTTCCTTTATAGGACAGGTCTATCTTAATTTACTGTTTGACTTTTGACTCATGATCAACAAAATGAAACAAACCGTCCTAAGAATTAAGTAGCTGATACTAGGTGTAGTACCTAATTAATGGAAAATAAACTTCAGTTTAAAACTAAGTTCAAAAATCATACATTTCACAGCTGCATTCTTTTCTTACAGGTCAGACATCAGAAGTTCTTTGGCTGTTTACATCCTGTCCTTGGGTTTCCATTTCATGCACTTATCTAGATTTGAATTTGATGCCAATTGCAGACACTGTCCCTCTTGAGAGCTAAAAAACACACAGTTTATTATTTGGTTCAAAGCTGCTGCGGTTTTTCAGAGGGATTTATTGTGCAGATCTTGTCAAAGCAATACTGTTTACCCACCATTTGTATACAGGGGTACAAGAGTACAGTGTGTTTGGGGCTACAGGGCAAACATTGTGTTAGGTTAGTTAAGCCCAGTGATGTAAATATGAGGTAATTTACAAAGCTTTCAGGAGAAAAAAAAAGTATGTATTAGTCCAATAGTGTTTGAAGGCTCAAGCTTTGAAATAATTACTGTTTTCACATTTGCAGATTTCAAAGGATTTTTGATCAGAATGAAAAGCAAGAGACCATTTTTGAAAACATTGCCAAACCAGTTGCTGAGAGGTAGGATTTCCTATATTTTGTTCAGTGGGTTAGTGGTTTTTCATCTTGCCTTCAATTCTCAGGTAACTGTGGTAATGTGCTTCAGTATATCAATTATGTACTCAGGCTGTAGGGCATGTGATGATGGCAGTACTAATACCTTCTATTGTTACACCTTGTTTGTTTTAGATTTAGATTCTGAGCCTCAAAAGAAACCAGTGAGATAGACAGAATAGCTATTATTACTCCCATCTTGAAAGATATGTAAATCTCTGAGGATTAGAGAGATTAAGTAGCACTGCTCAGGGTTAGTGGCTAGTGGTAGCAGAGTCCCAGATGGTTGTCTAACTGTTAAGTCCAGTGCTGTTTTCTGAGTACAATGTTTCAAACTTATGGTTAGACAGATGAAGGACTGTGACACCTGGGAGGCCTAATTCTGGTTGACCCAACTCTACCTCTGTGTAATAACTCTATTTCAAAGCTTGACTCATAGCTTAGGTCCCTTTTGTTTCTGTATACCCGGGTAGTTCCAGGCTGCTGACTACTGGAACCAAACTCACATGAGAATAAATGATTCCGAATAAACTGGAGTGCCATTTTATTAACATATGTTGGCAAAGTCTCCTTGAGACTAGACTCTCAAGCCCTTAGATAAGCACACTCTCTTTCTGTAGGGAGTCTGTATGGGAAACTACTAGTAATAAGATTGCTTTCTGATCCTGAAATCATTTGGGTGATTTTATGACCTAATTAACCCCAGATATATCTACCTTTACTATTCAAATGAAAAATATGTCTGCTAAGTAAACCCATTTTTCAAGTCCACGGATCAGTACACCCTCAACCACGACATTGCTGAAAATATATCGACACACATTATCTCCCAGACTCCTATCTCATGAATCCTACTCAAAGCACGCCCTTCTCTCTTTTTTCCCAGCTTTATTGAGATATAATTGACACATGACATTGTGTAAGTTTAAGGTATATGTGTTGATTTGACACATTTATAAGTTGCAAAATGATTCTCACCATAGTATTAGCTACCACCTGCATCTTGTCACGTAGTTCCCATTTCTTTTTTGTGGTGAGAACATTTAAGATTTGCTCTCTTAGCAGCTTTTAACATTTATAAATACTATTAGCTACAGTCACCGTGCTGTCCATTAGATCCCTAAACTTGTTAAGCCCTTCTCTTTTTATACTGTCTTCCGTCATAGTGGGTAGAATATAATTGAGTAGGCTTAAGCTAGTTTAGTTGTAGTCACAATCCAACAGCATCCCTTTCGACTAAATTCAGGTCTCCTTGACTGGATGTCACACATTTCTAAAATTCTCTTCTTTTTAGTAATGTTTCGGATTATGTCATTTTTCAGGTAGCCCATCCCATGTGTTTTATTTTGAGCCTTTCTAAAATCATTCGGGGAGGGGACCTTAGTTTGTGTTTCATGGATGTCTGTTTCCCCCCCCCCCATTACTGACTGCCTCTCCCATCTTGAGCCCACTTCCCCCTTGAGCCCTTGCTGTGCCCTCTGACAGGAATTCTCTTCCTTCAGAAATCTGCTTAGTTGCTTCCTCAGCTCTTTTGAAGTCTTTGTTCATGTATCCCCTTCTCAGGAAGGCCTTCCTTTATTAGTACCCAATTGAAACTGCATTCCCTGTCATGCTTCCCTATTTTATTTTATTTCTTTGAGCACTTATCACCGTCTGATGTACTATATAGTTTACTTACTAGTTGCTTTGTTTGTCTGTCTTCTACTAGAACAAAAGCTCCATTGAAGGCTGGAGATTTATTTGTTTTGTTCACTGACTTGACAAAGATGCCCAGCCCGATGATGACAGGATTTCAAAAATGACAGGCAAGAGCATTTTTATCCAGGCTGCTCAAGTTGGTCCTAGTGAAGCATATCTTTCATCAGTAGAAAGCATTCCTCATTGTCCTTTTTAATACTTTTATTCTTGTATCCCATTTTTCCTGAAACTATTTTTGCTATTTTTTTCATGTTAGCCTTTATCTGCTATATCTTTCTCGATCTCTTAACTCAACTTCCCTGTGTCATTTTGTCTTTAAATATAGGTCTGGTAAATAAAATGTATTTGGCTTTTGCTTTTGTAGCTAAACTCAGAGTCCCTGATATTTAATTGGTAACTTTAACCTGTTAATATTTATTATTATTACTGTAATAGTGTTTGGAGCTATCCTCTCAGGTTTTTTTTTCTATTTATCATACTCTCTATTTTTTTCCCTTTCATGCTGTTTGTTGGTCTGACTGTGCTCTTTGTTGCTTTTGCCACTTTCCATTTTCTCTCTCAAGGTGTACACACCTCTGTGTGGTTTAAATTCAGATATTAAAACTTATTTGTATTTTTTCTCAACATCTGAACTTCCTCCATCTGCCTGCCTGTCTGTCTCTCTTCTCCCCAGGCAGGGACCTTAGCACACTTTTACTTTGCCTTTCCTACTTTCCCAGCACTTTAGGTATTGAGATCTACTGATCATTTTATTCAGGATTGTCGAAAATCATTTTCATTATCAGCATTTGCTTAAACTTATCTCTAAGTTATTTTTCTTTGCTTTTCACTGTTTCTTATACTAATGTCTGTTCCTTGGATTCCCTTTTAGTTTTGCTGGTAATCATCTTCTAATAAGTTTTTAGAGAGAGTTCAAGACTGGGGAGCTTTCTGAAGCTTTTCATTCCCCTTCACAGTTAAATGACAGTTTGACTGGGTATAGAATTCTAGGTTAAAAGTTCCTTTCTCTCATAGCTATGAAGATATTGCTTCATTGTCTCTTTGTATGCAGTGTTGCTGAATAGATGTCAGTGTCAATCTGGCTCTTATTTCCTCTTAGGAAATACCCTTCTTTCCTGGATGTTTTTAGGATTTTTTTTCTTTTTCTTTTTATGAAATTTTATATCAGTGAGTCTATTGATTGTCTAGGTATGGCTATTTTTTCATATAATCATTTATTCTTGTCTCTCATTCAGCCACTTCAATCTGAAAACCCTTATATTCAAGCTCAGGGGTCATCACATTGCTAATTTCTTTGATGATTCAAAAATTAATTTTCTTCCCTCTAACTTATTTATTCTTTCTTTCTGGAACTTCTGGATCCAGAAATACCAGCTATATCCTTCCAGGATGGTGGTTTGCTTTTCAGCCATGTATATTCTCTATCACCTACCTCTTAAATTTTTAGTTTTTACAATTTTAGTTTTCATTTGTAGGAAATGAAAAAAGTCTATTCTTGTTTATTCATGTGATCTCCTCCCTTTTCCTTCTGAAGAAAATTATCTTTCTTGGAAACACTGGCTTTTCTTTCTATGTACTTTCTCTTTATGTGACTGTTCTTCTACTGTTGAGTTTGGTGCGTTGCTTTCCCAGTACAGACTTTCCTCGGATGTTTGGTGATTCTCAGTGGTGGGCTCACCTCTGTCATTTGAGAGTGCCGTTGTCTGTTTGAGCATGCTGTTTCTGTTCACTGTGGCTCCCCTAGTGTCTGTGGGGAAGGAGTGGTGTGCCCTGAGCTTGTCTGCTGGGTGTGAGAACGCTCTTTCCTCCTGGGTGTTGCTCACCACCAAGGGCTCTGCTCAGCATCATTAATCCAGGCTCCTACTCTGCAGGAAAGTGTTCTTCAATAGTGGATGGACAGGGCTTCCCTGGTGGCGCAGTGGTTGAGAGTCCGCCTGCCGATGCGGGGGACACGGGTTCGTGCCCCGGTCCGGGAGGATCCCACATGCCGCGGAGCGGCTGGGCCCCGTGAGCCATGGCCGCTGAGCCTGCGCGTCCGGAGCCTGTGCTCCGCAACGGGAGAGGCCACAACAGTGAGAGGCCCGCGTACTGCAAAAAAAAAAAAAAAAAAAAAAATAGTGGATGGACAGATGGAGGCAGACTCACGTCTCTCTCTGATTCATCTGCAGAGGAGAGGGTTATCAAGGAAATTAACACTAAACTAAGAGCCTGGGGGATCTCTGTTTTCATTGCCTTTAAATATGTCATATATAGTATGTTCACACTTTAGGAAAACTTGAATTGTGGGACTTTGAATGGTAAAATACAACGTATCAATAAAGTCATTTATACACAATATTTGAAGTAATATTTATCCCATAAATTGAAAAATATACTTTTAAGAATTATATAATTTGGCAGGCCTGGTGAATGGAAGCTGTGCCACTTTCGATGTTAAACAGAAGTGCCTGCTATTCTGGTGAAGATTAGTCTCCAGGAACACATGCTCAGTGTAAATCCAGTTCATCTTACACTGTCCCTTTAAGGCTGCTCTACTGGGTTAACCTATTGTAGCTTAATTCTGGTTACTGTGTACAATTAAAGCTAAATAAAATTAATCATATTTCTTACCAAAATTCTGTAGTTCAGGAATCTTACTAATTTAGACGCATCTTTCCCTACTTAACTCAAATCAGTGATATGACTCCATGACTGCAGAATTGCAGGACTGGTGGTAAGAATTTATAAAGCTCTAACTTTGTATCATGGGAAATTAAGTAAAAGGATCTTCGTGGTTATTTGTTCTTTAGCACATCTCCACTAGGAAGTACATTCCGCCTCTTCTGAACTTTGAAGGTAAAAACTGCCTTCTAGCGTATTAATTTTGCTCACTGGTTTCGGAATAATTTTTTGGAAAGATAAAATTTAGTAGGTCCACAGATGTGTTTAGCGTATGGTACTGCACCACATAAAAGAGGTTGTAGCTTTACTTGATATTTTACCTGGTGTTACGCTTTTCAAGCTGGAGTGCATTGATCTTGGGAGTATGTGGTGCTCTGTCAGGGGATACCTGAAGCCACAAACTGAACGCAGCACATCATTCTGGAGTATGAATTTTACTTAAAGATTTAGGCAGAAAACTTTGAAATCTAGACTTTTCGGGGGTTTTATCACATGCACTTGTAAATCTGCAGAACCCCAGTTTTCCAGCCAATCTTACACTTTACCTAAAAGCTTGGGGTGTAGGAAATTCATTTTAGGTACAGTGAGTGCTTTTGGAAAAATTTGGAAATTTGGTGTTAGAGAAGAACATGGTTTGACCAAAATGAATAGGGCGCACACTGCCAGGAGGAGTGATTGCGCCCAAGATACAGGTCCCCGTGGCTGGCGCCACTGGGCAGCTAAAGCCTCTGCACTGCAGCAAGGCCAGCCAGGATGGTTTCTGAAAACCTATTGTGAACCATTGCTTTTTAACCTTTGATTTCACGAATGATGAACAATATCAAGGGCAGCCTTTCAATTTATGAGAAGAAGAGGGTGAAGGGGAAAAGAAAGCTCCCAGGGCTACCACCTCAGACTTGGAGAAGGATGTTGGAGAATACCTGTCCACCTGTGCTCTGGCTGGGTGGGAGGCCAGGGCTTGGTAGAGGGATTTCCTCATGGGAGGGGCAGTCCCACACTCCAGTGGGGCCAGGGCCAAGCCCAGCAGGGCTCTCACCTGTGCCCTGGGAAACAGGCTTTGCTGATGATGCTGTGGGTCACATAGGTTGCCCAGTCCTGCTGCACAGGCAGAGAATAGATCCTGCACCTTCAAGACAAGAGGACCAGAAAGGGAGAGAAGGAGGGCCACAGAAGAGTATTTAAAGTAAATCTTATTAGCCAGTTATTCACCTCTGTGTACTCATGCTTCTACCTCATCTGGCTCAAAAAATTTGGCAACAAGTAGAATAATCTAATTCTGGCCTCAGCCCTGTGACTAACTCACTGTGTGACTCTGGGTCAGGCCTCTCACTTCGGAACCAGTTCTACCATCTGAGAAAGGGTGATGCTAATAATATTACATTTACCAGGTTGTTTTGAGGATGAAAAGAAACAATGAATATGAATGTACTTTGTGAACGTCAATGCCCTGTTCAGTCTAAGGGTTGAAAAGTTAGAAATCTTTATTCTTTTTGCCACTTTAAAACTATGGCCAGTCACTTCTGTCTCCAGACAAAGATGAAGTCGACATACTTCTCTCTAATTCTCTTACTAAGTACAGCTAAAAGCTCTGGGCATTATATATAAAAGAATATGAGAAGACCCTGAAAGGTTGAGATAAGAAGGTAGACTGGCCAGGGGACTTCAGGACCTAAAGGAATGACACAGCCGTGAGTTTCTTGTGTTTTTTTTGTTTTGTTTTGTTTTGTTGCTTCATGTATCCCAGACTGGATGCTGGAGAAACTGGCAACCCAGAAACACCAGTAGACTTAGACAAAAGTGCCAAAAAACTTCTGCTCTCTATAGCCGAGCCACCAGGAAAGGGGGCAACCCAGTGAGACAGAAACTTTTAGATACTGGTTGCCCTGCTCCATCCAAATACCATGGAAAAACTCATGGCCCCACCCTCACCCAGACAGCAAAGGCCGGGCTGTAACAAGGCACCCCATTCTGCTGCTGCCAGGGTGGTATCTGAGGAGTGGGAGGACTTTCCTCCCCACTTGGAGGTAACAGCTTCCATTCTCCCCTCCCTCAGGTTGTCAGTGGAAGTCTCTTGAGGATCCTGGAGTTCACCACCATCCAGCAGTATCAAGGCCTCCCCACCCTGCTCTGAGGTCACTGAGTATCACAAGGTGCCCCTCCCTTTCTTGTCCAGGGAGGTGTCGGTTGAGACCTAGAAGGGAGCCTGAAATCTCACCTCTGTCCACAGGAATGAGGCCCCTCCACAGGTGTCAAGAGAGGCAGAGTGGTGAACCGGGACCCTTACCCCCACCTGGCAGTAGCATGATGTCAGAAGAGACCTGCTAAAATAGAAGTTTTAAGTATGACCTAGAATCTCAGTAACTAATGCCTAAACTATCCAGGATACAATGAAAAATTATGAATTAAATAAGAAATGTCGAGAAATAGGAAAATACCAACTTCCATAAGGAGAAACCATCAACAGATGCTAAAACATAGATACACAGATCTTAGAATGATCTGACAAGGATTTTAAAGCAACCATCATAAAAATGCTTCAGCGAGCGATCATGAACATGTTTGAAACAAATGAAAAGATATAAAGTCTTGGCAAAAAAAATAGAAGATATAAAGAAGAATCAAATTGGAATTTCAGACTGAAAGTACAATAACTGAAATTAAGAACTGCAGAATGGAGAGGTCAGATGAAAGAATTAATAAATTTTAAAATATAACAATAGAAATTACCCAGTATGGATAACAGAAAGAAAATAGACTGAAAAAAAAAAAAAAAACAATGAACAGACCCTCAGGGACCTGTGAGAACTACAGCAAAAGATCTAACATTCATGTTGTCGAAGTCCCAAAAGACAGGAGAAAAAGAGTATAGTTGAAAAATATTTAGGGAAATAATGACTGAAAATTCCCCCAATTTGGCAAAAGGCATAAACCTAGAACTTTATGAAGCTGGGAAAGTTCCAAACAGGATAAACTCAAAGAAATCCACTTTAAAACAAATATTAGTTAAACTTCAGAAAACTAAAGACAAAGAAAAAAAACCTGAACACAATGAGAAAGAAATGATACCTTACCTACAGGGAAAAAATAATTTGAATTATAGTGTATTTTTCATCAGAAAGTGTGGAGTCTAGCAGGAAGTAGCAGAATATTCTCAAGTGCTGAAGGAAGAGAACTGTCAGCCCAGAATACTGTCCCCAGTGTAATTATCCTTCAGGAATAAAGGGGAAATAAAGACATTTTCAGACAAAGGAAAACTAAGAGAATTAGTTGCCAGCATATCTATCCTAAAAGAAGGGATAAAAGAAGTTCTTAAAAGAAGGAAAATGAAAAAAGAATGAATCTTGGAACATTAGAACAAAAGAAGGAACAAGAGAAAGAACAAAAATATACACTAATAAAATAAACTTTTCTTCTCTTGAGTTTGAAAAATCGTGTTTGATGAAGCAAAAAACAAAGCATTGTCTGATGACAGTTACAAACGGGGAGGGTAAAGGGATTTAAAGGGAAGTAAGGTTTCTATACTTCATTCAAGCTGGTACAGTGTCAACATCAGTAGATCTCTGTGGTGATGGAATAGTTCTGTATCTTGATTGCAGTGATGGTTACTTCAATCTACACATGTGATAAAATAGCATAGAACTCTACACATGTATTGTACCAATGTCAATTTCCTGGTCTTGATAATATACTATAGTTATGCAAGATATAACCATTGGGGAAAACTGGGTGAAGGTACACCGAACCACACTGTAATCTTTGTTTGCAACTCCCTGTAAACTTATAATTATTTCAAAATAAAACGTTAGTATCACCAGGTATGAAAATTTTAGTGTCCTTTGTTTTATGATGCCCTTCTATTCAGTAAATTCAGTAATGTGAATGATTAGACTAGAACTTCTCCCCCATGGGTCTCAATAAAGCTAATTTCATTAGACATTCACCCAAACATGCCTGCCAGTAAACATTTATTTTTCTCGAAGTTGGCTTTCAAGCAGAAAACACTGGTCAACCACCAAATTGTACAAAAACCCCTTGGCTCCCACAGATCTGTTCAACTTCAGGCCACAAGTTCACTTACCAGATGTGTTGTTTATAAACATGTACCTGTACTTGGCTCCACTTCCTGCTACATTGAATTTCCTTATAAGTCACATTTATGGCTTTTGTGATTTTACTAATATTCTTAATGTTTTAACACTTTTAAAATTATACTTTCAACTGAAAGCATGGCTTTGTGTTTAAAAACAGGAACACATATCAGCTTAAAACCCTGGAATTATATAAGAGCATGACCTCGAGGTACTCCAAGATCTTAATGAGGAAGGGGATAATAATGCCACTCCACCCACAGCTAATGAACTTGGAGAGAGCAGCGGCAGTCCATCAAACAAGCAGAGATTGTACTAAGGATGCACTTTTAAAATATGGATTTTATTATTGTACATAAACAAATGAGTCTTAATCTGGATGTCTCTTAAGAATGACCAGTCAAGAAATTGCATGATACCATCATTTTTGCAATGATAACTACATGTAAAGCTATTTGTAATTCATTTGATAAAATACCTCTGTAAAAATGGCCTGGGAGTTTTATGAAGCCATTTGATTGGGACTATGAGTTCTCTGACAGAGCAGATACATGTGATGAAAATTGCTGGGCCAGTGCTAAAATAAAAGGCATTGCTTGAATTAAAGACAGTAAAAAAAAAAAAGACTGACAAGTGGATCAGAGATGCCCTCACACAGCGATGTGACTCCTTAGCTAGAAGGTACTTGTCTTAGGCTGCCAACCTACTCCTTCAAGCAGATCCTTGAGTGGAAGTAGTTTACTTGCAAGGTGAGCCCAGGAATCACCAGTCAGGTTGTGGTGAAGTGAGGTGGGGAAGGAAAGGAAGCCACTGCAGGTACATTAAAGAGCAGGTTACCGCTGTAGGCAACTGGGACTCAATCCCACTGGTGTTCTCTGGGGGACCGCGAGGCACAGGCCTCAGCATTGTCCCACCCGAGGGGTGAGGAAGCGCATTTGTATTTAACCTCTACATTATGTGAAATTGTGTTCTTAAAACATTGTGATACCAGAATGGAGAAGTTATCTGCATATTGAGTGTGACGAGAGCTCTCCTTGTTTCTTCCCAATATTCTGACCTTCACACACTCAGTATCATTTTTCCCATTAATCCTGAGGACAGTAGAAAATTTCCCTCATTCATAATAATTTAAAACATTATATTGCTATTCGTCAAACACATGAAGTGTGTTCCCAGCTCAAGACCTTTGCACTTGCTATTATTCCCTCTGCTTAGAACCCTCTTCTCCCAGGTTTGCTCCTGGCTTGTCCCTTCCTGTCCTCCAGGTCTCTGCTCAGATGTCTTCTCTGTCCTTAAATGTGCTCTATTTTTCTTTATAGCATGTATCACCAACTAACATACTATAGGCAGTATTTACTTGTTAAATTTGTTTATTGCCTGTCTCCGCCCACTAAGTATAAACTTCCTGAAGGCCCGGGGTCTATCTTTGTTCACTGTTGTATACCCCGCTCCTAAAACAGTGTCAAATACATACTGCCTACTCTATGAATATTTGTTGAGTGATAGAACTAGCACGTAAAGGGTTATCTATTGGGAGCTGTAGCCTTCCCTTTCTTGCTGAATGCATAGTGATGGACTTTATTTCTTGTAAAAGGAGTTTCACATTTGGTTCCTTCCGGAGATATTATTTGGACAGAGGCCTTTTCAGTGAATTGAAAATGAAACTACAGATAGCTGCCTTTTTGTCTGGTCTGATGGTTCTCAAAGTGTGATCCCTGGGCCAACAGCATCAATGTCACCTAGGAACTTATTAGAAATGCAAATTCTTGGGCCTCACCCAGACCTGCTAAATCAGAGCAATCTGTGTTTTAACAACAGATTGTTAAACCACCCTCTAAGTAATTCTGATGCACTAAACTAGAACTAAAGTTTGGGATTCTCTGATCTTGGTACAAAGCTTAATACAGGTTGAGAGGGGTCAGGGGGTAGGAACAGAGGGGGTACTCGTGGTATTCGTCTTTAATGATATCTTTCCCAGAGATCTGAGGCGTACTCTACACAACTTTCCAATTCCAAAATTGGTATTTGTTTGTTTATAATTTACATCCCACTTATTTATAGAATAAATCAAAGCACTTTATTGCTAATGCTAGGGCAGGCTTCATGGGTGTAGTATGTAGTAACACAGGGCCCCATGTTCAGAAGGGGACCCATCTTGGTTTAATACTCTGTTGTTAACATTTTTAGGAAGATTAAAAAGTAGCAGAGACATCAGAAACTATTTAGGCTGTTACATAATTAAGTAATTTTAGGAACTTTATAATTCTCTTTGAAGAAGTAATTGTGGGAGACTGTATAACACATTGATTAAGACTGTGGGCTTTGGAGCCATACAAGCTTGGTTCAGCTCCCAATTTTAAAACTTAATAGCTGCGTGGCTTGGGCAAGTTACTTAATCTCTCTGTGTCTCAGTTTTTAGTCTGTAAATGGGGAAAGTGATACCGTAATAGCTACTTCATTTGCTACTTCATTTGCCATGATCAAATGGACTATACATGAAAAACATATGCCTCAGTACATAGTATGTGCTCAATAACTATTAGCTATCATCCATTTTTGGCTCCTCACCAACATTTCCGTAGACAAAGATTTTTCATTCCAATTCAGGATTTTACTGAGTTATGAATGTTTTTCTTTATGGATTTTTTCCCCTTGACTGTCTTTAGCTTTGGTTTCTCCTGAGGCACAAGTTTGCAATTTTACCATAGATCTTTATTTCAGGATTTGAGGATACGTTTACAGATGATCCAAAGATACTTCTAGTTATTACTATTCACCTTCATATCCTCCCAAAGAATGATATGCAAAGAAAGCAAACAGAATGCAAAGCCGTCTGGAAAATCCTTCCTGCACAAATGTGTAGTGATTGATTACAACTGCTATAATTACTTGCATTTATAATCGACTGTGGCAAAAAGCACAACCATAGTTAAAACATGTTGTTTAAATTGTTGGAGAAACTATAGCAGTAAATTTAGCTAGTGCTTTATCACTTGCAGATCTAAATACCTTCCTCATTTGAAAGTTGCTTTCCTTGGAGCAGAGCTCTTTTAGCAGAATTTCCATCATTCTCAGTGAATTTGGCCTTTCCTATTCTTGGCCATGTGGTTTTGGTCAGATTTTTAGTGTACTTCTTGCTAAATAACATGAACAAATTTACTTATTGTTATTTGATAACAGTGAATACATTTCATTTTATATAGAGCTTTGCCAATCTTATAGCACTTTCACATGTATTATCTCACTTAATTTTTACCATAACCCTATGGGTAGCTAGGTATTATTCCCATTTCAGATGAGAAAACCAGGGCTCTGAACATTTAATTGACTTCTGCAGGGTCACACAGTAGTTAGTCTGTGGAGCTGAAACTGGAATAGATCTTCCTTTCATATAGTCCTTTGATCGTGAAATTGCTGTATCACACAGTTGCGTTTATGTATTTCCTTCCATTTCACAAAAGTTGCCCTGACTAAATTCACCAGTGATGTTCCTGTTGCTGAATCAGTGGACATCTTTCAGTCTCCATCCTGTTTGACCTTTCAGCTCGGGCACAGCAGGCAATAGTGTTTGGCCAGCTGCACACCTGGGAGCAGTCCAGGGCACTGCAGGACCCTGAGGGGGCAGGCATGCTGGGGCTTGGACCTAGATAAGTGAGAGTGACCACCATAGCATCAGCAGAAGTGACCACTCAAGATGATAGGGGCTTCCCAAGGGAGCAGCGCGAGGACAGGCGTGCAAGGCTGGCCGTCCCTTGTGTACGCAGAGCTGGTCCTAGCAGCATCTGATATAAGTCACCAGCCTTAGCACTGGGACAGGAACTGCTGGTGCTCAGGCTGCAAACTTTATCAGTAAGTTATTACAAAATAAAAGCGGATATATGGACACGGCAATAAAGCATATCAGAGAGTTGATAGAATTCTTCAGAGAGGTTAGAGTTTTCAGTTTTGAAAACTGCTGCAACTTTGTAAAGAAAATATCTACAGCCTTAGAAATTAAATTTAAAGATCATCACGTTCAACAGAAAAGGACACTATTTTCATATGAAGCTTGAGACGAACCAATTAAGGCAGAAGACAATTTTTAAATTAAAGTTTTCCTTGTAATAATATAGATATGGTGATAGAATATATAAACGTGTCTTGAATTATGTACAAATTATAAAGCCACTCGGTTTCTTGTTCAACTTCCACAAGTTACAGGAGATGTCAGAGGAAACATTAAAATGCATTGTATGTATTTGCATTTAAAATTAAATTCAGGGCTTCCCTGGTGGCAGTGGTTAAGAGTCTGCCTGCCAATGCAGGGCATATGGGTTCGAGCCCTGGTCCGGGAAGATCCCACATACCACGGAGCAACTAAGCCCGTGCGCCACAACTACTGAGCCTGCACTCTACAGCCCGCAAGCCACAACTGCTGAGCCCGTGTGCCACAACTACTGAAGCCCGCACATCTACAGCCCCATGCTCTACAACAAGAGAAGCCACCGCAATGAGACGCCCGCGCAACACAACAAAGAGTAGCCCCCACTTGCCGCAACTAGAGAAAGTCTGCGCACAGCAACGAAGACCCAACGCAGCCAAAAACAAACAAACAAACAAATAAATAAATAAAATAAATCTATAAAGCAATTAAATTCAGACTAACATGAAACTGATTTGTCTGAAGAGTTAAATCTTTTTAGAGAAATTGTTTTATAAGATTCATCAGCTTAGATATACTAAATTTTATATTTTGAAATAATTTATAGGAAATTTATCTCAGTGTTGTCACAGCTTGTGAAATACTCTTAACAACTCCAGTAACAGTTACGTCAGCAGAAAGATCTTTCTCAAAATTAAAAATTATTTGTACGTAATGGTCTATATGGGAAAAGAATCTAAAAAGGAGCAGATATGTGTATATGTATAACTGATTCACTTTGCTGTACACCTGAAACTAACACAACATTGTAAATCAACTATACTCCAATAAAAATTTTTAAAACATTATTTGTATATTACCTCCCCATGACTTACTTATTTTATAACTGGAAGTCTGTACCTTTTGACCACCTCTGCCTACCATGGTGACTATAGTTAATAATACTGTATTGTATATTTCAAAGTTGCTTAGAGAGTACATCCTAAAAGTTATCATCACAAGAAGGAAAACTTTTGAAAGAAAAATTATTTGCGATCTTGCATTTGCTAAGAGCTTTCAGTTATATCAACTGAGAATGAAATTGCTCAAAATACAAATTTTGATGACCTAGTAAATGCATACATAGAAAAACAAGTCAGGAAAATTGTATGATCAATCAAGATATATTAATAAAGTATTATTATTTTTGTGTTATATAAAATTATAACACCAACATTATTTTTTTACAATTTGGAAGTTTATCATTACTCATGTAATACTATTATTCATCTAATTATAAGTAATCACTGTAATTACTAAAATATTTTTAAGGGAGAAGGCTTTATATTTTAATATCTTTGACAGCACTTTTTCCTTTTTGAACAAGGGGCCCTGCATATTCATTATGTCTTTGGCCTCACAAATATTGTAACTAGCCCTACCAGAAAGGCCCTCCTGCTTCCCCCTTGTAAACAAAGCGGCCCTTACCTTATAGCTTTTTATTTTCTTCTCATATTCTCCCCTTTGCTCTCTAGGCTTCAGGTTTCAACAGTCCACAAATCTTCAGCCCTAGGGCATTTGCCCTGGCTGTTTTCTCTGCCTAGAATGCTTTTCCCTCAGATACCCACGTAGCTCACACTGTCACCTCTTTAAAGTCTTTGCTCAAATGTCACTTTCTTAATGAGGCATGCCCTGATCACCCTAGCTAGTGAAAACTGCAGCCCACCTGTCTCCCCAGCTACCGCTGACCACCTTACATTAGTCTACATTTTCCTTTTTTTTCCATAGCACTTATCACCATTTGACATGTATAGTTTACCTATGTACTGTGTCTGTTGTACATTATCTGTCTCCTCTGCTAGAATGTCAACTTCATAAGGACAGGAATCTTTTTCTGTTCTGTTCACTGATGATTCCCAAGACCTATAACAATGTTGACGTATAGTAGATACCCAGTGAATATTTCTAAAATGAATGAAATCTGAAATTATTAGATAAACATGCAATTGCTGTGCAAGCCAAATTTATTCACATAACTGCAACGTGTTTTTCTTTGTTGTGCAAAAGACAAATTAGATTCTTGATTCCTCAAATTGTTTACAGCTAATGCTTTTGTATTTCCATCTATTTTAATTAATGAAAATTCCTATTATAGAGCTGTACACTGAATGCATGCTAATTAAATTGTGTTGTTCATATAATTATAGCTGTGAAAGGCTTTCAGAACACTAAAAACTTTGTTACAAAAGCTTAAACAATTGAAATAAAAATAAAACCCCAGTGGCTGAGTTCTTTATTTGCCTGTTAAGAATATTTATCTCTTATGAGACCCTGTTTTGCCTCAATCTAAATGATAAAAGAAGTATAGTACGTTTTCACTTAAGAGTGTCTGTATTTTCACTCTTAATTTAGGTGCATAGCCAACTGTGTTAGGAATTAGGAACTATTCTTATTCATATATAAAATATTCTTTATCCATAGCTCTGTAGAAATTCAAATGTATATTTACTAGTATAAATGTATATTTACTAACTTCACTCTCAAGCACTAGGATCTTTGAAAATCAATATTTCTTTTATTTGCGTTTTATTTTTGGTTAGTTTTATCATGAGAACACCAACACTTCTTCTCACTGAGACAAAATCAGGATTATTGTTACAAGTAGGAAGTATCCATTTTTTAAATAACAAACTTGTGCTGCCTGCTACTTTTAAAGAATGGAATTGCTTCTTTAATGGGAGAAATTGTTACTGAAAGTTGCTGTGCTATCTGTATGTTTCTGGTAGAGGGAGTTTTTATATCAGGCCAATAAAATTTAGATTTCTAAGGAAGCCACCAAAATAATGAAACACTTAAGTAGCACACCAAAACTATTTTCTAAATGTTGATATGATGTAAAAGCATGATTAGCGTCTTTAATTAGAAGGATGAAAATCACGGCAATAGTTTCATATCTATATTAGATGAAGCCATAGCTCCAAAGATTTCCCAGTTTCCATGTGATATTAGTAATATTATATGACTACTATTATATGAGTAATATGAATCAGAATTTTGCAGTACTAAGAAGATACCAATGCAGATACTAAAAAGTTGTGGATTCTATAGTTTCCCAATCTGTTTTATTCTTAATATGTCATTGAACCCTGGAAAAGTGACCTGTCTAATGTTAGTCTACTGAACTGTCTCAGTGACAAGAAATAAAAACCTACCTCAAATCAAAGAAAAAGAAATTTATTGCCTTACATTACTAGGAAGTCTAGAAATTTTTTTTTAAAATAAATTTATTTATTTAATTTGTTTATTTTTGGCTGCTTTGGGTCTTCGTTGCTGCACGCGGGCTTTCTCTAGTTGCGGTGAGCGGGGGGCTACTCTTCGTTGTGGTGCGTGGGTTTCTCATTGCAGTGGCTTCTCTTGTTGCAGAGCATGGGCTTTAGGCACGTGGGCTTCAGTAGTTGTGGCACGTGGGCTCTAGAGCTCAGGCTCAGTAGTTGTGGCACACGGGCTTAGTTGCTCCACGACATGTGGGATCTTCCCGGACCAGGGCTCGAACCTGTGTCTCCTGCATTGGCTGGCGGATTCTTAACCACTGTGCCACCAGGGAAGCCCCTAGAAATATTTTGACTTCAGTCTCAGTATCCTCCATGTGGCTGGCAGCTCCAAGTTTACAGGTTTGCAGAACCACAACCTTCAAAAAGGACATTTATCTTTCCTACTGATGTTAATAGAATGTCCGTGTGAGGATTCTGGCACCATGCCCATGCCCAAACGAATCGCTATCACTAGAGGATGGGGTACCCTCTTTACCTAGATTCCCCTAGCCTCACTGTTGGCCCTACCTGTATTACTTGGAGATGGGGAGAAGCTCTGCTGAAGGACAGGATGTTGGTGTTCCCAAGGAAGCGAGATAAGAAAACAAGCTGGACAGATAAACTTCTGCCTTGAATAAGTAGGCAACTTAAAGAAAGCCAAATCAATTTGGAGACACCTATGAAATACTGAAGGCCTGAGGACTTTCAAGGATGACTGTAGAAAATAAGGAACAAGAACAGAGCTTGTTTGTATTTTGGCTGTGTCCTTCTATGGTATCTAACAGCTCAGTCTACCTGGTTAATGGGATGTTGACATGTGTGTGTAGATTTTGGGTTGACTGTGATGATGCCATACTAGATAAAGAGGAACTAACATGTGTTAGGTTTCTACCATGTGTTAGGCTGTAAACACTTTGGGATATTTTACATACATATATATACTCTCGAATCCATGAGGTCTTGATGCATCTGTGAGTGACAGAAAAACTTAATAGGTCTTAAAGATATGAGCATTTATTATATCACTTAAAAGAATCCTGGAGATAGGCAGTCCAAGACTGCATGGGCAGGTCTGTGACCACCTTCCTTATCACATCACCTTGTGGCACAAGATGGCTGCTTGAACTCCAGCCCAGAGATGCACCTTCTAGGAAGGAGGAAGGCGTGAGTAGGCGGAGGAGATTGCCGCTGCTGCTTCTTAAAGAGAACTGTTGGCATTCCCACACGACATTTCCACTTAGATTTCATTAGCCTTAACTCAGTCACGTGGCCACACCAAGCAGTAAGTGAGGCAGAGAAATGTAAATCTTTTAGTTGGGAGGCCACGTGCCCAGCTATAATCTGGGGTTTGGTTACTAAGGAAGAAGGGGAGAATGACTACTGGGAGGCAACAAGGAGTCTCTGCCTCGTACTTCATCTCCAATACACAAGCATTGGTCAGGACTGGAAGACCATGTGACCATTTGACCATGTGACCATTTCCAAGTTAGGAAAGTCTTAAAGATCTCTGGGTTTGTGCTAATTTGGTGCCTTTAAGAGCTCCTTTCCTTCTCTTGCCTAAGGCCTCAGACGTGCTTTAAAGAGGTTCCTGGTGAATCTTCTCAGAGTCCTGCCACATGTGTACTATACGTACTGACTTTCCCCGGGCGTATGTGTACGTTGACCTGGGCGTTGCTGCTCTACGCTTACATCACATGTGACCACTGCTTTCTCACATGTCGCTCCGTTACCACCGCATTCTTCCTCAAGTGCATTTATATGTGAGGTCTATGATAGTTATCCTTTCGATGCTGAGAAGCTGCTTCATTTCTTACCTAACGAGCTGGTGCACTGTTGTGTCGCTTTTAAAAGTAGGGCTGATGTGTATTTTAAGTATAGCACACTCTTCTGTCATGAGAAAACAATAGTTACAACTCCTCTGTTTCACCTCACACATTGTATCTCCTTTAAGGAATAGTAAGAGTACAATAGGCTTGTATATTAAGTAGCCTCCAGTAAATGTATTAAAGTATAGGTATGGTAGAAATATTTCTCCCTAGAGATTACTTGACAAAATAAGTAATGAATAGAGGTTCAGATATACCTCAGTGATAAAACCATCATTCTTCTTTGTTAGGCACATAACATATTTTTTGTGAACTGTAAACATGTTCAAATGTGTTTAAGACCACACTGTGAAGAATATCATATATCACAACTTCAGTATATTGAAAAGCTGTTTGGCTATTTACCTGATGTTTTCAACCTCTCTAAGACTGGAAGTACGGATGAAAAAGCAAGTGTGAAACTTCCTCAGTAAAATTCTTTTTGAGCATGATTCTAAATGATCTATTACAGTGACCTTAAACTAAACCAAAGTTCATCATGTCTCCATATGGCCATCATGTTATGAAAAGAATGGCAGTGGTTACTTGGGGCAAATTAGGTGGCTTTAAAAAATTTGAACATAGAAAGACTTGTTTTCTTTAGTTTTAAGTTTGGGTTTCTTTTTACTAAATTTACCACTTAGGCCTTTATCTCCAGTTCAGTCTGCCTCTTTCAGAAGTTCATTTGCTACTTCACTTCCTAAGCTAGGGTTGCCAGATTTAGCAAATGAAAATGCAGGACACCCAGTTAACTTTAAATTTCAGATAAACTATGAATAAACTTGAAGTATAAATGTGTCTTAAACGTGGCATGGGCCGTACTTATACTAAAAAATGATTTGTTGTTTATCTGAAATTCAAATTTAACTGGGCATCCTGTATTTTATCCGGCAACCCTACTTCCAGCCCTTGTTGCTGTGATACTGTCTGCATATTTTCTTCGTTGAAGTTCACATCTCCATCAGTGGATTTCTCCTGTCCCTGCATTTTCCCCTGCCTTTGGCCATTCCATCTGGATGGTGTTGTCTTCCCCCTTTGTTGTTTTATCAGCTTAATGCAGTCACCCATCTGCCCCTCCTCCTGATCTCTCTCCTATTAATGACACACGGCAATGTTTATGCTTGAAACTTTGAGGTTATTTTGAGTCCTCCTTTACCCTTGTCCTCTGCATTTAGTCAATAACAAGTCCTGTCCATTCTTCTTCACTGTCCATTTCTCCCTCCCTCCCCTCCTCCTCCTTTTTCCCTCCCCTCACTGTCTCTCTCATTCTTGTCTCCGCCTGTCTGTCCATTCCCCACAGTACCCTCAATTCAGGCCCCTGCTCACAAGTGACCCCTGCCCGTCTGCTTTTCCAGCTGGCCTCCTGTTCGAGGCTCTCGCTACCGAGGTCATTTTGCATACCTGGTTCATCATTCTAAACTATTGCACCAATCTTATTCCTTCCCAGCTGAAAACCTTCAGGGACTTCCTGTTGTCTACAAAATGAAGTTTAAGCCCCTTATTTGAGGCCTTACATGCAAGACTTAACAAGAATTGGCCTCTGCCTTTTTATCTAATTACATCATTACCTTATACTAGTGTTACCGAGTCTAAGCTCATACCGCTTGCTGCACAACAGGCCAATAATCAAGAGACAAGTTGCTGGGGCAAGGAATAACAACTTTATTCGGAAAGCCAGCAGACTGGAAAGATGGTGGGCTCATGCCCCAAAGAACCATCTTGCCTGAGTTTGAATTCAGGCTCTTTTTATACTAAAAGGAGAAGGAGTAAAGTCAAACACTTCCTGGTTCCCATCTGCTTCTGGAGGGAATGTGTTAATTTCGTCCTCCCTGCAGTCATTCACAGGTGGGCCTGGTCAGGATGTTTTAGCATAATGCTCATTACCTGGGAAGCAGGGTTCCCAGACATGGGCCATTATGGATAATCTAAGCTTATAGACAACATCCCTTTAGTTATTAACTTGTAATATTATATCAATAGAATACAAAAGGTTCTTCCCTATTACACTCGTGTTTATCACCCTTTTAGATTCACTTGCTCTTTCATCATAATATAATACTGAAAATCCCTTTAGGGATGTTTTAAATTATGTAATCATTTGGCATATAGATTAAAAGGAAGAATTATCCTAGCTTATGTCACTGTATTAGTAAATGTTACATTATAAAGTTTATTTCTAATAAAAATTTCATAATATTATAATTACATAAATACAAAGAAATGTTTTTACTTTTCCCCACTTGCCAAATGATGCACAGTTTCTTATACTTTGAATTAGATAATAAAAATGTGATTATTAACAAAATTTAAAATGACACCTTGTGTTATATTTGTCTTTGTGATCAAATATATATGGACATGTGCATTATTATTAAGCATTTCATAACCTGATGTTTAATTCTTACATTTTGCATTTAAAAATTAACCTTTTCATAATATCAAAATATTCATACCTTCTACAGTACATTTCTTTTTTTTTTTTTTTTTGCGGTACGAGGGCCTCTCACTGTTGTGGCCTCTCCTGTTGCGGAGCACAGGCTCCGGATGCGCAGGCTCAGCGGCCATGGCTCACGGGCCCAGCCGCTCCACTGCATGTGGGAATCTTCCTGGACCGGGGCACGAACCCGTGTCCCCTGCATCGGCAGGCGGACTCTCAACCACTGCGCCACCAGGGAAGCCCTACAGTACATTTCTAAGTGATGAGATAAGAAAGCACGTTTCAGGTTGCTATTTCCAAGCATTTCTACAATGAGTATATCTCATAATTAGATAGTCTTTATTCACAATAAATAAAAATCCAGATTGTAAACAGTCCTCCTCCTCCCCCTCATGACTCTCCGTTTGTTCTGTTGTAGAAGCCCAAGGCTCAGGAGAATTCATCCCAGGCTGCCCCTTACCATGCTTCTCTTTATGGGTTTGGCTTGGTTGCAAAATACTGTAGCAGCTTCTTGCTGGGCAATCTGAGAAAGGCTACAGCTAGTTCCTGGGATACTTCTTTTCTCCTGGATCATAATAAATTGAATAAATAAGGAGTTCCTGATCCCTGGTCTATATCAATCAAAGTGAAAATATGGGTATATTAATCTTGAACTGTAGCCTAGCTGAGCTAATCTTCACGGTTGGTCCTGACTGGTATGATGTAATTAATTGCAGTTAATGTATATTTGTGGAAGCTAAGATGCTTATAATCACTGGACGGTTTCGGTACCTGGAAGTGCTTGAGCTGGATCTCTTCGTTTGCCCCTCTAGACCTCCCATCTTCCCTTTTCCACCTGGTCTCTGTCCTCGTTGCTGGGCCTGGTGGGTTCATCAATCTGCTTCCTGCCCCCTGGCTTCTGGGTAGTTTCGGCCAATGGAAAGCCCCAGTGGGAGATCATAGGGGGAGGGACAATGAGGTCACTTTCCCCCAAGGTTTCTACCTGTAAGGTCACCTTGGATTGGCTGTTTTCTTCAGACTGAAGACCACTTACTTCTCAAGGCAGCCTGCTGTCTATAATTCTCTCTCCTCTGGATTCGTTACCCTTCTTTCCCCTTGTACTCTTTAGCCCTAGGGGTGATGTCAAATCCACTACTACTTGCACCGGGTCTCAGCGCTGTTCCTTATGGTCCCCCAGAATGTCCCACACCTTTGTAAAAAGGCCCTCAATGAATAGAGTATGCCATCTATTTCCTGTTGGGATCCTCACTGATATAATGCTTTATATGGAGTAACTAATTTAATCCCTTCAACTATACTATGAAGTAAGTATAAATAGTATCCTTGTTCTAGGGGAAAGGAAAGTGAAGCACAGAAACACTAAGTCACCTGCAAAGGTTGCAGGACTATGATGTGATAGAGCCAGGATTCAACCTGGCTCCAGGCTACATGGTCTTACATGCTGTATCCAGGTATGATAATATGAGTGATACAAGATTTCATTGTTTTTCCAGGAATAGTCACAGTAATAAAATATATTAACATTAATCATGTTGATGACAGATAAGGTTGATCCACCAAATTATCACCAGTGCTCTCTCCTCACCTAGCACTTCATCTGAATACTTCAAAAGAGAGTGACTTTTTTTTTTCTGTTACCCAGGAAAGATTGAAAGAATGATATTCTTTGATGATAAGGAATAAGAAGTGCAAATTTTACTTATTATCCTCAACACTGCTTGAAAAACATTCTTTGCCAACAACTAAGTATTCTCTTTAAAATATGAACTCATCAAAGGTTCAAATTTAGCTTGTTTCTTTTCTTAAGAGCCTGACATTAGAAGTTAGTATTCATTTCTCACAATGACCTCGTTTTTACATAATTTCAGTCCTGTCAGTTCGTTCCCACTTTGCTGTCCTCTTTGTGTTAGGGGATGTGTCTTCTTCTGCCCTGCCCCCCACATTCGCCACTCATTCTTCAGTTTTCATTGCCCTCCGTATCCTTCTGTGGCATAACCTGTCCCATTTTCCGTCCTCTTGGCCTTGTGCTATGGTGCTGCTATTGACTGCAGCTGCAGTGTGTTGATTCTGGACTCTAGGTACCCCTGGTTGCTACAGTATGCTGCTTCTGGATGACTTATTTGGCAGTTAAAATTTTTTCCAACACAGCAGCTTCCTAAAGTGTAGCTTCATTTCTTCATGCTAAAATGCTGAAAATAAAGAAACAGCCCTATAACAGTCCCTTAGGGATCCTTGGATCATTAAAACTTCATAGAATGATAGCCTATAATTTTTTTTTTTTTTTTTTGGTCTCAGGAATACACAAGCTTTAAAAATGCAGTTGATTTTTAGGAGCTCAAAGAAGAAAAACATACACTTATGATTCAGGTGTTCTTGTTGTTAAAAATAGTACATTTGAATGAGCAGCTGTTTATAGTTTGGGTTTTGAGTGGTTGTTCTGTAGGGAAGGCTCTGTTCTTGACAAATGTGCTTCTCAGTCATTTTTCCTAACGTGGGCGGTTGGATCATGGGAGAAGGCCAGAGTTTCTTGGCAGTTTTCTCTTCTTGTTGCCTGGAACCCCATACGATACTACTCTGGGCTTAAACTGCCAAACTTGGGAACTTGACCAGACATTCGAATCTGTGAGCACAAGCAATCATTTATATTTTCTCAGACTACTTACCTTGGTGTTGTATTTATTAAGAATTATTCTGCAATAAACTGTAGCTTTAAGACTATAATAGAAAGCTGCTGATTAAAAGGTTTCAGTTTTACCACATGATTGGTGTAAATACTAGCATCTTTTTGGTCAAATGTTTTGCATGAAGAGAGTATGTAAGTGTAAAGATTTGCTCAAATAAATGGGGAGTTTCTAGTTGCACCTACCTTTGGCAAATGCCAAAAAAGATCAATGTGGTGGTATCTTTTCTTTAAAAAAGTTCCCATTTTATGTGCATGTGAGATCTAGACAGAACTATTAAGCTAAACACCTTACCAAATATGACTTACTGTATTGTCCTGGCAAAGACTTAAGAAGATGTCATGTTGAGCTATTTTGTTTATTTTCATCAAAATGCCCTTTCATCTGCCATCCAAATAAGGGATATTTAAATTCAGTGATGTTTTAAAATCCAATCCTCATTATAAAAGAACAAAAATTTTTAAAATAGTCATTAAATTCAGTTAAAACAAAAATAAACCTATGCAGCAGATTTTTGCATTCTATTCATTATAAACTTTGATATCTGTGAGTTTCAATAGCAACAAAGGAAGGGTAAGTACAGAGGTTGCCCAAACAGAGGAGAAGAGTAGAAGTTTTTCTAGGAGTTTGGAACGTTGAAGGAGCCATAGCCATTCAGCCACTGTAACCACCATCATGTGGGGTTGGATCCATGGCCAAGAAACACCATAAATTCTTCTACCTCTTTCCCTGCCACATACTCAGCAAAACCCCTTCTCTTGTTAAACCTAGTCAGCCACCTACTCCACGCCTACACTTAGGCCACTGAATATTGCTACAGAAAAGCATTAATTGTTTCGATGGGTCTTACTATAAACTCATGTCCACATGCTTCAAAGAGAGACACAGGAGAGCCTTACAGACCTAATACACTTTCCTGGTAGGTTTGCTTTCTCACTCTCAGAGATGACTATTTCCCAGTTTAATTCTTCTCAAACTTCCCATATTGTTTTCCAACCACCTTCCTCTCAGTTTCTTTGTACTTCACTGACTAAACAGACCCAGTCAGACTACCTCGTTCTCCCATCACTGAATCTTCCAGCCTGCATTGGTACCTAACTCACCTTATTAGCCCACCACCGAATCTGCCATCCTGCATCGGTACCTAACTCTCTGGCTTCCTTCCTCTTTCAGCAGTTACAGTTCCCCTGTCCCTGCCAAAGGCCAGCTCTCCGTTTGTTTCCTGAGGCCTTTTCTCGTCTCAAGTATATTGCACTTGCAATTTTCTCCTTTCTGCAACCTCACGGATTTTTCAAATCTAAGGGATTCTTCTCATCAGTACATTCTAGTATCTCCTATCTGAAAATGAAACAATGCACTTCATTTGACTATAACCCTTTCAGCTATTTCCCATTTCTCTACTCCCTTTTCCCAGCAAAACTATCTGAAAAGAGTTGTCTGTCTCCTTGTCTACACTTCTTCACTTTCTCTTCATTCCTTGACCCTCTCCAGCTGGACTTTTGTCTTCTCTGCCCTCCTGACACTGCTCTTGTTGAGGTCATTAGTGAACTCCATGATGTCAAAAACAATGGCCATATGCCTGTTCTTGTGTTACTTGATCTTTAAGCAGCATTTGACAAGGCTAACTTCTTCTTCCTCTTTGAAACACTCTTTTACTATAGGTTTTCATAACATCACACTGTGGTGGCTATGGAGGTGTCCCACTCAGGTCTTCCTTCATGAGAATATGCTGCAGGGTGACAGCCTCCAGCTCTCATACCCTTAGATCTAAGACAGTGGAAACAGAGCCCAGGCTTCCTTGGAGTGTTCCCAGCAAATAACTAAGCATGAAGGGGGTACTAGAACTGGGACAGTCTCACCACATGAGAGTCCTCTAATAATTACCTTGGATCAGGAAGTCCCCATTGGCCAGACCAGGTCTTTCTTAAAACTGAACTGTGGTCTGAAGCTCTTCCCATTAAACCCTTCCATCCTCCTCCCCGTTCATAGATGTCAGACCCGCAAAAGGTCTGAAACTCTCTCCATCTGCTCCTCCCTCCTCCTTTATATCTGTTTCATATGTCTAATCCCATCTTGGTGTCACCTTCTTAGAGGGTCCAGATGGACTCACACACTGTCCTGTTCCCTTACCCACCTGGCAGTTCCTTATCTTTTTGCCTCCTCTTCTCCAGGAGCCCTTAACACTGGTGGCTTCATCCTTGGACGAACTCTTCTCTTCTTGGTGTCTTTGTGATCTCATTCATTCCCATGGCTTTAAATATAATCTTTCGTCATTAACTATCAAATCTTTAGCTCTGATCTCTCCCAGAACTCCAGACTTCTATATCTAATCATATTCTTGACATTTCCACTTGGATATTTAATGGTCATCTAAAAGGTAATATATTTTAAGGAACTCTTAATCCTCGTCCATAACTGCCCTTCTTCAGTTGCCCTCATCTCCGTAAATGACTCCAGTCATTCTTGATCGCTCTTTTTTTTTCATCCCCCATCAGCAAGTCTTATGGACTGAACTCTAAAGCGTCTCCCAAACTGATCCATTTTTCTCCAGCTTGGCTACGGCCACCCCAATCAGTGTCGCAGCAACTCTCTGCTTCTTGCCCTCTCATAGTCCATTCACCACTCAGTAGCCAAAATGAGCCTTTAAAAGTGTACATCAGATCTAATCACCCCCCTGGCTACAGTACTACAAAGGCTCTTCGTTGAACTTTGACTAAAGCCCAGATTCCCTTATATGGTTTACAAAACCCTACACAATTGGCCTCTCCTGGCCCCTCAGACTTAACCTCTTCCTTCCCCTTGCCACAGTCACAGTGGCCTTCTTTCTGTTCCTAGAATAAGGAGAGGTTATTCCTGCCTTTGGGGCTGTTGTCTCATCCCTAGGTGTTCTTCCTTCTTGTCACTCAGATCTCAGCTTAAATGTTACCTCCTCACAGAAGTCTTCTCTGACCCCCCAATCTGAAGTAATGCATCTCGTTACTTTCTAACACACATCACCCTGTTTTCATCCTCTTCGTAACATTTACATTTTCTTATCTTCTTTATTAATTGTCTGTCTCCCCTCAACTAGAATGTAAGCTCCATGAGAACAGGGTCCTTTTCTGTCTTGTTCATTGCTGCATTCCCAGCACCTCCATGTGCACCTGGTATGTAGTTAGAGTCCTTATATACCTGTGGAACAAGTGAATTGACAGAACTGCATTATTGCCCTTCCATGAGCATATTTTCTTTCCTCTGAAAGAAAAAAGCAGTGAATTTTCCTAACTCTACACTTGTGAACTTGTAGCTCTTATTATATTCACCATTGCCTAGGATGTACTTTTCCTTGAATTTATACGTAATGCCAATAGAGTTAAAAATCCCATTATAGTGAATCCATGGGGCATGCTGTTGGCTTTGTTCCAGTGGAATTTGTCACAAAGCCAGAAATTGCATTTCCAGTCTACGGAAACTGGGGGTCAAATAGCTGATTCTCCATTTCTCTCCAGGACTGGGAAGGGAAAACTCCGACTCTGAGATGGGAAGTGAGTGAGGTCTAGCGAATCTCCTGCCTCTCTCATCCAGGCTCCCTGATGTTCTTCATGGATGTTGGCTTTGGGCTTTTTGTTTGCTTGTGTTGCTGAATGATATGAGTATTGGAAGAAGAAGGGGGAGCTGAGGAAGAGAGAAAAATGAAAAGGCAGTTACTATTTGGTGACTAGAAAAGATTCTAGAGTTAAATCTTTTAAAAAGTTGGGAGTTGTTTTCTCCTACTTTTTGTAGCATGAAAAGGTACATCATTAGGTGCTGTTTTTACACATGAAAATATGCATGAACAAGGGTCAGAAAATGAAACAAGAAGAAACAGAACACAGTTCCTATTATCAAGTATTTGGTACTGACAGTTTGTTGTAAACAGAGCAATGAAGGGTTCTGTTTTTGTTTTTAATTGTATATTATTCTGAAATGTAGAAGCAGCTTTGATATAGAGATCTCTCTTTCATTTACCATTTCATTTGCCATCTCTCTTTCAATTACCATTAGGTAATTGTGTTCAAATCAGATTGTCAAATTTTTATTTTAATGGCTCAAATGTTATGAGCCATATAAATGTTATATTATACAAAAATGTCCTGAGTTATTTAAAAGTCATTTATTAAGAACTTTTCTGGTTCTCTCAGATAGAAGTATTTATACCCTCCCTCCTTTTACCCATGATACTTGTTACATGGCCCTTATCATGCTGTCCTACCTGTCTGTATCCCATACGGTGAACATACTAAGGACAAGGGCTGTGTTTTATTTATCTTTGCATTCCCCACCTATACTGCCCCTTGCACTCCCCATCTTTCCTGATAAAATGGTGCCTGGGGAAAATGGGTTTTAAATGCATGTTTATCAAATGTCTATTTCTATAGTTACCTGAACCTATTACTTGAATCCCCTACATCTTATCCTGCCCTTGTTAACAAAGCTGCTTGCTTAATGGCCAGTTATTTCTAGTCTTGGTCAAGCTGTCAGAGTGGGGTGGGGGATTTTAGCTCATCCCCAGTCTGTCATATTGCATTCTCCTCTTTCTAGTTCTTATATTAAGATCTTATCTTCATTGATAAGCCCATCTTGTCTTCCTCTACCAATAAGCACAATCTTTCCACTAAAAAACACCTGACTCATTTCCTTTCTACAGTTTTATATATGCTTCAGTGGATTTTGTGTTGATGTTGTCTTATTTATCTTTTTTCCCCAGTTATTTATCTTATTAGGCTCTAAGTTGTTTGAAGGCCAATCTAAGCCAGTCAGTGCATACTCACCAAAAGTGCTGGGATAGGTGCAGTGGTACCTGGTACAGACAAATACTGAGGTGCCATGCCTGCTCTCAAAGAACTGATAGTTTGCTTGGGAAGTTAAAACTAACTGTATTTGCTTTATTTGAAATGCCTGACGTATAATATACCATTGTTATTAATAGATTTCATGTAAGGAAAGAAACCTTGCCATGTGATATCTATGCACCGATGCCGACTGATCTCAAATTCTGGATGGCGCTCCAGGGAGATGGAATGTCATGTACAAAAGTCGAAACGAATTTAAGAAAAAGCCAAAGGGTCTAGAAGCTCATAGGACAGATGATTCGTCTGTTAATTTTTCTTCCATCCTTCTTGCCCTCTTCCCACGGTTGCCTTTCCCAGGCCCCCCTCCCCCGGGTAAGGTAAGCATCAGCACAGATAATACCTTCCTCATTCTTCCCTTAAAAATGATATAAGGTAAACAGATTAATTGGACTCTCTAAAAAGGGACACTCAGATATCATAAATTGGCAAATGTAAATTCATATGTCAGTACACACAGCAGTGTTTTCCACACAAGTAGTCTCTATGGACCAATTAAATGATGGCTCCCTTTTGTCCTTATCTGTTTTTATAACAGTAGAACTGTAACTGTATATACAGACTGATGTTTGGACCCAAGTCTGTCTATAATTACGTTAGTTATAAATTTAACCCATTATATTATTTCAACATGTGCTTTGTTATTTATTTTTTCCTTCTAGAATTCTGCTGTCATTTGTTTGTTGAACATCGGTACACAAATTCTTTTTCTTTTCCCCATGGTGTATGTCCGGGAAGAAATATTGCTGCCTGGCAGAGGGTACCGGGGCCTTGTATGATTTATTTCTTCTAATTTTATTCCATTGTAAAGACTCCAAAATGTTATAGAAACTTGAATAGTTTTAAGTTAATTCTTTTGAAATCTAGGCTTTTGCTCATCTTTCAAACTGAACAGTGCCCTGACATGTCTGAGGTTTAGGAAACTTTGGCTCGAGTTGATGAGGGGCGTCTAATCTAGATCTTTGTTGCTGAGTGAAATTCAGTGGTTTTGGCTCATGGGAATTTGTGCAAAATTGTTGGTTCGTTTGATTTGGTTCCCTTTAGACTACACCCATGAAGTTTTCTTTGGGTTTAGCTTGGTGATCCCCACCCCACCCCAAACTCAAAGTGGAACACTGCGGGAATGTTGAGGTTTATACCTCAAGCTATAACTCATCCTAGAGCCTTACCCAGTTTTGAAAAAAAAAAAAAAAAGAAGAAGAAAAAAGCCTGGATTTTAAACCTTTGAGCGAAATATTTATTGAAACTAGACTAAACAACCCCATGGTTAGTTAGGATCCTAGAGGTCATTTGACCAGACTCTCCACCTGATACATGATTCCAAGGAACAATTTCAGATTGTTTAAAGTCTTATAATAACTAATTCTATGCAGGATTCCTTATTTGTCCTTTGGTTCAAGCTTGTTGCCTTTGTGGTCGAAGTTTGCTATACCTGTAGAGTTTTTTTTCTTTTCAATCTATCAAGAACCAACGAAGATGTATAAGAACTTCCATATATATGTATCTACTTGTAATTCTGTCAATTTATTTCTTGTATACTTGGAAGTTACGTTACTCATTTAGAATTGCTTCATCTTCCTGAGAATCTTTCCTTTAATCCTATGCAGTGACTGATTTTATGTCTAACAATTCTTTATATCTTAAAGTCTATTAAAAAAAAACTTATGGGGCTTCCCTGGTGGCGCAGTGGTTGAGAATCTGCCTGCCAATGCAGGGGACACAGGTTCGAGCCCTGGTCTGGGAGGATCCCACGTGCCGCGGAGCAACTAGGCCCGTGAGCCACAACTCCTGAGCCTGCGCGTCTGGAGCCTGTGCTCCGCAACAAGACAGGCCGCGACAGTGAGAGGCCCGCGCACCGCGATGAAGAGTGGCCCCCGCTTGCCACAACTAGAGAAAGCCCTCGCACAGAAACGAAGACCCAATGCAGCAAAAATAAATTAATTAATTAATAAACTCCTACCCCAAACATCTTCTTAAAAAACAAACAAACAAAAAAAAAACAACTTATGTAGGCCCATAACCAAAGCCCACAGTACATGTACAGAATATTACATAATAGCACCAAAGGGTCTGAGCCAGCATGCAGTAATCAAATACATTGATATACTCACGATAAATGTGTGAATATCCACACTAAGTAGGATATATAAAAATATAATTTCCATCTTTTAATTTTTATTGAAATATAGTTGATTATTTACAAATTTTACATCTTTTTGCATTTCAAAAATTTCCTGTTCTTACATCTTAGTTTGTGTCTCTATAAATGATGTATGGATGACTTTTACTTTTTTATCCAAGTTTTAGTCAGTTTAGTGAATACTAATATTTGCAGTTGCTTCTATCATATTTACATTCTATTTATCCTTTTTCTATGCCTTTTTTGTTTTCCTCCTCTTTTCCTACCTTCTGTTTTGCTGACCAACTTTGTCTTATTTATTTTCTTCACTTCTTATCTGGAAATTTTATATTATCTTTCTTTTCTTTTAGTGGTTATCATTAAAAATTTATAAGCATACTTGACTTCATAAAGTCTAAAATTAATATTTCTAATCTGATCTATATGATTAACTTTGATTATATCTCCTATTTTATCTTATTTTTTAAATATTTTAATTTCATCTTGTTTTAATAAGACTCAAATCAATCATTATTCTTTTTTTAATTTAATTAATTTATTTTTTTAATACAGCAGGTTCTTATTAGTTATCTATTTTATACATATTAGTGTATATATGTCAATCCCAATCTCCCAATTCATCCCATCACCACCACCCCCTGGCTTTCCCCGCTTTGTGTTCATATGTTTGTTCTCTACATCTGTGTCTCTGTTTCTGCCTTGCAAACTGATTCATCTGTACCATTTTCCTGGATTCCACATATATGCGTTAATATATGATATTTATTTTTCTCTTTCTGACTTACTTCACTCTGTATGACAGCCTCTATGTTCATCCACGTCTCTACAAATGACCCAATTTCCTTCCTTTTTATGGCTGAGAAACTAGTGAATGTTAAGATTTCAGCAGTTGAATTCTCAACTATTCTTTCTTTGAATACTTTCTCTCTATTCTTTTTTTTTTTTTTTTTTTTTTGCGGTACGCGGGCCTCTCACCGCTGTGGCCTCTCCCGCCGCGGAGCACAGCCTCCGGACGCGCAGGCTCAGTGGCCATGGCTCACGGGCCCAGCCGCTCCGCGGCATGTGGGATCTTCCCGGACCAGGGCACGAACCCGTGTCCCCTGCATCGGCAAGCGGACTCTCAACCACTGCGCCACCAGGGAAGCCCTCTCTATTCTTTAATAGTTGAATTCTCAACTATTCTTTCTTTGAATACTTTCTCTCTTCTATTCTCTTTAGTGTCTACTTCTGCAACTCATGTTCATTTTCCTTTGCATTCACTGCTGTTTCTTAGATTTAAAAAAATATGTATTGTCTTTGTATTGCTCTTTGTTTCATTTTGGGTAATTTCCTCAGATAATCTCTCCTAGTTCACCAAGTCTTTCCTCACCTGTGTCTAATTGGTTTAACCCTTACATTGAATTTTTAAAATTTCAATAATCATAGTCTCATTTTTAGAAGCTCTGTCTGGTCATTTTTCTTCTGTCTGTCCTGCTTTTCATAGTATCTTGCTATTTTATTATTTTTTATTACTTATTTTAAGTATTTTAACACATTTATTGCATAGTCTTTGTATTTTAAAACATTTAATTTTAATTTAATTTTAAACACACTTATTGTATAGTCTTTATATCTAAAGCTCTTGTAGATCTGAACCTGCTGTTTGTTACACCTACTGACTATTTTCTGTAGATTGTGTCCTTGTGGGTTTTGTTATTTTGGATTGTGAGCTCATCTTCAGTGGAGCTTGGTCAGTTGGAATCCTATTCTATAGCTTTAAGGGCAAGTTGCTATGACTAGATTTATTTTTGCTGCTTCCTGCTGCCCCAGGGCTGTCATCAGCTTGAAACCACTTTTTACATTAATTTCAGTGATTGGGATTTGCAGACCAGCTGGGTAGTGTAAATTTATACCTCAGTTATGCACATGAGTAAGTCAGTGGTTATGAAGGCCGAAAGAAGACTTTTTCTTTTCCGACCCATAGTTCAGGCAGGGACAGACAAGTTTCCTTGCCATTTCCTATGCTGATAGGTGGATATGCATTTTGTTGTTGTTGTTTATTACTTTAGTAGGCTATTACTTATAGGCCCCGGGCTTATAAGGAATCTTGTTTCTAAATACCCAGTTCATGTTGGGCTAAATCCTGGTTACTGATATCAGCATTCTTTTCCTACTCCCATACTCCTAGGGTTGTCCTAGCATTAGCACATACATTTTTACTTTTTCATTTACTTCTTTGTTTTTGGTCCTTAGATATTTTCCTTACATTTCTGGGGGCAAATTCAGCTATACACTTAAAAGTGTATACATTAGGGCTTCCCTGGTGGCGCAGTGGTTGAGAGTCCACCTGCTGATGCAGGGGACACGGGTTCGTGCCCCGGTCCGGGAAGATCCCACATGCCACGGAGCGGCTGGGCCCGTGAGCCATGGCCGCTGAGCCTGCGCATCCGGAGGCTGTGCTCTGCAACGGGAGAGGCCACAACAGTGAGAGGCCCGCGTACTGCAAAAAAAAAAAAAAAAAAAAAAAAAGTGTATACATTATATTTTATCCAGAATTTCTAAGTAGATTTTAGAAGGAGTGATCTCAAGCCTTCTGGTCAGCCATAGGGGGAGAATTGGACGTCTTAGTCATTTTACATTTCCTGATCCTGTACTAATGCAGTTTGTTTGTTGTTATTATTGAGCTGCAGGACTTTCTATTGATCTCTGTTACATTTTTATTGTTGTTGTCATTAAATTTGGTCCCTCATTCTGGCTTTTTAAAAAAAGAATCATGAGGGAGGGAGACGCAAGAGGGAAGACATATGGGAACATATGTATATGTATAACTGATTCACTTTGTTATAAAGCAGAAACTAACACACCATTGTAAAGCAATTATACCCCAATAAAGATGTTTAAAAAAAAAAAAAGAATCATGGCTCAGTCACCTAGTACGTTAGTTTTACCTCCCAGACCTGAATCATTTGTATATTTGATGTACAAACCAGCTTGGTTTTCCATAGCGTTTGGTAAAAGTATTAAATCAGAGCAGTTCATGTACATAGCCCAGAGGTATGCCACCAAAGATATCTCTGTCAGTGGACATTGAACAGAACTCTTTTTTTTTGATGTACGCAGGCCTTTCATTGTTGTGGCCTCTCCCGTTGCGGAGAACAGGCTCCAGACACGCAGGCTCAGCGGCCATGGCTCACGGGCCCAGCCGCTCCGCGGCATGTGGGATCTTCCCGGACTGGGGCACGAACTTGTGTCCCCTGCATCGGCAGGCGGACTCTCAACCACTGCACCACCAGGGAAGCCCGATCAGAACTCTTTGAAATTACTTACAAATGTGTCCAACTCTGCTATTCATTTCAGTTTACATTTCAATATTTGGCTCGCAAGGCTTATTCTTAATGAACTTGCTCGGCTCGGTCCAATTCATTTCCGCCAATATTTCTAAGTACATACCATTTTGTGTACTGTGTGTACCAGAGATATAAAGAAGAATAAGCCATAGCTCCTTCCTTCATGACACTCAGGCTGGTAGAAGAGACACTTAGGAAGGCACACAGGCTAGCCATGTGATAATCTCTTCCTGTATTTTGCTCAGGATCAACTTCTATCTGACTGATCTATAGTTTAGGGCATCCACCCCCGTTCCTTTTTTTGCCATGTCTCAGACATATCAGTTGAGTTTATACAATTGATTTGTGGGAAAATTTTCACACGGCTAACTTCTGTGTCTCTTCTCTCTATAATCTTTTGAGAATAAATTCATTTTGGTATTTTATACTCCTATATTTTAGAGTATTTTTACAACAATAAAGAATACTAAAAATATTGGACATATGTTAAGCTACTTTAAGAATTTTTTTCCTTTTTATTCCTATTCTAATTATTTTCCCCTTTGGTTAAAAATGTTCTCAAAATTCTCCCTTCTCTAAACTTCCTCTTTCCCAGAAAGGCAGTGCAATATAAATGTCTGATAGCAATTTGATCTTTTTTGGTCTGACCCCTTGTGCTGACTTTTTCACACAGGGTTTCCTACTTGGTCCAAGACTCCAGCTCATTTTTTGTTGTTGGTATTTGAAAATTCGCTAGGCAAGCTAATGATGTAACCACATTCTCAGTGAAAGAAGTTAACTTATTTAAGAAATAAGTTATTTTCTGGACTAGAAATTGTGGATTTCAGCCTTAGCCTTTTCTCTCTGTAACCCCAACCAACATTCACTAATCAAGAAGTCCTGTCAATATTTCCCCTTCGAAGCATTTCATATCTGCTCCCAGTATTTTGTTCCCACATTTAGTGCCCTAGCCCACACCCTAATCCTTTCCTGCCTGATAATTGGATAACTTCCTAAATGTTTTTCATATCTTCTGACTTTAATCTTAGTCCTGTGTTTTTCATATTGCAATTCAGGATCTAGTAGGTTATAAAATCAATTGTTTGTGATCAGAAGTTTTTAATGACATAAAATAGAAGAGATAGACAATATTAGAGTCCATGGCTATGATAAGGGTATTTTTTTATGAAACTTTTGTTTTAGTTATGTATATATGCCACCTATTAACTTACCACTTGTAATAGAAGATGATAATTATATAGGTATTTGTCATTTGGAGGAGTGTCTACCTAGCATTTGAACCTTGTTCGTACGCTTAGAGAACTATGTAGGATATGAGTCTTGGCGGGAGGTAGGGCCTGCCTTGCATTATAGAACTTTAAAAAAGCCCCAGTCTTGCTTTTCCAGCATCCCTTGCAGCTAGGGTGCTGCCTTTTGACCTAGGCTTCTTAATCAGATGTCTGGGATGTTGAGTTAGGACTGACAGAAGCAGGGGAAGTGAGTACCTAGGCTGATGGTGGTGGCAGTGGCCATGACACTGGCATTTGGCTTTCTAAGCAGCAGGGGCTGACAGTCTCAGCTGTGGCATCCAGTGGTAGCAATGGAGTCCTCATCAGAATGGTTATGGGCATAGTTTGGGAATGTTTTTGGCTGTCTAGCCTCCTTTTGCTCCTGCCTATTTTCTGAGTCTAGTATTCTGAATTTCCTGGAGATTTTATGGGCTGCTCTATTTCCATTCTAACAATTTCTTTTCTACTTGCTATGGATTGAATTGTGCCCCCGCGTCTCGCCCCCAATTCATATGTTGAAGCTCTAAACTCCAATGTGACTGTGTCTGGAGATGGGGTCTTTAGGAGGTAATTAAGGTTAAACAAGGTCATAAAAGTGGGACCCTACTTGAATAGGGCTATGGCTATCTAAGAAGAAGAGGGGGATGTCTTTTTCTCTCAGCCACATGAGGACACAGGGGAAGGCAGAGAGACCTGCAAGCCAGGAAGAGAGCTCTTACCTGAAACCAAACCTTACTGGACCTGGATCTTGGACTTTCCAGCCTCCAGAACTGTGAGAAATAAATTTTTGTTGTTTAAGCCACCCAGTCTGTGGTATTTTGTTATGGCAGCTGAGCTGGCAAATACAGATTGTGGTACAGAGAAGCGGGCAGTAGCAGCACACCTTCACGGAAAGAGGGAGGCAGAGTCCCATGGATTTCTCAGAGCGTCACGGTGCAGTGCTGACTTTCTCACCTATCTGAGCAGAGGCCTGGGGTCGCTTTTCCATTAAAAGACCCTTTCTAAGTGATTTCTAGGAGAGTGGGCTTTTCACTCCATCCTCCTGCCTGGGCTACTCAGAAAGTCAGCTTTAAAGGAAGAGAAGCAAACAGCAAGTAGGTTGCCATCACGGGCAATGCTTCCACAAGTCTAAGTGTGCTGGAGTCCAGGCCAGGATACCCAGGAGCCCACCCTGCAGCACCTGCCACCTCTGTCCTAGCTGCCGGCTGTGACTGCGGGCTCCATGCCGCATCACCAAAGGGGCCAGCACACCTCTAAACATGGCTCCTCTAGTCCTGGGGACTGTACCTCTTAGCCTCTTGTTTGAGGCACAAAGCCTAAGTACCTCACATGACAGGGATCAGCCAAGATACAGAAAAAACCCGAGAGTTTATTATTACAATTAAAGTTTTGAAAGTAGCTGGCTATGAATGAACAGTAACATTTTCAAAAGAAAATAAACTGAGAATAGACCTGTGTGAGATGTGGAAAATATTTTAAAGCAAAGGAAATGATTCAGCACCTCAAAGACGTGGCACTTAGATGAATTACTCAGGTCAGTTCTTCACTTCTGTGGAGAGCCTCTATGTCTTGGATAAATTCATATGTGTGTGCTTTGCATAATGCTCTTGGAAGATTATTTAATGTTAGTATTCTGAAACAAAGGAACCCCTTTGAATGATTCTAGCCATTTCCTCTACAAGTCAGAGTGGTGGTAGGGGGATAGTATGCCTTGTGGAGTAGAGCTTTGTTTACATAATGGATGCTTTGTCAAGTAATTAAAAAGTGACCTTTGAAACATTTAGCTTGGTTTGTTTTGTTAGATTTTCTCATTTATTTTTTTTTCCCTCGGGTACCTTTTTGCAACTTCTCATAACATCTAGGTGAATGCTTTAAGAGAATATATTTTATCCTTTATTTCATGAATCAAATGTACAGGTATGAAGTAAAAATAAATAAGTTTGAAAAGTAAATATTCAAGCTACATTCTAGCCATTACCTGAAATAAGAATTTTATAGTATAGTCAAAGTGCTCAATATTTAATCTCAGGAATAAATGTTTCAATGGTTTTTATAATTTTAGGTAATTTTCCAGATAAATTGCATTCGTAGTAGATGCCACTTGTCATTACTGAAAAGAGGCCAAAATAATATGTTTTCACAGAATTGTTTTACTACGTTGAAGTTAACATTAAATATTACTTAAAATTATAATGGAGGCGGGTTTGAATTACATTTGTGTTTCTCATTTGAGAGATTTAAAGAATAATTAATTTAACTTGGAGGACCTGATGAGCAGAACAGAAACAATCAGGGAAAGTTACCATCATGAGGTGCTCTGGATACAGAAGGCCTGAGCAACAGTTAAACTTGACCAAAAGTAAAATGGCTGCTATGTGAGATAATGAGCTTCTCATCATAGGAAGTATTCAAGCAAAGGCTGAATGACCTTAACAGGGATCCTGGCATGTACTGTGTCTCTGCATCTCATGGGGAGGTGTTCAGCAGGGAGAGACTTCTCAGGGCCCTTTGGATTCTAGGACAAAAGTTCTAAGCAACTTTTAGTTTGTTGTAATTGTGTACTTTGTGTTGGACGAGTCAATGTTTGAACTTGTCCTATGATCACTCTTCTTTTGCAGACAGAACCAGTAAAAGAAGTCGCTCTTAGTTACTTAATATGCAGTCGAATACTTAGCTTTTCTAAGCCTAAAATAAATCACACAGAGGACAAAAGATTTATCCAGGTTTTGAAAGGCATGCGAAAAGGCCTGTCTAACTTGTTATGCTCACAACTCTAGCTCAGGCTAAAGAAGAGAAAAATAAACCTGTTTTAGCTGTGTTTTTCCTCTAGATCTCCTGTGCTGGTAACTGGATGTTGCTCATGGCCAGCGCATGTTCCGTCTTTCCATCTCTAATTCCACGTTTCACATACTTTTATGTAAAGTCCACTGTCATGAAAAACACTGTGTATTTTGGGGCCGGAGCACCCTGATTTATTTAGAAATACCACGAGAGGACCTGTAATGACAGCTCCTTCCCCGTGCTACCATCTGTCAGTGAGATGTTAAGGGGTTAAAAAGCTTAATAGTTTTCAGTCTCAGAATCAAGGCTGCCATCATGTGGGGAAATTAGAGGTAATTGTCATGCCATTGTCTCAGGCCAGCCATATACTTTAGGAGATGGAGATTCTCAGGATACCCAAATTTCTCTGTCTCCTTTCTCAGTTTTCTATCTTCCACCCTCAAAATGCCAAGCTTGAACTCTCTTATCTGCTCCTCCTTGGCCCAACAATCCTGTAAAATCCTTTCATTCTCCATCTCCTTCCCCTGCTTTATTATTTTTCTTCATGGCAGTTATCACCACATGAATTTATACTATATGCAGCATTTATTTTACTTTTTAAATTGGTATGAGTTCTGATGCTCATCATTTCACCTCAAGTGTACGTCCCACGTGGACAGGGAAGCTGTATGTCTTAGTCACCGCTGTATCCCCAGCTTGTAGAGTAGTCCCTACCTAGCACACATTAGGTACTAGGGACAAGCCTTTCAAGATTTTTATTGGCTCATTTGTCTGCTCGGGTGACTAGTAGTGTTCGTTGAATTGATTTAGATTTCTCCCTTAAAGCTATACTTTCTCACCTGATGTGATTTCTTGCCTCCCCCTCATCCTCTCTTTTGCTGTCATCGTAAGATGTTCTCCTCAGTCTATACCTTTAAGAGAAGCTTAAAATATAAATAAATAAAAGGCGATTGCTTCCTCAGACTTGGCTCTATCTTTTTACGTACTACTCCTTGTAATTACTTCCTTTCCCAGCTCAGGTCTTGGAAGTGACCGTCTACTCTGGCTGCCTTGGCCTCATTCCCTCCAAAATCCTCTGTAACTTGATTTGTGCGCTATTCATATTTCGTAAGCTCCTCTCTTCAACATACGTTTTTCCTGGAGCTTCTCATTGTCAAATCTAGAAGTGCCCACACTGTGCCCATTCTGACCTCTTCCACATGTCCAGCACCGCGCAGCCGTGCTGTGGTTTCAGTAGCACATGGAACATCTTGCAGAGGGACCCCTGAGTCTGGTTAGTTTTATTTCTGACTCTGCAGTGTACCACCAACTCCCTACTTCTTTCTTCCTGTAATCTGTCTACAATCACCAGCCAAGAAATAAATCCTTATACTCCCATACTCACAGTTCTTGTTATCTGCAGTGTCCCCTGGCGATCTGCTTCCAAAATGTGAATTTCCTTAAATCTACAAATATTCTAGAACACAGGTTTTTCCATTAGTGTTAGTGTGACTGGTCACACGAATTAGATCTTCAGAATGATATGAAGTTGAAGCTGAAGAAACTGCTCCAAATGGATTCCCAGCTCAAAGTCCTACTGCATGTATTCATTTGACAAGTATTTTTGACTGTCTGCTATGTACAGACATTGTTTTAGGCTCTGGGGACACCGGGGTAAACATGGCAGAGAAAGTTCGTGCTTTCTTGGAGCTTACTTTCAGTTTATTTTATTGTCCAAGGGGAATTTTTAAAAGGACTTCTTACATTTAATTGGGTTTTAAATTAATATTTAACCTATTAAACCTACGCATTCAGAAACGTACTTCAACCTACAAATCTTATGATTCTATTTTTAAATCTAGTCATTTTAATATAAAAATAAGAACAATGTCATTTATTATTTCATTAACATTTAGCTTACTCAAGTTTAAAAGTTGAAAATTCTCTATACAGTTAGTTCTGATTTCAGTTTAGGTAATTCAATTCCCTTAAACTTCATGTACTCATTTAATATATCTGATTTCTCAAGTACCTAAACTGCCTGGTAAGGCAGACTTACAAACCTAACAAGCAAATCATTCTAAGAACATAAGCAACTTAAAAGATAACAATAATCAAACATATATATGTAGTAAGTCAACCTTTCTTAAACATTTCCACAATATTTCCAAAATTAAATAAAATGTTCTTACACCTTCTGATTTAATATCACAAGTCTGAAATCAATTACATATTTCAAATTGAAATCATAATCTCTTTAAGTATTTTAAACTCTTTAAATAAACATACCTAGAATAGCCCAGTGATATGAAAATTACTCTTAAACATATTCCATAAAAGTATTAAGAGTTGGGTTTGATTTACTTTGTTATCTCTATTCTTATTTATTTAAACTTCCCTAGGGTGGCAAAGTCACCAGCACAATTAAGGTAAGTAGTTGTACCATCTTTGGTTGGCTGAGGTTACTGGGTTGAAAATCAATATATCTCTATGCGGAATTATTGCTCAGAGATTGGCCCGATTTGTGTTTTTCAAAGACGTCTCCTGGTTGCTGGGTGGTAAAGGATTGAGGGATGTTGGAAGATATCAATCTGGTAGTGACTCCTTGGTCTTTTTTAACTCTTCATCAGCTTCTTCATGGGAAGGGACTTTATTTTGTTCTCTCAGGTTACTCTTTATTAGCTCCAAGACTCTGTTGTCTCTTGCACCATTCTCTTCTATTTTTGCCTGTACCATATGCCCTTCAAACTCCTTTTCTAGTCCTTGATTTTCATTTCCTCCCAGTTCTACTACTAGTGGTAGGGTGGGATGCTTCCGATTCTAAGAGTGGAAGAAAACCGGACCCCAGGAAGAAAGTGGGATGGGGGTTGGACTTAGCAGAAAAAAAAAGGAAAAGAAAGAAAGATGTTCTTGACATGTAGGCAAGTGACAAAAATCTAGAGGTATAACAGCATATGTTAGCCTGGGTTATTTTTGTGGGACAAGGTTACGGAGGACTTTGACTTTCTACTCTAATCTACGCTGTGTTTTTGATAAGAAGCATATACTATTTCTATAATCAGAGAAATTTTAAAAAGAAATAAAAAGAAATGCAAATCAAGGGGATTAGTGTGGCAGCAGAATCAAAAAGGCTTTATGAAGATGGTAGAAATGAATCTTGATAAAGAATTGAGGCCGCCCATTAAAAAAAGATATATTATTATTAAATCTTCTATCAGTACATAACTGTAGAGTAAGAATAGCTTTTGAAGTAGCAGACTTTGATGTGTCTTTTTTCAGACTGTGGACGATAGTCGCTGTGTGCCTGTTCCTACAGATATCAGCCTTTTGGGGGTGATTGATTTCGTAGAGCAATAGTTGCAGTGAAAGTAAGATCAATTTGGATTTTGCAGCTCTCACTGAGAGCAGCAGTACAGTAAACAAATACGTAGGCACGAGCTTTTTGTGTGAAGCACTACGAGGTGCTATCATGGGATTTACAGGGAGTGGAAAGGAAGCTATCACTTGCCTTAAAAAACTTGATGTAATCATGGAATCATTCATAATGGCTTTGTTGATCAGAATAATTCTATTTTAACTTTCTACTTATTTGCAAAGGAAATGGAAGCTTCTGGATCATATTATTCTACTTAGACAATGTTATTGTCTCATGCTAACAGTTACTATTTTGAAGTTGCTGTGAAGTTCTTTTACAAGGGGTCCCAGTGCTGAGCATGTTTAGACTGATGATATGACACTCATATCACTGAATAGAATAAAGACAGTACTGGGGCTCCTCGGTTCAACAAAGCTGGGCTCTTTAAAGTCCATTCTAAATGGCCTGGAAAAAAAAGTGCAAGATTTCGGCTGTTGAAGCAAAGCTTTATTGACAAAATTGTGTGAGCATTTTATATATCTGGTCTTAGCAACCTGCGCCTCAGAGCCTCCAAAGAGACATTGGCAACACAACTAGGCCTTTTACACACTCACAGGTGGCTACTCACACAATATCCTGATCCAATTTCATGATAGCCCCCAAGTGATTGAGCAAGACCCTGTGCTTAAAACTTCCCCTCCAGGTGTAGACTAGGTTGTCCCTCCATATGTGCTGCTGCAGCACATGGACTTTCCTGATTTGTATTATATTGTACCTTGAATAGTGCCGTGAAAGAAGGGGAATCATAACCATTTGTTGGAATGAAGAAATGGATTAAGTGAGTAATAGGCCTTCAACAAATTTTTTGATTGGCAATTTTGATGAAACAGTTATTCTACGTATATGAATTTGTGGGTAAATATAATATGGCTAGGTTGGCCAGTTTTCAGCATGGTCAAATTGAAGCCATTTCTTTGAGGCTAAGTAAATCATACAAAATACAGCTTTACTGACTCATATCACTGCATAATTGAGCTAGTTAACCATGACGTGATCAACTATGAATATGGTGAAAAAGCCAGTTTGACTGCTGACTGACCAGGGCAGCGGTAATCTATAGAAATGGTCTTTTCCTGTAATATTCTGCTTTGCCGGCCTTAGATTTGTGACCACATTTAAGGAAAAAAACCCAGATCAATGAGATGATATTCCAAATACTGAAACAAAATAGGACATATATTTTCTGTATATAACACTTTCTTGGCCCGGATAGTCTTAAGTAACTGTTGGGAAGTTGCTATAAAATACATGGAGAATCAGTCCTATTGTATGAGCCTTAATGGTACAGTATAACCTCCACGTTAGGGGGCCACATGTCAGAGTCTCATTGGGGCCAGTTTTCCGGTTTAAATTTCAACACAAAGGATTTACTAGAGGTATTCGGAAGATTTCATGACAGAGCTATTTAATACTAGAATGAGTTATTGGGAGCAATTGTGGCAGGCTGTAAATATAGTTCAGTTTCTCCTCTGTCTAGGATAGTTTGGGTGGCCCTACCTGAGAGCAGAAGGACAAACCAGACTGGTCCTTCTAACCCAAAGTTTTTGCTATTCATTATAACCCAAAAGGAAGCCCTGGTACCTAAATGACTCAGTAGTTCTTTTTTGTATATTCAAATAAGAGACACACACCATGTTGGACTTTCATGCTCTAGCTTGGCTGACCACCCCCTGTGTGAAGACCTTCATTATTGAGTTTTGTTTTCATTCACTCTAAACTTTTCCCCTTGGTTGGAAATATGTGTGCTTAGCTTCAGCTCACAGGGAAGTCATTTAATGTATAACTCCAAACTTAATATGCTGAATTAAGTAGTAGAAGAACAAAACAAGCTTTTTTTTTTTCTCATTTGTGAAACAAATTATGCACTTCAAGAGAGGTGGGTGCTTAATTCCAAGCTGACAGAATTCTTTCTAAAATTTCTGCATCAAAGGAGTTTAGGGAGAAAATAAAATAGAGAATAGAACTGAAAGACGTTGTAAGATGGTTAGGTATAATTATTTTGTTCTTTTAACCATTACAAAATTTTCAAGATACCTAATAAGATTGTGTACTTCTCTTATTTTGGAAATAGATGCTTTCTATATTTTTGTTTTAATTTTTTGAACTAAGAATATATTGAAAATGCATAGCAATTTTTAATGCAGTATAGATGTTTTTAATGCAGTGTGAATATTCAGCTTTAAACCACCTGAATATTTAAATGAAATAGGGTCTGTTCCAGTTTCCCTCTGTGTGTATCCATTATGTATATGGAAAATAGATCATATTATTCTGTAGTTCTTTGAAAATAAAAATAGACACGCTAACGAGGATGAGCATTTGGACTCTTTATATATGTGTTCTTTTTGTGTTCCAGCTCAACTTAACCTTTCGGTATCTAAACTTAGTTCATATACAGAATATGGAAAGGGGGTTAGCTAAAGTTGTTTTGAGAGCCATAACTTCTCAGTTTCCTCTGTGCTTAAACTTGAAACCTTAATGTCGTATTAATGGAATTTTGTGTTTTATGTATACATGCACAAGTCTGCTAGACAGATGCTGAAAAAATGCCAAAATGGGACTAATACAACTAAGAATACGACTAAAAATGTTCTATAAATGTGATTATGGCGCTTAGGCATTTTATGGAGATTGCTTTTTTGTTTTTTTACAAAGCTGGAATACCTGATTGGTCTTTAATATGTGAGAAGAATGTTCAAAAGAGTATCCTTCAGTCTTATTTCAGTACAAGTTGCCTTGACTTTACAGACTGCTAAGTACCAGTGTGGAAAGCAAGTATTTGTATACTTAATCACTTATTACCATCAAATTTCTTTATTATTTGAAATGTTTTAAATATATTGGTTTTAAGACAGAATAAGCTTTAAAACTTTAAGAGAGAATTTATTTGTGGTATTGCACAACTCTTATAAGTTTGTCAGAGAAGTAATTATGAATTGTGTCCACTTGTTAAAATATAGGACAAAGTTAATGCCGCTCTTTCCTTGGAGACTTAGTTGTTTGGTCATGCTGACTATGCTACTATTTTAAATAATGAACAGAATTCTACCTGGCTCTAAGCTCCCCAAGAATAGAGGCAATGATTGAGTTATCACACCCTCCTCCCTTCCTTCCTTCCTCTCTCCAAACTTCTCTCCCATAGGTTTTGTTGAATGCCTGTAGACTTCTAGTTACCCTGCCCTAGAAGACACTGGATTGATTAAGATAGCATTTCTGTCCACAAGGAGAACACAGTCTTATGGGTCAAATAGACAAGAAACTCAGTCACTTATTGATTTGGTGGAAGTGTAATGAGTGGAAGAGGGACACAGAAGAAGAGCCTCAGTCCTTCCTTGCGAATGGTGGAAAGGTGAGGGTGACAGTGGAGAAGGGGTCAGAAAGAATGGTGAAAAGCGGAGAGTAGTGGAATTGAATCAGAGACCTGGAGACATAGGTGTCATATAGGCAAATACAGGTGAGGAAAGAAGAAATTTGAATGGGGCAGAGGGTCGGAGGGTGAGGTTTATGGGTGGTGGGGTGACTTGGCTTTCCACACAAACAACTTAAATTCTAGTATGGATGGATACATAGGAAACCTATGGGGAACTGTAGACAGGTCAAATGGCTAGAGAAGGGATAATGTGGAGGTAATGGGAAATGACACATGAAAAATATTCCAGGTTAAGAAAAGCCTCATATGGCCTACAGAGAAAACCAGACCTTATCCTAGAAGCAATGAGAAGTTGCCAAATACTTTAAATTAGAGTGGTGGATCAGTTATAGATGTTATAGAAAATTAGATGTTATAGAAAATTAGAGTTATAGATGTTATAGAAAAATCATTCTGGTGGCAGTGGACAGAGAAGATGAATTGAAGACTAGTTAGGATGGTATTACTATAATGCAGGTTCTCAGAGGCAAAGGCAGTCTAGGGTCCAGGCAAATAGCACAAATAAGCGAAATGGGCCAAGTTCAGAAACTGGAAAACTTGGACTTAGTGACTAAGTAAATACAAGGAGCAGTCACCACTCAGCTCCAGCCAGTTGTTGCCCTTTGGGAAAGCAAAGACACCCCACCACACACATACACACACCCTGTTGCACATTCATTATTTGCTTTTGGCTCTCAGATGGGTGTCAAATGTTTTTTAAAACATGAACAGGTCAACACTCTACTGACCAGACAAAATAAATCTTTGGGCCAGATAAAATCTAAGCCAGTATATCACTGAAATATGTTCTTTTGAACAACGATCTTTGAAAAATGAGTTCTGTGGTCAAATAAATTAGAAGCAATTGGAACTTGACAAAACTGATTTTAAAATTCACAAGGAAAAGAAAATGTGCAAGAATTAGCCAAGACACTTTTGTAGAAGAACAAAGATGAAGAAACTTGCCCTACTAGATATCAAACCATATTATAAATCTATGGTAATTAAAATAGTGTGGTGCTAGCACAGGAATGAACAAATAAATTAATAGCATAGAATGGATATTTCAGAAACAGTATCATGTATAAATGAAAATGTATGATAAAGGTAGCATTTTAAATGAGTTGAGGAATGATGGATCATTTAATAAATGGTGCTGGGGGAATTAGCTATCAACTGAGCAAAAACAATATTAGATTCTAACTCATGCCACTGGCAAAAAAAATAAAAGATGAATTAAATAACTAATTGTAAAAAATAAAGTGATAAATAGAAGGAAATGGAGAAAACATGTTTATGATGTTGGATAACAGAAGGCCCTCTTAATGACATAAAATGCAAGAAACAAATTTGACTTGATCAAAATTTTTTAAAAATTTGGACAGCAAAAGCCATCATAAACAGTATTAAAAGACAAGCTACTATCTAGGAGAAAACATGCAACATATAACAGGACAAATATCTATAACATGGAAATAACTCCTCCCAATGAATGAGAAAGAGACAAACAATCCATTATAAATTAGTCAAAAGATATGAACAGGCAGCCCCCTGAAGAGGAATTATAATTAGTCAATAAACATATGAAAGTATGCTTAATATGAATATGAAAATATGCTTAATCACATTACAATCAGATAAATGAAAATTAGAAATGTGAGAAAGTTCTTCCCCTCACTAAATTGGCAAAATTACGATTTGGTAATGTAAGAATAAGTGACAGAATGAGCAAACAGCAACTCTTCAGTTACAGATGTGAACATACATTGCTATGGCTGCTTTCGAGGACATCACTGTCAGTATCTACCAAAACTGAGAGTATACTTGCTCCAAGTTCCAGAAATTTCACTTCAGAGCGTCCACTTGTAGAGAAATAGTAAAGGCTGTTGTCCCTTCTAGCATTATTTGCAATGGCAAGAAACCGGAAAGAATGCAAATGTTCATCAGAAGAGGACTGGTTAAATAAGGTATATATTTCTACTGTGAAATGCTATACAGACTTAGAGTATAAAAGAATGTGATGGGTCTACTGATGTGATAAGACATATTACTGAGTAAACAAAATAGGTCACCCAACAATACAGAGAGTATTAAACCAGTTATTTAAAAAGGGAAAAGGACATAAAACAGTTCTATATGTAATAAAGCCTGGAAGTTCTGCAAAAGGAATAACGGGGATTCACTCTGGTGAAAGTTTGAGGTTCGTCGAGGGCAATTATGTCCAAGGGAGACTTAATTTTATATGTAATTGAAATTTTTAATAAGCTTGTATTCATGCATTTATGAATTACTTGTATAATCAAAAATAAATAAAATATTCTCAATGATGGGAGAAACTTGAGCTTCTTATTTTCTAAGAAGGAAGCAATCAGTAGAAAGGAAGGAGTCAAAAATACGGGAGAGGAGTTATTTGATGGAGAGAGGTCCCCAGGGAGGTAGGAGAGACTACAGTCTAGAATTTAGCTGGAAGCGATTAGCTTTGGATGGGAGGAGGAGGAACACGACTAATAGAGATAAATTTATATATGTTGGGGTGGAGATTGGGAGGGGAGAGAGGAGCTGAAAAATTTCCTGTATGACGACCTCTATATTCATTTCTAAGTAGCAGCATGTCCCCCACGACCCTTGGGTCCTGTCATCCTCACTGTGGATATCAGTGAATTCCTCCACCTGTTCACCTGAAGCACGTTTAATGTTATTAATATCTCATTACTATTAGCCTCTTTCTTCTCGTCACCTTTGTAAAGAATAGCTTGTTACAGCCATTGCATATGCTCCCACAAGTCCTGCAATCCTACGCTGAGAGCAACAAGGTCATAATAATGGGCCACATCAAGGAACCAATTCCTCTTGTTTGAAAGAACCTGGAGAATTGCTTTCAAATGGCTTGTTTAATTCTAGTGTATCCCATTTTGTACTCAAGAGTATTTCTTTTTCCGGTGCATCCAGAGGTCCCTGTACCAGCTTTCTCCCTGGGGAGGTCTATAAAATCAACCCCCTCCCACCAGCATTCTCTGGAATTTCTTCTTTTGCAGTCTCACAAAGCCGTCTGTTGTTCCTCTTTAACAGTCAGCTAACTGTGAAGTTAGGGAGAAGTGGTTCTGCCCTTCTCTCGCCTTTAGATTTTAAGAGCCTTCTAGCCACCCGGGGGCTTACCTTTTATGTAAAATATATTTAGCACCTCATTACAAGTTACAATCCCTTTGTGATCCTTGGGTTCCAGATAGGGAATTGAAAAGAGTTTTTAGATATCAGGCATCAAAGGAAATTGAGGAGAACATCTGAGTCCTTTCTTCTTCTGCTCTTAAACTTCTGCCTTTCCTAGAGGCTGTCCCCGAAGTCACTGGTACTTTCTCCCTTTGATAGCTGCCCTCAGGAGGAAAACCCTAAAAAGATTAGACATTCTTTTCTATCTCCTATGCTATTAATGCCATTACGAGCATGCTGATGTCAAAGGCACGTCTTTTGCTTCTCTCTCAATGGGTGACACAGACATTAATGTTGTTATTATTTTTCTGTCCTAACTTTAGCCATCCTAGTTAGTGGTAAGTGTTCTAAAACAGTGCTTTTCAGGATTTTACTGTATAATTAATGAAAATCAAAGTACTCAAGATGAAAAGACTATAGATCTGCACTACATTCATACATATAAGATGCTTACTACATGTGGTGTGAGCCACAAAGGTGTGGTTTTAAGATGAGCAATGAAAATGAAAAGTATTAGAATATACTATTATAATACTATAATTTTTATACTATTACCTATTAGAATAGGTAGTTTAGTTGTATACAACTTAATCTGTCACCTTAATCTTCATGTTTCTGTTATGATTAGCCCTCACTTTAAAAAAAAAATGAAGCCAGTAAATGTAATCTCTAAGACTTTTATGTTATTTTTTTCCTATGAACTTCTGAGTGAAGCAACTTTGAGATGAATATTTAACTGGATAAGATTCTAATGAATACACTGGATCATTAAGTTTTAAAAAAAGATGGTCAGATTCATTTTATAACTTAATTAGGTAGTAGAAAGAATATTATATTTGGAATTAGGTAGACCTTAATTTTGGTCTTATCACTTACTAAGTGTGACCTTGATCTAGTTAACTTCTTAAAGCTCGGTTTTTTTCATCTTAAAGTGGGGATAATAGAGAAGTCTCAGGAGAAATTCTATAGAGAATGAAAGAGGAGAAATATGTTTGCGAGGAAAAATAATGAGTTAAGTTTTTATCAAATTAAATTTGCAGTGCTGCAGAAAAATTTAGATATGTAAATTTTTATCGACTGCTTTAAGACTAGAGAGTTTTTAGTTTATTAAGACCATGTTAATAGCACTTGGTAAGATAGTATCTCAACTATACTATCCATAAACTAATAGCAGGATATGTTTCTCACAAAAGGCTGTGAACACTGTTTCCTCCTGTTCTCTTCACGTCTCTTCCCACAGTGGCTCCTAAAAGGCCCCTCATAGGATGACGTCTCAGCCAACACTGGCCTGCCCACCTCTGCTCTCATGCCCCTCTAGTGACCACTACTCACCCGTTGGCCACCACCCACCTGTATCAACCCTTCAGTGACTTTCCATGGCCTGCAGGACGAGCTTGACATTACTCAGCTGAACTGTCAGCTCAGTACTGGTCTGGCCCATACCTTCTGCCTTGTTTTCTGTTCCTTTCCCCAAATTCCTTTATGAGTGATCCCAATCAGTTCATATCTTTCTGCTTCAGACTCTCAGCTCGTCTATCTCATTAGATTCTTGTATATGCATGATATAACCAAAACTATGGTGAAGAGTGATTAGCAACTTCATGAGATGCATTTTTATTTACCTTTCTGTTCCCAAGGGCAAATTACCCCCCTTGATTATTTTTTTCCTACAATTTGTTTATCCTTTCTCCATTTTTGGTATTTATTTGTTTTTATTTTTAACATCCTTTTTTTTTAACAGCTTTATTGGCGTATAATTGCTTTACAATGTTGTGTTAGTTTCTGCTGTATAACAAAGTGAATCAGCTATACATATACATATATCCCCATATCTCCTCCCTCTTGCGTCTCCCTCCCTCCCACCCTCCCTATCCCACCCCTCTAGGTGGTCACAAACCACCTAGCTGATCTCCCTGTGCTATGCGGCTGCTTCCCACTAGCTATCTGTTTTACATTTGGTAGTGTATATATGTCAATGCCACTCTCTCACTTTGTCCCAGCTTACCCTTCCCCCTCCCCATGTCCTCAAGTCCATTCTCTACGTCTGCGCCTTTATTCCTGTTGTGCCACTAGGTGCTTCAGAACCAGTTTTTCTTTTTAGATTCCACATATATGTGTTAGCATACGGTATTTGTTTTTCTCCTTCTGACTTACTTCACTCTGTATGACAGACTCTAGGTCCATCCACCTCACTACAAATAACTCAATTTCATTTCTTTTATGGCTGAGTAATATTCCATTGTACATATGTGCCACATCTTCTTTATCCATTCATCTGTTGATGGACACTTAAGTTGCTTCCATGTCCTGGCTGTTGTAAATAGAGCTGCAATGAACATTGTGGTACATGACTCTTTTTGAATTACGGTTTTCTCAGGGTATATGCCCAGTAGTGGGATTGTTGCGTCATATGGTACTCCTGTTTTTAGTTTTTTAAGGAACTTCCATACTGTTCTCTACAGTGGCTGTATCAATTTACATTCCCATCAACAGTGTAACAGGGTTCCCTTTTCTCCATACCCTCTCCAGCATTTATTGTTTGTAGATTTTTTGATGATGGCCACTATGACCGATGTGAGGTGATACCTCATTGTAGTTTTGATTTGCATTTCTCTAATGATTAGTGATGTTGAGAATCCTTTCATGGGTTTGTTGGCAATCTCTGTATATCTTCTTTGGAGAAATGTCTATTTAGGCCTTCTGCCCATTTTTGGATTGGGTTGTTTGTTTTTTTCATATTGAGCTGCATGAGCTGCTTGTATATTTTGGAGGTTAATCCTTTGTCAGTTGCTATGTTTGCAAGTATTTTCTCGCATTCTGAGGGTTGTCTTTTCATCTTGTTTATGGTTTCCTTTGCTGTGCAAAAGCTTTTAAGTTTCATTAGGTCCCATTTGTTTATCTTCGTTTTTATTTCCATTTCTCTAGGAGGTGGGTCAAAAAGGATCTTGCTGTGATTTCTGTCATAGAGTGTTCTGCCTATGTTTTCCTCTAAGAGTTTGATAGTATCTGGCCTTACATTTAGGTCTTTAATCCATTTTGAGTTTATTTTTGTGTATGGTGTTAGGGAGTGTTCCGATTTCACTCTTTTACATGTAGCTGTCCAGTTTTCCCAGCACCACTTATTGAAGAGGCTCTCTTTTCTCCATTATGTATTCTTGCCTCTGTTATCAAAGATAAGGTGACCATATGTGCATGGGTTTATCTTTGGGCTTTCTATTCTGTTACACTGATCTGTATTTCTGTTTTTGTGCCAGTACCCTACTGTCTTGATTAGTGTAGCTTTGTAGTATAGCCTGAAATCAGGGAGCCGGATTCCTCCAGCTCTGTTTTTCTTTCTCAGGATTGCTTTGGCTATTAGGGGTCTTTTGTGTTTCCATACAAATTGTGAAATGTTTTGTTCTAGTTCTGTGAAAAATGCCATTGGTAGTTTGATAGGGATTACTTTGAATCTGTAGATTGCTTTGGGTAGTATAGTCATTTTCACAATGTTGATTCTTCCAATCCAAGAACATGGTCTATCTCTCCATCTGTTTGGATCATCTTTAATTTCTTTCATCAGTGTCTTATAGTTTTCTGCATACAGGTCTTTTGTCTCCTTAGGTAGGTTTATCCCCTGGTATTTTATTCTTTTTGTTGCAGTGGTAAATGGGAGTGTTTTCTTAACTTCTCTTTCAGATTTTTCATCGTTAGTATATAGGAATGCAAGAGTTTTCTGTACATTAATATTGTATCCCACGACTTTAGCAAATTCATTGATTAGCTCTAGTAGTTTTCTGGTGGCATCTTTAGGATTCTCTGTGTATAGTATCATGTCATCTGCAAACAGTGACAGTTTTACTTCTTCTCTTATTTGGATTCCTTTTGTTTCTTCTGATTGCTGTGGCTAAAACTTCCAAAACTATGTTGAATAATATTGGTGAGAGTGGGCACCCTTGTCTTGTTCCTGATCTTAGTGGAAATGCTTTCAGTTTTTCACCATTGAGAACGATGTTTGCTGTGGGTTTGTCATATATGGCCTTTATTGTGTTGAGGTAAGTTCTGTCTACACCTACTTTCTGGAGAGTTTTTATCATAAATGGGTGTTGAATTTTGTTGAAAGCTTTTTCTACATCTATTGAGATTATCATATCACTTTTATTCTTCAATTTCATAATATGGTGTATCATATTGATTGATTTTCGTAATTGAAGAATCCTTGCATTCCTGGGGTAAACCCCACTTCATCATGGTGTATGATCCTTTTAACGTGTTGTTGGATTCTGTTTGCTAGTATTTTGTTGAGGATTTTTGCATGTCCATGTCCATCAGTGATATTGGTCTGTAGTTTTCTTTTTTTGTGACATCTTTGTCTGGTTTTGGTGTCAAGGTGATGGTGGCCTCATAGAATGAGTTTGGGAGTGTCCCTCCCTCTGCTATATTTTGGAAGAGTTAGAGAAGAGTTGGTCTTAGCGCTTCTCTGAATGTTTGCTAGAATTCGCCTGTGAGGCCATCTGGTCCTGGGCTTTTGTTGGAAGATTTTTAATCACAGTCTCAATTTCAGTGCTTGTGATTGGTCTGTTTATATTTTCTATTTCTTCCTGGTTCAGGCTCAGAATTTTGTACTTTTCTAAGAATTTGTCCATTTCTTCCAGGTTGTCCATTTTATTGGCATATAGTTGCTTGTAGTAATCTCTCATGATCCTTTGCATTTCTGTCATGATCCTTTGCAGTGTCACTTGTTACTTCTCCTTTTTCATTTCTAATTCTGTTGATTTGAGTCTTCTCCCTTTTTTTCTTGATGAGTCTGGCGAATGGTTTATCAATTTTTTTTATCTTCTCAAAGAACCAGATTTTAGTTTTATTGATCTTTGCTATCGTTTCCTTCATTTCTTTTTCATTTATTTCTTATCTGGTCTTTGTCATTTATTTCTTACCTGGTCTTTGTCATTTCTTTCTTTCTGCTAACTTTGGGTTTTTTTCGTTCTTTCTCTGATTGCTTTAGGTGTAAAGTTAGGTTGTTTATTTGAGATGTTTCTTGTTTCTTGAGGATGGATTGTATTGCTATAAACTTCCCTCTTAGAACTGCTTTTGCTGCATCCCATAGGTTTTGGGCCGTCATGTTTTCATTGTCATTTGTTTCTAGGTATTTTTTTTATTTCCTCTTTGATTTCTTTAGTGATCTTTTGGTTATTTAGTAGCATATTATTTAGCCTCCTTGGGTGTATTTTTTACAGTTTTTTCCCTGTAATTGATATCAAGTCTCATAGCGTTGTGGTTCTAAAAGATACTTGATACAATTTCAATTTTCTTAAATTTACCAATGCTTTATATGTGACCCAAGATATGATCTATCCTGGAGAATGTTCCATGAGCACTTGAGAAGCAAGTGTATTCTGTTGTTTTTGGATGGAATGTCCTATAAATATCAATTAAGTCCATCTTCTTTACTGTGTCATTTAAAGCTTGTGTTTCCTTATTTATTTTCATTTTGGTTGATCTGTCCATTGGTGAAAGTGGGGTGTTAAAGTCCCCTACTATTATCGTGTTACTGTCGATGTCCCCTTTTATGGCTCTTAGCATTACGTTTTGATAGTTTGATTAATATGTGTCTTGGCATGTTTCTCCTTGGATTTATCCTGTCTGGGACTCTCTGTGCTTCCTGGACTTGATTGACAATTTCCTTTCCCATGTTAGGGAAGTTTTCAGCTATAATCTCTTCAAATATTTTCTCGGTCCCTCTCCTTTTCTCTTCTTCTGGGACCCCTATAATTCGAATGTTGCTGCATTTAATGTTGTCCCATAGGTCTCTGAGACTGTCCTCAATTCCTTTGATTCTTTTTTCTTTATTCTGCTCTTCAGTAGTTATTTCCCCTGTTTTATCTTCCCGGTCACTCATCTGTTCTTCTGCCTCAGTTATTCTGCTGTTGATTCCTTCTAGCGAACTTTTAATTTTATTTATTGTGTTGTTCATCATTGTTTGTTTGCTCTTTAGTTCTTCTAGGTCCTTGTTAAACATTTCTTGTATTTTCTCCATTCTATTTCTCAGATTTTGGATCATCTTTACTACTATTATTCTGAATTCTTTTTCAGGTAGACTGCCTATTTCCTCTTCATTTGTTTGGTCTGGTGGGTTTTTACCTTGCTCCTTCGTCTGCTGCGTGTTTATCTGTCTTCTCATTTTGCTTAACTTACTGTGTTTGGGGTCTCCTTTTCACAGGCTGCAGGTCTGCAATTCCCATTGTTTTTGGTGTCTGCCCCCAGTGGGTAAGGTTGGTTCAGTGGGTTGTGTAGGCTTCCTGGTGCAGGGGACTGGTGCCTGTGTTCTGGTGGATGAGGCTGGATCTTGTCTTTCTGGTGGGCAGGACCACGTCCGGTGTTGTGTTTTGGGTTGTCTGTGAACTTATTATGATTTTAGGCAGCCTCTCCACTAATGGGTGGGGTTGTGTTCCTGTCTTGCTAGTTGTTTGGCATGGGGTGTCCAGCACTGGAGCTTGCTGGTTGTTCAGTGGAGGTGCATCTTAGTGTTGAGACAGAGACCTCTGGGAGAGCTCTTGCCGATTGATATTACATGGGGCTGGGAGATCTCCAGTTGTCCAATGTCCTGAACTTGGCTCTCTCACCTCATAGGCTCAGACCTGACACCCGACCAGAGCACCAAGACCCTGTCAGCCACACGGCCAGGTACATGGGGAGTTTCTTGCCTTTTGGGTAGTCTGAGGTCTTCTGCTAGTATTCAGTAGGTGTTCTGTAGGAGTTGTTCCGCTTGTAGATGTACTTTTGATGTATTTGTTGGGAGGAAGGTGATATCCACATCTTACTCCTCTGCCATCTTGAAGGTTCTCCCCCCCCTTGATTATTGTCCATCGAAATCAAAGTGCGTTTAAATTTTCCCAAGAATGTGAAAAATGTCTTCCATTTCACACAAAATTGACATCAAGTTAGAAGATCTTATTTAGTTCTTATTTAATCTTGAGATTGAAAGTTTAGAGAAGAAAGCTTGTAACTCAAATATAAACTAGAGCTCCGTGTGATCCAATCTGTGTAGCGTGTCATTTTGAAGATACACAAACGTCAGGTTGTTTCCAGGCTCTCAAGCAAATGCAAAGGGTAGGAGAGTGCGTATTTAACGTGCTGCAAACATCTTTCACATCCTTTCTCCATTGCTGTTTCTCTCAGCATCCTCCACACTGATAGCAACCACCTGCTGTGTTCTGCCGCCACACTCGGTTCTCATTTTCCCACTCTCCACTCTCTTTCAGAACTCTTCAGATAACTCATCCCCACAATGTGGGCCCCTTTTTCCCTTCTTTTCTGTGCCTATATTCCCCACCTCTTAACCTACATTCATGGATTTCTGTTTCTACCTACTCAGACGGCTGGGGAGCCCAAACGCTTTGTTCAGTCTTGAGAGGAAAAGAATGGAGTCTCCAGGAAAATACAGTTTTCTCCCTTTGCCTTTCTAATGACAAATCCTTAAAGAGGAGTTTTTATAAATCCTTCATCTCTCTACAAACATATTTATAAATAAGTCACTTGGGGTTTTTAAAATTGTAGATGAATGTGTAAATTAGAAGATTATGTAGGCATAATATATGCACATCCTCATATATTTAAAGATACTTATCTTGCTAATTATTTTGCACTGTAAGGTTTTTCTTTCCCCTATAAATTCACATAGCACATAGTGCCAGGCTTTAATATAATATAATGGGTGCTTCAAAAATGTGGTTTATCAATTTACTGACAGAAAATTCAGTGTTACAATTTTAGGGAAAATTGTTTTCTATTCTCTTTTGTGTCCCTTCAAAATATACACAAAAAAATGAATTCAGACTTTATGCAAGATTCTGCTCAAATAAATTTCTGTAGACAATGGATTTTTCCACATTACTGTATAAAACTTTTGTTTCATTTTAGTTGCCTCTTTAGATGGTCATCTGAAAATGATTATGCATTTAATGAATCTAAGTGTTTATTCTCAAGGGTCACAGAAAAAATATCTGTCAGAAATGCTACAGTAAATGCATTTTTCATAATGTAAATAAGATAAAAATTTAGACTTCACTTTTTAATACAGTATACTGGACTTGAAACTAAAACATAGTTCAGAACTGGATTGTGTTCAGAAGGGGTCATTTTCTTCTATTGAAGTTTCATGCATTTCTGTTATGTTTCCAGATTTAAGCTGCTCATTATTAATACTGAGACAAAATGGTTCCTTCAGAAACTTGGGAAATAATAAACAACCTCAATTACAGAGCACTTTGGCCTGGATTTGGTCCATGAACTTATGGACATGAAGCCGTTTAGTGTGCTTAGATCTTGAGAATCCTTTCAAGGGAGTCTGTTTGGATTATGTACCCTGTGATGTGTTTGCCTCTTGCAAAGTTTAGTTTGAAGTAGTTGGGACAAGACTGTGAACAAATCCCTGAGAATCATAGAGCTGGAAAGAACCTAAAAAGGTCCTTTTTCTTAGCCCCTGTATCCAAGGAGAAGAATTTGCAAATCATTCAAGACAGACGGTTGCTGATCCTGCTTTTGTGACACATCCAAGAGTGGGAGTTCTGATTGTGCCAAAGGGACTGTTTGAGAAGAAAGCACCCAACATCCCTGTTCTCCCATCTAATTTAAAACTTATTCGATGTGAGCAATGATAGGAGAGATATCCAGTCTGTTTCTTGGGTGGTTGATGGTGTGAGGGGGTTTACCTATGACGTTGCAAAATCTGGAAGATTTGTTCATGCTCATACCATTCTTATATTTAGTTCAATTTAGTTTACTTAAAAAAAATCATAGTGTTAATCTCTTAACATTTATCTGAGTTACTTTATACCAGGGGTTGCAAAACTCAAAATTCCACAGAGGGAAGGCAGCTAATCTGAAATAAGCCAGTGAGGGGAATAGGGAGTGGTACTATCTGTGCCCAAATCGGAGAGCACCGGTCCTGTAGGATAAGAGCATTCAGATTAAATTTTGTTAAAAAAAGATAGTGCTGGACAAACAAAATGCTCAATTTTTTTTTTTTTGTGGTACGTGGGCCTCTCACTGTTGTGGCCTCTCCCGTTGCAGAGCACATGCTCCGGACGCACAGGCTCAGCGGCCATGGCTCATGGGCCCAGCCGCTCCGCGGCATGTGGGATCCTCCCAGACCGGGGCACAAACCCGTGTCCCCTGCATCGGCAGGCGGACTCTCAACCACTGCGCCACCAGGGAAGCCCCAAAATGCTCTTTTGACTGAATCTGGCCTATGAGTTTCTTTTTTGTGACCCTAGTCCAATAACCAGTGTTCCCATAGACACTTACAAAAAGCTTTAAATAATGATCCCAAGTGTATGAATTACCACTTAATCTACATTTGCAGTTTTATTTTTCTGACAAAAACACATTTTGAATGTGTAGGTTGTTTTTAATCTAGATATCCTTGCCTTGGATATTCCTTTCCAAAAAATAACTAGTGGTTGATTTAGGTCAACTAAGGTTAGCCATGTAACCCACTTTATTTTTCTTACTAGGATTTACAGCTAGATCAATACATCATAAAAGTGGATCTCTCAAGACCTTAGAATGATCTTGCCAGAGCGTGCTTTTAGAAGGACGATGTCTAAACCAAGGGAAACTAAACTTATATGCCTTTAACCAGTACATCCATGTTACATATCTGAAGGGGGCATGATTCAGCATAGTCTACATGAATGACAGCACTGTGCCCCTCTGGGGGAGTGATGGCATTCACAGGGACCACACTGTGGCTGGCACTCCATTATCGTACAGAGATGCAGCCCTGCCTTCAGGTCTAGGCTAGTATCATACATTTGGGAAGCAACTGAGTCTAAGACAACAGGGAGTTTAGGGGACTGTGGCAAACGGGAGAACGCATGTCCCACATAAGCATTCTTGTAGGCAAGATTCATTGCCAGCTTGAGATCTCTGGTGTAAACCAAGGTACGAAAGATGTTTTGCAGGTCGCTCCAGAAACTTTGTATTAGTTAGGACTCTTTTGTTTACATAAAATAGAATCCCATCTCAAAGAAAAGAGAGGCTTTCTTGGCTCACATAACTGGGTTAGCTCAGAGAATTGAAGGGGGTGCTGCAAAAATCAGGGTCATTGCTACTTGAACTAGGTACTTGACAAGGCTAAGATTCCTTCCCCACCCATCTGACCCATGCTTGGTTCTGCTTCTTCCCGGTGCAGAAAGACAGGGGAGATGGCCCCTGGCAGCCATGGTTCAAGGACCCCAGCAAAAAGGAAGCTTTTTTCCTCTCAAAATTCATATGGGAGGGATTCTTATTTGCTCTGCTTGAGGCATGTCATCAGCCTCTTAGAAGAATAACTGTTACAGACAGGGCAGGAGTTGGGGGGGACCATGGTGGAATGAGGTGGTGTGATTGGCCAGGCCTGAGTTATAAGCCCTGCACACTTGCCTGTTCCTCATGAGCTTGAAGAATGGAATGGAGTGGGTGAAGGGTTTATTATCAGAAGAAGAGGGACTAAGAAAGCTTGCTGGGCAGAACAATTTAGCTCTCCAGTCTACTGCCTTCTCAAGTTTCCCTGAAGCGTAGGTTGCCCTCACTATTTTTTTCTACCTCTTTCCCCTTGATAGCAAAGGGAATGCCCCATGACCAAAATTTGCTGGAAATTTTACAAATTACGGGTTCGCTTGGCTTAACAGATGGGAAGATTATTTTTATTTATGGCAAAATTGAGTCATGTTAATTGTGTTAATTATGAGTTGCTACTGTCTTGGGTTCAAATTCCTCTTAAAAATTCAAGCTGCTGAATTATGCTCTCAGAAATATTCTGAAAGTGAAACAAGTAAGAGTCACTTATCATATTCTCTGTAAAAGACAATTGGCTGCACCAAAGAGCTGCTTGAGGCTACTTCTGAGGGACTTTATTCTAGAAGAAGGGCTGCAGTGGACAGAAATGAAGTGTTCTGAAAATTAAAACCAAATAAAAATTAGTGAATTTCAGCTACTGGGGCTCTTAGAACTGGGTGAAAGGCAAGATGAAGTAATAAGGTAGCTATGTATTTACAATAGGGACCTTAATTTTGATAATTCTGGTCCAGATTAGTCTTATTGATGTAAAGATTTTTAGTCAAATTAAACATACTGTATAGTATAATATCTGTTTGCTTAAAAAATTCTGCTCTTAGTACTAACTAGTTTATTTGTGTTTTCTGGTGAACTAATTTGATTCGTTCTGATAAAAAGTTTTTAAAATTATAAGTAATGTATTTCTCTGTATTTTATTAATTTTTCTAAGTCTCAACTGCATGATCTTTTAAGGTACTACCTCACTTGCCTCTCTCCCCTCAAAAATAAAGGCAGCCCCACCCAGATATGATTCCATCCTGCTCCTGAATCAAACAGCTGTTTAAGTATAGTTCAGATATCTGTTTTCCAGAAATACCTTAGAAGGATTCTTCTATTGAACAAAAAGTAGTTAGAAAACTGCTAATGACACCAATTATAAAATCCGTGATCCTATTACTTTGTTGTTGTTTTCAAATCTGCTTAGCTTTTCAAATTTGAGGGACTATAATATCATTTGTTTGGTTTAGTGAACTAAATTCTCATCACAGTAATAATTTGTTGTTGATTGCTTTGATTTAGATGTTGTATAAGGAGCTTTCTAAAGCCTTCTCATCTAGTTAAACAAAATAAAGTCTCACTTTATGCAGATACTTCTAGAAGGTTTCTTCTACTTGCAGTTAAACAAATAAAGAGTAATAAAAGTGAAAAACTAAAATGGTTTGTATTTTTTCTAGTATGTAAATGTGATGTGTGTGGAATAATACTCCAGTTTATAATCTGCAAGAGGCCTGAAGCTTTATTTTTGTTTTATTCATGCAAATACTGAAAGATAAGAAATGACAAAATATCTTAGCTTTGTAATTTAAATTTCTAGGGAAAAATGCGTTTTTCAAAAGGGAAGAGAGGGTTTCTACAATGGAGCTTTCATCTGATATCAAACTTTGGTTTATAAAGCATTGATTTATTTACATAAATCAGAACTGTCTCTAGCTAGGATGATTTAGGCAGTAACCTCCATTGTTGGTTTTAGGAAGTTCTGAAATATTTCTTAACAAAAATATGTATCCCATTGTTCATTGCTGAAATTCATCATTTGCTTTTCATTACTTTTATTAGTTATTACTTTCTCTTTCTGTCTTTTAAAAATACTACTACTGTTGGGAATGTAAATTGGTGCTGTCACTGTGGAAAACATGGAGGTTCCTTAAAAAACTAAAAATAGAGTTACCGTATGATCCAGCAATCCCACACCTGGGCATACATCTGGAGAAAACTCTAATTTGAAAAGATACATGCACCCCAGTGTTCATTGCAGCACTATTTACAATAGCCTAGATGTGGAAGCAACCTAAATGTCCTTCGACAGATGAATGAATAAAGAAGATGTGGTATATATATACAATGGAATACTACTCAGCCATAAAAAAGAATGAAATAATGCTATTTGCAGCAACCTGAATGGACCTGTGGATTATCATACTAACTGAAATAAGTCAGACAGAGAAAGACAAATATCATATGATATCACTTATTTGCGGAATCTAAAATAGAATAGTAATGGACTTATTTACAAAACAGAAACAAACTCACAGACATAGAAAACAAACTTATGGTTATCAAAGGGGGAAGGGGGTGAGGAATAAATTAGGAGTTTAGGATTAGCAGATACAAGCTACTACATATAAGACAGATGAACAACAAGGTCCTACTGTATAGCACAGGGAACTATATTCACAATCTTGTAATAACCTATAATGGAAAAGAATAACTGAATCACTTTGCTGTACACCTGAAAGTAACATGACATTGTAAATTAACTATACTTCAATTAAAAAAGAAGAGTAAGAGACACCAAGAAAAATAAAATAAAACAAAAAATCACATATGCAAATAGAGAATTCTATAGCTTCAAACTCATTCTTCAAAAATTAAGAAGAAATTAAGGCATTCCCAGGTAAACATAAACCAAGAGAATTTGTCACTCACAAACTAGACAGTGCATTTAAGCAAGAAATGAAATAAAAGATATCTAGATTGGAAATGAAGAAGTAAAAGTATCTCTATTTGCAGATGACATAATTGTGTATATAAGAAAATCTTGAGGAATCCACCATAAAATGATTATAAGTAATAAACACATTCAGCAAGTTTGCAGGATATAACGTCTATGTAAAAAAATCCCTTGTATTTCCACACAGTAGCAATGACCAATCTGAAAACAAAATTAAAATATAAATATTAGGAGAAACTTGTTAATTTCTGCAAAGAAAGATGTCCAAAGTAGTCTTTTGGCATTTTGAATACGTTGTTCCATTGCCTTCTGGCCTCCATCATTCCTGTTGAAAAATCCATCGTTAATCTTACTGAAGATTCCTTGTAGGTAATCAGTCACTTCTCTTTTGCTACATTTAAGGTTTGCTTTGTCTTTAGACAGTTTGATTATGACATGTCTAGACTTGGATACCTTTGAGTTTGTCCTACGTGGAGTATACTGAGATTCTTTTTTTTTTGCGGTACACGGGCCTCTCACTGTTGTGGCCTCTCCCGTTGCAGAGCACAGGTCCAGATGCGCAGGCTCAGCGGCCATGGCTCACGGGCCCAGCCGCTCCGCAACATGTGAGATCTTCCCAGACCGGGGCATGAACCCGTGTCCCCTGCATCGGCAGGCGGACTCTCAACCACTGCACCACCAGGGAAGCCCCTATACTGAGATTCTTTGAAATATATTATAGATTAATGTTTCCCATCAAATTTGGGAAGTTTAGAGCCATTATTTTTTTAAATATTTCTCCCCTCTCCATCTGGGACTCCCATTATGCGTATGTTGATCTCTTAAGTTTCTGTTTATTTTTCTTCATTCTTTTTAATTTCTTTTCCTCAGACTGGATAATCTCAATTGACCTACCCTGCAGTTCACTGACTCTTTCTTGTATTAAGTCAAATATGCTGTTCTAGTGAATTAAAAAAAATTTTTTTTGGTTATCTTAATTTTCAACTCCAGAATTTCTACTGGTTCTTTCTTTTTTTTCTTTTTTTTTTTTGCGGTACGCGGGCCTCTCACTGCTGTGGCCTCTCCCATTGCGGAGCACAGGCTCCAGACGCGCAGGCTCCACGGCCATGGCTCATGGGCCCAGCCACTCTGCAGCATGTGGGATCTTCCCGGACTGGAGCACGAACCCGTGTCCCCTGCATCGGCAGGCGGACTCTCAACCACTGTGCCACCAGGGAAGCCCTACTGGTTCTTTTTTAAAAAATTATTTTTATTAATATTCTTTTTTATGTGAGATCTTATTCTCATACTTCTTTAATTCTCTAAACATGCTTTACTTTTGTTCTCTGAACATATTTATAATAAATAAATTATTTAACTAGTTAGTGAGCCATAGTCTGGGCTTCCTCCAGGACTGTTTCTATTAAACATTTTATTTCTTGTGTATGCGAAATACTTTCCTATTTCTTTGTGTGTCTCAAAACTTTTTTGTTGGAAAACTGGGCGTTTTAAGTAATATAATATGTCAGTTCTGAAAATCACATGCCTACTCTCCCCAGGGTTTGTTATTGTTGTTTGTTATTGTTGTTGCTGCTGCTGGTTTGTTTAGTGAATGTTCTAGACTAATTCTGTAAAGTCTGTATTCTTTGTTGTATGCAGCCTCTGAAATCCCTGCTCAGTTGCTTGGTCATCAGCTAATGATTGGACAGAGATTTCCATAAATGCCTTGAACCAGTTTCCAAGCTTTTGATGAAGGACTCTGTGTATGTGTTGGGGCACCCCTTCAATGCTCTAGAAATTGATAACTCTGCCTTAGCCTTCATTTTATGCTTGTGCAGAGCCTCAAGGTCAGCCAGAAGTGAGATATAATGACCTTCTCAGGTCTTCCCTGGGCATGCACATAGCCCTGCATTGTGTATGTGTCCCTCTAGAGCCCCAGGAATATATCATAACTTTTCAAACCCCCTCATAGACATATCATTCCACAGATGTTTATTGTAAGATTTTGTTCACCGTCTTGTTTGCCTCCTAGCATTGCAGGTTAGGGCAACTGTAATATTAGACACTTAACACTGATTTTTTTTTTGTTTTTCAGTAAACACCATGCGGAGAGGCTCTTTGCACTGAGTAAACTCTGAGTCAGGTCAGACAATGATAAGTGCTCAGAGTGGGGCTTTTCCAGGTAGCTTCCAGACAGATCAGAGAAGTACATTTCTTTGGGCTTTTTGGGGAGCTCCAAACCCAATTGTTGCTAGTCTCCTGGTTGCTAGTTTGCACAGTCACACTTACTGTGGTTGCAAGGCTATTGTCTTTCAAGGCTACAGTGGAGTTGGGAATGATTAGGTTAAAATATCATAAAGCTCACTGTTTATACTGATACTCAGCCATTTTTCTTGACTAAGCACTCCTTGGACTGTTGTGAGCCTTTGGATAACTTCTAGGGTTTTAAAAAATTTGATTTTTACTATATTTGCCACTGTTCCCATTGTTCTTGTGGAGAAGTAAATTTTAAAGGTCCTTATCCCACCATCTTTATTTTTAATTAGTATTTTCCCTTAAGACAAATGAGACTGGAAGCATATGAAATTTCCCAGTGCCCAATGGAGAGGGGGCAGATTGAGTTTGGATGAGGAGGCTGTACAGAAAGGAACTGGAGACAAATTTTGCGCATTTACATTTCTTTGTTTAGTTTTTTATTGTAGCAATGTAATACAGAAATAGCCATAGAGTATATATAGGCGGAACTTACATTTAAAAATCTTTATATAGCATTCTATGAAGCTTTGCCATTTGGTTTTCTGTTGCACTGAAGATGGGGGGAGAGTGAGCACATATTAGAGGATAGTATATTAAGACAACTGGTAGAAAGAGAGAATATTTAAGTTAAAAAAGTAGATATAACAATCACCAGGTGCCAGTGGAGCACACTGCAGTACTCACTTTTCATAGGCTGTCGCTAAATCAAAATGAAAATGCTAATTTGTTCTCTGTATCCTTTGCTTTTCAAAACAAGAATGCCTAATATATTTTAGAAGGTTTTCTATCAAAAAACAATAAAATGTTTAATGTTTGATACTTAAAGTCATAGACTTCATTTACCTAGAGCATTTATGGCTAAGAAATTTATATTCAAATGACATTGCTAATGGGATAGTGCTATATAACTGGTGACAAATTCTGTTGAGCAGAAATATTCTATAATAATCCAGCTCCCATAGCCCAAGGCTCCAGACTGGCCATAGCACCAGGCTGGTTCCTGTGAACCAGCCTCCAAGCCAGCTCCTGTGAACTCAGGCTCCCAATCCACCCCTGCTCTTGACTGGACCCAGATGCCAGACCAACCCCAGTGATTCCCAGTGCCTGGTCAGCCCCTGTGGACACAGGATCCAAGTTCACCCATGCAGGCATGACATCACCAAAGGAAATTGGTAAAGCTCCAATGACCGGCCCTAAAGAAATAGAGATCTATGTACTTTCTGACAAAGCATTCAGAATAACCTGCTTAAAGAAATGTGGTGAAATACAAGAAAACAAAGATAGACAACTAAATGAAATTAGGAAAACAATGCATGAACAAAATAGGAAGTTCAACAAAGAAATAGAAACCATTAAAAAAAACAAACGAAATCCTAGGGTCAATGAGTACAATAACTGAATTGAAGGTTCATTAGAAAGCTTCCATAGCAGATTCAACCAAGCAGAAGCAAGAATTGATTAACTAGAAAAAAAGTCATTTGAAATCATCCAGTTAGAGGAGCAAAAAGAAAAAAGAATGAAAAAGAGTGAAGAAAACCTACATGAAGTATGGGATACCATTAAAAGAATCTACTCATTATTAAAGTCCCAGAAGGAGAAGAGAGGGATAAAAAAAAGGTGCAGAAAGCTTATTTAAAGAAATAATGGCTAAGAATTCTCAAATCTGGGGAAAGATTTGGACATCCATGTTCCTGGAGCTAATAGGTCACCCCAGAATTTCAGACCAAAATGGTCTTATCCAAGACATATTAAAATAAAACTGTCTAAAATCAAAGACAAAGAGAAAAATTTAAAAGCACCAAGAAAAAAAAATCCTCACAATAAGGGAAACCCCATAAGGCTATCAGCAGATTCCTCAGCATAAACTTTGCAGCCCAGGAGAGAGTGGAATGATATATAAAAGTGCTGAAAGAAGAAAAGAAAAAATCCTGCCAACCAAGAATACTTCACTGGCAAAGTTGTCTTTCAGAAATGAGGGAGAGATACTTTCCCAAACAAACAAAAGCTGATGGAATTTATCACCACTAGACCTGCCTTACAAGAAATGCTGAAAGGAGTTCTTCAAGCTGAAAAGAAAAGACACTAATTAGCAACATGAAAACATATGAAAAGATAAAACATACTGGTAAAGGTAAGTATATAGTCAATTTCAGAACACTTTAATACTGTAATATGGTGATGTGTTAATTGTTTAACTCTAGTATAGAGTTTAAAATGCAAAAGTACTAAACATAACTATAGCTACAATATTTTGTTAATGAATACACAATATAAAAAGAGGTATTGTGATATCAAAAACAAAATATGGGGCAAGGAGTAAATGGGTAGAATTTTGGGTATGTGATCAAATGGGTATGTGATCAAAGTTAAGTTGTTATCAACTTAAAATAAGCTGTTATATCGTTAAGATGTTTTATGTAAGCCTCATAGTAACCAAAAAGCAAAAACTTATAGGATATACACAAAAGATAGAAAGGAGGGAATCAGAGCATACCACATGGAAAACCATCAATTCACAAGGAAAGACAGGAAAAGAGGAAGAAAGGGACAAAGGAACTACAAAGCAGCCAGAAAGCAATGAATAAGATGACATTATTAAATCCTTACCTATCAATAATTACTTTAAATGTTAATGGATTAAATTCTCCAGACAAAAGGCACAGAGTAGTTGAATGGATTAAAAAACAAGACCCAACTATATACTGCTGATAAGAGACTCATTTCAGTTTTAAGGACACATGTAGACCTCAAGTGAAGGGATGGAAAGATATATTTCACACACATGGAAACCAAAAGAAAGCAAGAGTGTTCTTATATCAGACAAAGTAGACTTTAAACCAATAAATGTAACATGAAACAAAGTTAATCATAATGATAAAAGAGTCAATTCATCATGAAGATATAATAATTGTAAATATATATGCATCCAACATCAGAGCACCTAAGCAAATGCTAACAGATCTGAAGGTATAAGTAGGCAATACAATAATAGTAGTGGAATTCAATACCTCTCTCTCAACAATGGATAGATAATCCAGATGGAAGATCAATAAGAAAACATTGGATGTGAACTATACGTTAAACCAAATGGACTTACCAGACCTATACAGAACATTCCTACCAACAGCAGCAGAATGCATTCTTCTCAAGCATACCTGGAACATTCTCCATGTGTGATAGATCATATATTAGGTCACCAAAAAACCTTAGAATATCTAAGAACATTAATTATACCAAATATCTTTTCCAACCACAATGGTATGAAACTAGAAATCAATAACAGGAGGAAAACTGGAAAATTCCCAAATGTGTGGAAATTAAACAACACACTCCTGAATAAACAAAGGGTCAAAGACGAAATCAAAAGAGGAATCTAAAAATAGCTTGAAAGAAACACACATGGAAACACAACACACTAAAACTTATGGGATGCAACAAAAGCAGTTCTAAGAGGGAAGTTTATAATTATAAATGCTTACATTAAGAAAAAGAAAGATTACAAATAACCTAACTTTAAAACTCAAGGAACTAGAAGAAGAAGAACAAACTAAGCCCAAAGTTAGAAGATGGAAGGAAATAGAGATCAGAGCAGAAATGAGCAAAATAGAAACCAGAAAGACAATAGAAAAAAACCAATGAAATGAAAAGTTGTTTTTTTAAAAAAGATAAACAAAATTGACAAACCTTTAGCTAGCCTAAGAGTAAAAGGTAGAATTCTCAAACAAAGTCAGAGATGAAAACAGAGACATAACAGCTGACATCACAGAAATACAAAGGATCATAAGAGACTACTGTGAACCTTAATATGCCAACAAGTTGAATAACCTAGAAAAACTTTTTTAGAAATATGCAGTGTAGCAAGATGGAATCATGAAGAAATAGAAACTTTGAACAGACCAATAACAGTAAAGAAATTGAATCAGTAATCAGAAACCTTTCAACAAAGAAAATCCTGGGACCAGATGGTTTCACTGGTGAATTCTACCAGATATTTAAAAATTATCACCTTTTCATCCTTTTCAAACTCTTCTAAAAAAATTAGAGAGGAGGGAACATTCCCAAATTCATTTTACAAGGCCAGCATTACACTGATAACAAGCCAGGCTAAGGACACCACAAAACTATGGACTAATATCCCTGTTGAATATAGATGCAAAACTTCTCAACAGAATACTAGAAAACTGAATTCAACAGCATATTAAAAGGATCATACACGATGTTCAAATAGGATTACCCCCGAAATGCAGGGATGATTCAACATATGCAAATCAATAAATGTGATACACCACAGTAATGGAATAAAAGATAAAAATCATTTGATCATCTCAATAGGTGCAGAAAAAGCATTTGACAGAATTCAACATTCTTTCAAGATAAAAACTCTCAACTAAATTGAGTATAAAAAGAATGTACCTCAACATAATAAATGCCATATATAATAAAACCACAGCTAACATCATACTCAATGGTGAAAGCTTTAAAGCTTTCCCACTAAAATCAGGAATAAGACAAGAGTGCCCACTTTTACCACTTCCATTCAACATAATACTGGAAGTCCAAGCCAGAGCAGTTAGGCAAGGAAAAGAAATAAAAGCCATCCATATTTGAGAGGAAGAAGTAAAATTGTCTCTGTTTGTAGATGATATGATCTTACATATAGAAAATCCTAAAGAATCTACCAAAAAACTGTTGGAACTAATCAACAAATTCCCTAAAGTTGCAGGATACAAAATGAAAGTACAGAGAGCAGTTGTGTTTCTATACACTAGCAACAAAATATCTGAAAAAGAAATAAAAAATACAATTTAATTTACAATAACATCGAAACCAATAAAATACTTAGAAATAAATTTAACCAAGGAGGTGAAAGATCTGTACACTGGAAATTACAAGGCATTGAAGAGGAAATTGAAGAAGACACAAATAAGTGGAAAGATATACCATGTTCTTGGATCAGAAGAATTAATACTGTTAAAATGAACATACTACCGAAAGCCATCTATAGATCCAATGCAACCCCTATTAAAATTTCAATGGCATTTTTCACAAAAATAGAAAAAAAAATCCTAAAATTTGTAAGGAACTACAGAAGAACTTGAGCAGCTGAAGCAATCCTGAGAAAGAAGAACAAAGCTGGAGGCATCATACTACCTGATTTCAAGAGAAGAAAAGGGAACCCTTATACACTGTCAGTGGAAATGTAAGTTGGTGCAGCCACCATGGAAAACAGTATAAAGTTTCCTTTAAAAATTAAAAACAGAACTACCATATGATTTGGCAGTCCCACTTCTGGGTATAACTTCAGTATCTGTGGGGGATTGATTCCAGGACCCCTTGCATTTACCAAAATCCATGAATACTCAAGTCCCATATTTGGTTCTCTGTATCCTGTGGGTTTCAAATCTGTGGATTCAACTAACCCTGGATGGAAATTTCAATACATAGTTGGTTGAATTTGCAGGTGTGAAACCCTTGAATACAGAGGGCTAGTTGTATTTATTGAAAAAGAAAATCTGTGTCAAAGTGGATCCACACAGTTCTAACCCAAGTTGTTCAAAGGTCAACTATATACCCAAAGGAAATGCAATCACTATCTCAAAGAGATATCTGCACTTCCAAGGCAATTGCCAAGGCATGGAAAAACTTGTGTCTATCTATGGATGAATAGATAAAGATGTGGTATATTTTCACAATGGAATATTATTCAGCTTTAAAAGAGAAGGAAATCCTGCCTTTTGTGACAAGATAGATAGACCTTGAGAGCACTGTGCTAAGTGAAATAAGTCAGAGAAAGACAAATACTATATGTTCTCACTTATATATGGAATCTATAAAAACAACCTCATAGAAATAGAGAGTACATGGGACTTCCCTGGTGGTGCAGTGGTTAAGAATCCACCTGCCAATGCAGGGGACACGGGTTCAATCCTTGGTCTGGGAAGACCCCACATGCTGCAGAGCAACTAAGCCCATGTGCCACAACTACTGAAGCCCACGCACCGCAACTACTGAACCCACGCGCTGCAACTACTGAAACCCGCGTGCTCTAGGGCCCATGTGCCGCAACTACTGAGCCCGCATGCTGCAACTACTGAAGCCTGTGCATCTAGAGCCCATGCTCTGCAACAAGAGAAGCCACTGCAATGAGAAGCCTGTGCACTGCAACAAAGGGTAGCCCCCGCTTGCCACAACTAGAGAAAGCCTGCTCGCAGCAACGAAGACCTAATGCAGCCAAAAATAAATGAAAAATAAATAAATAAATAAAAATTTTAAAAAGAGAAAAAAAATAGAGAGTAGAATGGTGGTTACCTGGGACTATGGGGTAGAGGAAATGGAGAGATGTTGGCCAAAGGGTATAAACTTCCAGTTATAAGATGGGTAAGTTCTGGGCATCTAATATACAGCACAGTGACTATAGGTAACGGTACTGTATTAAGTATTTACAAGTTGTTAATAGAGTAAATCTTAAATGTTATCACCACAAAGTATACTTTTTTCCACAAGTATTTGAGGTGATGGATATGTTGATGGATGTGTTAACTAAACTTACTGTGGTAATCATTTCACAATATATACATGTGTCAAATCATCACATTGCACACCTTAATCTTATATATGTTATATGTCAATTATATCTCTGTAAAGCTGGGAAAAAAGAGACATTAGATTAAAAAGTAAGGAGATTTTTATAGAGTTTGTAATATTTCAATTGGTTCATTAATTGTGACAAATGTACAATACTAGTGTAAGATATTAACAATAGAGGAATCTAGCTGTGGGATATATGTGAACTCCCTGTACTATCTTTGCAACTTTTTTGTAAATATAAAAGGGTAGACTACATTTGACCCTTGAACAATGCAGGGGATGGGGCACCAACCCTCCCCGCAGTTGAAAATCCAAGTGTAGCTTTACAGCCATCCCCCTGTATCCATGGTTTTGCATCTGGGGATTCAACCAACTGAGGATCGTGTAGTACTGTAGTATGTATTTAGTGAAGAAGATCTGCTTATGAGTGGACCCACACAGTTCATACCCCTGTTGTTCAAGGGTCAATTGTATTCTAAAATAATAATTTGAAATAAAGAAAATATTTAAGATGACTGGATCCCATTTGAGTTATAGGTCCTCTCTCAGAAAAAAAGGATTGATGTGCTGAGACTCCTAGATAAAAAATAATTTCTAGCTAGATAGTCACATACATAAATATTTCTATAGATATTTCTATAAATGTCTTTTCAGTAGTGTTGAATCAAGTTGCTCTTAGAATACTAGCCATTTAATACAAATGCAATTAGCCATTTTGATATTAAAAGTTTGCTATTTCTTTATGTAGTGTACTGGCAGGTTACAATGGTACCATCTTTGCATATGGACAAACAGGCAGCGGTAAGACATTCACCATCACAGGTGGGGCAGAGCGCTACAGTGACAGAGGCATTATCCCAAGGACACTGTCATACATTTTTGAGCAATTACAAAAGGTATGAAGCTTTAAGTTCATTTTATATTTGATATATTTAGCAGAAATTTACTGTGGGCGGAAAATTTATCGTGACATTTTGTTATATTATACCTAAATGAGGAAATATTGTGTAGTAACTCTGGCGTTTACATTTAAGGAAAGTTTGGGATTTTGCTGAAGAGGTGAAAATCCAGAAGGTGCTTCTCATTAAAGGGGATGCTACTTCAGCAAAGGCTCAAAGGGAGTTTGTTCTGATACACCCATGGAGGTTAAAACACATTTTACCAACTTTTATATTTGTCATTAAATTGAAGAGTATCCTTTTGCCAAAATGGACCTTTGTTTTAGCTACTAAAGCACTGAATAGGATAATGTGGTTGTGCTTTTTCACACTTTTAATGGAAGCCCAGAGGAATTTACCACAGTAAAAATCCTATTGCAATTAATATTATTATAAAGGGGAGTTTCCTATCTATATTATATGCATCATTTATTGTGTGGTTCCAAATGCCTGTTGCTTTATCAAGATTTAATAAAACTAACAATGTAGGTACCTCTATCCCCATTTTATAGTTGGGAAGACTGAGTCTTGGGATATATTTATTTTCCTCTGCATCCTCATAAGTAGCTGATCTGGAGCTTCCATCCCAGGTCTGTGTGATGCCAAACTCTGTGCTTTTTAACCACTACATACCCTGCCTCTGGGTATCAGACTGGCTTTATTTTAATGGTTGTATTTAAACAAACTCTATGTAATGTGTCACTTAACTTCTCTGGGTTTCAGTTCTGCCCTCTGTGAAAGTAGGGACTAAATTGTACTAGAGGATCTCCAGCGTCCCTACTAGTTCCAACAATTCTTTGGTTGTAGCAATTCTGTATAACAAATGTCCTAACTAGGTCAGTGTAACAGTCTTTCCAAAATATCTCAGCTGTATGCTGCTTGCATTCTGAGTTGCAAAGATGAGAAGTTGCTGAGATCTGCATAATTCTAATTTCCACCCATAAAGTAGCAATTACCCATTAGTTCAGCTCATCACTCACTAGCGCAAACATGCCAGCTCTACATGCCAGAAAATTTGGAAAAGCAAGGATAGCGTATAGTGTATACGTTGGATCCAAATCCTTTCTTTTCATTTACTCATTTATTTCTGACATTAGCTCTTCTGTTTTGTTCCCAGATTTCGCCAACTGAGAATATAATTTCTAATAGTTTTTGTTGCTGTGGCCTAATGTGGGAGCGTGCTGTCTTGGGAAAATCATTGAAGTTGGTGCAGGCCAACCTGGTTCTAAGTGCACTACTTACAGGATGTGGCCTTGGGCAGTTCCTTAATGCCTCAGGCTTGTGGAGTAGCTGTGAGAGTTGAATATACTGTATTTAAAGATACTGTCCAGTTCCTGGCACATAGGAGATGCTCAAAACATGATAGTTATTACTATTGCCATTAATATCCATATATATATGCGTGTGGCCAAATGATTGCTGAACAATGTCAAAGAACCCTTTGAAACTCAGAACAAATGAAGCTAATTCCCCTGATTAAGTTAAACAGAATAAACAAATTCTTTCCTAATAGAAAATCTATTTGTCTCTTTTTAAATTTTGTCTATGGTTACCAAAACACAGTTTTAAAAGTCTAAATATCTCCCAAGTACCTACCATCTGTTGGGTTCATTATTTTATATCTGTTTGTCATTGACATTACTCTAAACCCCATTTCATTCCGAATGATTCTAAATAACTTCTTGGTTTGGAGAGAGCCCATCAGATCAGCTTATAGCCAGGATAACTCCTTGTAGATGAACAGATTAACACAATGGGGTACAACACATTAGTTATAACCCGACTGAGCTATGGTGAAACAAGTCAGAGGCAACTTTGAAGTTCTTCATGAAGTTTGTCCTCATTGTTAGCTGAAAAATGCTGACAGGTACTCAGATGCTCCCAGTTGATTACTTTAGAGGACACATGGTGCTCTCCAGAATCCTTAAAGGAAACATTTGACTTATGCAATGTATTTATTTCAAGATAAACTAAGAACTAGTGCATACTGGGTCCTAAAATGCCTGTGAGTGTGATAGGAGCACATTTGCAAAGATTTTAAAAGAAGAAAATTGATTCCATTTATTTTAGAAATCACTGCTCATTATTTTTGAGTATTGTAAGGTTCATACTTGTTTGGGGGCAAGAGAAAAGGCTGTCTGCAGCAAACATGTGTGTTACATTACAGCCTGGCAGTCCTGAAGAGTGAAAAAGGAGTAATAAGGAAAGGTAGCTGCCACATAGCTCAGTGAATTTTAAGTGTGTATTCCAATAAAAGCCCAGAAAATGCAGAAGCCAGAGGAGCCAAAGGCATTATCCCTATCATCTCTGGGCAATGGACTTGCCATTTTCCTGACTTTTTATTATTTCTCCTAGTTTCTGAAAGAAGAGAGTTTCTCCACTGCTGATGAACGTAGAAGTTGGCTGCTCTTTTTGCCTTTCTTTTCCTTTCCTTTTGTATTCACATACTGAATTCTCTATTTGGAGGCTTTCAGAAATAATAATAATAAAAATAATAACAGCAATAATAATAACATCAGCAACAGCAATGATTTATTGGTGCCTATTAGCAGGCCACACATTTTTGGTAGGATTTAAAATACAGAACCTTATTCCTCTGTCACAACAGTTCTGCCATATTCTAAAGGTTGTTATCCCCAATTTCGTGATTAAACAACTGAGGTTAAGGGTGCAGGATCACTCAGTTATAAAGGCAGATCCAGTGTTCTAACCCAGTTTTGTCTGATGCTAAGAGGAACTCATAAATGTATGCTAAAATCTCAAACCATAATCTATGGGATATTTCACATATGTTCAGATAAGTTTTAGAAATACGTTGTTTTAAACAGGATCTCAGGATGGTGCTGGGTGATTCCCCATGGGCTTTAACTTGCTCTGAGAATCTTTCAGAGATGGACAGTATGCATGCTGATCATGGAACACTTTTTTCCACAAGTATTTTAAGTAATATTTTAGGAAACACTGGATTAGACTAAAGGCCACTCAGAGTCTGTCTAGTGTTTGTAGTCTCTGATTCCTGCACTAATTCAAGCTATAATCCCCCAAATTATGCTGATATGATGCCATTACTAAATGAGGTTACTTTAGTAGTGATAGACTGTTGATAGCTCTATCGATATAATTGATAGACCGTCTGTCAGCATAAGCAGCCAGAGTCTCCCACATCAACAGGCTTTCTGGCATTTGGTTGGGAAAAACCTGATTAGTAAAGATTCAGTCCATGCTGTCACCTTCACAGAATACCAAACATGGAATTTCAGCTGTAGCTTGAGTGTTTTACTACAGCCATGTGCTGGCTGAGAGCTGCCTTAGTTTTTCATGTATTATTTCATTTTTATGAAATGGTAGTATCTTTATTTGGATAGTTTGAGACATTTTAGGACCAGAGAATCATATTCGTTTTAATCTGAAGAATGCCGAGGGAGTCATTATCCAGTTTCTTCACCTTAATGAGTGTGGAAACAGAGGCCTGACTTGGTAGGGGCTCAGAGCTAGTATGACTAGCATTCCAGCTTTGGATTTGCAGGCCACTGTTCTCTCCCCCATCTCTGTGACCTGGTCTTCTCCTTCTTTGAATAACACCTGTCAGATGGATTGTCCTGGATATAGATGAGAATCCTTTCTGTGAATATCCACTCTGACAATCTGCCGACCTTCTTGCCAGAAGACACAAATATATTCTCCTCTTATAAGGAGCAATACTCTAATATTCAGAGAAATGGAAGCATTTGTGTTTTGGGGGAAGCAAGAAGTGCTATTATTGATATTTGGTATTGAAAAAGTGAGCTTGGAATTTTCTCGAGACCTGAACAAATTCCCTGTTTCATTCCGTCTCAGAGGGAGTGGGTCCTTTTTGTCTGTTGGCAGAACTGAGACTAGGACCAGTCACCTTGACTTTTATCCTAATTACATTGATGCCTATATTATTGCACTTCAGCAATGACCCACAGAAAATACCTCTCCCTAACCAACAGTTGAATATCCCTAATTTGCCACTTGGGCAAGGAAAATTAACCCAACAGGTAAGGTACAGGTAGTGAACTGTTAGTGTCCACTCTTACTGTTACCTGATTGATCTAAACTATTTATGTTCCCTGGAATTCACTTTCCATATCTATTTATTGTCTGTTATCTGTCACTGGAAATTTGAATATTTAGAAAAGTTAAAAAGGAATTAGGATTGAAGATGGTAACTCTTTGGCTACTGAAATTTTTAAACTGAAGTAAGAATTCTGTGTTCTTTTTTCTGTCTGGAAAGTAAAAAATGGTGTGTTATACAGTTCTGCAACCAAGTTGGCTCATTTTAAGTGTATATTGACTTTTTATGTATAATGTGGAACTAATAAAAAATAACAGACTGAAGTTGCTTGTAATCATGGGTGTTGGCCATTGGGGGAAAAAAAAGCCTCATACATATGGTAACTGGCAACTTGAAAGTGTCACGAACTGAAAATGTAAACCATACAAAGTGAGAGAGTGAAGGAGGGAAACTGTGAGGAAACTAGTGATAAATGTGTTCATCTTTCTCTAAGCCGAATCGTGATTTATAGCCATTTAATAATGTCTTTCTCTTTCCCAATCAGGACAGCAGCAAAATATATACAACGCACATTTCCTATTTGGAAATCTACAATGAATGTGGTTATGATCTATTGGATCCAAGACATGAAGCCTCCAGTTTGGAAGATTTGCCGTGAGTAGCAGAACAACAAAGAATGGGGGAAAATTACTTTCAGATGTTCCCTTCATTTGTTTTCTTTGAAACTTTGTATGTTTCTGGTCTCAGTCATAATTAACAAATACTGGATAACAGAATCTTTTTGCAATATAGTGGATATTTTTTTCAGTTACAACAAATAGACAGTAGTGATGGGACCCAAAACTGCTTGAAATTCATTTCTTGAGACAATCTTTTTTGGAGTCGGCACGAACCAATGCAGTGAATATTCTCGGAGAGTGGGCGCTGAGAGGATTGATGGGATGTGACAGTACTACTTTGCTCTTGCCACATGAAACCCTTTTACTCCTCTAGTTGTGGCCTTTCTCTGAAGAAGGTATTCAAATTAGCAATAAAAGAATCTGAAAGAGAGAAAATAAAACTTTTACGTTTTCCCCAAACGCTTCTCTGCTGTTATTGACTAATATTGACACGCATTTGGTCAGACTGGCACTGAGTGTTTCGTAACTGAAATGTAAATAGAGTCTTCAGAGCTTATCTCTTAATGGAATAAGTTACTCTGCAAGCATTTATATAACATTACTCGCTGCTTGTTTGAATATTTGCCTAAATTATACATATATTAATTAGTAACAATTCATATACTTTTGTCCAGACATCTTCAGAATGTTGGTAGAGCCAAGAAAATGCATTGTAATATTTTTCTTATTAAATATTCTAAAGCAGTTTAAAGTATATATTAATCCTCTACCAAAAAAGTCAACAACCATTTGCTTATTTTAATTTGCAAAGGAAACAAGAAGAGATAATAAAGAAAATAGGTTATATAACCTTTATATACATTCTTCTGTTAATGTTAAGAGTTTTTACATCTCGTCTTTTTTTATGCTAACAATATTTACTAGAGGGAGTTAGAAAAGGGGATTATTGTTGGCACTGTTAATATGTGTATAAAAGTTAAGAGAAAGGAAAGATTACTGACTCCATGGAAGAAATTGATTTTAAAGAAGCTATTGGAAATAACTTCAGGAAAAGGAAGCACTTTCCTCATAGGAAGGATAGAAACAGCGGCATTAAATACATAAAGGCCACGTGTTGAGGAGTCATGTGAAGTAAAAGCAGGAAGGCCAGCTGAAGCCAGCTTTTGAGGGATTTGAATGACAGGCTTTTGGTGTGAGATTGATCTTTATTCTAACAGGCTTCTTAATTAGTTTTCTAGCCTCCAGTCTAACCTGTATACCTCTAGGCTAACTCTTGTTTAAAATCGTTTTTAACAAGTCATATCTACACGGAAGAGCTTGATAGCTTGTTTAGTAATAATCCAGAAATGAAGGGCTTGGCTATGATGAACATGGAGGAGAGAGAAATCTGAGAGATATGCAATAAATAAATAGAAAGAAAGAAGGGAAGGAAGGAAGGAAGAGAGAGAGGGAGAAAGAGAGAAAAGGAAAAAAAGAAAGACTGAAAGAAAGATTATGCCTAGCACCTTGGACTTGATTGGTTTTGCAAAGAAGGTGAATCACAGCAAGTTGGTGCTCTAGTCATTTTACTGACTGAGGAGATGAAGCTCAGAGAGGTAGGACTTGCCCAGGGTTTCAAAACTAATTGGTTAATGGTAGAACAAGGATTAAAAACAAGATACTCTCACCCTCATGCCAGAATAGCAAAAATAGCTTCACGATTTTACCACGGGACCTAGAGAATTAAGGAGTCGTTGACATAAAAGGGAGATTTCCATTAGAAAACTTGAGTGGGTGGTGGTGATGCGTTTCACATATATAACTTGGGTGTCTGAGAATACTGTACCAGATGTTTACATTTACATACATTGCTCAGAGGAAAGCAGTATGCCTTAATTGCATTGGTAGTCTCTCTTCCACCTATGCCAAAGTAAGTCCTTAAAATTTTTAGAAATTATCTGTTAAATTGAAACATGAAGGAGACATTTTGAAGATGAGAGTGGGGAGAGCAACATGAGCCCTGTGAGTCTGAGTCTAATTGATATAATTAGGTGCAGCCTAACTATGGGAAGAGAAAAGTCCTTTGACCTCTAAGAGAGGTAGTGGGATATAGAGAAAAGAACACTTGATTAGAAGTCAGGAAATTTGGGTTCTAGCCCCAGACCTGCAATCTTAGATAATTTTTTTCACTTTTCTGGGTTTCTTTTTGTGTGTAAAATGTGGACATTGAATTATATAATATTTAACAACCACCTAACCTCCAATGTCTAGAGTTCAAAGATTAGTGACCTCGTAAGATAGGATTTATTTGGTGGCTCTTCTCCCCTTCACAAAAGAATAAGAAGTGATCTAGATGTTTTCTATTGTCCTGCTAGAGATAGCCTTAAGCCACTTTTTTTTTTAACATCTTTATTGGAGTATAATTGCTTTACAATTGTGTGTTAGTTTCTGCTGTATAACAAAGTGAATCAGTTATATGTATACATAGATCCCCATATCTCCTCCCTCTTGCATCTCTCTCCCTCCCACCCTCCCTATCCCACCCCTCGAGGTGGTCACAAAGCACCAAGTTGATCTCCCTGTGCTATTCAGCTGCTTCCCAGTAGCTATTTTACATTTGGCAGTGTATATATGTCCATGCTACTCTCTCACTTCGTCCCAGCTTACCCTTCCCCCTCCCCGTATCCTCAAGTCCATTCTCTACGTCTGCATCTTTATTCCTGTCCTGCCCCTAGGTTCTTCATAACCTTTTTTCTTTTTTTAATTCCATATATATGTGTTAGCATACGGTATTTGTTTTTCTCTTTCTGACTTACTTCACTCTGTATGACAGAGTCTAGGGCCATTCTCCTCACTACAAATAACTCAATTTCGTTTCTTTTTATGGCTGAGTAATATTCCATTGTATATATGTGCCACATCTTCTTTATCCATTCATCTGTTGATGGGCATGTAGGTTGCTTCCATGTCCTGGCTATTGTAAATAGAGCTGCAACGAACATTGTGGTACATGACTCTTTTTGAATTATGGTTTTCTCAGGGTATATGCCCAGTAATGGGATTGCTGGGTCATATGGTAGTTCTATTTTTAGTTTTTTAAGGAACTTCCATACTGTTCTCCATAGTGGCTGTATCAATTTACATTCTCACCAACAGTGCAAGAGGGTTCCCTTTTCTCCACACCCTCTCCAGCATTTATAGTTTGTAGATTTTTGGATGATGGCCATTCTGACTGGTGTGAGGTGATACCTCATTGTAGTTTTGATTTGCATTTCTCTAATGATTAGTGATGTTGAGCATCCTTTCATTGGTTTGTTGGCAGTCTCTCTATATCTTCTTTGGAGAAATGTCTATTTAGGTCTTCTGCCCATTTGGGGGTTCGGTTGTTTTTTTGATATTGAACTGCATGAGCTGCTTGTAAATTTTGGAAATTAATCCTTTGTCAGTGGCTTCATTTGCAAATACTTTCTCCCATTCTGAGAGCTGTCTTTTCGTCTTATTTATGGTCCCATTTGTTTATTTTTGTTTTTATTTCCATTTCTCTAGGAGGTGGGTCAGAAAGGATCTTCTTGTGATTTATGTCATAGAGTGTTCTGCCTATGTTTTCCTGTAAGGGTTTTATAGTGTCTGCCATTACATTTAGGTCTTTAATTCATTTTGAGTGTTCTTAGAGTGTCATAGAGTGTTTTTCCTATGTTTTCCTCTAAGAGTTTTACAGCGTCCAGTCTTACATTTAGGTCTCTAATCCATTTTGAGTTTATTTTTGTGTATGGTGTTAGGAGGTGTTCTAATTTCATTCTTTTACATGTAGCTGTCCGGTTTTCCCTACACTACTTATTGAAGAGGGTGTCTTTTCTCCATTGTATATTCTTGCCTCCTTTATCAAAAATAAGGTGATCATATGTGTGTGAGTTTATCCTGTTCCATTGATCTATATTCTGGTTTTGTGCCAGTACCGTACTGTCTTGATTACTGTAGCTTTGTAGTATTGTCTGAGGTCTGGGAGCCAGATTCCTCCAGCTCTGTTTTTCTTTCTCAAGATTGCTTTGGCTATTGGGTGTCTTTTGTGTTTCCATACAAATTGTGAAATTTTTTGTTCTAGTTCTGTGAAAAATGCCATTGGTAGTTTGATAGGGACCGCATTGAATCTGTAGATTACTTTGGGTAGTATAGTCATTTTCACAATGTTGATTCTTCCAATCCAAGAACATGGTATATCTCTCCATCTGTTTGGATCATCTTTAATTTCTTTCATCAGTGTCTTATAGTTTTCTGCATACAGCTCTTTTGTCTCCTTAGGTAGGTTTATTCCTAGGTATTTTATTCTTTTTGTTGCAATGGTAAATGGGAGTGTTTCCTTAATTTCTCTTTCAGATTTTTCATCATTATTATATAGGAATACAAGAGATTTCTGTGCATTGATTTTGTATCCTGCTACTTTACGAGATTCATTGATTAGCTCTAGTAGTTTTCTGGTAGCATCTTTAGGATTCTCTATTTATAGTATCATGTCATCTGCAAACAGTGACAGCTTTACTTCTTCTTTTCTGATTTGGACTCTTTTTATTTCTTTTTCTTCTCTCATTGCTATGCCTAAAACTTCCAAAACTATGTTGAATAAGAGTGGTGAGACAAGGGCAACCTTGTCTTGTTCCTGATCTCAGCGGAAATGGTCTCCCTTTTCACCATTGAGAACAATGTTGACTGGGTTTGTCATATATGGTGTTTATTATGTTGAGGTAAGTTCCCTCTATGCCTACTTTCTGAAGGGTTTTTATCATAAATGGGTGTTGAATTTTGTCAAAAGCTTTTTCTTCATCTATTGAGATGATCATGTGGTTTTTCTCCTTCAATTTGTTAATATGGTGTATCACATTGATTTGCGTATATTGGGGAATGCTTACATTCCTTGGATAAACCCCAGTTGATCATGGTGTGTGATCCTTTTAATGTGCTGTTGGATTCTCTTTGCTAGTGTTTTGTTGAGGGTTTTTGCATCTATGTCCATCAGTGACATTGGCCTGTAGTCTTTGTGACATCTTTGTCTGGTTTTGGTATGAGGGTGATGGTGGCCTCGTAGAATGAGTTTGGGAGTGTTCCTCCCTCTGCTATATTTTGGAAGAGTTTGAGAAGGATAGGTGTTAGCTCTTCTTTAAATGTTTGCTAGAATTCGCCTGTGAAGCCATCTGGTCCTGGGCTTTTGTTTGTTGGAAAATTTTTAATCACACTTTCAATTTCAGTGCTTGTAATTGGTCTGTTTATATTTTCTATTTCTTTCTGATTTAGTCTTGGAAGGTTGTATTTTTCTAAGAATGTGTCTGTTTCTTACAGGTTGTCCATTTTATTGTCATATAGTTGCTTGTAGTAATCTCTCACGATCCTTTGTATGCAGTGTCAGTTGTTACTTCTCCTTTTTCATTTTTAATTCTATTGATTTGAGTCTTCTCCCTTTTTTATTTGATGAGTCTGGCGAATGGTTTATCAATTTTGTTTATCTTCTCAAAGAACCATCTTTTAGTTTTATTGATCTTTGCTGTTGTTCCCTTCATTTCTTTTTCATTTATTTCTCATCTGATCTTTATGATTTCTTTCCTTCTGCTAACTTTGGGGTTTTTTTGTTCTTCTTTCTCTAATTGCTTTAGGTGTAAGGTTAGGTTGTTTATTTGAGATGTTTCTTGTTTCTTGAGGTAGGATTGTATTGCTATAAACTTCCCCCTTAGAACTGCTTTTGTTGCATCCCATAGGATTTTGGTCATCGTGTTTTCATTGTCATTTGTTTCTAGGTATTTTTTTTATTTCCTCTTTGATCTCTTCAGTGATCTCTTGGTTATTAAGTAGTGTATCGTTTAGCCTCCATGTGTTTGTATTTTTTACAGATTTTTTCCTGTAACTGATATCTAGTCTCATAGCATTGTGGTTAGAAAAGAATCTTGATACGATTTCAATTTTCTTAAATTTACCAAGGCTTGATTTGTGACCCAAGATATGATCTATCCTGGAGAATGTTCATGAGCAGTTGAGAAGCAAGTGTATTCTGTTGTTTTTGGATGTAATGTCCTATAAATATCAATTAAGTCCATCTTGTTTAATGTATCATTTAAAGCTTGTGTTTATTTATTTACTTTCTGTTTGGATGATCTGTCCATTGGTGAAATTAGGGTATTAAAGTCCCCTACTATGATTGTGTTACTGTAGATTTCTCCTTTTGTGACTGTTAGCATATGTATTGAGGTGCTGTTTGCCTTATGTATGGAGGTGCTTCTATGTTGGGTGCATAAATATTTACAATTGTTATATCTTCTTCTTGGATTGATCCTTTGATCATTATGTAGTGTCCTTGTTTCTCTTGTAATAGTCTTTTTTTTAAGTCTATTTTGTGTGATATGAGAATTGCTACTCCAGCTTTCTTTTGATTTCCATTTGCATGGAATATCTTTTTCCATCCCCTCACTTCCAGTCTGTGTGTGTCCCTAGGTCTGAAGTAGGTCTCTTGTAGACAGCATATATGCAGGTCTTGTTTTTGTATCCATTCAGCCAGTCTGTGTCTTTTGGTTGGAGCTTTTAATCCATTTACATCTAAGGTAATTATCGATATGTATGTTCCTATTACCATTTTCTTAATTGTTTTGGGTTTGTTATTGTAGTTCTTTTCCTTCTCTTTTCCTTCCCTTGTGTTTCCTGCCTAGAGAAATTCCTTTAGCATACCTTGTAAAGCTGGTTTGGTGGTGCTGAATTCTCTTACCTTTTGCTTGTCTGTTTTAATTTCTCTGTCAAGTCAGAGTGAGATCCTTGCTGGGTAGAGTAACCTTGATTGTAGGTTTTTCCCTTTCATCGCTTTAAATATGTCCTGCCACTCCCTTCTGGCTTGCAGAGTTTTTGCTGAAAGATCAGCTGTTAACCTTATGGGGATTCCCTTGTATGTTATTTGTTGTTTTTCCCTTGCTGCTTTTAATATTTTTTCTTTGTATTTAATTTTTGACAGTTTGATTAATATGTGTCTTGGCGTGTTTCTCCTTGGATTTTTCTTGTACGGGACTCTGTGCTTCTTGGACTTGATTAACTATTTCCTTTCCCATATTAGGGAAGTTGTCAACTATAATCTCTTGAAATACTTTCTCAGTCCCTTTCTATTTCTCTTCTTCTTCTGGGACCCCTATAATTCAAATGTTGGTGCATTTAGTGTTTGTCCCAGAGGCCTCTGAGACTGTCCTCAATTCTTTTCATTCTTTTTCTTTATTCTGCTCTGCAGTAGTTATTTCCACTATTTTATCTTCCTGGTCACTCATCCGTTCTCGGCCTCAGTTACTCTGCTATTGATTCCTTCTAGAGAATTTTAAATTTCATTTATTGTGTTGTTCATCACTGTTTGTTTGCTCTTTAGTTCTTCTAGGTCCTTGTTAAACATTTCTTGTATTTTCTCCATTCTATTTCCCAGATTTTGGATCAACTTTACTATCATTACTCTGAATTCTTTTTCAGGTGGACTGCCTATTTCCTCTTCATTTGTTTGGTCTGGTGAGTTTTTACCTTGCTCCTTCATCTGCTGTGTGTTTCTCTGTCTTCTCATCTGTCTTAGCTTATTGTGTTTCAGGTCTCCTTTTCACAGACTGCAGGTCCGTAATTCCCATTGTTTTTGGTGTCTGTCCCCAGTGGGTAAGGTTGGTTCAGTGGGTTGTGTAGGCTTCCTGGTGGAGGGGACTAGTGCCTGTGTTCTGGAGGATGAGGCTGGATCTTGTCTTTCTGGTGGGCAGGACCATATCTGGTGGTGTGTTTTGGGGTATCTATGACCTTATTATGATTTTAGGCAGCCTCTCTGCTAATGGGTGGGGTTGTGTTCCTGTCTTGCTAGTTGTTTGGCATGGGGTGTCCAGCACTGGAGCTTGCTGGTCATTGAGTGGAGCTGCGTCTTAACGTTGAGATGGAGCTCTCTAGGAGAGCTTTTGCTGTTTGATATTACATGGAGCCAGGAGGTCTGTGGTGGACCAATGTCCTGAACTTGGCTCTCCCACCTCAGAGGCACAGGCCTGACGTCCGGCCGGGGCACCAAGACCCTGTCAGCCACACGGCTCAAAAGAAAAGGGAGAAAAAAAGAAAGAAAGAAAGAAAGTAAAATAACATAAAGTTATTAAAATAAACAGTAATTATTAAAAATAAAAAACTTTAAAAGTAATAAAAAAAGAAAGAAAGAAAGAAGAGAGCAACCAAACCAAAAAACAAATCCACCAATGATAACAAATGCTAAAAACTATACTAAAAAAAATAAATAAAACGGACAGACAGAACCCTAGGACAAATGGTAAAAGCAAAGATATACAGACAAAATCACCAAAGAAGCATACACATACACACTCACAAAAAGAGAAAAGGGAAAAAAATATATATATATATCGTTGTTCCTAAAGTCCACAGCCTCAATTTTGGGATAATTAATTGTCTATTCAGGTATTTCACAGATGTAGGGTACATCAAGTTGATGGTGGAGATTTAATCCGCTGCTCCTGAGGCTGCTGGGCAAAATTTCCCTTTCTCTTCTTTGTTCAAACAGTTCCTGGGGTTCAGCTTTGGATTTGGTCCCCGTCTCTGCATGTAGGTTGCCTGAGGGCATCTGTTGTTTGCTCAAACAGGACGGGGTTAAAGGAGCAGCCGATTAGGGGGCTCTGGCTCAGTCAGGCCGGGGGGAGGGAGGGGTACGGAATGCGGGGCAAGCCTGTGGCAGCAGAGGCCAGCGTGATGTTGCACCAGCCTGAGGCATGCCGTGTGTTCTCCCGGGGAAGTTGTCCCTGGATCATGGGACCTTGGCAGTGGCGGGCTGCACAGGCTCCCGGGAGGGGAGGTGTGGATAGTGACCTGTGCTTGCACACAGGCTTCTTGGTGGCTGCAGCAGCAGCCTTAGCATTTCATGCCCGTCTCTGGGGTCCGCACTGATAGCCACGGCTTGTGCCTGTCTTCTGGAGATCGTTTAGGCAGTGCTCTGAATTCCCTCTCCTCGTGCATCCTGGAACAATGGTCTCTTGCCTCTTAGACAGTTCCAGACTTTTTCCCGGACTCCCTCCCGGCTAGCTGTGATGCAGTAGCCCCCTTTAGGCTGTGTTCACACAGCCAACCACAGTCCTCTCCCTGGGGTCCAAGCTCCGGAGCCGGAACCTCAGCTCTCAGCCCCCACCAGCCCTGGCGGGTGAGCAGAGAAGCCTCTCAGGCTGGTGAGTGCTGGTTGGCACCGATCCTCTGTGCGGGAATCTCTCCGCTTTGCCCTCTGCACCCCTGTTGCTGCGCTCTCCTCCGTGGCTCCGAAGCTTCCCTCCCCGCCCACTCCTGTCTCCGCCAGTGAAAGGGCTTCCAAGTGTGTGGAAACTTTTTCTCCTTCACAGCTCCCTCCCAGTGGTGCAGGTCCCATCCCTATTCTTTTGTCTCTGTTTTTTCTTTTGCCCTACCCAGGTATGTGGGGAGTTTCTTGCCTTTTTGGAAGTCTGAGGTCTTCTGCCAGCAGTCAGTAGGTCTTCTGTAGGAGTTGTTCCACATGTAGATGTATTTCTGATGTACTTGTGGGGAGGAAGGTGATCTCCACGTCTCATTCCTCCACCATCTTGAATCGGGCACCTTAAGCCTCTTGAGAGCCAAGGACAAAGCCTTAATTCACTCTGTGTCTCTGCACTTCCCAGTGTGCCTGGCATTTAGTAGTGGTTCTCAGTGTTGGTCAGATTGTCTCTATAGCTGGTGCCAGCTTTCTGTCTTAAACTACTACTCCTTCTTTAGTAGCTTTGTCCTCTTGTTGGAGAATGAGTTCACTGACTCAAGTCAGAAGTGCCCTCAGTTTCAAAACAGATGTTTTCAGTGAACTACCACACACACACACACACACACACACACACACACACACACAAACACATGCATACAAAAGTGGTTTGAAAGATTTTCTTATCTTACATTTCAGACTGTAATTACATGATAACAAATCTCATTAAAATAAAAATGAGAAGATTCTCATTAAGAAAAAAGATTCCCATATGCCAGGACTATGGCCTGTTTACTTCACATATATTCAATAGTATAAAATTCCAAAACAACTCAAGAGCTGCCTAGTCCTTTGGTGTGGGGATGATGGGATTTGACTGGTATTGAGTCTGCTCATTTTCTGGGGGTTTTAGAGGACTTGCCTTTCATTAAGGTAGAAAGCAATTCTTTATAAGGGGGTGTGACTTTTGCTGTACCTGGATTGGATTAAGCGTATGCACTGTTAATCTGGTTTCACACACTTTTGAACTGGGACAAGCTCTAACTCTGAAATCCTATGAGTTAGGCTGACTGGCGTTATTTGTTGTGAGCTGGAATGTCCCAAGCACTTTGAATACCATCCAAAAGCAGTAGGCAAAATGTCTGTTGACCTTGGTCCTCTCCTGCAGTCATCGATTTGAGGGGCAATGACAATATACACATTTGATTCCTTCCACATTCTTAAACTTGGCTTAACCATGTAAAATGGAATTCAAGGTCATTTTGATATTGTACAATAATAGCCTCAGTAACAGGTTCCTTACCACTGAGCAGCACAGCTTCCCCCAAATCCCATGATGGATGCTCTTGTTTTTCTCACATGTACTCTGCCTTTTCTGTTTCTTCTTCTCTTATATTCTAATGAGTTCTACCTCTCTGCCCTTGCAGAAGCGTATGCCTATTGACTACCTGTAGACTTTGTATACATGCTGTCAGGGCACCAAGCTAAAGTCAGTCACTTTTTGCAATTATCGCTCTAGTCATTTGGCAATGATACAAGACCAAAGCATGATCTGTGAAAGAAAAAATACATAAATTGAATTCATTAAAATTCAAAACATCTGCTCTCTGAAAGACACTGTCAATAGACTAAAAAGACAAACCAGAGACTTAGAGAAAATATTTCCAAACACAAATCTGATAAAGGACTTGTATCCAAAACATTCAAAGAACTCTTAAAACTCAACAATAAGAAAACAACTCAATTAAGAAATGAGAAAAAGATCTGAAGAGACACCTCACTGAAGAAGATATGTAGATGATAAATTATTATATGAAAAGATGCTCAACATCTTCTGTCATTAAAGAATTGTAGTTAAAACAGAAGATACCACTACACACCTTTTAAAAATTTTAAACTGGCAATACCAAATGCTAACAAGAAGGCAGAACAACTGGAACTCTCATTCATTGCTGGTGGGAATGCAAAATGGTACAGCCACTTCGGAAGACAGTTTCCAATTTCTTACAAAACTAAGTATAGTCTTACCATATCATCTAGCAGTCATACTCCTAGGTATTTAACTGAGCTGAAAATTTATAACAGCACAAAAACCTACCCACAAGTGGATATACCAGCCTTATTCATAATTGCCAAAAAACCAAAAGCAACCAATATATCCCTCAATAGGCAAATAGAAAACAAACCGTGGTACATCCATGCAGTGGAATATTATTTGGCAATAAAAAGAAATGAGCTATTAAACCACAGAAAGACATGGAGGAACCTTAAATGCATATTGCTAAGTGCAAAAGCCAGTATGAAAAATCTATACACTGTACGATTCCAACTGTATGACATTCTGGAAAAGGCAGAACTATTGAAACAGTAAAAGATCAGTGGTTGCCAGTGATTGAGGAGGGTTTCCAGGGATAGAGGGATGAATAGGTGAAGCACAGAGGATTTGGGGGCAGTGAAACTATTATATATGATACTGTAATGGTGGGTACATAACTTCATGCATTTGTCAAAACCCATAGAATTTACAACACAGAGTGAACCCTGATGTAAACTATGGATCTTTAAGTTTAATAAAACAGCAATTACAAAAAGGAATGAACTATTGATACACTTAACACCTTGGATGAATCTCCAGGGAACTATGCTGAGTGTAAAAAGCCAATCCCCAAAGGTAATATGCTTTGTGATTTCAATTTTGTAATATTCATTAAATGGCAGAATTAGAGAAATAGATCACAGGTTAGTGGTTGACAGGAGTTAGGGAGGGAAGCAGGAATGGTTATATGAGTCCAGTGATGGATCTTTGTAGTGAAGGACTCTTTTATATCTCGACTGTGGCTGCGGATACACACAGCTATCAAAGTGCATAGAACTAAAGCACATACACACACGTGAGCATAAGCAAAACTGGGACATCTGAACTAAATCAGTGGATTGTATCAATGCCAATGTCCTTGTTGTGATATTTTAATATCGTTTTACAAGATGTTACCATTGGGAAAAACCGGGTAATGGGTACATGGGATCTCTGCATTATTTCTTACAGCTGCATGTAAATCTACAATTATCACAACAAATAATTTTAATTTAAAACAGTAAGTGGCTATATTTTTATCTATAGACATATATATGCATATACACACGTGTGTGTTAAAGCTACTCTGCATTTAGTAATTTAAATGAAAATAGAACTTCTACTTTTGAAAGCTCATTATGTCATATGCTATAAAGGGAATACAGTTAGAATCTAAGTATGTCTCATGAAGTAAAACAGTATAACTACTGGTCTTAACCATAGGGAAAATAGTCACCTTACTTTAGTATAATTTTAGTATTCCTAAATAGGGATGCATATTCCATTTAAGGTTCCAAAGACAGTCATGGTTATTACTGTTAAAAAAAAAAGTCAGTAAAGTCTAGTGTTCAGTATTGAAATCTTGTCTGTGTTGTGATTTTTAAATAATTTGTCATCAAAGGAGAAAAAGTTGACAGATGTTAAATTTAATTCACCATGTTTCTAATACCTACTGGATATAAAACACTGCTAAGTGCCACAGGAGTTACAGAAGTGTCTGCCTTCCTGGCTTACAGCCTAGTCATGTGGAATCACTCATGTATTTAGCAAACATTTATTGAGGTCCAACTTGGTTCCACACACTATGCTAGGCACTGAGCTTACTAACATAGTCTTTGCCTTCCTGGAACTCATAGCACAGTGGATAAAAATAGTACCAAATAGCATAAAGTAGAATATGAAAATCATAAGAGAGGTGCAAAGAATGACAAGGACTTAAAGGAGAAAGAAATCACATCAGGTCAAGCAAACAGAAAAGGACTCATAGAGGAGATGGCGTGTGAAATAGCCCTTGAGGGAAGGGCTAGGACTTGGAGCAGTGAAGTGTGGCATTCACGTGGAAACAAAGGTAGGGAAGTTGCAAAGCATAGAGCTTGTTCTGTGACAGTTAATAAATCTGTTCAGCAGGAACCCAGTAAGGGAGCAGGTGAGAACATTAAGATTGGAAAGGTATGAAAGCAAGGATTTGGCAGACAAGATCTAGCCGTTGGAGATTTTTATTCCAGGGCACAGCATGACTGGAACTACCTTTCAGGAAGAAAGATCATTCAGTAGCGTACCGGACAGGAATGAGATGGATGGAGATCAGAGTGATCCCAGAGCATTGTGGGAAGTTATTAGGACCATACATGTGGCAGTGGGAGTAAGGAGGGGCAAAATTGGAAGATGTTATAATCCGGTGGCTCTAAATTTAACTACGTGTAAGGAGCACCTGGAATGACTGTTAAAAATGCAGATTCCTGGCCTCCACCTCCAGAAGGTTCAATTATGTTTGAATAAGCATCCCAGGTGCTTCTAACACAGATGGTCTGCCTTAATCCCTTCACTCATCCACCTGGGGAAAGTTTTTTTTAGAGGTACCAGGGAAAACCTCTCATTTAAGGAAGTGGGTATCATTGTTACAGAGTCTAAGCTCGTACTGCTCGCCAGTAATTGCGAGACGAGTTATTGGGGCAAGGAATAATGACTTTATTCGGAAAGCCGGCAAACCGAGAAGATAGTGGGCTCATGCCCCAAAGAACCATCCTGCCTGAGTTAGAGTTCAGGCTCCTTTTATACTAAAAGGGGAGGGAGTAAAGTCCAACACTTCCTGATTCCCATCAGCCTCTGGAGGAGATGCGTTAATTTCTTCCTCCCTGCAGTCATTCATGGGTGGGTCTGGTCAGGATGTTTCCTGTGAGCTAAACAAAGGTATTTTAGCTTAATGCTCATTACCTGGGAAGCAGGGTTCCCGGAGATGGGCCATTATGCATACTTTAAGCTTATAGGCAACATCCCTTTAGTGATTAACTTGTAGTAGAATACAAAAGCTTCTTCCCTATTACTTCATAATACATGTTTTATAGATGACTAAACTAAGGTTCACATAGACTGTGTGATATTTCCCCCAAATTCTGTGTCTGCTAAGAGATAGGATATCAACCTCAGTCAGTCAAACATTAGAGCTGGGGGTGATGGTGCTCTTGCCTGGAGGATCCATTTTTATCCTGGTTTTCCATCTGAGCTCTGAGCCGACTGTGGTTTCTGGGCTTCTTCAGGCCCTGGGAGCCTCTTGTGTGAGCCAAAGCTTTGAGTCCAGTGCAGCTCTGTCTGTTGTGTGTCAGACACTCTGCAAGGCTGAGAGCATCTGTTCCTGACCTCAAAGGGCTCTCATCTAGTAGAACAGACTCATATACTGATCATTTTCATCTTACATAGTAAGTGACAAGATGCCTTGGGTTCTCTGAGGACACAGATTTCAACCTGGGATTCAGAGAAGACTAGGGGAAAACTCTGCCACATTATAGTCTCCAACCTCGCCTGGGCCCTCAGCCTGCTAAGCAATATCTTCATGTTCCCAGAACTTTTTCTCTCACGCCTCACAATAATTATGTCAAACGTATGTCTCCGTAGTCGAGAACTACCTGTCCCAGTTCTCTCCGATGCCGATTGTATCCTTACCTCAGAGAATATGGAAGTTGTCAGACATGAATTCCCTCAACTTCCTGCCTTCCTCCCTTTTTCCCTATCACCTATGTTCCTCTCGTCTCAGGAAACTCTGTCCTTTTGAAAGCCAGTCCTTCCACTTATGCTCTGGACACTCCTTGTATCAGTACCAAATATGTTTTGTTTGGTCTACACATTTTATGTTTAAAATTTTTGAAGTTACTGCCTTTAGATGAAACATGCATCCTTCAATTCTTATACCTACGTACTGCATTACACTTTTCATTTGTGTCATTTTTCTGGCCCCAGTTAGCATTTGAGATTTCTGGGCCTGTAAGCGCAGATCTCAAAGTTAAAACTAAACTCCAGCCTTTTCTTCAACTGAGTCAATTACTGACACAGCTGGGAAGCAACCTCTCGAGAAGCTGGGGGTGCTGTCCTGCAGGATTATCTGAACAAGTGACCAGTGACCAGTGATGGTCAGTCATACCCTGTGTGACGAATTGGCCAGGGACTATGTTCCTGGAAAACATAGAACATTGCAAATGACCATGGTAGAGGAAAAGAGAACTTCTCCAGCCTGAAAGTGACACACTTCTACCCAAAGCCTGTCCCACTAGAGTAATAGCAAGGGGAAAGCTGTTTCCTCTACTCTGAATGGCCAGTTGAAAAGAGATCATTCTCAATATCAGAAATGTCTTAGATAGGAGGCTGTCTTAGGCAGTGTGGCTGCCATAACAAAATACCATAGCCTGGGTGGCTTAAACAGCAGATGGTTATTTACCACAGCTTTGGAGTCTGGGAAGCCCAAGATTAAGGTGCTGGCAGATTTGATTCCTGATGAAAGCTTTCTTCCTAGCTTGCAGGATGGCTGTCTTCTCTCTGTGTTCTCTCATGGTAGAAAGAGAGAGAGAGAGAGAGAACCTTTGCTTCTCAAAGATTCATCTCAGAATACCATCACATTGGGGATTAGGCTTCGACATATGAATTTTCTGTGGGGCAGGTGGTGGTGTAGGGGGCACAAACATTCAGTTCATACAGAGGTGTTGGCTTTCACCATCCATTGCCTAATATGTGATGACTAAAAGGATGGGAGAAACAGCTGCAGTATTTTCCTTCATATATCTGGAATGTAAAAATATATCTGTGATTTCAGGGGTTTTAGTCACATGAGATTCATTAATGACATGAAAAACATTGTCACCTCAGTCTATTACATTTTCCTCGTGCTTTGTATATAAACAACTGCATACAATTTCTTTTCCTGAGATTAAGAGGCGAAATGCACTTTTAAAATTATGTATTGATATGGATTTGGGGATGTTTTTTAACTTATTGTCCAGTCCTTGTAATTGCTGTATGAATTATTTGATTTATGCTGATACTACACCATGTTTTCTTGAAATCTGTTCCGAATTTTGAGCATCGAAAGTAAAACCATAAGATTACCTAAAAGGGTTTTGCATAACTTAGGCTTGCCAGGTCACTTTATTCTGTCCTGAAGAAGAATACTCAGGGTTTGGAAACACCTGTAACTCTTACAGCTCAAGCAATAGAGAAAAAAAGCATTACAACCTTATGAGAGTGTCAACATCATATGTATGAAGTATTCACTATGCTACAAGAATTTCGGTGAGCTCTTTTGGGGCATTATAAAGAATTTAAACTGTATTCTTCATTTTACTAACCATTTAGTTGGAAAATGTAACATGCATATGAAACACCTCAGGAGACTTCCATAAAACATAACTTCTAAAGTGTCCCGCTAATAATGTCTGAAAATGCAAAAAAGGCAGGCAGATCATTTAGAGCTGCAGTAGTCTCATGAATGGAGCCCATATCAGCCAATAATTTTCTGTCACAGCTCACTTCAGTCCCTTCACACCAGTGTCTTTGCTCCCATGACCCTCAGTGATATCCTGATTTTACTGGCATATGCCAAGACCAGAGTTCTGACTGAGCCACAAGCTGGCAGTGCTGCCAAGGCAGGAGGAGTGCTGAGTCATGGTAGAGAGGGTGTATGTGGGGAAGAGCCTTGAGAATGAAATCTCAGTGAGTGAGGGGAAGAGTTTCCGTCACGTGGCTAGAGTGATCATCCGGACCAGGTGATAAGGGTCACAGGTAGCATATTAATCTCCCTGCTCTGAAACTTCCATAGCAGTTAGCCCACGTATCCGTAGCAGTTTAGCTAATTACACTGGACCTTGTGTTTTCAGATTGAGTTCTAGGATAGTTGGAGACATTTTACAAAATGAAAGCTAGTGATTATGAACCAGAGGTCAGACTGATGCTCTTCAGGCTGGCTGACTACCTATTATCTTCCAGTACATATCTAACTCAATTGAAGAAGCAAGCCCTAGGAATAACCCAGGTGGAAGAAATAAAGGCAAAATAGATCTCTTTTTTGATAGCAAAAAAAGGCGAAGTACTCAGGAAATGTTCAGAGACTTTGTGAAGACAATAGTACAGTTTGGGGTGACAAATAAAAGAAGGCTTGAAGGTAAATGGAGAGCTATTAGGAATGAGAAATGTGAACACTTTAAAGAGGTCAGTTCTTCCCACATTGATATAGAAGTTCAATGAAATTCCAAGCAAAACCTGAAAGGCTTTAGAAAATAGATAGAATTCCAGAGTTTATCTGAAAGGATAAACAACCAAGAAGAGCAAAGAAGTGTTTGAAAAATAGAGAAATGAGGGAGTACTGGTGACACCATATACTGAAATTCGGTAAAAACTCTAATAATGAAATCACGTTATACTCCTTCAAAATTAAACAGATAAACCAGAATCAGATCCTATAAACATGTTATTATTTAATGTAGATAGAGGGAAGAGTTATTCAGTCAATGATATTGAACATTTTTGTTAGGGAATTAACTGCCAACTGCGGGTAACAGCAGTTCAGTTTACAGCGGCTTAATCAAATAGTCCGTTCCTTCCCCCCCAACCACCGGACATGGTAAGAATTCTGGAGATGGCAGCCAGGGCTACATTCTCAGCACGTGGCTTCGGTCCTCTGCAAAATGCCTGCATTACGTTCCACATCACATCCACATTCCTGGAAGGAAAAAGGCAAAAGTCATGTGCTGCCTGAGGCTGCCCCTTTAACAGTCTTCCCTGAAGCTCTACCCATTGATTTTCACTAACTTATGACTGATCAGAATTATGTCACATGGCCACTGTAGTTGCACGGGAGTCAGGGAAATTCTAGTATTTTAAAATAACTCCCTGAACAAAATCAGAGCCTAATAGGGAGAAAGGGACATCAGATCCCATATAGGCAACCTGCACTGTGAGCCACAATTAGTTATTTGGGGGAGAAATCCATGTATATCCCCCATTTCCTTCCCTGCACCTGTATCCAAAAATAGTAAAAGGAAGATAGCATCATTAATATTAAAGGATATAATAACATGTACATTTATAATTCTACCACAAATCTGCAAAATATACATAAGAAAATTAAGGAATTATATCGTTATCATTGTCTTTGTGATGGGACTCTGTTTTTAAAATTTTTTTTACTTTAAAAATTTTTGAACTTTGTCACAAGAAGAGGTATTACTTTTATACTTGGAAAAATAATAAAATTTATGTTAAAATGAAAATAGACAAAAGTAAATAAACTTGTAACATGCAATAGTGGAAACTTAGAGGTGTATAAAGCTATTTACTTGGCAGAGGAAGTGTTGTGTCTTTCCAAAATTACAAATCCATTGCCTCGAGATCTATTTATTCCTATAATTTCCCCAAATGTGGAAAACTTGAGCACATAATTTGTCATACTGAAACTATAAAATCTGAACTAGAAAGCAAGTATTAGTGAAAATGGGAGGAAAATTATTTTCTTTGAAAAAAAAGTTGGTAGCACTAAGAAGATAAATTTTAGTGTATGGGCTCTGTAATTCCATATGAAATTAAGCCAAACAAGACATTTCATTAAACGATGCATTATTTGTGAGCCTGGAGCACCAAAAGGAATGTGATGGCTGAAGCAAAGGGTATTAGTGTTAGAGGGAGGATAACAGCATAGTTTTTTATGTTAAATGTTTACATCTGGAAAATCATGCTAATGGTGGTTGCCTGTAGGCAATAGATAAGTCGATGATAAGCCATGGTTACATACATTAGATTTGGAAGCCATTTGTCTGTTGGCGGTTGCAAAGTGATATTGATTTGGGGTGGGAGAAGTTTGGTTAATTTAATATAATACAGAAAGATGATCCTATCAATTTATTAGCAAACTAAAATTCTATCATATATGGCAATAATTTTGAGAAAAAAGATATAAATGAAAGTATGTTTCATATAGATGCTAAATCTTAGTGAAATAATTAAATGACAATAACCAATAAATTAATAAATATAACCACCTGCGAGAAAAGTGTTGCTTCTCCTACACATTAATTGTGCCTAGTCTGGTTCTGTCTTTACCTGTCATGGATAATTCTCATTTTGGTTTTTCATTTCTGTAGCAGCTTCCAGTTCTCTTTCTTGAGTTCTTTTGGTGATACCTGTTTTCATAGCATATGAAAGCCTAAGCACAGTAAGAAGCAGAAACCTCTTGAAAGTGTGAAGATGTTGCCACAGTGACATCGGGCACCCTTGAATCATGTAGGATACATTACATTAAATGAATCATTTCAATTTTGCTCCTTTTCAGACAGGCAATAAATCATATACAGGTTGCCAGCACCTCTGAAATGGCAGACTTGTGGTGGTAGAATTACCTTAGCGTGTTGATTAAGTTCTTTGCGAAATCAAAAGACCAGAGTTCAAGTCTAATAATATTATTATTAGAAATAATAATGGGGAGATTGGTTCAAGATGGTGCAGTAGAAGGACATGCTTTCACTCCCTCTTTCGAGAACACTGGAATCACAACTAACTGCTGAACAATCATCAACAGGAAGACACTGGAACTCACCAAAAAAGATAACCCACATCCAAAGACAAAGGAGAAGCCAAAATGAGATGGTAGGAGGGGCACTATCACAATAAAATCAAATCCCATGACTGCTGGCTGGGTGACTCACAAACTGGAGAACACTTATACCACAGAAGTCCACCCACTGGAGTGAAGGTTCTGAGCCACACATCAGTCTTCCCAACCTGGGGGTCTGGCAACGGGAGGAGGAATTCCTAGAGAATCAGACTTTGAAGGCTAGTGGGATTGATTGCAGGACTTCAGCAGGACTGGGGGAAACAGAGACTCCACTCTTGAAGGGCACACACAAAGTAGTATGCACATCGGGGACCCAAGGGAAGGAGCAGTGACCCCATAGGAGACTGAACCAGACCTACCTGTTAGTGCTGGAGGGTCTCCTGCAGAGGCAGGGGGCAGCTGTGGCTCACCAAGGGACAAGGACACTGGCAGCAGAAGTTCTGGGAAGTACTCCTTGGCGTGAGCCCTCCCAGAGTCCACCATTAGCCCACCAAAGAGCCTGGGTAGGCTCCAGGGTTGGGTTGCCTCAGGCCAAACAACCAACAGGGAGGGAACCCAGCCCCACCCATCAGCAGACAAGCAGATTAAAGTTTTACTGAGTTCTGCCCACCAGAGCAACAGCCAGCTCTACCCACCGCCAGTCCCTGCCATCAGGAAACTTGCACAAGCCTCTTAGATAGCCTCATCCACCACAGGGCAGACAGCAGAAGCAAGAAGAACTACAATCCTGCAGCCTATGGAATGAAAACCACATTCACAGAAAGATAGACAAGATGAAAAGGCAGAGGGCTATGTACCAGATGAAGGAACAAGATAAAACCCCAGAAAAACAACTAAATGAAATGGAGATAGGCAATCTTCCAGAAAAACAATTCACAATAATGATAGTGAAGATGATCCAGGACCTTGGAAAAAGAATGGAGGCAAAGATCAAGAAGATGCAAGAAATGTTTAACAAAGACCTAGAAGAATTAAAGAACAAACAAACAGAGATGAACGATACAATAACTAAAATGAAAACTACACTAGAAGGAATCATTAGCAGAATAAATGAGGCAGAAGAACGGATAAGTGACCTGGAAGACAGAATGGTGGAATTCACTGCTGAGGAACAAAATAAAAAAGAATGAAAAGAAATGAAGACAGCCTAAGAGACCTCTGGGACAACACTAAATCCAACAACATTCACATTATAGGGGTCCCAGAAGGAGAAGAGAGAGAGAAAGGACCAGAGAAAATATTTGAAGAGATTATTGTCAAAAACTTTCCTAACATGGGAAAGGAAATAGCCACCCAAGTCCAGGAAGTGCAGAGAGTCCCATACAGGATAAACTCAAGGAGAAACACGCTGAGGCATATAGTAATCAAGTTGGAAAAAATTAAAGACAAAGAAAAATTATTGAAAGCAGCAAGGGAAAAATGACAAATAACATACAAGGGAACTCCCATAAGGTTAACAGCTGATTTCTCAGCAGAAACTCTACAAGGCAGAAGGGAGTGGCATGACATACTTAAAGTGATGAAAGGGAAGAACCTACAACCAAGTTTACTCTACACGCCAAGGATTTCATTCAGATTCGATGGAGAAATTAAAAGCTTTACAGGCAAGCAAAAGCTAAGAGAATTCAGCACCACCAAACCAGCTGTACAACAAATGCTAAAGGAACTTCTGTAAGTGGGAAACACAAGAGAAGAAAAGGACCTACAAAAACAAACCCAAAACAATTAAGAAAATGGTCATAGGAACATGCATATCGATAATTACCTTAAACGTGAATGGATTAAATGCTCCAACCAAAAGACACAGGCTTACTGAACGGATACAAAAACAAGACCCATATATATGCTGTGTATAAGAGACCCACTTCAGACCTAGGGACGTATACAGGCTGAAAGTGAGGGGATGGAAAAAGATATTCCATGCCAATGGAAATCAAAAGAAAGCTGGAGTAGCAATAGTCATATCAGATAAAATAGACTTTAAAATAAAGAATGTTACAAGAGACAAGGAAGGACACTACATAATGAACAAGGGATCAATCCAAGAAGAAGATATAATAATTATAAATATATATGCACCCAACATAGGAACACCTCAATACATAAGACAACTGCTAACAGCTATAAAAGAGGAAATCGACAGTAACACAATAATAGTGGGGGACTTTAACACCTCACTTACACCAATGGACAGATCATCCAAGCACAAAATTAATAAGGAAACAGAAGCTTTAAATGACACAATAGACCAGCTAGATTTACTTGATATTTATAGAACATTCCATCCAAAAACAGCAGATTACACTTTCTTCTCAAGTGTGCACAGAACATTCTCCAGGATAGATCACATCTTGGGTCACAAATCAAGCCTCAGTAAGTTTAAGAAAATTGAAATCATATCAAGCATCTTTTCTGACCACAATGCTATGAGATTAGAAATCAATTACAGGGGGAAAAAAACGTAAAAACACAAACACATGGAGGTTAAACAATATGTTACTAAATAACCAAGGGATCCCTGAAGAAATCAAAGAGGAAATCAAAAACTACCTAGAGGAAAATGACAATGAAAACATGACGATCCAAAACCTATGGGATGCAGCAAAAGCAGTTCTAAGAGGGAAATTTATATCTATACAAGTCTACCTCAAGAAACAAGAAAAATCTCAAAAAAACAATCTAATGTTACACATAAAGGAACTAGAGAAAGAAGAACAAACAAAACCCAAAGTTAGCAGAAGGAAAGAAATCATAAAGATCAGAGCAAAAATAAATGAAATGGAAACAAAGAAAACAACAGCAAAGATCAATAAAACTAAAAGCTGGTTTCTTGAGAAGATAAACAAAATTGATAAACCATTAGCCAGACTCATCAAGAAAAAGAGGGAGAGGACTCAATAAAATTAGAAATGAAAAAGGAGAGGTTACAACAGACACTGTAGAAATACAAAGCATCCTAAGAGACTACTACAAGCAACTCTATGCCAATAAAATGGACAACCTGGAAGAAATGGAAAAATTCGTAGAAAAGTATAACCTTCCAAGACTGAACCAGGAAGAAGTAGAAAATATGAACAGACCAGTCACAAGCACTGAAATTGACACTGTGATTAAAAATCCTCCAACAAACAAAAGTCCAGGACCAGATGGCTTCACAGGTGAATTCTCTCAAACATTTACAGAGCTAACACCCATCCTTCTCAAACTCTTCCAAAAAATTGTGGAGGAGGGAAAATTCCCAAACTCATTCTATGAGGCCACCATCACCCTGATACCAAAACCAGACATAGATACTACAAAAAAGAAAATTACAGACCAATATCACTGATAAATATAGAGGCAAAAATCCTCAACAAAATACTAGCAAAAAGAATCCAACAACGCATTAAAAGGATTATACACCATGATCAAGTGGGATTTATCCCAGAGATGCAAGGGTTCTTCAATATATGCAAATCAATAAATGTGATACACCATATTAAAAAAACGAAGAATAAAAACCATATGATCATCTCAATAGATGTAGAAAAAGCTTTTGACAAAATTCAACACCCATTTATGATAAAAACTCTCCAGAAAGTGGGCATGGAGGGAACCTACCTCAACATAATAAAGGTCATATACAACAAACCCACAGCAAACATCATTCTCAGTGGTGAAAAACTGAAAGCATTTCCTCTAAGATCAGGTACAAGACAAGGATGTCCACTCTCACCACTATTATTCAACATAGTTTTGGAAGCCCTAGCCACAGCAATCAGGGAAGAAAATGAAATAAAAGGAATCCAAATTGGAAAAGAAAAAGTAAAACTGTCAGTGTTTGTAGATGACATGATACTATACATAGAGAATCCTAAAGATGCCACCAGAAAACTACTAGAGTCAATCAATGAATTTGGTAAAGTTGCAGGATACAAAATTAATGCACAGAAATCTCTTGCATTCCTATATGCTAATGATGAAAAATCTGAAAGAAAAATTAAGGAAACACTCCCATTTACCATTGCAACAAAAAGAATAAAATACCTAGGAATAAACCTACCTAAGGAGACAAAAGACCTGTATGCAGAAAAGTATAAGACACTGATGAATGAAATTAAAGATGATCCAAACAGATGGAGAGATATACCATGTTCTTGGATTGGAAGAATCAATATTACCCAAAGCAATCTACAGATTCAATGCAATCCCTATCGAAGTACCAATCGCATTGTTTACAGAACTAGAACAAAAAATCTTAAAATTTGTATGGAGACACAGAAGACCCCAAATAGCCAAAGCAGTCTTGAGTGAAAAAAATGGAGTGGGAGGAATCAGACTCCCTGACTTCAGACTATACTACAAAGCTACATTAATCAAGACAATATGGTACTGGCACAAAAACAGAAATATAGATCAATGAAACGGGATAGAAAGCCCAGAGGTAAACCCATGCACCTATGGTCAACTAATCTATGACAAAGGAGGCAGTGGTATACAATGGAAAAAAAGACAGTCTCTTCAATAAGTGGTGCTGGGAAAACTGGACAGCTACATGTAAAAGAATGAAATTAGAACACTCACTAACAGCATACACAAAAATAAACTCAAAATGGATTAGAGACCTAAAAGTAAGGCTGGACACTGTAAAACTCTTAGAGGAAAACATAGGAAGAACACTCTTTGACATAAATCACAGCAAGATATTTTTTGATCCACCTCCTAGAATAATGGAAATAAAAACAAGAATAAACAAATGGGACCTAATGAAACTTCAAAGCTTTTGCACAGCAAAGGAAATCATAAACAACATGAAAAGACAACCCTCAGAATGGGAGAAAATATTTGCAAATGAATCATCGGACAAAGCATTAATCTCCAAAATATACAAGCAGCTCATGCAGCTCAATATCAAAAAATCAAACAACGCAATCCAAAAATGGGCAGAAGATCTAAATAGACATTTCTCCAAAGAAGATATACAGATTGCCAACAAACACATGAAAGGATGCTCACCATCACTAATCATTAGAGAAATGCAAATTAAAACTACAATGAGGTACCACCTCACACCAGTTAGAATGGCCATCATCAGAAAATCTACAAACAATAAATGCTGGAGAAGGTGTGGAGAAAAGGGAACCCTCTTGCACTGTTGGTGGGAATGTAAATTGATACAGCCACTGTAGGGAACAGTATGGAGGTTCCTTAAAAGCTAAAAATAGAACTACCATACGACCCAGCAATCCCACTACTGGGCATATACCCTGAGAAAACCATAATTCAAAAAGAGTCATGTACCACAATGTTCACTGCAGCTCTATTTACAATAGCCAGGACATGGAAGCAACCTACATGCCCATCAACAGACTAATGGATAAAGAAGATGTGGTACATATATACAATGGAATGTTACTCAGCCATAAAAAGGAACGAAATTGGGTCATTTGTAGAGACGTGGATGTATCTAGAGACTATCATACAGAGTAAGTAAGTCAGAAGGAGAAAAACAAATATCATATATTAACGCATATATGGGGATCCTAGAAAATGGTACAGATGAACCGGTTTGCACAGCAGAAATTGAGACAGTGATGTAGAGAACAAACGTGTGGACACCAAGGGGGGAAAGTGGCGGGAGGTGGGGGTTGTGGTGTGATGAATTGGGAGACTGGTATTGACATGTATACACTGATGTGTATAAAATGGATGACTAATAAGAAAAAATAAATAAAAAATAAACATAAAAATAGAAATAATGTAATATTTAGTAGAGGATATTTACCAATTGAAAAGAAAGAAGTTAATGTGGAAAACAAGACAAGAATTCATCACAACAAGCGCTCAGTATATTTTGCACCTTTGAGGATTAAGAGGTACAAACTACTACATACAAAATAAATAAGCTACAAGGATATATTGTACAGCACAGGGACCATAGCCAATATTTTATAATAACTTTAAATGGAGTATAACTATAAAGATAATGAATCACTATTTTGTACACCTGAAACTAATATACTCTTGTAAATCAACTATACTTCAATTTAAAAAAAAGAATAATTTACAGCTTTCAGTTTGGACCTGTTTTTCTTTTTTTTTTTCATGATGAAGTATTTAGTTTTAGGTTCACAACAAAATTGAGAGGAAGGTACAGAGATTTCCCATATACTCCCTACCCCCACACATGCATAACCTTTCCCATTATCAACATCACTCACCAAAATGACATGTTTGTTACAAAGAATGAACGTACATTGACACATCAAAATCACCCAAAGTCCATAGTTTACCGTAGGTTTCACTCTTGGTGTTGTACATTCCATAGGTTTGGACAAATGTATAATGACTTACATTCATCATGATAGTATAAAGAGTATTTTCACTGACTTAAAAATCCTCTGTATTCTGCCTAGTCATCACTACCCCTACCTCCACCCCTGGTGACCACTGATCTTTTTATTATCTCCATAGTTTTGCCTTTTCCAGAATGTCATATAGTTGGAATCATACAGTATGTAGCTCTTTCAGACTGGCTTCTTTCACTTAGTAATATGCAGTTAAGCCTCCTTCATGTTTTTTCATGTCTTGATAGTTTATTTCTTTTTAGCACTGAATAATATTCCACTGTCTGTATGTACCAAAGTTTATCTATCCATTCACGTACTGAAGGGCATCTTGGTTGCTTCCAAGTTTTTGGCAGTTATGAATAAAGCCTCGATAAATATCTATGTGTAGGTTTTTGTGTGAACATAAGTTTTCAGCCTCTTTGGGTAAATACCAAGGACCATGAATGCTAGACGATATGGGAGGAATATATTTAGTTTTGTGAGAAACTACCAAACTATAGTGACTGTACCATTTTTGCATTCCCACCAGCAATGAATGAGAGTTCTTGTTGCTCCACATCCCAGCATTTGATGTTGTCAATGTTCCAGATTTTGGCCATTCTAATAAGTGTGTAGGGGTATCTCATTATTGTTTTAATTTCCATTTTCCTGATGACATATGACATGGATCATCTTTTTGTATGCTTATTTACCATCTGTGTATCTTCTTTGAGATCCTGTTAAGGTTTTTGGCCCAGTTTTTAATTGGGTTGTTTGTTTTCTTATTGTTGAGCTTTAAGAGTTCTTTGTATATTTTGGATAACAGTCCTTTGCCAGATGTGTCTTTTGAAAATGTTTTCTCCCAGTCTGTGGCTTATCTTCTAATTCTTTAGACATTGTCTATTAATTTTAATGAAGTCCAGCTTATCAATTATTTCCTTCATGGATCATGTCTTTGATGTCATATCCAAAAAGGCATCACCACACCCAGGGCCATCTAGGTTTTCTCCTATGTTATCTTCTAGGAGTTTTATAGTTTTGCATTTTACATTTAGGTCTGTGATCCATTTTGAGTTAATTTTTTTGAGTGGTGCAAAGTCTGTGTCTAGATTCATTTTTTTTTTGCATGTGGATGCCCAGTTGTTCTAGAACCATTTGTTGAAGAGGCTGTCTTTGCTCCATTGTATCGCTTTGGTTTCTTTGTGAAAGATCAGCTGACTATAGTTATGTGAGTCTATTTCTGGACTCTGTGTTCCATTCCACTGATCAATTTATCTATGCATTCATCAATACCACACTGTCTTGATTGCTGTGGCTTTATAGTAAGTCTTGAAGTTGGGTAGTGTTGGTCCTCCTACTTTGTTCTTCTCCTTCAATTTTGTTTTTGCTCTTCTGGGTCTTTTGCCTCTCCATATAAACATTAGAATAATTTTGTCAATATACACAAAATAATGTGCTGGGATTTTGATTGGGATTGCGTTGTATTTATAGATCAAGTTGGGAAGAACTGACATCTGGACAATATTGAGTCTCCTTCTCCACGAACATGGAATATCTCACCATTTATTTAGTTCTTTGATTTCTTTCGTCAGAGTTTTGTAGTTTTCTCATATAGATATTGTGCATATTTTGTTAGACTTATATCTAAATATTTCATTTTTAGGTGCTAAGGTAGATGGTTTTGTGTTTTTAATTTCAAATTCCACTTGTTCATTGCTAGTATACAAAACAGCAATTGACTTCCGTATATTAACTTTGTATCCTGCAGTGTTACTCTAATCACCTATTAGTTCCAGGAGTTCTTTGTCAGTTCTTTCAGGTTTTCTGCATAGATTGTCACGTCATCTGTGAACAAAGACATCTTTATGTCTTTTTTCCCAATCTGTATACCTTTTATTTCTTTTCTTGCATTACTGCATTAACAAGGACTTCCAGTATAATGGTGAAAAGGAGCGTGAGAGGGGATATCTTTACCTTGTATCTGATCTTACTAAGAAAACTTTGAGTTTCTCACCATTAGCTATCATGTTAGCTGTAGGTTTTTTTGTAGATAGTCTTTATCAAGTTGAGAAAGATCCCCTCTACTCCTAATTTACTGAGAGTTTTTATCATGAATTGGTATTGGTTTTTGTCAAATACTTGTTCAGCATCTATTAATATGACCATGTGATTTTTCTTTTTCAGTCTGTTGATGTGATGGATTATATTGACTGATGTTTGAATGTTGAACCAGCCTTGTATACCTGAGATAATCCCACTTGGTCATGGTATATAATTATTTTTCTACATTGTTGGATTTGATCTGCTAATACTTTACTGAGGATTTTTGCATCTATGTTCATGAGAGATATAGTCTAGAGTTTTCTTTTCGTTATGTCTTTGGTTTTGGTATAAGGGTAATGCTGTCCTCACAGAATGAGTCAGGAAGCATTTCCTCTGCTTCTCTCTCCTGAACGAGATTGTAGATAAGTGGTATAATCTCTTCTTTAAATATTTAGTAGAGAACCTGGTGTTTTTAGTAGGTTAAATGAAATAACTCAATCTAAAGTGTCATGTGATTGGCTATATTTTTCATTATCAGTAAGAAGATATAATATTAGATAAAACAAGAAAGAAAAGATATCTTTTTCAAGTTACTAGAAAGAGTTTTCAAAATATCTCAATAGTGATCTTGAGAAAAAGTATCCATTACTTTTAGCCCATTCTGTCTAGGTTAAGACCAACACAAAAATTTATTGCAGGTTCATAAAACTTTCTTAAGTGATATGTTTCAACTATTATATTTTATAACAGAAGAAATCTTTTAGACTTTTAATCAATCTAAAGAAGAAGGGCTCCCCTTACATTCTTCTAAAAATTTACATCTTCCCCCAAATCTACCCTGTAGAGAGTTTCTGAAAATGTGTTGGGGTGGGGGAAAAAAGGAAGTTGGAAAATGATGAATTAGGTAATATTCTCTTTATTGAAATGAATGGTGCAGCTCTGTTTACAATATGTGAGATTATTCAGTTATTTAGAAGAGCCTGATGGACACCCTTCCATTTTCATGAGGGCTGCCTGCTACTGATATTTTTCTGAGTCAAGGTAACTAGACTGAGCTACCTCTCATCTTTATGGTACCTTCATGTGATTATTAAAAGGCAACCCTGCCACCTGTTGAAAAATTGTTGTAATATGCTGGTTTTGTTGGAAGACACTTTACTGCCCCCTGACAGACATAAGTCATAATAAATCTACAGACTCATGTGAATTGCACCATCTTGAACATGGTGCCGTTGTTCAGTGCCTGGCCGGCACCATCACACGGGGCACTCGCGAGTAGAAAAAAATAACAGAAATCACCATAGCAATATTTGTCTATAACATGAAAATGAGAAACCAGATTCACTGTAGTAACTCCTGGAAAGTCCCTGTTCAGCAAGTGGGTGGTATTGGAATGTTGTGGAGATGGGATGTAGGGTGGGGAGGGTTCTTTCATTGATGGCTTCCATTATTGGGAACAAGAGCTTGGCCATTGCTCTTTATATGTCTTCCAGTCAGTTAGAAAGCCTGAAAATTCCAACTACTTAGCCAAATGGAAAAGAGTCTCTGTTTACAGAGAAAACACAAAGCTTGCTTCTTCTCCATCATTGAGTAGGCTGAGTATACTTAGCAGAACTTTTCCACTTAGGGGTCCAAGTTAAGGCTATCAGTGGCTTTTTGCTTGAAATCTAAACATTTTAGAAACATTTTGTAGAGAAAACTATTCACAGGCCCTTTCAAAGAGGAATCAAATAAATAGTTTGGGGGGTTTCCATCTTGGAATTAAGATGTTTATTTAAGAAACTCCAATAAAGCCCTCTTTCAAGCTATGAAAATTATAGTCAGAATCGAGTGGTAGACTGAGGATTCAGGAAATAGCTATTGATTTGTTAGAGAGCTGAGGGCATGGGGAGTGGCAGGGGGGTGGGGAAGGGCCAGGAAAGGAAGCAACTCGAAGAGAAACTTCTGCTAATGATTCTTATTTCCTCCAACTTTGAAAAGCTTTCCACCAGCAGCAGAGTTTAAAGCATTCTCACTCCTAGATTAGTCGACCTAGTCAAGAGGTAGTACCCAGCTCAGGCTGTACTTCTCTGAGTAAAGGCATGAGAGTGGGTGGGAGTGACAAATTGGTTGGGAGGCTTAAGTGCAAAAGGGATTTTCAGTGAGGGCAGGCAGGGCAATAAGGGAAGGTCCAAAGCCTCATGCCCAAGGGATTGGGCAGAAACCAGGAAAGAATCTGAGAAGAACTGGCAAGAGAGACCCTGATTGGAGACAGTTGCACTGAAGAAGATTCCAGAAAGACGCCAGAGGTGGAGTCTTTTTATTAAAGCATGCCCAACAGATGAGCCCAAAGCAGGGAGAGAACCATGAAAAAAGCCAAAGTAAACTGGACACCAACCTGTCTTTTTATTTACTTTTCAAAACCTCCACGGGCAAGAAATCAGAAAGTAGTGAGGAAAACAGTATCAGAAAAGTGCCAGAGAAATGCCTGGTGATGAGTTACAGGGTTACAAAAGACGGCTGAGAGTTCTATACAGAAAAACTGGAAGCATGTGCAAATTGTATTGTGATCAAAGTGACAAAGCTGGACGAGCACCCGGAAGTAAATATAGAAGTGTAATAGTTCTGAGGTAGGTCCATTGCAAATCAAAGGCTCTGAATGATTTAGAAGGAAAAAAGTAGCTTAGCCAAATGCTGCTGCTGACATTTCACGCTTTCTACCTTATGCTTCTAACTATTCTTTGTAAATATAATCCTAAATCAGTGACCCATTTAGGTTGTCTAATAAATGAACACTTTTAGAGTTCCATACTTGCTTGTTTTCTGCATTCATTTCAGTGAAGTGACGGTGAGATTATTTATGATATATCATTTAGGTTTTGTTTTGATTTAGCAATGATACAAACCCTATGGATGTTTAGGAATATCCATAATCCCCAGTTGAGCTTTAGTTATTGTTGTGGTTAATGGGTGGCTTAGTTTACCTATCAGCTGCATGGTCAGGGAAGTAGAAAAGAAACCTCCCATGGAAGGACAAGCTTTTTAAAATTCACAGGGACCTTGCCTATTAGTAGATATGGCCCAAAGTGACTTCAGCTCCAACCAGTAAAATGAGTAACTCTCCCCTTTGGGCTTGGGGTGGAGCTGGGTGGAGAGTAAAGATAAAGAAACCAGAAACCTCCTCCCCCTGTGTCTACCTTGTGTGGTCGTTAAAGATGAAGTCAATGGCTCTCAACCTTGGCTGCACACTAGAATCACCTGGAGCCTTTACAGATTCTGATACCCAGTCCACACCCCAGAACAGTCAAATCTGAACCTCTTAGGAGGACACCTGGTACCGGTGTGTTGCTTTAAGTTCTGCAGGCTATTCCTATGTGCAGCCAGGGTTACAACTGGATTACAGAAGACAGTGCAGATCCCTGGCATACTTTTGGTGCCCAGTGAGTGTGAGCATCCTCGTCTTTGAATTGTTTCCTGCTCCCCCACCTCTCCCTTTTCTGAACTTGCACAGGTTGGTTTTGTATCAGACTTGGTCTTGCAACATGTACCACAGGTGACTTTGCCTCGGAGTTGGAGAATTTGCTTTCTTCCTCCTGTTGAAAAAGACAGAGCTCTCTTCTTTTCTCACTTCTAATATACTGTCTCATCACTTATTTCATGCTTTCATCTTCCTTCCAATATTACTTAACTTCTTTTTACCTTTAAGACCTAGAATCTGTGGATTTAGGAAGAATTCTAACTTCTGTGTCCTTAGGGATTGAATTTAGGCAAACCTTCTCAAGCATATCAGAAGGATCAGGGTAGAAGCAAAGCTTAAGGAATAAAGGGGGTTCCTAAAAATGGAGCACAATTCATCTATTTCAGTTAAAAATGCCTTAATGTTTTCTAAGCATTTTTTAACTCAAGCATTTTTAATAAGCTCACTTACGAGTCTTGTTGAAAAATAAATAAAATATACTTGTTTTCATTAAGGGAAGAGATCTTTTTCCATCTTAGGTGGTATTGTTGAAGGAGACAGAAAGGAGTCCAAAACTTGGCAACAGGCTAGATTATTAGTGACGTATTGGTCACAGAGGTGCTGGTAGAGCTACATTTTCTTCCTGCAATTAGTATTTTAAGTGCCCACAAATTACATATGAAAGTCCAGATAACCTCCTTACAAAATGGAAGACTGAAAAATTATGGTCTTTGCAAAATCTTCACTTTTCAGGTTTTATAAATGTGTTTTTGTCAATAGGCAAGTGACACATGTCCACTTGCTAGTTGTACTTTGAAGGGAGAAATAGTGCTAAACGATGCCAACCTTTACCTATTATCATCAGTTCCAAATGCTGTAAGCAAGTGCAGATATCTGGAGATACACTTGCAACACTTGTGAATTACAGATTTCCTTTCTTCAACAATTTTTAAGAAAATCAAGAAGGCAAAACTCAAGAGGCACAGGGGAACTCTCTTTAGTAACTTTATTGCTTGAATCTGTAGGCATTTGAAGCAAGACTGTGAGGAGTTTAGCCAAATTGTGTTCATTTTCAGAAAATCCTAAGAGGACTCTAAGGAGAGTACTGACAAGCCAACTCTCGAAACAGGGTTAGAATTCACCTGGGAGGAAGTGGTGTTGGCACCAGAATGCCCACTGAGGCAGTTGTAATAGATGAATGTAATTCCAGACCTAAAGCTCTTACTGTAAGGATTCAGTGGAAGGAAAAGTGATGTTGTAAATGAAAAAAGTCAAGAAACACATCTGATGGACATAAAAATAATAATTACGAACTAAAATTTTATTACAAGACTTCTTGATTATTTTAAATTCACCTTGATAAGAAAACTAGACAAGGGAACAACTCCTAGTGGGGTAACAGATGCCTCAATTTTCATCATGTTTAAATTGATGAGCTAACCAGTTTGAAATGTCATGTAAATTGAAAATGATATGAAATTGAACAAAAGGGAAAAATCAGAAGGAGAAAAAATTGTGCATTACCTATGTAAGAAACTGAATTATGACATAGAAAAATACTGTATAGCCAAGTTTCCTGATATAGGTAGAAGGTTAACTATTTGCATTTTTAATTCAATAAGAATATGTATTTTAAGATGCTTTGGGATTCTGATAATTACCAAGACAGATGGCTTTAAATCAGGAGCTTGTAATATACTTTTCAGCCCCAAAGCTATTTGGTAGTACTGTCAAGGGAATGTCAGTGTTTGATGCTAATCCAGTACTGTCTGGTGTCTTGTGTACTATTGGATTTTATAAATTCAAGACATCGTACATACAGCTTTTAAAAAAGAAACCTGTAAGAAAGACTTGAAGTTCTTTTCATTCTCAAAGTGCCTTGTGTTGTTGCTTCCCATTTCCCTAGGAAAGTGACAGTATTGGAGGACCCTGATCAGAATATCCACCTGAAAAACTTGTCTCTTCATCAGGCAACCACAGAGGAAGAAGCTCTGAATCTGCTTTTCTTAGGAGACACCAACAGAATGATTGCAGAGGTAATAAGCATTTCTCTGCAAGCTGTTTTTTGCACATTATAAGATATAATAGAATTTTAGGGGCAGCAATGACTTTAAAAATAATTTCATCCCAATTTCATGTTAAGAGAAGGAAACCTAGATCCAGAGAATTGAGGAGATTTTCCCCAGGTCTTCCAGCTAGTTAACGAGCAGGGACAAAAATCTAGTCTTTTTTAGTTTTATATTTTTTAATTTTCTACAAATTGATTTGCAGCTAGTCAGTGACAACTCATCAAAAGTCTTAATTATAGGAATTTTTGCATAAGTTTTGAAACTTAAAATACATAGTTCATTCTTCCTAACCTCCAGTCATCCATGTATTGGCATATGTTTACCTACCCATGTATTTTCATGTATTTAGTGAATTAATATTTGTGAAGAATTTAGAATAATGCGTGGAACATAGAAAGCGCTCTATGCATTTGCAGCTACTGTTGGCAGATCCAGGAACACTGCCGTGGTATGTAGTATGAGTATGTCTCAGTGCGGTATTGGGGATATACCTATACTAGAAACTATTTGTTGTTAATCTGACATTCAAACCTAACTGAGCACCTATATTTTACCTGGGAACCATATTCTGGAGCCAGGATTCTGGAGCCAACTCAGTCTTGGGCCCTAACCTCAACCAGTTACTGATTGGAGATGGAGGGTCACAAAGGTCTCACCCAGCGACACTGCAGTGAAAGGAATTAAGTGGTCTTGGTAGTGGTGGTGGTGATGTGGGAACAGTTCCCCAAGTGAACAGCTTACTGTGATCACGGACAGTTTTCCTTTTTAAACCACACTCCCCGGGTTCTGTGTTCTACCTTGTCTCTGATGACAAACAATAGGTGAGGACAGTAAGCTGGGAGGAGAAGTAGTCTGAGAAAGTCTCCCTCAAGTGACTTCTTTTCTGCCCCATTTTCACCCTCTGGAATGCACCACCTTAAATACAAGATAGATAAATGGAAAGAAAAGTCAGGTAGTGAAAGCATGGTGTTGACATCTGTTATTGTGTTGGGACCTTAGTTTTGTTGTTGTTGTTTTACTAGGTCTGCATCAGTACTCTTCAATAGACTAACTTAAATAAGTTGAGCTTAGGTGCCACATATAATATGGATTTGAGGACCCTTAACTTATTATTTTTATTTAAAGAGAGCGGTACATAGTTTTTAATTTCAGAATATCTTCTTTTGTTTACAATGTTTTGCATTTGTGTATTGCTTCAACATTTTGTCCATGCGATCATCCGTGATGCTCTTCTCACAATAATTGAAGAGAAAGGAATAAAGGCAGATTAAGAATTAGGGAGTGTAATAATGAAAAATTTAACATGCCCCACTAAAAATCCTCCTCCATACACAGTTTAATGAACAGCAAACGGAGCGGGACAGACTAGAGATGGGTCCTGCCCACCAGTGGAATATGAAAAAGGTAGATCCATTAATGCTGCTGGAAAACACGCGGAAGCTTGTCCCTGCCTCACTGCTGACCTTCTTCCTGAGGTGACACATCCCTAGAGGACTCCAGGCCTCATCCTCACAATTACGTCCCCTCATCTTTAATGGGTCAGGGAGGGCTCCTGGCCCTGGATCACTATCACCTCTATTAGCTAAAAACCTTGGCCATTTGCTATTTTAAAGTTACGCCTTAACTTTAGCCAACTGCATCTTTTCAGACTATTGTAAAGTCTTGAGGACCTTAAGCTTCTTTGTACAAGCTTATCTATCATGTCCTATCACCTTACAAAGTTCCAAAAGTCTTTTCCTATTATTTACTGTTGAGTGTTTAACAATAGTATAAATAGCTGAAACATGAAGAAGTCCAATTCTAACAATGTTGGTTATGCATTACCTTAAAAATGTATTCACTTTTTTCCTGTGTGAAGCCTGATTTCTTTTAAACCAAATCTAATAGGTTTTGGATGTTTCTGTGCTTGGCTTTTATTTTTGTCTTTGGTAATAGCTACCATGTTATATCAAGAACCTGCTCAATAGAGTTGGCATTGTTGTAGATGCTTTATATATGTATATATTATTTCTGATTCTTATTTTATAGATGGAAACTAAGGCTCAAAGAGTTAGACTACTTGCCCAAGGCCACACAACTAGTAGGTGGCAGAGCCAGGGTTCAGCTCCAAGTCCGACCGTTTCAGAAGCTTATGTTCTTTCCTTACACCACAGTTCACAAGTTCAATAATCAAATTGACATATGTCAGATTTTTCAAGTGAGGATACATTTCTGAATTATTTAAAAAATATAGCAAGTATGTAGCACTTCAGTTTATCTCTTGAATTCATTGAAAGCAAATACATAAAAATATTAATGAAGAGTAACTGTCAATCCCTGGAAATACTTTATTATTCAGTCTCCAGAGAGGCATGTTTTAGATTACAACCAAGCTGTCAGAATATAATTTGTCAGCACAGAATGAGCTTACCAGGATAAAGAGAACACACTAATCATTTTTTTTAAAAGGCGAGGTTCCCAATTTCCCATTTACATAGAGAAATCCAGAAGTTGGCATGGTAACCAGAAAACATTTGCAAAACAAAGTCTAAATATGGGGACCTAAAGTGGAGTGCTCTTCCCTTTTAAGTTCTCTACTTATAGCCAGCATTTTAAGGAAAAGTTATTAAAAATAGCTTTATCCTCTTCTTATTTTTAGAACTCACTCTTAAATAATTCCTGTAATCCTACCAATGTTTTGAATAAAACGTGGTTATGTCCTTAGGGTAAATTTTTTCAAAAGTTGATTTGCTGTACCAAAGAGAATAGATATTGTGAAAGCTGAGCTGTGTGTGACCCAGTGTCAAAGCCCACCAGCAGCAAGTATAACTTGGTACCTTTTTGTCTTATCATTGAAATGTTGCTCTCAATTAGTTACATCTAATTGAACAAGATATTCTGCACTTGATTGTTAGGTCCTGCACAGTCCCATTGCCGGAACTGTTTGTTCAGCCCTGCCCACGGTCTAGAGCACTCTGTTCCCAAGTATGGCCCAAGGATAACTTGTATTAGGATACCCCATGGTAGTCAAAAGACACAGTTTCCTGGATCCCATATCTGATGGATAGATTCAGAATCTGCAGTGGAGCCCAGGAATATGCATTTTAGCATTTTAAATGTGCTCATTCTAAATTTGGGGGCAGTTTGGGTTTTACCATTAAGAAGCTGGGTGAAACCCACTCCCAGAGAAGTATGTGATCAGGTCCGTATTCTGTACCCTCACCAACATCACAGGATTTGAAAGTTCTTCCAATTTGGTAGGCAAAAAAAAATTTGTTTTAACTTGCATTTTTGATTACCAAATTATTTTATATCTTTATTTGCCATTTGCATTTCTGTCTTTGTTTACGTGCTCTACTTGTTCTTCTCTTGGAGTGTCAGGGTAGGTCTGGTTGATTTGTTGACTCCATGAGGGCTGGCACTTGGTCTTGTTCACATCTGCCGCACCTAGAAACAAAGACTGATATATAGTAGGAGCTCAGTAAATAATTGTTGAGTGAATGAATAAAGATAACTTTTGCCTTTGTCATATATTTAGCAAACATTTTCCACCATTTTATAAATTTTCTTTTAGTCTTCATTTCTTTTTTTTTAACATAGTCAATCTTTTTATTTTACGGTTTCTCCTTTGGATGCCATGCTTAGAAGTGCAATAGCTCACTGATGAATAATTCTACTTATTAGAAAGTGTTTTGTTTTGAATTGAAATCTGATGCCCAGTTGCATCTACCCCATTGTTCCCATTTTGGCCTGGGACATGGAAGGGGATGGTCATCATCAGGTTGGAGTGGATTTTTATCGGAGGTTTCTGGAGCATGGGGATTTCACCTGGATCTTGACAGAAGCTGTACTGAATTAACAAAATCAGGTGCTCCCTCTAGGAGCAATCTCCACTGATAAAAGTGCCATTTAACTATTCATTTTAGGGAGTCATAATGTTGCTCAAAGTGAATAATTAGACTAATATGGCCTTCTTTTACAAGCCAATTTGGAGAAGAGAATAGTGTTCAGGGTCCTTTCTACCAAAGCTTCACAGTAGTGTCTGCTGTAGGTTAAATTGTCTCACCCTGTCAAATTCCTGTGTTGAAGCCCTAACCTCTAGTACCTCAGAGTGATCTTATTGAGAGATGGGGTCTTTACCGAGGTGATCAAGTTAAAATGTGGTCATTAGGTTGGGCCCTAGTCCAATATGACTGGTAACCTTATAAAACAGGAAAATTTGGAGACGGACTCATATAGAGAGAGTGTGCCAATGAACATGAAAACAGTCATCTACAAGCCAAGGAGAGAGGCCTGGAACAGATCCTTCCCTTATAACCCTCAGAAGGAATAACCAACCCTGCCAACACCTCCATGTGAGGCTTCTAGCCTTCAGAACTGTAAGATAATAAATTTCTATTGTTTAAGCCACCTAGTTTGTTATACTAGAAAACTAATACAGTGTCCAAATAACCTTGGATGTAATTTCTTGTATGATTGGTATCTGGTGTTGCTCTTGACCTTGATGAATTCAGGAGCGCTAATATGCTATATATAGTATAACATCTGGAAAGATCCTACAATTCTCAGCTAGCAACTATTGAAAGACAAGACTGTAGTCCTGTTCAACTCTATTCTCTCAGCATCTGGCAACTACATAGTTGGTCAGTCATTAATTAAAAATATTTTTTTGTTGAATTAATGTGGAGCAGAAGACCTGGTGATTTCAGGAGAAAAGACCTGCAATCTCAAACCCAGAATTGGGGGTGATTTTATGGTACACTGTGCCTCTTGGTGAGTACAGAGTGCATCACAGACGACTTTGGCATTTTAAAATTTAATTTGTGGTGCTTCAGACCTTTTGGAAGACATCACTTTCTAAATAACCATCCTCCCAACAACATTTACAGGATTTGTAAATTATTTTCCCAGGAACTATTAGAGGTCTTTCTGCCTAATTCTTTGCTTGAAATAAAAAACATACTAAATGTATCTGAGTTGTGCTGATGCGTTTTGTAAGCTCTCAGACTTTGCACTCTGTCAAACTTTTGGAGTGAGTTGTGTGACCTTGTAGAAGTGCAAAGACAATTGGGAGACAGGCTGTGAGTGGAGTGAGTAGGTTTGTGCAGTTACTGAAACATCTGTCGCTGGACACATTGTCTAATAACACGAGGACAGCACGGGAAGGAAGGAGCAGCTTGACTGTGTGATTGTGTTTGTTAACAGCTCTCTAAGCCTCGATCTCCTTGTGTAGTGTGTGTGGGAAACAAGAGGATTTGGGTTGCAATTAGTGTTCCAGAATCATATTCCATCACACCATTAGAGAGACACTAAATAATACATCCTCACAGATTTTTGTTGGAAGGATATATTAGTTGTATATAATTAGCAAGTATACACCAAGATTTGTGAGCCTGAGAAGAGCAAAATATTTAACAGGGAAAATCCATTTCACACTGCTCTTACTATAATGAGAATAACATCTTTTATCATTAGGTCCCAATAGGCAGCTAGAAGCCTTAGCAAAAGATGTGTTGACAATTCTAAATTTTCTTATCTACTGTATATATGTTAGTAGGTATAGAAAGAAGGGAACTTAAATTTTGAGCACTTAATATATCCCAAGCATTTTTCTCCCTCTTTTTTATATTTTATATATGAGAAATACACAGTCTTTCTTAACTAGTGATTCTGTCTTATAATATAGTTTGCATTCTGCTCTCATCTAACCTGATTAGTGGTATTGCATGAACCGTAAGTTTCAAGTCTAAAACGTTTATTAAAATAAATGAAGTGGTACGGTGCAGCCATTAATAGAATATTAAAACGTACTCACTCCATATACATAATTAGAGAAACACAATCTTCTTGGCTGTAAAAATTTAGCTCCTGAGTTTCTTCTGACCTTTAAAATTCTGATTTCTGATTAAATAGCAGAAGAAAGTAATTTTTACTCTACTCCCTGTTACTGAAATTCACCACCAACAACAACAAAAAATGAAAAATAGAAGGGAAAAAGCCATCTTCAGTGAAATAAGGAAATAGCCATAACCTCAAACCGTGAGGAAATCTGCCAAATACTATGAAATTTGAATTACGGTGAGGGAGGTTGCTGAGAGCCAACACATATATCCTCCAACCTCAGGCAGGATACAGTTTCTCCTTAAAGAAAGTGTCACAATTCTTAAATGCAAATCCAATGATCTTCTGGTTAGGGTGGTGAGATCTAAGAAAACAGACAAGTACGATAGGGCAATATTATTTAGATATTCATTCAACACTATAGAAGGTGAGTCTAAAGAAGAAACCTTAAAGACAGGCCATTTTTATGGTCAGTGGTCTAGGCTTATGGCCAAGAAAGATGGCCTTTGGTGAGTGGGATTCAGGGAGTTTGTGACTTAAGGGGTTTTGCCATCCCAGACCTTTTAGTGCAAAAATTTGAGGAAAGTATGTGCTCTTAAGGCTAAGAATGAAATATGTGCAGAGTAAAGGTACTCAGGACACAAACTGAATTTGAATATTCCCTTACCCATCTCCCAGACTACTCTCTAGGAAAGAGATGCACATGCTCAAAGATAAAATTATCAAAAGGAAAATACTAAAGATCTTTCCATGTATTTGGAGTGTGGAGGGAAAAGCAACATACATTTGAAGACTCCTTACATTAGGAAGCAAGGCAGTATACTTCAGAATCTTAAATATGTTACCTAAAAGCAATATTTGTTTTTAAAAGTAGCTTAAAAATATAGAAAGTTTCAAAGAAAAGATTACAAGACAAGAAAATAAAAGCAAGCTTGAAGAACTCAGAAATGAAAGAGAAGAAGAAAGCCATTATAGTGATGAAAGTGCCATTAAGAAACGAAAGAGAAGGAAGGAGAAGAGGAGGAGAAGGAAGACAAGGAAGAAGAAGAGGAGGAAATGTGGCTGGAAAATAACTAAGGATATTTAAAATAATGAGAGAAAATGATACCTAGAAAGAGAGCCAAAGGAGAAACCAATTTTGAGTAATTAGAAATCCTGAAGAAGAGTGAGGGGAACAGAAAAAACATGGATAGAGAGTGAGAGAGAGAGAGAGAGAGAGAGAGAGAGAGAAGTTTCCTGAAATCTGGCATTACTTGAATCTGCAGATGAAAAGGCCATGCTGTGTCTAAGAAAAAATGGAAAACGCTCAACTCCAAGATAAAATCTATTGAAGTTACTAATTTCCAAAGCTAAATAAAGAAGCTTATGGACATCCAGTCTGAAAAATGCAAGCCAACTCTGAGTGAAGATTAAAAAAAGTTTGCTCTTGGACTTTTCCTTAGCAATATTCAGTGCCAGAAGACAGTGGAACAAGTTCTGAAGCAAGGATATTGTGTCCCAATAATTTTATACCCAGCCAAATTTTCGAGTTTTCCTTTAAAAACAAAAACATCAGACAAGTATTTTTAAGCATGTGTGAATCCTGGAAGAAAATGAACCGAGGGATCATTTTTAAAAATTGCTTGACAATCAAGGCTAACCAACTAAGAGATAAATCAAATTAACGAATGTGAGAACCCAGAAGCATTACAAAAGGACTGGTGAGAAACATTGAATTTATTTAAATGTAGACATAAAACTAAACAACTGTGTAAGTAAATATTATAAACCTTGAAAATATAAATAATAATAGATATAACACAAATTTGGAGTTAGAAAGTAGAGGAGGGGTGGTGTTATAAGTGAGCTAATTTCCTTATATTTCAAAGCAAGAAAGGAGTAGATACTGTCTAAATGTCAACCATGTAGTTAAAATCATGATGACCCAAGTCCTTTAATTCCATGAGTTTTCCTTAATTCTAAAGAGATACTTTTAGAGAAAAGATATACACCTCTTACCATGAAAAAACATTTATCTGAAGCTCACCAATCCCTTCAGTTTTATTTATTTTTCTATTAAATTCAAATAAAATTTAATTTAGTCATTTTCAATTAAGAATAGTATGTGTAGTATGCTTTTGTTTTGGTAAAGTACTTGTATATGTTCTTCTATATTAAAGGCATCTAAATACAATTTTTATCAAACATTAACATTGTTATTTTGGGGAGATTTTCACTTTCATCTTTGCTCCTTTTTGTGTTGTTTGGATTTTTAAAATAAAAAGTGTGGTAGGGATTACCAGCGCTTACCAAAACTTCTGTTTATTCCTTCTAGCACATGCTTCCTTGAAGTTAAGGGAGTTCACTTGCTGTATCCAGTGCAATCTGAGTGAAAGTAGCATGTTACTTTTGTTTCGAAGCCTTTGAGAACTAGTATAAAGTTCTCCTTAATCTCCTTCCCTTTTGTGGCAAACCCTGAAGCTTTATGTTGTGGAGGTGGTCTTAGAAGATGGCAGCGCCTCCATCAGCTTTGCTGGTGTCAAGTATGTGGAGCAGAGCCACCATTTAACAACACTGGAGAAATAACGTGAGCAAGAAAGAAACCTTTGTGATTTTTAAGCCTCTGAGATTATGGTGCTATTTGTTCATTTGCTACCATAATATAACTTGATCTATCTTGATAAATGTGCATCATTTTTACAAAATACTAACTCATTATTCTTCATAAAATTCAAATATAGCATGGCTTTTTTAGTAAGAAAACAATGTTTATGTTAGTATTATATATATCATCTATTTTCCAAATGGGTTTGAAGCAACTTACAATATTAAAACACATATAAACCTGGACCAAAAAAAATGTCAAAGAGGAAAAAAAAATTTGAAGGTAAACTTGATTTAAAAGAAGATAGATGGATATGATAGGCAACTGGAATGAGTTAATTATTGCCATTAAGGACAAAATTTAGCTATGATTCTTCAGGCAGACAAGTAAAAACAAGGGCATCGTTTTGACATTTTTGGTTATATAGTTTTCATTGTTCAGAGAGCAAATTTACGGGTATTGAATTGCAGGCAGATTGTATCCATACTTGTTTAAAGGGTCTTGTGTGGCAAAATGGGCAGTGTCTTGCCTGTAACTTTGAAAGAAATACAAAGACTTTATACTTCTGTCAGTCTTGTATAACATCTGAGAGCTTTATGTTAAATTGCTGTGTATTTAATTGAGTGTATCAGTCAGGATCTAACAAGGAAAACAAACTACTCTGTATTTAAAACAGGAGAAATCAGTGCATATAGTTTTGTTTCATGGATGACGGAAGAATCTGAGAAGCCAAACAGGGGATGGTAATACAACTCGTAGAGATGACCAACAACAGGAAGCTATGACAATCTGTAGGCAGGTCTCAGCGGGTAGGAGGCATTGGCAGGAGAGTGGAAGGCATGAGGAAGGGAAAAGCCAGAGTATCTCTCCCCTTCCCTGACTTTCCAGCTGGATGCCAGCTAAAAGGGGTCTTGGGGAAATGCTGCCTTTAGGACTCTGCATCTCTGTGATGTAGAGCAAAGTAGAGGAAAGGGAAGGAATTGATCAGAGGGCAAAGAGGCATAGATTAGCCCCTGAGTAAAACCATTTCTATAAGAAATAGGGTTAATAATTCAGATAGATTGCTTTTGGCTTATCTTCAATCAGGAATACACATGAGGGAAATGGCAGGAAGTCAGTTTGGGCTATAAGAAGTCAATGTTAAGAAGAAGCTATTCTTCTAGCATTTCTTGTTGATAGATACTTTCATTTTTTTGGCAGGCTGACTTTTGCATTAGTCCTTGTATTGGTTTCAAACTAGGAGGGAGGAGACAGAGGTCTTATCAACTGCCCAAAACCTTCAACAAGTAATTTGATCACATTTTGGGCTTGCCATTTGGATTCTTGCCAATTCTAACAGCAAGAGATCTTCATAGCCATAGAGAGAACTGTGGAATCTTCAAAATGTGGCAAAAATATCATTGGACTATAAAATGGAGTGAAATAATGTATGTAATCACCAGACATCTATGCTTCTAGAGTTCTTCCTTCAGCATCTGTACTGTGAGTGACATTGTCCTCAAATCTGTGTCCGATACAGACCTCGATGTCTGAACTCGAACATTGCATTGAGAGCTACCACAATCAATTTGACAGGATAAACTTCTTTCATAAGAATAAAATTACTCAAATGTATATCTGAGTTCTGCTTTGTGTGTTATCACTACATGTTTCTAGTTGTCTGTACACAGGATAGTAACAGGTATTTTCAGTTTACTTATAATCTCGAGGTATACAGTATGTATAGAAAAAGGTTTTCCCTAAAGACAGTTTAAATGAACTGCTATAAATTCTTGAGAAGATCATTAGACTTTTTAGCCCCATAATATCATTTTTTCCAGTTATGTGTATGGTCAGACTTGGAAACTGTTAAGCCCGACTGAATTTTAAGAGGAAGAGAAGAGAGAAAAAATGTTAACCTTAATTTAAAAGATGAAAAATGAATATACTAGACAACAAGAATGCCATTGAGGACCAAATTTAGCTATGATTCCTCTTGCAGTCAAGTAAATAAAAGGTGGGGGAGCATTTGTGATGATATATTTTCCATTGTTAGAGAACAAACCTTTGTCCTGGTGTTGATATGATGATACCCAGTTCAAGGATATTAAACAAGGATGATAATTGAACATAGCTCTAATTAAACATGTAGGTAAAATTCTTCCTCAATTTGCCATGTGCGCTGACTTTAGCATACTTATATTTTTATATAAAAGTATTTGATTTGCCACATTTTGGAGAAATGACCCATAGGGAAGCAATCTTCTAAATATTGACATCCAACAGAAGAAGAGCCATCACTAATTCTGGCATTCAATTTTCCTAAAATTTTGAAGTCAGCTAACAGATCTTTGAAGACATGAAAATCAAAAATCCATCAAATTGATTCCAGACTTGCTAGAAGGGATATATAATAAAACAAAATAGGCTATTCTTATCAGAAAGGTGAATCACAATTGCTAAAACATTCTTATCCTATGTTTCAGATTGCTCCAAAGCTTACTTTTAAATTAAAAAAAAAATTGGTGTGCCTGGTCTGTTTTTCTCTTTTACACAGTTGCTTTGATAATACCCTGGACCCAGAAATCTTGCAACTAGGGAAAATGAGTTTGATTACTTTTCTAAAAGCCAGGTATCTTATAAAAAGAAAAATCAGAAAGGAAAATGAGCAGTTTAGGGTCATTAATTCCAATAGAGGGCTATCAAATTGGGGATATTTTGCTGCTAAGCAGTATGTTCTGAAACAACTTCAGAAAAGATCAAGACAGGTGTTTATAGGGTCACATGCTAAACCACTAAGTTTGGTCAGGCCTCACTTTTCCAGGCTGAGTTAGAGTACAACAAGTGTGTGGTGGGCCTCCTAACCAACCCATTTGCCATGGGAGGAATTAGATAAGAAATCATTTAACCAGTTGGGGGAGGGTTAGATAATCCTCAGTTAAGGGTGAATTTTAACCTAAAAGGCTCAGATATCAGTCTGGGAAACACATGGAGGCTAGTATTTTCAGTCTTCAATTCAGTTAGAGCAAATGATCAAAGGAACAGATCAATTAGGATATCTGGTTAGAAAGTGTTATCAAACAAGGAGAATTGGAGTGAAAGCTGAATTCTGGATTCTGTGTCTGCTGCTGTTCTTAGATGGTTTGCTTTAAAAAGTCTCAAGCATGTGTATTATATACTCCTGTTCAACCTAAGAGAGAATTTTCTTCACCTGACCTATTCTAAATTAGGGGAAATTCTTGTTGAGCTATTTCACTGCAAAATAGAGACCTGATTGAAGAAAGAAAGATTTTGGTACATAAGAGTGGAATATAAGCTATAAGATATGACAAGAAAAAAAAGTATTCAAAGGATCCTAGGAAATCTTAATATGTAATATAAAGAAATTACTTGACTCATTGAAGACTGTATTAACTATTTGTAATCATTTTTTGTTTTTTCGTTTTTTGCGGTACGCGGGCCTCTCACTGTTTTGGCCTCTCCCGTTGCCGAGCACAGGCTCTGGACATGCAGGCTTACCGGCCATGGCTCACGGGCCTAGCCGCTGCGCGACATGTGGGATCTTCCCGGACCGGGGCACGAACCCGTGTCCCCTGCATCGGCAGGCGGACTCTCAACCACTGCGCCACCAGGGAAGCCCTGTAATAATTCTTGAAGTGATTGAAAACATGAGATTAACTAAAAGTAGAAAAATTGTTACAAAAAAACATAATAGTATATAAACACAAAAATCATAATTCACATATCAATTTTTGCCCTTAAATGAAAATTTTCAATCTTGAAAATGGCCACACACCCACAAATCAGGAAGAAATAATGAAAAAAGTGAAAATGTTTGTTGATCTACCAATAGGAATATGCGTAACAAAATCATAGAGCATCAGGATTAGTAGTTGTGCATCTGCAGATTCCAACAGGAAAGATGAATAAACAGGCTTTTGTAAATGCTTATCACTGTTACCCAATTCTTGTTGCTATACCATTTCTTTTCAAATTTCTCTTTCAGCCTAGGAGTATCTCCTGCTCTGCAGAAGATGATTCTTGTTCAGTGAAAGAGCTTCTTAGGGTGGTAGCCCAGCCAGTGCCACTAAGTGGCTTGAAGGGCTGGTGGAGAAGGAGCTTTAGCCTTCAATACGGACATGTGGTGTTTCCTCGATTTAATGCTATGTTATGTAAAGCTGCAAAAGCAGCTTCAAGTACCACTCCACAAGTACATTGCCACTCCAAGCCCCTTTGAGATAGACAGTTTGAAGCCACCATTGACTGACAAGGTCATTTTTGAAGCACTTTTTATAATCTGCACCGCTCTTTACACTGCAAGAAATGGGCTGACCACCAAACACTCAGTTGTAGCCTGGTGGATTCCACCGTCATCCCTCACTACCCTCTGCTGTAAACTGTCCATTACAATGTCACAGTTTTTTAAATGATAGACATTTAAAAATCCATTTGGAACAATGGATTTTTCCAGAGTTTGGATATTAATTATCTTCTACTCTATGCACAAATGTTTAAATGGCCTTTCTGAACACAGTAGTTAATGCCAATTGGGAATAGTCCAAGGGAATTCATGAAGATAGATGAATTTTGGGTAGGCTTATTTTGGGAGGAGGAGAAGGGCACACTTTTCCCATAAGACATACTGGCCAATACTTGACCATCAAGAGGACATTCCAGGCAAGAGAAAAGGCAGTTGAAGATGTACAGTGTAGTGGATAATGAGAGCCCTGGAGTCAGGCACAAAGGGTAATCGAAGCCCAAGATAAGTGTAGAGATTGGAGTCAATCTTGCTGTACAAATAATTCTAATTTTTAGACTCAACTTATATTGCATGGATTTAAAGAGTTTGCAGTTATAGTCTCTGAATTCTTTGGCAATTTTTAGAAATTATGAAGCATGCCATAGAGATTCCAGGAAACTAGAAATGAGCAAGAGTCAACGATTTAACAAACATTTTTGAACACTATTGTGTAATGTTATGCTAGGGTTACAATGATGTGTGAGACACCGTCCCTGCCCCCAAGGAGCTCAGAGTCTAGGTGGGAGGAGGTGGGAAGTGGAGAGCCTTTGTAGAGGAGGTAACCTTTCAGATAGGCCTTCAGTGAGAAGTCAGCTTTTGCTGGGCTGGAGATGAGAAAGAGGAAAACTAACTTTCCTTGACCACAGATTACCAATATGATGAATCTGTAAGGGACCCAGTGAGCCTGGGTTTTAGACTTTTACTCTATAAAAGAAAGCCATTTATTCTCAACTCTGCAAAAAAAGAAAACATTTGGAAAATGACAGGTTAATATTTTTGATACCAAATCCTAAAAAAGAATCTGAAAAACGATTGTTAAATGATTCACTTTAAACTAATTTCATTCACTTTTCTGATAGGGTTATAAAAATTCATAGGTCAAGTGAATTCAAGTTATTTAATAAAGTCTCTCAAAATATCCTTGGGAGATATAAAGAGAAATTGAAAGTATATGAAAGTACTTGGATTGAAGCCAATTAGAAAATACCCATAATTATTACCTAGTGGAGAAGAAAGTACGGGTGTCTTCATGGAATACTATTGTTCTGCCCTACTCCATGTCTTACAAAATTGTTTGGGTGAGGAGATACAGGATAGTTTCATTCGTTGACAGCGCAAAATTGCAAAACAGTCAAAATTCAGAATTATCTCAACAGATAGTAATGTTGGGATAAAAACTAATCAAATGCAGTCATCAAATAAACAAGTGTGTGTGTTTCCCAAAGAAATTCCATAGCATGGGTAAAAGGCTGGAGCAAATATGGTTTATCACTTTGTGTGCTGTTTATTGGCAACGCTAGATTTGGATTGCTCAGATTCCAGTTTCCTCTGCTGTGGTTAGGCTACATTTGAAAGCATAAATTCAGTTCAGAGTGTCAGATTGCCATACTTTAAAAATAGTTTGATAAACAGTTGTATCAGATACAGTTGTAGAAACCGGAGATATTAGTCTTAGGGAGCATGCTAGTTTAATTCAGGGATTTAGGTGGGATTGATGTAATCAAATATGTGTTTTTGAAGTATTACTCTGTCTGCAAGGTGGAGAACAGTTGGAGGAGCCAAGAATAAATATGGGAAGACGAGTAAGGAAAGAATGTAGCCCAGGTGAGAGGTAAAAGATATTTGGAGATGGAGCAAAGCTGACAGAGGTACATGCAATAGGACGGATTGGATATCCATCCGTGGGACACAGAATGAGGGAAAGTGATGAGGTTGTTTGGGGTAACATTAAGTTGAAGATGCTGGCAGGACATTTTCGTGACAGTTATCAGTCCAGCTCTTGGACATTCGACTCTGGGGTACAGAGAAATTGTGGTTGGAAATAAGGACATGGGAGGCATCTGAACAGAGTGAACATCAACAGTGAGACATTTTTATGACCTTTTACAGTTCATGGACCACCTCAAGATTTCAATCGGTAATTAGTACAACTCTTTGCAGCAAAGCAAGTCCGATTATGGCATTTCAAAGGCACGAAAAACCAAAATTACTTTACGCAAATTTGCTTAAGATTTCAACGCTAGTAACTGATGGAACCAGGGCTTGAAGAAACCAGGTCATCCGACACCCAATTCTAAAATTTTGGTTGTGTGATTTTTAACTACACTGCAGTACCAATCCAATGAGAATCAGAGCTATGGAAGAGTTCCCCAAGAGGAAGAAATATGATGACCATAGCTTGGGACATGCCTATTTTAGGGACTGGAGAGAAAAGGGTCCAATAAAGGAAAAGGAGACAGAGCAAGCAGTTAGAGCGAGTGGTTTTTTTGTTGTTGTTGTTTTTAACTTTTTACTCAGTTCTTTCTTTATGTTTGGCTGTGTTTGCGAGGGCTTTCTCTAGTTGCAGCAAGCGGGGGCCACTCTTCATCGCGGTGCGCGGGCCTCTCACTATCGCGGCCTCTCTTGCGGCGGAGCACAAGCTCCAGACGTGCAGGCTCAGTAGCTGTGGCTCACGGGCCTAGTTGCTCCGCGGCATGTGGGATCTTCCCAGACCAGGGCTTGAACCCGTGTCCCCTGCATTGGCAGGCAGATTCTTGACCACTGCGCCACCAGGGAAGCCCTAGAGAGAGCGTTTGACTCTAGAAACCTAGGAATAGAAGGAGCGCGGAGAGCTTCCATAATGAGGGAATGGTTAACATTCGTAGGTTTTACCTGAAAGATCAGGATGCTCAGTGCTGAAAACAGATCACTTTCTTTCCTGCACATTTACCTTATTCTCATTGTTCACTCTCGTTTCACACATTTTGTCATTAGCTCCTGAACTAGATTATAAATGCATTGAGGGCAAGGTCCAGGCCTTCTTTTCCTTCTTGTCTCTGTACTGCCTAATACGGGGCTATATACTCAGAATGATATGAAATGTGAAGGCTCTCTGCATGCAGATGACTCATCATCACTAGAATTTTTCCAAAGGCTCTGTCTCTAGTGCCAAGAGCACATTTGTTTAAAATGTGCACTTAAATTTGAATGAAATCTGCCTAAATGGTGCCATCTGTTCTTAGGCAGTTTCAAAAATGTTTAAATACAATTTTACCTTTAAAAGGACAAATGTAGGGGCATGCCTAGGAGACATAAAGATGTCCTTAAATAAACACAGAGCAGACACTGGCATATTCAATCACACTTAAACAGCTATACATAAAGAATGTTTTCTGAGGTTTAAGAAATTTTTCGCTAAGAGTACACCAACTGCTACTTCATGCAGAAAATATTTATGAGAAGAAGTTACAAAATTGTAGGCATGGACTCCTACACATATTACCGCATTTTAATTACAAACTACAGAAATACAATTTAATTTGATGTACCCTTTGAAAGGGGTTCGCTCTTCCACTATTTGTAATGGTCCACATTTTACTGTGATTTCAGTGCATCAATTTGGAGGCTGAAGACAGCTGTTGGGGATAGTCTCTATGTTAGTCATTTATATCGATGGTCATTTGACTTTTGTTACAGTGCTGTACGATTCATTGTTGTGCAAATATGACAGTGAAATGAAACCCACGTTTAAGTTCTGCAAATAACTTACAGTCACTTCCAAAACACCTCAACTTAGGTTCTAAATTTGAGTTTGCGGTTTTAGATGTACGGTTATTTGCTGATCCACTTTAGCATGCAAAATCACACACTGGCTGGATTTAGGTATAGTTATTGTGGCAACGAGTAATGGGTCAAATTTTCAGCCTATGTAACTCCCTAGCTACATCATCATCACGAAAACTATGCCAGTATTTTGACATCTCTGTATTTTGCTAGTTGGTGTAAATCAGTGATCGTGTATATCAAGAATTTATATTTACAGAAAGAATTTCTGGTTGAAATAGCATCTAAATATATTACCCTATCTGAATACATGTATATCTGTATGGAAAGTCTTTTGTTAAATCCTGTTTTGCAAAGGTGGAGATCTGAACGTGTTTACTCACATGAGCATTCTTTTGGAATATTTTTAGATAATTTTTATCTTAGATATTTTTAGATATCTGATATCTATTTACTTCTGAGAATTTTTAAATAAAAATAATAGGATATTTCAGATAAAGTTGAAGTCTCCTTGTTGGCCTTTCACTTCCATCCCTCACAAAGGCAACAACTATCATTAATTTGCTATATCCTCCAGTCCATTTTTTACGCTTTTAATGACCTAAGTTATAGCACCATGAACTAATATTTTTAGATAATATTGTCTTCTTAATTATCTAAGTTCTATCATAGTATTTATATTATTCTTTAACTTGCCATTTTTCCTCAGCGTTCTATTTTAGAAATCTATGTCAATCTATACAGAAGTTTAATTTTCTGTAATTTGAATTATCCCAGTTTATTCATCTTTCCCACCACAGATGTCCATTTAGGCTGTACATCTTGCACCAACTTTTTGCTACCCCAAGCAGTATTGCAGTGAATGTCCATCCATCTCTCTGCCTCTGTCTCTGTCTCTCCCAGGTAATGTACCTGGCCCAGGTTTCTCTCTAGGAAATATACCTAGTAGTCAGGCTGTTGCTGGCTTGTGGACCATAGGGAATTCTCTCAAAAAAGATTCTTGATTTACATTCCTACCAGCAGTGTATAAAAGTTCCTGCTTCCTTATATCCTTACAAACACTTGTTTTGTTAGAGTTTATTTTTTTAAATTTGCCCGTCTAGTAGAGGTGAATGAAGTAGTTTGTTGTTGGGTTTTAATTACTTGTCTTGACTATTTGTAAGCTTGAGCAATTTTTTCAAAGACTTGTTGACCATTTTCATGTTTCCTCTTTATGGGATGCCTGTTCATATCCTTTGCTCATTTTTTCTGTGTTGTTTTTCTTATTGATTTGTGGGGGTTCTTTATTTCAAATATTAATCTTTTGTCAGCCATATATATTGCCAATATCATCGCCCAGTCTTTTAACTTTACGGTAGATCTCATCACACAGAATTTCTTTAATTTTGGATTATTTGGTCAAATATTTCAAATCCATTCAGTTTTGTGTTTTGTGTCTTATCATAGATTATCTATTACTACCTTGGGTTGATTACAATATGCTTCTATATTTTATTAATGTTAAGGTTGTGTTCTTTTACACATAAGTCTGTGATACATTCTGGAATTTATTTGTGTGTATAGTGTGAGAGAGCAATCTAAATTTACTTTTTCAAGGTGGTTAGACCATTACTCCAACATCATTTGTTAATAAGTCCATCCTTTCTCTACTGTGGTGTGATGTCACCCATACCTTATACAGAGTTCCTTAAATGAGCACAGCATGTTTCTCTGATCTAATTCTCAATCTGTTCCCGCACCAGTCCCACACTGTTTTAATTACTATGGTGTTATGATTATTCCTTGATATATAGCAAGACAAGACCCCTTTCCTTATTATTCTTTCACCGAATTGTTTTTGATTATTTTGCCAATATTTGCTCTTTCATCTGGTTTTTAGAATTAATTTGTTTTGTTCTGCAAACAAAACCAGTGGCATTTGTATTTCAATTGCATTAATATATAGATTAATATAGAGAGATTAATATAGAGGTTAATTTTGAATTTTCCCATCTATGAAATGGTATATTAATATCTGGTACACCATTTATTCAGGTTTTCATTTTCTCTGCAAATTACACATCTTTTATAAGATTAATCTGTTAGTGTCTCATCATCTTTGTTGCTATTACAAATAAAATATTTCCTGATTAATTGTTGCTGGATTATTAGAACTTTATTGATTTTTCATATTGGTCTTGCATCCAGCAACCCTGCTAATCTTTTTAGCCCTTAACAGTTTATTTGTAGACATTCTTGCATTTTCTTTGTAAACCACAATATTTTCGGTATATAATGACACTTTAATTTCTTCTTTTCCTATCACTATGCCTCATATATTTTTCTTGTTTATTACCTTGACTGGAAGCCCCAGTTCAGTGTTGGGTAGTAGCAGTGATGTTGGGTATCCTTGTCTGTGGATTGTGTTTACAATTCTGTAATGAATTCTCTTTATGAACCCATTCTCAGCTCTTTTACCATGAAATTCACATTGAAAATTTTCAATTTGGCTAGCCAAAGTTAAGGTATGGATTGTGGTCATGTAATGAAATAACGTTATACTACTGGTTAAGAGGTCCCAAACTTTACCTCATTCACACTCTTTTTTCACTTTCTGAATGAACCCGGCCACATCTGTTATCAGTCATTCAGGAGAAAATAATTCATGTTAAAGATCTCAGCTACAAGTGTTTATACTCCATTTGAAAGTGTTCACTTCCTGGGAAATGAAGTCTTTTCACTGGAAATATAAATTTAAATCTGTTGATATTCTACAGAAATTCTCATTGTTCGCATTACTTCTTTCTTTTTAACGTTTTTATTGCAGTATAATTGCTTTACAATGGTGTGTTAGTTTCTGCTTTATAACAAAGTGAATCAGTTATACATATACATATATCCCCATATCTCTTCCCTCTTGTGTCTCCCTCACTCCCACCTCCCTATCCCACCCTTCTAGCTGATCACAAAGCACCGAGCTGATCTCCCTGTGCTATGGGACTGCTGCACACTAGCTATCTATTTTACATTTGGTAGTGTATATATGTCCATATATATACTACCACTCTCTCACTTTGTCCCAGCTTACCCTTCCTTCCCCCTCCCCGTGTCCTCAAGTCCATTCTCTAGTAGGTCTGCGTCTTTACTCCCGTCTTGCCCCTAGGTTCTTCATGACCATTTTTTTTTTTTTTTTTAGATTCCATATGCATGTGTTAGCATATGGTATTTGTTTTTCTCTTTCTGACTTACTTCACTCTGTATGACAGACTCTAGGTCCATCCACCTCACTACAAATAACTCAAATTCGTTTCTTTTTATGGCTGAATAATATTCCATTGTATATATGTGCCACCTCTTCTTTATCCATTCATCTGTCGATGGACACTTAGGTTGCTTCCATGTCCTGGCTATTGTAAATAGAGCTGCAGTGAACATTGTGGTACATGACTCTTTTTGAAATATGGTTTTTCTCAGGGTATATGCCCAGTAGTGGGATTGCTGGGTCGTATGGTGGTTGTATTTTTAGTTTTTTAAGGAACCTCCATACTGTTCTCCATAGTGGCTGTATCAATTTACATTCCCACCAACAGTGTATGAGGGTTCCCTTTTCTCCACACCCTCTCCAGCATTTATTGTTTGTACATTTTTTGATGATGGCCATTCTGACTGGTGTGAGGTGACACCTCATGGTAGTTTTGATTTGCATTTCTCTAATGATTACTGATATTGAGCATTCTTTCATGTGTTTGTTGGCAATCTGTATATCTTCTCTGGAGAAATGTCTATTTAGGTCTTCTGCCCATTTTTGGATTGGGTTGTTTGGTTTTTTGATATTGAGCTGCATGAGTTGCTTGTAAATTTTGGAGATTAATCCTTTGTCAGTTGCTTCATTTGCAAATATTTTCTCCCATTCTGAGGGTTGTCTTTTCGTCTTGTTTATGGTTTCCTTTGCTGTGCAAAAGCTTTTAAGTTTCATTAGGTCCCATTTGTATATTTTTGTTTTCATTTCCATTTCTCTAGGAGGTGGGTCAAAAAGGATCTTGCTGTGATTTATGTCATAGAGTGTTCTGCCTATGGTTTCCTCTAAGAGTTTTATAGTGTCTGGCCTTACATTTAGGTCTTTAATCCATTTTGAGTTTATTTTTGTGTATGGTGTTAGGAAGTGCTCTAATTTCGTTCTTTTACATGTAGCTGTCCAGTTTTCCCAGAACCACTTATTGAAGAGACTGTGTTTTCTCCATTGTATACCACTGCCTCCTTTGTCATAGATTAGTTGACCATATGTGTGTGGGTTTATCTCTGGGCTTTCTATCCTGTTTCATTGATCTATATTTCTATTTTTGTGCCAGTACCATACTATCTTGATTGCTGTAGCTTTGTAGTATAGTCTGAAGTCCAGGAACCTGATTCCTCCAGCTCTGTTTTGCTTTCTCAGGATTGCTTTGGCTATTCGGGGTCTTTTGTGTTTCCATACAAATTGTGAAATTTTTTGTTCTAGTTCTGTGAAAATGCCAGTAGTAGTTTGATAGGGATTGCATTGAATCTGTAAATTGCTTTGGGTAATATAGTCATTTTCACAATGTTGATTTTTCCAGTCCAAGAACATGGTATATCTCTCCATCTATTTGTATCATCTTTAATTTCTTTCATCAGTGTCTTATAATTTTCTGCATACAGGTCTTTTGTCTCCTTAGGTAGGTTTATTCCTAGGTATTTTATTCTTTTTGTTGCAGTGGTAAATGGGAGTGTTTTCTTAATTTCACTTTCAGATTTTTCATCATTAGTGTATAGGAATGCAAGAGATTTCTGTGCATTGATTTTGTACCCTGCAAGTTTACCAGATTTATTGATTAGCTCTAGTAGTTTTCTGGTAGCATCTTTAGGATTCTCTATGTATAGTATCATGTCATCTGCAAACAGTGACAGCTTTACTTCTTCTTTTCCAATTTGGATTCCTTTTATTTCTTTTTCTTCTCTCATTGCTGTGGCTAAAACTTCCCAAACTATGTTGAGTAAGAGTGGTGAGAGTGGGCAACCTTGTCTTGTTCCTGATCTTAGTGGAAATGCTTTCAGTTTTTCACCATCGTGGACGATGTTGGCTGTGGGTTTGTCATATATGGCCTTTATTATGTTGAGGTAACTTCCCCCTATGCCTACTTTCTGCAGGGTTTTTATCATAAATGGGTGTTGAATTTTGTTGAAAGCTTTCTCTGCATCTATTGAGATGATCATATGGTTTTTCTCCTTAAACTTGTTAATATGATGTATCACATTGATTGATTTGCATATATTGAAGAATCCTTGCATTCCTGAGATAAGCCCCACTTGATCATGGTGTGTGATCCTTTTAATGTGCTGTTGGATTCTGTTTGCTGGTATTGTGTTGAGGATTTTTGCATCTATGTTCATCAGTGATATTGGCCTGTAGTTTTCTTTCTTTGTGACATCTTTGTCTGGTTTTGGTATCAGGGTGATGGTGGCCTCGTAGAATGAGTTTGAGAGTGTTCCTCCCTCTGCTATATTTTGGAAGAGTTTGAGAAGGATAGGTGTTAGCTCTTCTTTAAATGTTTGATAGTATTCGCCTGTGAAGCCACCTGGTCCTGGGCTTTTGTTTGTTGGAAGATTTTTAATCAGTTTCAACTTCAGTGCTTGTGATTGGGCTGTTCATATTTTCTATTTCTTCCTGGTTCAGTCTCGGAAGGTGTGCTTCTCTATGAATTTTTCCGTTTCTTCCAGGTTGTCTATTTTATTGGCATATAGTTGCTTGTAGTAATCTCTCATGATCCTTTGTATTTCTGCAGTGTCAGTTGTTACTTCCCCTTTTCCATTTCTAATTTTATTGATTTGAGTCTTCTCCCTTTTTTTCTTCATGAGTCTGGCTAATGGTTTATCAATTTTGTTTTACAACATTTTTATTGTAGACTCCTATGAACCAAGCTTCAACCCGTTCCCACTGCATATTCACCATTCACTTATCAAGCAAGGAACCAGGATCTGCAACTGTGCGACAGGCCAAGCTGCATTTGGTTGACCTGGCTGGTTCAGAGCGAGTTGCGAAGACTGGAGTCGGGGGCCAGCTTCTGACAGAGGCCAAGTATATCAACTTGTCACTACATTACTTAGAACAGGTAAATGGGTAGGGTGGGATGTACCTATTTTAACCATTTTTTGACCATATACTTCACATCACACATTCTACTAGCATTTTTGTCTTGTTTTGTTTTGTTTCTCTTCTTTTACTGTGGCAAAGTATATATAACGTAAAATTACCATTTAACTAATTTTTACATTTCAGTGGCATTAAGTACCTTCAAAATGTTGTGCAAGCATCACCATCATCCATTTCCAGAACTTCTTATGATCCCAAACAGAAACTCTGTACCCATTAAACAGTAACTCACAATCTCTTTATACTCCCAGGCCCCCATCACCTCTATTCTACTTTCTGCCACTATGAATTTGCCTGTTCCTGATTTTCGTATAAGTGGAATTATACAATATTTGTCCTTTTGTGTCTGATTTCTTCCACTTGGCATAATTTCAAGGTCCATCGTGTTTTAACGTGTATCACAATTTTCTTCCTTTTTAAGGCTAAATAATATCTCATTGTGTGTGTGTAGATATAAATATAGATATATAGTATTTAGTATATCCATTCACCTGTTGATGAACATGACTTGTTTCCGCCTTTTGGCTATTGTGAATAATGCTGCTATAAACATTGGTATAGCTACTAGACTTCTGTATAAACCAATTCATTTAAACCTCACAACAGCTCTGCACTGTAGGTATTAGTTATTACCCACATCTTACAGTTTTTTTAACTCCGGTCTTCCACAGGCCTTCCTGAGATTACACAGCTAGTGCTGAGATAGGGATTTGAACCTCGAATTGCTTGGCTCCAAAGCCTATACTTTTTTTCACGGTACCTTGTATTTTTTTGTAAAATTAGTAGTGGGTGTGAATATAAGTTGGAAACGACCTCCATGGCCTATTTTTTTCGGGCTGGTAGATTAGCTATGAGACCATAATTGTGGAGATGACCAGTATCTTTTCCATTTGTAGTGACTTCATCTAGTTGGTGATTCTGACCCTGCAATGGCTCTCTTTGCCTTAGCTTCCCTCCCTGTCCCTACTCCAAGTTTACTACAGTCCATCCCAGTGCATGCTTAATTTTTAATTTCTGAATTTTATTCCAAAGGCAGAGAAAGCTCATCTGAATTTTGCTAAATAAATCTTCCAGAGAAAATTTCTCCCATCTAAAAGGACTGCATTGAATTAAATTATTTCTCAAGTTCCTTTCAGCTCTGTGAGTATAAGTGTTGTGAGTTGAATGTTAAAGATGGCAACTAATTCTGAAAAAAAAAGAAAGAAAGAAAGAAAGAGAAACATGATCAAAAACTGGAGTGGAGAAGTACAGAGGGTATTGGCGAGGCAAAAGGGTCCGTTAATGAATGTTGGAGACTGAAAGATTTGAGAAAAAAGACTACTTTTTTAAAGCTGCATAATGAACCCTTTTGAGAATGATGTTGTCCTGACATTAAATGCTTTCTAATGGTCAAGCTGGCTGAAAAAGCAGATTGAGAGAAACCTAAGGGAACTTTCTGTGAACAAGGCACACACAATTAGGCTCTGACCAAATGAATCCCAGTAATGCAACACCCAGAGATTAAGGCCTGCATGGTGTTCAGATCACTTTAGTGTTTCTGACGATAGTCAGCATTCCTGAACTCCTTCTTGTTCACATATTACATACTATTTTTACTTAACAGATTTTTACTTTATAGGACATTTATGTAACATTGATATGAAAGTATAATGGACTATATTCAAAGTGCTTTATTTCAAATATACCTACTTGTTTCAGAGTCTTCACTATCATTTAATTCCCATTATATCCATCCACCATACGAAATTATATTTATATTTGTTAGTTGAATCAAAATTTCCACCAATTGTAATCACTCAAGAAAAACATTCTGCTCCTTATCTTTTCTTTTTCTTCATTCTACACAACCTTTGCAAGCTGTTACTTGTCATTAAAACTATTCCTCTCCCTACATTTCTTCTCTTCAAAATTCTGGTAACATCAGCCTCACGTGAGCAGTCTTGGTGGCTATGTGGCATTTGATTTTCTATATAGCTAGTTTATTTATTTAACAGATACTTATAAGGAGCAGTAATGTGCTGAGGACTGTGCTGTGCCCTGGACCACAGCGCTGAATGAAATAGAAACAGCCCCTGCCCCGAAGGTCTCATGGTCCAGTGGAGGGAGACATGCACTGAATAAGTATTCATTAAGTACGTGGCTGTAATCCCGATGGGAGACTGCAGAGCAAGTCCAAGGGGCGAGGAGAGTGTGGGGGATTGGACTTAGACTGAGGAAGGGAGAGTTAATGAAAGTTCTCTCAGGACTGATGTTAAGCAGAGATCTGAGGAATGTGTAGGAGTGAGCCCAGCCAGGATGGGGTCAGGGCATGTCAGGCAGTGAGAACTGGGAGTCTGTCAGCCCTTAGCTCCATCTGCGCGATGGATTCACCCAGGGTCTCAGTGACATTCACGTGTCATTGACCTTTGGCTCTCCGAATGTAACTTATCTGTTTCATAGATGCCCACTGCATCACTGCAGCCGTTAGCTCTTTACACTGCTGTACAAGGGTCTTCATGGAGGTTATGGCATAAAATAATGGAGAGAGGAGGAGGAGGAGATCAGTATGAGAGGAAAGAAGAACATAAATATGGAAGACTGCAGTGTGTGGACATGTGTATGTGAGATTGAGTAAAGCTAGGAGCAGCTGCTAGAGAAAAAGTTGTGGACAGTAGAGAAATATTGGAATTTTACACAGAAAGACATAAGTGAGAGGGAACCAAAGAGTACCTAGGAAGGAGAATAGTAAAAAGAGTGAGCAGATACTGTTGATGAAATAACAGAATTCAAGGACTTTTATAAACATTTTTTTTTTTTTGCGGTACGCGGGCCTCTCACTGTTGTGGCCGCTCCCGCCACGGAGCACAGGCTCCGGACGCGCAGGCTCAGTGGCCATGGCTCACGGGACCAGCCGCTCCATGGCATGTGGGATCTTCCCGGACCGGGGCACGAACCCGTGTCCCCTGAATCGGCAGGCAGACTCTCAACCACTGCGCCACCAGGGAAGCCCAACATATTTTCTTTATGAAGTACTTTATTATGGGCCTTTGAGACTGGAAGTATAACACAGTTTAGTTTAAATAGCTTCATTCATTCATTCACTCATTCATTCAACAAATTGTGATTGAGTGTCCACTGGGTGCTACAAGTTACGTTAGGCAATGGGGATCGATGTATAATTGAGAAAGCCGGTGCTACCGTGTCATCCAGTGAAAGAGCAAAGCATACAAACAAATACTTAGAATGCAGTAAGATAAATGCTGTAATAGAAATTCATGTAGATGTCCATAATATAATCAAACTGAGACATCTTCTCTGTCTCAGTTTGAATATATAAGATGGAGATGGACTAGGAAAAGACAGTTTGGTAGCCTTTCTTCCATGAATTAGCCCACATTAGGGTTATAGACATTCCATGCGAATTGTAATGGCCCTCTGGCCATAACTGTGAGACCCTACACCTGCTCACAGGGCACAGCCGTTCTGAGTTGAATGCCCCTTATTGTGCTCAGAAGCAAGTAAATTTCCATTGGCCAGAGTACTGTTGGTTTTGGAGTTTTCCTTGTGTATGTAGTACTTCTTCCAAAGAGTCTCCTCAAAAACATTTCAAGCCACAATAACAGGGTACATCTTGACCCTAGAAATCGAGTCCATGGAGGAAAAGGAAGGCACCATGCATACTTGTTCCAGCCATAAGCCTCACGGAGTGCTCCTTGGGTGACCCCGGGTCTTTGTCAGCCCAAATGTTAAGTGAGAAACCACTGGGAACAGAGAGTGTTTGCTCGCTCCTTCTCCAGAAATCAGAATCAGGGTCACGCCGGCCAGTTATCCAACATGAGTGGGACTTTTTCAGAGTGTTACTTTCCACTTGGCTTCCACTGAATGTGTTGCGTTCAGGAGAAAAAATTGGTGGTGCGGTGCTAGTTGTAACTCTCCAAATTGTTGTCAGTTCTCAGGGGATAATCTTCCATGGACATCTGAGTTCTTTAAAAGAAATTCTCTTTAATGAATGAAGTAGTAAACTGAGTTATTGATTTCAGGCATAGTTTCTCGGTACGTGGAGATACTATTAAGTGTAATGTGGGGTTCCACCCTTTGTTGCTTAAAGAATGTCTTCAGGAACGTGTTATTGTATTTGTACATGAAATCCAAAATGGAAGTAGACACTAAAAAAATCCAGGTTGTATGAACACCTCCTCACCCTGTGCCATTCAGATCATTTGGTTTCTGCTCAGTGTAGAGAACCCAAAGCAGCACCACAAAGAATAATTTACTTCTGCCTCTCTCTCAAATACTGGCCATTTCTAAGTCACTCTGAAGATCCGTTTCTGTCCAAGGGGTCTGGGCTTATTATGGTATTCCTAAAGTCCTCTAGAGCTGGGAGGGTACCTGCTCAGGACCCGCTTATAAAGAAATGGGCTAGGACTTCCCTGGTGGCGCAGTGGTTAAGAATCTGCCTGCCAGTGCAGGGGACACGGGTTCGTGCCCCGGTCCGGGAAGATCCCACATGCCGCGGAGCAACTAAGCCCGTGCGCCACAGCTACTGAGCCTGCCCTCTAGAGCCCGTGAGCCACAACTACTGAAGCCTGCATGCCTGGAGCCCATGCTCCGCAACAAGAGAAGCCACCGCAATGAGAAGCATGCGCACCGCAACGAAGAGTAGCCCCCCCCCCACCGCAACTAGAGAAAAGCCCGTGCACAGCAACGAAGACCCAACACAGCCAAAAAAAAAAGGAAAAAGAAATGGCCTAGAACTGCGTTTATTGTGCTACAAGTCTTCAAAGTGATCGGGTCCACCATATTTATCACTTTCTTCCCAGTTACATTGAAGCTTAGTTCTCCCAAATCTCGTTCACTACTAATGACCCTCCCACTGCCTTCCTAGGTAAAACTAATTAATCCAATCACTCATTTATTCATATTCGTTTAACAAAAAAGTGTTGAGCACATGTTGTATTAATCAGATTTTTTAGCTGCAAATTGGGAAATTGATTCTAGCTAATTTAAGCAGCATAGAGTTTATTAAACATAAAGAATCTCAAGAAAAATTAGAAAACTGGGCTTGAGTACTGCCCAGCTAGGAGCAGAACAACCAAGATACACTTCTTTTTTTTCTCAAGATCTTTTTGATGTGGACCATCTTTTAAAGTCTTTATTGAATTTGTTCCAGTATTGCTTCTGTTTTATGTGTTTGGTGTTTTTGGCCGCGAGCCATGTGGGATCTTAGCTCCCCGACCAGGGATCGAACCCTCACTCCCTGCATTGGAAGGCGAAGTCTTAACCACTGGACCACTGGGAAAGTCCCAGCCAAGAGACACTTCTAATCACACCACTGAACTGCTCTGTAAAACGCCACTGTTATCCCCACTGGGCACTTAGGACATTAAGTCCTAGATTCCAGAAACTTCCCTGTAGCTGCCTCAAAAAAACCAGTTGCCTTTGCCACCCACCTACAAATGCGGTCTTCCTCCTTATGACCACCACCTGTCATCACTCACCTCCAATCCCACACAGGGTGTTTGCTTGATGGAGCTAGGTCTCATGCAAACCGTGAGCTGTAAGAGAGACTAGGAAATGTAATTTTGTAGGAAGCAGAAGTAGTATGGGGACTATCATGAGAGCTGAGGGAGACAACTCAGTTTCTGCCACATGTCCCGGGTGCTGGGTGCTGTTCTTGGCAGTGGCGATGGAGCCACGAGCAAGAGAAACAAAGTCCTTTGCTTCTGCCTTGTGGAGCAGAAACTCTCGTAGGGAAGCAGGTAACAAACAAGTAAATAAATAAAATTTCCAATAGTGGTGAGTACCAGAAGAAAAATAAAATAGAGTTAAAGCCTGGATATCGGGGTGTTACTTTTGATAGGGGGTTCAGGGAAAGCCCTTGTGAGGAAATAAAACTTGAGCAAAGATTGGATTGATGAGAAGCAGGATGCTGTAAGAAAATCTGGGGCAAGAGCATCCTAGGTAAAAGAAACAAGGTCAAAGCCTGCGATGTGGGGCTAAGCTTGGCATGGTGAAGCAACAGCAAGGCCAGTGTGGGCCACGAAAGCACCGTAGGAGATGAGGTTGGATAGGTAGACAGGAACCAGATCACACAGGGGTTGGGTCATTATACCAAGTGCATCGGGAGGTTGTAAGCAGTGCAGTGACTTGATGTAACTTACATTTTTGTAAAGGTTTCTCTGCCTGCCATGCAGAGAGGAGACCATGGGTGGGCAAAAGGAGAAACAAGGAGACTGATTCAGAGCCTTGAGAGCAGTTATCCAAGGAAGGGAAAATGGTGCCTCGAACTGGAGCGGTGGCAAACGAGGTGGGAAAAAGTGATCCAATTCTGGGTATGTTTTGTAGATAAACCTAATAGAAATTGGATGTTGGAGGTGAGAGGAATTCAAGAATGTTGCCTAGAGTTTTGGACTGAGCCACTTGGTGGATGGTGGCACCATCAATAATGATGGGTAAAGCCTGAGAAAGAATCAGGCTTGGGGGCAGAGGGGAGAGACAGTCAGGAACAGACATCCAGGTGGAGATGCAGAGTCGCCTCAGGGACAGTAGCTCAGGGAAGAGGTTGAGGCTGATGCTGTAAATTGGGGAGACATTCGGATAGGATATGGATGTATTTAAAGCCAGGGGATTGGATGAGATTACACAGAGAGACAGTGTAGATAAGAAAGAGGAGAGGATCGGGGACTGAGCCTTGGAGCACTTCAACAGATATAATTTGGGAAGAAGAAAAGCAAGTATTCATTATCTAGTTTTTAAGGAAAGATAAAACCCAGAAAAGTGTGATGTCCTGATTACCAAGTGAATAAAGCATTTCCTGAAGGAGGCAATGAATACCTATGTTGATGCCTTACTCAAATCAGAGGTCTAGTAAGAGAGCAGTCAGTGCTTTCGGTTCAGGGGGGTTGCTGATGACCTTGGCAAGAGCCAACTTAGTTTAGTACTGTTGTGGGCTTGCAGAATGGGAGTGATTCCGGTGAGAGAGAGAAATTAATGCAAAGAGAGGGGTTAATTATAGGAGCGAAGTAGGTAAGAGGAGAAGAGGGAGGGGACACAGGGCTGGACTTGGGCAGGAGCAGGACAGTAACCACAGGAAGAGTGGAATGTGTGGGGGATTGAGGGACGGGGCAGGTAGACCGCTTACACCTAGAAGAAGAGTGTGTGGCCATCGGCTCAGACTGAAGGTGGAGAGAGGAGGCTGGGTAGATGTTTGAAACAAGAGGATAAGGTGCGAAGGCCCATTTCTGAGAGTGGAAAAGCGGTTTTTGAAAGAATCTCACAGGATTTCTGGTTTATAGTAAAACCTGTGGGTCGTTAGCTTAAAGCAAGACCAGTGGTATCGTTACGTGATTTTGCTAAAAACGGCCTTCAAAAACAATGTTCCCATCTTATTTTGTAAACTAAAGGAGTAGAAAAAGTTCTGATGATGGGAATTACACAGCTGGGAAGAGGGAAGACTAGAACAATGGCAGGTGTTGGAAGTATTTTCAGGAGCCAGGGCCTTGTGATGCCCCTGAAGTCACATGTCACATCTGTGGGTGACTTATTCCTGATGCTTTGCAGTGGGCGTCCTGGCACTGGATTCATCTTCCCCAGAAAACCCTGAACCCCTGGTGGCTCCCCTTGGGGACAGCCCACAGCAGCCCTTCACCCATCTCCCATCCATCCATCTACCACCTTCCTACTAAGTACGTAAGACTGCTAAGGAGCAAGATGAGCAGGCTCTAGTTGAACCAAGGTGCACTTCCCCCATCACTTACAGTGAAAGCAAACACACATATACAGCACTTATTATGGGCTAGTTCTACTCAACGTAATTTGCACATTTTAACTCTTCTAATCATCCCAACTACTCATAGGTAGATACTGTCTTTTCCCAGTTTTACAGATGAGGAGACTGAGGCAGAGATGGTGAGTGGCATGCCCTGGTGTGGCTAGAATCTGAACCTGGACAATCTGGCCCCAGAATCTAGGGCCTGTTGCCTCTTGTGGTTCTTATTTATTGTTCTGCCTCTTTTACCTTGAAGATGAGGCATGCAGACCAATTTCGGTAGGATTTTTTAAAATCTGGCATGATTTACTCTTGAGTTTTTATATAAATTTCTCAGTGACTGAAAACAGAATAAAAATGTATCCAATTCTGCACAAGTTATATCATCTATGCAAAAATGACAGGGTTCATCATGGTATGTTTTTACTATATTTGCTTCATTCCATCTTCACTGTTACTGTACTGAATATTTTAAGATATTTATTCTGAGCCCAAGTTTTGGGGGTCACTGCATTTTGTATCCTTGTTGCCGTCGCAGCTCAGTTTGTCCGGTGTGCATTTTCTGGTAAGTTAACGCTATTCTTTTTCTCCTCCACCACAGGTCATCATTGCCCTCTCAGAAAAGCACCGCTCACACATTCCATATCGGAACTCCATGATGACCAGTGTCCTGAGGGACAGCCTGGGAGGGAACTGCATGACGACCATGATTGCCACCCTCTCTTTAGAGAAAAGGAATATCGACGTATGTTGCTTCTTCTTTCTGGAGATCTCAGTCTGAGTTTTTATGCTAGTTTGTGAGACGGAGTTGAGGGTCCTGGGTGGGTTTCCGTCTTTTCAACTGGGTTAGGGTATGCCTTCAGAGGTGAAGACCCACCAGAGTTCATAGCTTTGGGTTATTTGCCAGAACTGTAATTCCCCCAATTTGAGAACTGACTTCACATAGCACGGGATGGTTTGCAGAAAACCTCATACACAAATTTTGGAAGACCTGCCAGAGACGTGAGGGAGGAGGCCCATCGGCTTCTCCTGATCCATTTTGCTCCTGATTGCTTAGGTGCCTTGGAGACATCTCCAAGGTGTGTCCCTAGACATGTCCCTGGGCACAGCACCCAGGACGCCTTGGCAGGGTTTGGCTGCCAAATGGCTCTCCTGGGTTGCTTTAGAGCCAGCTGATGTTTCATGCATTTCAGTTTAATGTTTGGGACTCAGACTTTCTCTAAGAGAGGAAAACAGGAAGCTGCAGGGTGCCTCCCCAAACAAGGCCAAGCCCCAAGTGCATTGTAAGATGCCTTGAAAAGCCTCTCTTTTGCGCCTGTTAAAAATATTTATTTTTTACCCTTTGATGCTTATGGATTGTGGTACCTGCTATGATTCTGGTTTGTGTATGTGGTTCTGGTTTGACAAATCAGTAGTTGAAAAGCACATACCAGTTGTCACTTAGGACCTCAGGATCTTCCACACTTTGGGCATCAGTCATTATATTAAGCCCAAACAAAATTTTAATGAAAAATAATGTTCCAGGGAAAGGCAAGACTTCCTAATTTGGAAGCATGTTTCCTCGTTGTGTTTTACGCACATCACTCTAGGTGTACACGTTTTTCCTGTGAACAGAAATTGTTTTATCTCTCTATGCCATAACACTTTAAGGACTTATCTTGCTTTCTTAGGAATCTATATCTACCTGTAGATTCGCACAACGAGTGGCACTCATAAAGAACGAAGCTGTTCTTAATGAAGAAATCGATCCCAGATTGGTAAGCAACTTTTAACTATGTTAAAAAAAATCAAAGTATATCAAAGATTAGTTAAATTTTGGGGGACACTCACTCTCCGTAACCAGGCAACGTTCTGAATACTGGAAACGTGTTAAATCATTTAATTCTCACAACAACCTCATGAGTAGATGCCGTCTCTTCCTCTACTTTACAGATGACAAAACTGAAGCGCAGAAATATTTAGTGATCTGATCTGAGTAACAGTGCTGATTGGTAGCAGAGCAGGATTCAGACACAGACAGTCTGACGCCAGGGCCTGTGCTCTTACCTACAGCCCCCTTTACTCCATCAGTTAGGGGCACAGTGAGTCCTGGGGACATACACAGACTCATACACAGTTATATTTGTAGGCAGGTCGTAGCCTTTCAAAAAAAAAAGTCAGCTTAACTTTCTAAAGACAATAATTATAGACCATCTTTTATAAAAGCTTATCGAGAAAAAGAAGTCCTAATGGTTATTAAATAGAATAGTATTTTGCATGACTGTTCTGTTACTTATTCTAGAGATTTTTAAAAGTTAATAGTTGGTTTGATCCATGGAAAAATGGCCAAGCCTCTAGTTTTATAAAAATGAATTCTTCTTTATCAAAGTTCTTTTTTAAAAGGAAAAATATTTGCAAGTTACATGATTCAGCTACTCATTATAAATGCAGATATTTTTTCTTTTCTCTATTTTGTTAGTCTTCAAATAAAATACAACAAGGAATTAACTCCTGTCAACATTGGAAATGTTGAAATAAAATATTTCAGTTTTGTAAAACTCCAAAATTAAGATTATATTACTTTGCAAATCAGTCACCTTTAAAAAAAATTTTTTTTTCTCTAGAAAATAAGCTGGTGTAAGCTTAGTGGTATGCGTTATAAAAAAGATGTGAAATCTTACCAACAGTGCTTCATTTACAAATTTCTCAAATTCCAAACAAGAAAATCTCAAGTTCACTGTTACCCATATTAATTACTTCCTCTTGAGTGTTTGCCCTTCCTTCCCTGAAATCATTCCATTGAAGGGTAGAGGAAAAGAAGGACAAAAGAATAATGGGGCTGACTGTTTTGTCCTACTTGCCTCAGGGAGCCGGAGCTCCCCTGACAGCATTCTCTTCTGGAGAAACCAGTGGGTGAGGCAGGATCCCTTTCCAGTCCAGTCCCTGGTCAGCACCACAGGGTACCTCCACTGGAAAAAGGAGACACAATTCAAAGGCCTAAGTCAAATGGAACTGAACTCCTAGGATGAATTCTTCTGCTGTTCCTACCCTGCCAGCAGCCCTGTAATAGTACTGTGCAGAATGAGAAAGATAGGAATGTACTATTAGCCTGAAGACAAAAATTACTTCATAACTGAAGGAAAATAAACATATTAGACATTGAGGTTATTTTTTCCCTTCAAATTTGGCTAGAGAGACTTTTCTTTGAAGGAACTTGAGGAATTTGAACAAAGATGAACATTATCGTGTGTTAGATGTAAGTCTGTGAGAGATTTAAAGAAACGACAAATCAGGAGTCAAAAACTAATAGCTAATTGAACAAATGTTGAGGTCTTCCTGGTGCAGAATTATCTGGTAATTGACAAGTGTTGTTTCCTCATCTCCTTTTTAATTGCTTCTAAAAACTGATATTACTGTTCATTATTTTATGTACAGAGCTTTTCTGAAGCACAAGTGACAGTTGAAAAGTTGTCCTCAAAACCACCCAAAACACAACTGAATAGGAAAAATAAACACCAAATGTAGGGAAGACTCTATGGGACGGGCGTTCACAAGAGTCTGTAATGTTTTATTTCTTAAGTTAAGTAGTAGGTACATGGTATTATTTATACCTTTTTGTATATCTGAAGTAGTTCATACTAAAAAGTAAAATCACATGAATTAAGGTGATTCATCACATTCACAATTAAAAGAAAAAATGAAATGATCACATCACTAGATGCAGAAAAAGTGTTTGATAACATTAAACATTCATCCATAGTTTGAAAAGACTCATCAAACTATGAATATAAGTGAACATCCTTAGAATGATTAAGGGTATCAACCAAAAACTACAGCAAACATTTTAAAGTTGAAACGTTAGAAGGAATAAGACAAGAATGTCTTAAACACTATACTTGGAGGTTCTTAGGAAAGAGACTTTTTTTTTAATTTATGAGGATTTGATAAGAAGAATATCTGTCATTACTTGTGGACAATTTGATTGCTCATATAGAATATCCAAGAGTGTTTAATAACAAGTAAACAGATAACCAAAATAATATTCAGAAAATTAATCCATGCATAAAAATGAATTGCCTTCCTATATATCAAAAGCCAATAATTAGAAAATGCAATTTTATAAAAATTCCGTTTATAATAGCAACAAAAACTTTAAAATTATAGGAATAAAATCTAATTAAAGACATATACAGATTAATATTGAAAGGAATCAGAAAGCTATACCATGTTCATGGATGTAATGATTCATAGCATTACTTTAATGTCTTATCAAATTAACCTTTTACTCAAATTTATTTCCAGTTAAAATTTGAGGAGGGCCTTTGGTAGAATTTTACAAGCCAAATCTAAAATTTATATGAAAGAGCAAATGATCAGGAATAGTGAAGTCTATTTTGGAAGAGAACAAGATGGAAGGGGCTTATTCTATCTAGATGCCCCAAATTTTTTAAGATATAGTAATTAAAACACTGTAGTATTACCATACATATAGTCAAGTAGACAAATGTTTTTAACCAGTAGCCCAGAAAAAGACACAAGTTACATGTGGAAATATATAACAGAATTATAATAGCAAATCTTGCATGGTTAGCCATAAAAAAATTAAAATTAGATCCATATCTCACACTTCCTACAAAATAAAATCTGTCAACCTAAATGTAAAAAGCAAAACTTTAAAACTTTTATAAGAGCATATAGGAAAACATTGCTTTGGCTTTAGGTAAGATAGATTTTCTTAAAGAAGACACAAATATAAAGCTCAAAACAAAAGAAGTTGCTAATGAAATTATATTGAAATTTAAAACTTTCATTTAACAAAAAGAACACCACAGAGTGAAAAATATTACATAGATTGGGAGAAAACATGTGCATTGCATACAACTAACAAAGGGTTCACATCCCGAATATATAAAGAAACCTGCAAATTAATAAGGAAAAGAAAAACAACTCAACTGAAACATGGGCAAGATGGTGAATAAATAATTCACAGAAGAGGAAACCCAAACAGCCAGTATGCATACACAAAGATGATCGACCTCACTAATAATCATGAAAATACTAGTTCTAAATTAGAACTAGATAAGAGACCATTTTACACCCGCCTAGATAGGCAAGATTAAAGTGTCTGGCAATACTACATACAAAATGACAAAAATGTGGGGAAACAGGAACTTACATATATAGCTGCTGAGAATATGAATTTATGCATCCATTCTGAAGAGCAGTTTGGCAATATATAATAAGGGGGTGCACTAACTCTACCTCCACACAGTTCTAGGTGCACACTACAGGGAAACTCTCCCACACATGCCCAGAGACTTATAATGTTCACAGCAACACTCTTTGTAATCGCAAAAGTAAAACTCCTGAATGTCCCTCAACAGGAGACATAGATACGTAAATTGTGATACATTCCTTTGCTGAAATACTATATGTCCATGAAAATTCATGAACTAGAGCCGCATGAAGCAATATAAATAATCTCAAAAACATAGTGTGAGGGGGAAAAAAAAAAGCGAGTTGTAGCTACCTGCAGTAAGGCAACATTTACATAAAGTGTAAGGCACGCAGGATGATATCATACATCATTTACAGTCACATCTGTACATATGGAGTAAATGTATAAAACATGCAGGGCAATGCTACCCACTAAGTGCAGGACAGCAATCACTCCAGGAAGGACAGAAAGGGAACAGGAATAAGGGATACCAGTTCCATCAGTAATGTTTTATGTGTTAAGAAAAATCCTAGAACTATTTTGACAAAATGTTAAGATTTAACAAAGCTGGGTGCTAAGTACAAGAGTGCCTTTTACATCATCCTCTGTACGTTTTCGTTCATAATTTTAGAAGATGTACGGTTCTCTGTCACGTAGTTCCCCTCAGTGAGGAGCTGACATTTACGCTCCTGCCTTGCCGTTTGCAGATAATTATACGCCTACAAAAGGAGATCCAGGAACTGAAGGATGAACTGGCCATTGTCACTGGGGAGCAGAGGACAGAGGCACTCACAGAAGCAGAGCTCCTTCAGTAAGACTGCAGACTTTTTCTTTCTCTTTAACCGTTCAAGTTTGTGTTAACTTCTTTGTTGGCCCTAATATTATGAATTCACCTCAAAGAACGAAGTTCTCCTGGGACGGTCTGAAATTGCATTTAGGCGCCAGTTAAGAGTGGCGGCTTTCCATGAAAAGCTGGATAAGGCTGGCAGGGTTTTTGCCTCCTCAGCTTTGAGGAAGTAAAGAACAGAGCATGGAGAGGATGGGAATATCCTTCTCATGCCAGCTGAAGAAAAGAGGTGGTATAATAGTCATGCAGTTTTTAAATGTATACACCAAACACTCTTAAGCTGTGGATCTCAGATCTGAAAGGAATTCAAGAAACGTCCCTTGTATTAAACAGCATCTTGCTGCAAGTACCAATTTATCCCATGCCAAAGTAAGCTCTCTCCTTTAATAAATAGATGGTCCATATATTACAGTTCAAACACTCAAGATGGAAATGAAAGCAGGTATTCAGGGCTTCCTACAAGTGCGGCATCTTTCAGAGCCTTTAGATTTGCAGCCATATGGCATACCAGGGGCACAGCGTGGCTCTCGTTCTCTCTCTGATCACGGGCCACAGTGGCGGGCTCTCTAGTTGTTTCTGTGCTGCTTATTAAGCACTGTGGAGTGATCATAACGGACTAGGCTTAGAAGGCACTGGTATTCTCTATTTCAGAATAACAAAGCTACACAAGATTTTTTTTAAGGTTTTCTGTCATTTCACATAACCCTCTCTCAACAGAGAAAACGGTAACAGATGATGGAAGTATTTTCTTTAAACAAGCTCATGGCTGCCCCTGAAGGTAGGTGTAAAGCTTGAGAAGCCTTAGGCAAGGTTTCTGTTATACTCAAAGCCTTCCTCCTCTAGGATAGCATTTCCTGATTCTAGAACACTGTGTTTAATAATATGATAGGCCCCTAAGGCTTTCCTTACAAAACCGCTTTGTGGCATATATGCAATTAAGGTGAAATGTACTGCCAAATTTCACATTTTAGAGAATTTCTTGTCACTCCTTGAAATAACTTGGGATATCTTAGATATTGAGAAGCCCAAGTTTAAAACTCCTTTACTATGGTGCTCCCTTCCCCTCAAAGAAAGGACTTACCCAGTATTATTTTTGAAGAAGTCTCTTCAGAACTTTGATCTTCAAATCAGAATCCAACCAGCAAAACAAAACCATTCTAGGCCTCTCAACAGCAGGAATTTAATACAGGAAATTTGTTGCCCAGGAGATGGTACTGTGAGGTGTTGCAGCACCCCAGAGATCAGAGCAGCAGGAGGAGGTCCTACGCCCCTAGGACTGGAGGGACATCGGTAGAAGGTTGTGTTACCAAGGCCAGAGACTAGTGCCAGCCAGCAGGAGCTGGACAAGATGAGCGCTGCCCGACAGAATGGAAGCTGAGGCCTCTGAAGAGCCATGGGTGCTGTAGAGGCATCATCCCAGCAGGGAGGCCTGGCTTCTCCCTCACCTCCCCTTCCAGTCTCCACCAGTGCCTCCTATTGGCTGAACAACTTACCCAAAAGCCAGTTGTTAAAAGAGTCAGGGAGTGTAGTTTCCTGTGATGCAGAGTCAAACAAGGGAAAAGTGGAAATTGGATCTAAAAGCAAACAGGGAAATGACCAACATATCAAATAAGTAACAGTGTTTTCTCTAATTCCTGTGTACTCTATGTTGCTCAGAAGGCTCAGTTTAAGGGTAAGATTCTGACTGTTGTGGTTCAAAATGTCAGAATGTGCAAAAATATGCTGCAGGTTCCCTCCAGATTGGGGGGCTTTTAGAACTGATATAAAGAAACATCTGAATCTCTAGCCACACCCAAGAATAAGAAGTAAACTTAATAAGGGATTAGAAGCTTCGAGGAATTCCTGGGAGACTGGACAGTGGGATTGAGATGGGCAAGAGAAAAGGATAGACCAAGTCATGGTGCAGCACCACCAAGGTCCCATGTCTAGAAGTGGTGGCACCCTGGAGCGGGAGAGGGCTGGGAACAGCCACTGAGGGTTGGTAGAGCTCTTGTAGTGGGAGGAGTTTGTTCCTATGAACCCCTGTGTACTCCCTTCTTCCTTTCTCCCCGCAGTGTTTAGGTCAGTGTTTAGGATGGGGAAATAGGGAAGGACCCCAGGTAGCCGATGATGCCCAGGACAAAGAGGGACTGCATAAGCTCTAGAGACCAGCTGCTGTCTCCAGCTCTGCCCATCTCCTGTTCTCACTGAAAACAGTAGGGAGCACAGGCACCCACAGCTGCTTCAGTCCCTCACCTAAGACTGGCTGCCCAAGCTGAGAGAGCTCAGAGTCCAGGAAATGTGAGCTCACAGTTGGGAGTGACTAGAAATATGAGGACAGCCAACATGGAAAAAGCCAAGAACAAGCATTTACAGCTTGGAGGGCTTCAGAACTAAGCAAGAAAAGTGGTTACTATCTTTAGAGATATAAAACATGGCATTCCATCCATGAAACAATAACAGGATCAAGAGGAGATCTTGAAAATGAAAAAAATGTACTTGTTGCCATTAAGAACTTAATGATGGCCAAATAGCAGAATGTAAACACAGAGGGGCAAATTAGTGAACCAGGAAGGTGGGGGCTAAGGGATTCTTCCAGAATATAAGATAAAAGGGTAAAAAAAGAAAGTTTAAAGAAAAGAATCGTAGAGAATAGCTCTAGATTTGTCAACATGTAAGAAAACAGAATTTTTGGAGAAGAAATAGAGATAATGCAGGGGAGCCAATAGTTAAAGAAAGAAAACCTATTTCTTGGAACTAAAAAAAAGAAAAAGACTTAGGACTTCAGAACGAAACGGTTACCGTATGCTGAGTAGTATAATAATGTTGTAGAAAATTTTTAGAACGTCACCAGATAGAAAATAATCCTAAAAGTTATCTGAGAAGAAAATTATTAACAACCAAGAATCTGCTTTAGAGAAGACTTCTCATCAACAACTCTGGAAACAAGAACTTCTAGTGCTGAAACACAAAACAAAACAAAAAAGGACTATGAATGGAGATTTTTGTTTCTAGCCAAATTAATATTCAAAGGTGAAGGTGAAATAAAGCCACTTTTCAGACGTACAAGCTTTCAGACAGAAAATTTACCATGCTACATCCTCTCTTAAAGAGACTACCACAGACTATACTTTCACAAAAAGAAAAATTCTATGAAGAATAAGAAACAATAATAAGCACATTTTGTTATAACTTCTTTATGATATTTAATATTGTATTATGTTTACATTACCTCTTTTACTAACGTGCCACTTATTATATAAACAGATGTTTCTATATAAAAGTTACTGACAACAGGCAAATTTGCCAGTCACAGGAGTTTCGGGGTAGAATCATGGGAAATAAAATTGTGACAACAGATTTAAAATACTGACAGATGGTTAGATTTTGGATTGGTTTCCTTTGATCCATAGATAACAAATATACAAATGTCAATTGGAACAGACTCCATACAGACAGTATGTAGGGTTGCCATTAGTTTTTCTGGACAATTGGTTCACTCATTCACTCATTAAATGTTTATTATTCATCTACTATTCACACAACTCTATGCTGGGCCCTGAAAGGAGCACAAAGATGAACAAAACCTAGATCCAGCTCTCAATCGGTCCACAAGTTAGTGGCAGTGACAGACATGAGCACAAGTAATTATGATGCAACATGTAAGCATTATGAGGAGAGATGAATAAAACACGAGACTGCAGAGATAGTGATGATTAATTTTGAGCTCAGGAATCATGTAAAATTAGTTTATGTGCCAATAAGTGAACTTCAGCAATTTGCAATGAAGTCGCTTCTCTGCTGTCAGTATAAGAGCGCTATATTGCATTACATCTCATTAACGGTTTCTGACCAGCAGCTGGGGAGAACTCACGCTGCAAACTGCATTCACCCTGCCAAAGCCAAGCGTAGAGTTTCACGATCCAGTAACCTTGGTGCTTGTTCATGCTGATGGTGAGGATTATTCAGATAATGTGGTTTTTTGTTATTGTTTTTGTTATATTATAGTTGCATTTATGTTTTGGCATAATTAGCTAGATCAATATTGGTACAACTTAAAATTCATCAGATTTAAGAGTGCTTTATCATGTTAAAGTAAAAGAGATAAGTTAAAATTTGCCCCTAATGTGGCTCTGCCATTTAATATCGTCTGTGCTTCTTTGTCTTCTGGGGCCCCTGGACATTTACTCAGGAATGTGAATGAGCTTCAGTCCTCCCATTGCGCCCAGACTCCCGGATGGCAAGGGTGGGAGGGAGGTAGTCGTGTAGCAGAGAGGAAGAGTCCCACAGCTTGGCAGGACAGAGTGGCAGGAATGTTCTAGCCTTGTCTACTTGTCTGTGCTGCTGACTCCTGGGCTTATGCTGACTGGCCTATGTAGTACGCATTGGACAGTTTGGAGATGTCTGTTAATACCTAGCCCTATCAAATTTTTTGAACTATTTCCCAGAACTTCAGTTCTTAATGTAAATATTTGTTGCATTGACTTGGATGCTTCAACTGAAGAGGATTTCAGATGTCAGCCTCCAGTTATTGGGATATTTTTAGTTTACATCTTTTTTTTTTTTTTTTTTTTTTTGCCTGTGTAAAATTTGAAAAGAGACAGCTGGATGGAGGCTGTATAGCCAAGTTAATGTTTATACAAAACTTCTTGGGTGAAGATTTCATTCTGATTGATTCTCTAAACACATATCTCATTCTTCCTTTAAAAAAATCCCTTAGGCCTCTGGCTAGGATGGAAGCTTTATTTCCTGGCCCAAGTCTAAATGAGTAGCATATTTTCTGCACAGCAACATTTTCTTTCTGAGACGGAACTGAATTGGATCTCATGGGCTCGAGTTTGCCCAAAGTAAATTTACAGACATCTCGATCCTTTGCTTTTCTTTTCTCTTTTATCTCCCGGCTTTATTGAGATATAATTGACATATAACATTGTGTAAGTTTAAAGAGTACAGTGTGATGATTTAATATAGGTATATATTGTGAAATAATTACCACGATAAGGTTAGTTAACGCCTCCATCACCTCACATAGTTACTTATGTAACTATGTGTTTCTGTGTGTGAAGAGAACATTTAACATCTACCCTGTAGGCAGTTTTCAAGAATACAATACAGTATTGTTAACGATAGTCACCATGCTGTACATTAGGTCCTCAGAATGTATTCATCTTAAAACTGGAAGTTTGTACCTTTTGACCTCCATCTCCCTATTTCCCCTGCCCTCCAGCCCCTGGCAACCACTGATCTACTCTCTGAGTTCAACATTTAATTTTGTACACATAAGTAAGTTCATACAGTATTGGTCTGTCTCTAACTTATTTCCTTTAGTTAATTTTTATAAATCAGTTAATCCTTCAAACTGAATTTATTGAGTACCTACTGGATGCTAGTCATTTTAGTAGGTGTTTTGGGGGGGGTTAGTAATATAGGATACAGCAAATAATTCTAAGGATTTACAGTTTTATTGGGAAAATAAGATATATGCACACAGGCACATTTATACACACACATATGTATATATAAAACAGAGAATAAAAGAGTGTATTAGTGGAAAGAACAAATGGACACTGAGAATTGTAAAACATTAATTATACTTTTAATTCTAATCATGTTAGTTTTTAATGGCTCTTTTATGTGTAAATGCTATCTATGCTCACTTTCAGCTCCATGTTTTTAAATCTAATATCAATTTATCACACATGGTTTAATACAGTATTTGCTCATAATCTATGATAATGAAAAGCTAAATCGTTATGTAGGTATGGGGGAAGCCATTGCAGATATCACTCACTGAGCAAGCCAACGAAGCCTGAAAGGATGTCACGAGGAAAAAGGCACCATTCTAAGATGAAGCAGACCACATAAACAAGGCTACCTAGAGGGATTGAGCACAGCGTGTATGTGTGGCGGGGTGTGTGTGTGTGTGTGTGATATTTGCCGAGGTTGCGGGTAGGGGAAGAAACTGTGAAAAAGAAACAAGAGGGAGGTATTAAGAGTGACTGAAATATTCTATATCATGATTTTAGTGGTGGTTACATAAGTATACACATTGGTCAAAAGTCATAGTACTACACACCTAGAAAGGGTAAATTTAAAATTTTACCTTAGTGGTGGTTACATAAGTATACACATTGGTCAAAAGTCATAGTACTACACACCTAGAAAGGGTAAATTTAAAATTTTACCATCTGTAAATTTAACCTCAACTAACCTGGCTTTTAAAAAACTGGAGAAACCTGTATGACGAAACATAGAATTAAAAGACTAGTCGTTAAACAAGCCAAAGCGAAATAAAACTGTACAATGAGGGATTTTCCTTTAAGTAAAATTTTGCTATAATTAGTTTAATAATAGCAACGTATCTTTGATGACAAGCCCCTAAGCACACATATATTTTTACAATTAATGACTACATATACAAGTTGAGGAGAACTTCCTCAGTTTCTTGCTCTGCTACCAAACCTGCACACCATCCTGCACCTGTACCCACCCTCTACTCCTTCTTGTTACAGTAGAGAAGGTGTCTCTTCCAGAGCCGACCTCACCAATTGTGCTCTCAACCCCAGTGACTTCTGCCATGTCAGGGACCTCAACTCCCCTTCTATTTTTTTCTTTGTCTACAGCTTCTCTCTTTTTACTGGGCTCTTCTTATTAGTATTTGGGCTCAAGTTTCCCGTATTTGAAACAAAATGCTCCCCCTTGAGCAAACATCCCCCTCTACCTACTGTCACTTTCCTCTCCTTTAAGCTAAATGACTCCAAGAAGTTGCCTTCACTCACGGTCTCCCTTCCTTTCCACCCCACTCACTACACTACACACTCCAATCTGACTTTTGCCCCATTGATGGACCCCAGTGTAGATCAATTTGATGGGCTTATGTCAGTCTTCATCTTCGGTGACCTCTCAGCAGCATTCAACATTATTCACCACGCTCTCGCTGAAACTTTCTCTTCTCTTGTCTTCTTCCCATCTCCTGACTGCTCTTTGGCTTCTTGGGCCAGATTATCCTCCTTTCATGTGGGTATTCCTCAAGGCATGGTCATAAGACCTCCTCTTCTCTTTTTCTTTATACTTTTTCCTAGATGATCTCCGCAACACCCACACGTCAGTTGCCATCCAGATGCTGATGACTCATATTTATTTTACTCGTCCATATTTATTCTTCTCTGAATGCCCTGCTCATTGATCACATTGCCTACCTGACAGCTGGCCCTGAACTCAACATGCCCCGAGCTGAATTCTTTTCCATCTTTCTCCAGACCTGATCTCAGCCACTGGATCCCCCTCAGTCAATGTCTCTACAAGCCCTACAGTTGCCCAGGCCAGAAACTTAGAAGCTACCTGTGATTGTAATCATTTTCTCATCCCCCAAATCCAACCCATCTGGAAGTCCTGTTGACTCTGTCCTCAAAGCATGTCTTGACTTGGACCACTTCACACCACCTCTGCTGTTGTTATCCTCGCCCAAACCTCTGTCACCTTTTTTCTACTACTAAATTTGTATCATAATAGGTTTTTCCGCTCCCCTCTAAATCTTTTTCTGTGCAGCCAGAATATTCCTTTTTAAAAACACAGTCCTTACCATTTCACTCTTCTTGAAACTCCGCAGTGACTTCTGACTTCCTGTTGTTCCTGGGAAAACACCAAAATCCTGCATGTGGCCTACAACTGTCTGCCTGGTCTGACCCCTTACTGTGTTTTCAGCCACATTTCATATTCCTCTCCCCTTTGCTCCCTTTACTTCGACAGCACCGACCTTTCAGTGTTTAATTTCATCCTGTCTTCTAACCTGGGGCCATTGCATATGCAGTTGCTTCTGCCTTCTGCCTGTGATGACAGGCATAGGGACATGTACACACACACACACACACACACACACACACACACACACACACACACACGCACACACATTGTTTTGTTTATTCTACTCATCCTTCAAACCTCAGTTTAAATTGTTCTTCCTCAAAGACACCTTCTCTGACTTGCAGCCCCAACTAAATCATGACTGTGTTGCACATTTTTGTATTTTCTGTGCTTTTCCTTCGGAACACTTATCTCTGTTTACAGTCATGTACTTGTGGCATTGTTTGGTTGTTATCTGTGTCCCCACCATATGGAAAGGCCTTTGAAGGCAGGAGCCATGTCTGCTTTAAATGAATGTACACAGCACCTTTCTTTGTATCATTCTGTGACACGCAATCAAAGAATATGCAGTGAATATTAATACAGCAAAGATTATGCATACGCTACATTAAACCCACAACGGGAAAAACTTCAGAGGTATTTGACTGGCTCATGAGCACGTAATCACACAATTTAAGGTATTGAACGATGGAAATCCACCTGTGCAGGCAAGTGTTACCTGAAGGAAACGATGCCCTAGTTTGATGTACATTTTACCAAACAGGAAATGACCTGGGGCTCTGGCCAGGGCAGCCTTCACTCCTGCTCTTTAGGAGTCCCCAAACTCCTCTTTGCTCTACTTACTCTCCTATTGGGGAATAATCCCATCCTTCCAGACTGAAACAGTCAGTAAAGCTGGGAGCTGTGCTGGAGTTGAACCTCAGGCTCTTAAACCATGTGCAAAACAGAGGGTAGGCCTTCACCTTTCATCCTTGGGGCTTGGCGCGATAGTTGGAAATAGTTATCTGATGGGATTTCTTTTAATACAATTAAATGATTTAAGACCAAATACAGTTTAAATATAGTTTAAAACCAAACACATTGTGTTATCAAACCCACAAACACAAAATTTGTTTCAAAAGGGCATATCTGTACTAATAAAATCTTCATTGATATCCAAACTTTTATTTCAATGCAAATAAATATACCTAAAGGAAGAGACTTAAATCCCCATTTTTGCACCAAATAAATCTCACTTTGAAATAAAACTAATTTATACCTTTATTCATTCTTTCTAGTGAATAAACACTGATTGAGTATTGTTGATACCATGTCAGGCACTGTGTTAGGAATCGGAAGCTCAGAGACAAACCAAAGGGTCCTGCAGGAGGCTGGCCATTGGAGAGAGAGGGGCAGATGACCAGACATACATGCTTAGTGATGGTGCTGAGTTGCTGTCATAGACACCCGGATCCAAGATGGGGAGGGCAAGCTGTTTTGCAAAGGACAGAGGACCATGGAGGAAAGACTTTATAGAGGAAGTGACATACAGAAAACCCATCAGCACTTTCATCCTTTTAAAGTAAGCATTTAAAGGTGACTTCAGGAAAAGTCATTTCCACCATGTTTAACTTGCAGCTCAATTTTTTTTTATTAGACGAGTCTAATAGAAGTTTAATTGGGTTCAGTTTCTCAATATGTTTGAACTGGATTAGAACCAAAAAACAGATTTCAACTATAGGTATAGTGGCTCTCCTGAACCTAAAATTTGATAAGTTGTTCCCAAAGATATGGGACAAAATAACTAAAATCAAGACCATCCCATATAATTTGAGATATACCATCATCATGATGATAAGTCTTGTCCTGTGACCCTCTGATTATTTTTGAAATGAGAGGAAGCAAGCAAAAAATAAATGATTCCCTTCAATATTTGAGTTAATACAGTCCTAATGAGAATTACTGATAGATACCAAAGCAGTCTTTTAGGGAGAATCTCTTGTCAGTACTTAACTCTGGATCAATAATACTTTATCCTTTTTATATTTGGCTTATTGTCACTGGCCTCCAAAGTGATTTTATTTGTCAAACCACTGTTAAGAATGTTTTTTTTTCTTTTTTTAAAAAATAAGTTTCAGGTGTAGAACATTATAATCAATATCTGTGTACACTACAAAGTGATCACCACAACTAGTCTAGCTACTGCTACCATCCGCCACCATGCAGTTGACGCCCTTCACCTCTGGTAACCATTAATCTGACCTCTGTATCTATGAGGTTTTCTTTGTTTTATTTTGTGTGTTTGTTTTGTTTGTTTAGATTCCATATGTGAGTGAAAACATATGGTATTTGTCTTTCCCTGTCTGACTTATTTTCCTTAGCATAACACCTTCAAGGTCCATTCATGTCGTTGAAAATGTCAGGATTCCATTCCTTTCCATGGCTGAGTAGTATTCCATTGTGTATATATGTCACATCTTCTTTATCCATTCATCCACCAATGGGCATTTAGGTTGTTTTCATGTCTTGGCCCTTGTAAATAGTGCTTCAATGAACATAAGGGTACATATATCTTTTCCAATGAGTGTTTCATGTTCTTCAGATAAATACCCAGAAGTGGTATGGCTGGGGCATATGATAGTTCTATTCTTAATTTTTTGATGAATCTCCGTACTGTTTGTCGTAGTGGCTGTACCAATTTACAGTCCCACCAAAAGTGTACAAGTGTTCCCTTTTTTCCACATCCTTTCCAACATTTGTAATTCTTTGTCTTTTTGATAATAGCCATTCTAACAGGTGTGAGATGGTGTGTCATTGTGGTTTTGATTTGTATTTCCCTAATAATTAGTGATGTGGGACATCTTTTCATGTGCCTGTTGGCCATCTGTATATCTTTGTTGGAAAAATATCTATTCAGATCCTCTGCCCATTTTTTAATCAGGTTGTTTTTTGCTGTTGTTGAGCCGTATGGGTTCTTTATATGTTTTTAATATTAACCCCTTATTGGATATATGATTTGCAAATATCTTCTACCATTCAGTGGGTTGCCTTTTCATTTTGATGATGGTTTCCTTCATCGTGCAGAAGCTTTTTAGTTTGATGTAGTCCTATTTGTTTATTTTTACTTTTGTTTCCCTTGCCTTTGGAGTCAGATCCACAAAAATGTGGTGAAGACTGACATCAATGAGTTTACCACCTGTGTTTTCTTGTAGGAATTTTATGGTTTCGAGTCTTACACTCAAGTCTTTAATCCATTTTGAGTTAAATTTTGTGTATGGCATAAGTCAGTGGTCTAGATTCATTCTTTTGCATATGGCTGTCCAATTTTCCCAGCGTCATTTATTGAAAAGACTTTCTCCATTGTATGTTCTTTGCTCCTTTGTTATAAATTAATTGTCCATATATGTGTGACTTTTGATTCTGTTTCATTGATCTGTGTGTCTGTTTTTGTGCCAGTACCATACTGTTTTGATTACTATAACTTTGTAGTATAGTTCGAAATCCAGGTGGTTTTATTTGTCAAACCACTATTAAAAATACGTTTCAAAATCATGACTTATGCTGTACAAGTTCTATGATATGATGAGCTCTCCTGATTGTTCTTCCACTGTGGAGACAGAGAGGAGTAGATTTCAGGAAACAATGTTCCCTAAGGATAAGAGATTGAGATGGAGATAGGGATTGAGATGGGGAGAGGGAGAGGGACAGAAGTAGAGATAGAGAGGAGGTTGGAGAGACAGAGAAAGAGAGAGAGAAGCTTATACAGGAATCTGAACAATCTCTTGAAAATTATTAGAAATATGACTGAACGCTGTCCTACACCAGATTGTTCATTAAAAAATGAAAAATCTCAAGAAAGTTTGTGCCTAATTTCTCATTATTATGGATGAAATTGTCCCAATGACAGTGATATTGACTACTGTGACTATCCAGAACCTCTTTCCAGGACCCAGTGGCCTCACATGGCCTGGCCCCTGGCAACCTCTGCAGCCTCATTCCCTCCCAAGCCTCTCCTCCTCACCATCCCTCCCCTGAAACACTCCTCCCTCACCTCATTACTCAAATGTCACATTATCAGAAAGACCTTCCCAGGCCATGTTATCTAAAATACACCTTCCCCTGTCACTCTTTATCTCCTTTATGCTGAGTTATTTTTCTTCATAGCAGCAACATCATGTTTAATGTTTCATTATCCGTTGTCTGTCTCTCCCTACTTCATGAGGACTGGGACCTCATCTGTGTTGTTTTCCATGTACCTGGCCCATGGTAGACCCTCCATAAATATTTGTTGAGTGAATTGGTGAGCACTCTGTCAGGGCCTCGGTTCCCTCTCTGGCTCCTTTCATGAGCCATTCATTTTCCATCTAGGACCTCTACTCAGAGCTGCCCAGGTGTTTGGTATGCACCAGGATCCTTAGAACCAGTCTCTGTGAACAGTAAGCACTTCCTGACATTTAGATTCAACACGCACTGGTTTGGTATCCACGGTGTGGATTTCATCTTATCAGTGTGAATGATGGAGGAAGTATCTGAAATATTCAGAATTTTGCCCACAGCTATTTTGTGAGCTTTGTCTGACTGAGATAAGGCAGAGAAAATTTATTTGAATGGACTGAGAGTCAAGAGACTTGAATTCTAATCTTGACTCTCCTTCTAATCGAAGGGCATCTTAACTGATCCCTCTACCTCAATCTTCTAATCTTTGCTGTGTGACCTTGGGCAAATTATATCATCTACATGTGTCTCAGTTACTCATCCATTGTGTGGGAATAATAACAGTACCCACTCACTGTGCTATTATGAGGATTGATAAAATAATTCATGCTATGCATTAAACACAATTATTATGATTATTATTATTACCTATGCTTCTTTGATACAACTTTTATTGCTGCTGAGGAATCTATTCACTTCAATTAGATATTTTGTCAGCCTCCTCTATTAGAAACAAAGGAGCGGGGACTTCCCTGGTGGTCCAATGGGTGAGACTCCACACTCCCAATGCAGGGGGCCCAGGTTTGATCCCTGGTCAGGGAACTAGATCCCACATGCATGCCACAACAAAGAGCCTGCATGCTGCATGTAAAGATCCTGCATGCCGCAGTGAAGATCCCACAAGCCACAACTAAGACCTGGAGCAGCCAAAATAAATAAATATTAAAAAAAAAAGCTATTTAAAAAAAAAAGAAAGAAAGGAGCAAACCATGTTTTAATGTCTCTCTTTAGCATATACACACACTTACACATTCATGTACAAAGAAAGAGGTAGTACCGGAAGGAAAAACCAGGAAAATGTTTAGTTCTTTTTACCTGGCTCTATTTCCTAAAATTTCTACAGAAAATTAAAGGTTATCTTTAAAAGAATTCATGTCACTTACTGATTTTGCACCTCCAAGTGGCAAAATAAAACTGTTTGTAGTTAACTAACAAACAGCAGAAAAAAATGCCCTTCTTCGTTAACTCCACTCTTACGCTAAATTTCACAGTGGGATTAAAAACAAATGTCCTCTCTTGGCATATAGCAAATTATTGCATAACACACATAGTTGTTTCTGAGATCTAAATTACATCTGCTCCTGGAATTTTAACTTTAAATTAGTTTATAATATTTGTATTCGTTTTTTGTATATTTGGGCTATAATACTGTGTGTTATTAATCAGTCACTTCAGAGTGGTGCTTTTCTAATACGGTTGATATAAGACTGTGTCTCCAAAGGGCTAAAGAAAACAAAAGCTATAAATTGCCGGAATGGATTGTTCACAAAATGCTTCCAAATTGGAGTTGTTTGCTTTCCATCTTGCTGTCCGCTTCCTTAACCATAACAGAGCTTCCCATACCCCCCAAGCGTGAAAAATGCGCTAAGACCTTTAAGATATTTGGAAATTTAAAGATAAGGTAGCAGCCTGAATCATAGTCAGAACTGAGGCATAAAGTTTATATTTGTACTTAAAACAAAATTGTAAATTTAAACAAAATCTTTGTGAATATGTATATATGTATATTTACATGATAAAATATATGTAAGTCTATAAGTAATATGTACTCATCGAAATTCTGAAAAATACAGGCAGACATAAAAAGGAAAACAACATGTATATATAATGCCCGTATCTGAGCACGTGGGAGACATGCCAGAAGTAAAAGGCAGATACTTTTTGCTTGAGTGACGTTGGTGTAGACTTTTTCCCCTAGATGACTTTGCAAGGGACTTATAAATGTTATATCCAACATCAAGATATGGACTCCAAGCCCCTGTTCTCTCTTCCACCCTGTTCTTCAGGATTCCTTCCAGTTGGAATTCTCTGCATCTCTTTAAGTTTGACATAAATACTTTATTTTTATACCTTAATACTTCTTTTAGGTACTTCCCAGGGTTTTTATTTTGAACTCTCCATTCTTTCTTTCAAATGCTGGACATGTCAGCAAAACCTTCTGTTTTCCATTTTCTGAATTTAGCATTTCAACATCTGTATAATAGTTGTACTAAAAATACACAAAGATAAAACTGTTGGGGAACATCTTAAAATCTTATAAATTGGCAAAATGAATTGAGTTGAAGTGTTTTTCTTGGTGGTTTTTTTTTTTTTTTTTGCAGTTACTGAGAAGGATCTTGATTTGATTACTTGTTTGGGGGGAGAAGCGGGGCTCACTTTTTTGTATGATTTTAGGAACCGAACCTTTGGGTATATCTTCTAATTTAACTCTTTGCTTACAAATCTGTGGGCTAAACAGAGTTCAGAGAGAACAGTTTGTCTTAGCTTCATCCCCTGAGGCTTGGGAGAGGAGGTGTTAAGGTTTTTCCTTCTATTTCATTCCTTGGCCTTGCTGCTGCTGAAATCTGGAGATTCAGATCCATCCTGAGGCCTTACTTACCAGTCTCTGAGGATTGTTAGGTGCATCGGAGCCCTGTGCTAGAAGCTGTCAAAGCAGCCTACGCAGAAGCATAAAGCGTGGTGCCTGGCCAGCAGGAACCATGTGAGGATGTGTGACATCTGGTTTTCAAAAGAAAGAAATAAAGACAGGTAAATGATCATATTCAAAATGGGCAATAAAGACCAGGAGTGTAAAGGACTTAATGAAAGAAAGATTAATGAATCACCCAAATAACTGTCTGTATAGATCAAGCTTTTAAAATAAAATGCCAGAAAATGACCTGCTTCAAGAGCTATCCACATGCAATATCAAAGCAAACTTGAGGACTCTCAGAACTGCTACCAAGTTGCTAGGATCTAGATATAGACACTTTGCTTTTATTTTTCAGCTGTCTTCTCTGTAAAATATAGCCACCCATCCCCCTGATATTCAAGTAAAGATCTGAGAACTTGTGAGAAAATTCAAAAAAAATTTTTTTTATATATTAAAGAACTCCAACGCAGGACATCATAGCGCCAATAGAGTTAACGATACCCCAAAGCAGAGCAAGGATAATCTGTGTCATTCACTGGGCTATGAGATGACAATTATTTTGTGTTCAGTGGAACGTTGGGATAAATCCTACTTCTTGTTACCTTTACACCTATCAAAAAATGCTAGTTTGGTATAACGCAATGGAAGAATTATCTCCAAAATAATATGTAAATCTGAGTTCACAGTAGACATCCAACTCCCTACGAAGGCATCCAAATAAAATGTAAGGTGCCTCTTGCAGGTAGCCCCTGATTCCTCCTCCAGCTGACCCTCTCCCGAGCATCCAGAACCCATCTTGTCTGGCGTTCACAGGCTCTCTTATCGAGGCTCGGCTTTACTGCGAAGCTTTACATCCTTAGAGGCAAAAGACGAACATCCCTCAAGACAACACAAGGACAGGCTCTCTTAGCCTGCCCTGATTGGCCTGGCAAACAACCTGTCCTAGTTCTAGCAACCTGACTCCAAGGAGCTAAACTCAGTGATGACTCAAGACTGGTTGTCTTTGTTTGTTTGTTGCTCTATTCCTCAGAGTATTCTTCATTCTCATTCCCATCCTCCCAGCCCAGTTCCCCTAGTGGTCCCCCTGTGTTTATCATTAACAGAGCATACTCATGACTTTGGCCACAGCCTCAAAAATATGTCACCGTCAATGTCAAGGTAACTAGTGCCTGGTGTGTGATTTCTTCAGTTTACTGGAGAAATCAGATTCTCCCTTCTTGCTCATAAGCCCACCTCCCACAATTATGCTTTTCAATTGCTTCCTTCATCAGTTTGCTTTCCGACCAGTCAACTAGCACGTGCCGGGCAGAGTACGGTACTGTGTGTTTACTTTTCTATTTAATCTGCAACCCCTGGTTGAAATTTGCGGCCACATGTTTCCTCTTCTTTCTGCATCTCACTTTTTCTTATGTTCCCTGATAGCCATAAATTATCGTCTAAGTTTGGAGGAAGAAAGTAACCATCAAGAAACAAAGAAGTTGCTAATCATCAAAGAAATGCAAATTAAACTGAGATGCAATTTTTTTGCCAGTCGTATTGGTAAGAATGAAGAGACGGTGATACCCGTCAGCCAGGGCATGGATGAGCTCTTACCCTGCAGGCAGAGTAGACAGGGCCAGTGGAGGTGGCAGACAGGGAAGCCTGGTCCTGAGTCCTGGGGCAAATTTTTAGCTTGTTCCCCTTGTTGGACAGCCCTGTAGAGCATTCATATAAGCTTTTAAATGGGTATGCTTTTCGGCTCGGCTCAGCAATTTAACTTCTAGAAATCTGTCCTTAAGGACAAATGTACAAAGATGTATAGATAAAAATATTTATCACAACACCATTTATAACAGGGAATTGGGTTATGATACATTCATTTAATGAAACATAATGCAGCAATCTTTTTTTAAATTGGGATATGGTTGCTTTACAATGTTGTGTTAGTTTCTGCCATCCAACTAAGTGAATCAGCTATATGTACACATATATCCCCTCCCTCTTGTACCTCCCTCCCACCCCGCCCCCCATCCTACCCATCTAGGTCACCACAGAGCACCGAGCTGAGCTCCCTGTGCTATACAGCAGGTTCCCACTAGCTCTCTATTTTACACATGGTAGTGCATATATGTCGATCCCAATCTCCCCATTCATTCCCCCCCACCACCTTTTCCACACGTCTGTTCTCTACGTATGTGTCTCTATTCCTGCCTAATGCAGCGATTTTTGATATCAATGAAGACCTATACATATATTGACCTGGGAACACTTCCAAACTCTATATGTTGTTACTTTTGTAACCAAAACGTGCACGTGTATGTATACATTTGTATGCATATATGTATATTTGCTTACAAACAAGTCTGGAAGGATAAACACCAAAATTTCACAGTGTTATCTCTGGGTTCCAGGATTAGAGTAATCATTTTTATTCTATATTTTCTAAACTTTTTGCATTAGGCATGCATCACTCTATGATCAGACAAAATAAAGGTATTTAAAAATATGTTAAAGATACAAAAGTGAAGTGTTCTTTAACTCATAACATTTTCCATAAGTTACCATCAAATCATTCAGCAAACATGTACTAATAATTATGATAAAATAAATGCTGTTTATAGAGCATTTGCCAATAGGCATTGCATTACACTTTTTATGTACATTAGTCTAATAAAAATTCCACAATAACTTCATGAGACAAATAACAGTCAGTCAATAAGATGAGAAGCAGAGTTAGAGTTTGAACCCTGTTTTGTCTGTCTCCAGAGCTGCTCTTTTGTGGCCCTTGAGCCACAAAGGTGTAAGATTTACAGTGATGACTTAAACCTGAATCTTGCTTCTAGGAGTTAACAGGGCAAAATGCAAGCAGTATTCTAGAATTAGCTAGATTTTTCTATGTTGTTCATCGTCAGAAACTAAGGTCTATCTGGAATTCTGGGTTTTCTTCACTGTTGTTCATTCACTCTAGCTATGCTGTCTAGAAATGGTCTTATCTGGAAGGTCTGCTAAGAGACAAGGAAAGGACTTATATGTTTCCCCTGGTAGGAAATGTGTCCCCCTTTCCATCCTAAGGAATTGGCTTCTGAAGTAAGACAGAGAACAAGACCGTAAAGTAAATATCCACCCACTGCTGTTGGCTCATTTTTGGTGTGTTAGAAGTATATTAACCAGTGCTTGTTTTAATATGAGACAGTTTATGTAGAAGTGACCACAGCTGATAAAACTCAAGAGTTCATGCCAATAATTAAATTCCTCACAGTTCAAGCAATCATGGGGCCACTAACCTATGAGGTAATTACTAGGAAACACAGGGACAGACCCTAATTATCCTTATTAGCCACCATTTGGATCGAATGACTAACTTTTCCAAAGGTCATTTCTTATTCTTTGTTGTTATCAGCCAAAGAGGAAGAGTGGAAATGTATGGGATTTTGTGTTTGATTCAGTCAGTATCACTGATTTCACAGAAACATGTTCTCACATGGCTTCCGTTGAACGTATCACACAACTAGAAGCTCAGATGGCTGGGTAGAAAGCCTGGGATTGCCTCGTGCCAGACCTCGTTAAACAGGATGCGCCTTACTCTAGGGTCTCCCTGGGTGACCCCGTCATGCCCACGGCTTCCCCAGGCACCTCCCATTTGCTGAGCAGATCCTTCCGTGGCTGAGCTGGGCTTTGAACCTCCAGAGTATCATGTTTCCTCACTGAGTTAGGAAAGCAAAGGTTGCACAATATTTGCTTCTAAAAGGTTTGACTTCGTTATTTACGTTTTCACTTTCTTAGTGTTCTTTTCCTGAAAAGCGCTTTATGACTTAAACTCACTTTCATACATATCCTGTGCAGGTAATATATAGGTTAGTAATAACTTATTACGTAGGTCTGGTTTTAGCTGTCCATCCTCTTCTAGGGTAGGGTTCCTTCCGATTCTGGCTTAGGTACTCTTCTTTCACGGTTCTGGTTCTGCGTTGTCTTCTGACTCAGGTGAGCTACCCCTCCGCACCCACACTGGCCATGCTTTCTGGTTTGAATGCTGATGCTGGTCCATATTTTTGTTGTAAAGACAACTTATCTGCTCAGTCCATAAGTGTCCCCAATCAGCCTTTTAAAATGCAGAGACTTCTGACCGCAATTACACAACCTCAGGAGTGCATGCAATAGGATTTTCATTGCCTTAGCTATTTCTATTCCTGTTTGCTCTTTCTCAGATCTGTACAAAGGCATTTTTGAGGGTCTGACTTGAATCAGAAAATGCTCAGGCAATGACATATGCAAAATTACCCTAAAAAGTCTGCCTTCCTTAGGGGTACATAGAAAAGGCTGAATCCACAGCCCACAGCAGGGGCATGAAACAAAATGAGGCACTTGGTGCCGGGATGGCAGGGTGGGGATTACAAAGATGAATGAGTGACAGGTTCTGGCTTTAGAGGGCTTCAGTCATGGAAGGGAGACGAGTACATGAATGTCCATTAGGTAAAAAGTGATACCTGACACAGGAGAAGTGCTGGGGTAATTGGAGGAGCAGAGATTACTTTTGAGGAGGAAGCTCAGGGACAACTTTTAGCAGACCCGTGAATTAAGACAAGATTTAGAAAAGCAAAGTTGGACAGGGAGAACATTTCAAATGAAGGAGGGATTGATATGAGCAAAGCCACAGTCTGGCTTTCTTCTTTTATAGATTCGTAAACAGACCCAGAGAAGTGATGTGACTTACAAAAGATTTCTACCAAGTTGGATTTTTTTTTTCCCAGAGAGAATCAGCCTTCACCAATTCTGGCTCCCTAAGGACTCTAAACAGTTTTATAGCTCTCTGAATTTGTAGCTTTAAAATCAATTGAAAATGTAATATATTAGTAGTAGTACTGGGGAAACATTTAGATGCTGTGGGCAATGCTTACAGTACTTTTTACCCTCTCAGAAAAGAACAGTGGCATTGGGCCTCTCCTGTTTTTGTTACCAGGGAGCAGATTATTAACCAACAGCAGTTGTCAGCACCCTCCAGTATGCCTAGGACCACGCGTCCCAGCAGCTGCACCCACAGGCCAGCTCCAAGCTGGAGTGCCTGCTGGCTCTCTGGCTTTCAGCTCAGGGTGGCCAGGTTTAGCAAATATAAGAATGCAGGATATCCAGTTAAAATGAATTTCATATAAACAACAAATAAGCTTTCAGTATGTGTCTGATGCAATATTTGTAACCCTATTTCAGTTTTGTTTTGTATGATCAGGGTTCTTATTTTCACTTGCATAATTTCCATGAATAGTTTTGCCTTAAAAACAACTAATTGATGGTTGTGTTTATATCTGTTTTAAAATTGCCATTGAACACCACCTCAAAGATTTTTAAAGCTTGAGATCCAGGAGGATGTAAAGTGAATGGAGTGGGGTGAGTCTTACTGATCTTTAATTATCCAACACCTGAGTCACGGTAGGCCAATAGTAAATGCTCTGCTCTCTGAATCAATGTAAGAATGAATGGAGTTAGCACATTCTTGATTTTTATTCCTCGTCTTCTTAGAATCTGTCCTTATGCAGTGACAAATTTAAGTCTCAAATATAGTTCCTTTCTAATATGTCTCAGTGGGTAAAGAATTGAGAAACATCTTCTATATGGTCAGTATTTTCCAAACGGTTAATTCACACCACCTGAAGAGGAGAGGCCCAAGTAATCATGCAATGTTTAAAAAAAAAAAGTATCATGATCCTGAATTCACATCTCTTGAATCCTAGGCATCCTTACCCCGGCTGCTCATAATGGCTGGCTGAGAAACAATAACCTAAGCTCTGTGGATTAAATACCCCAGAGGGTCATTAATGGCTAATGCTCTCTCACTTATTTTATAAGAAATCAGATCTCTGAAATCATTCATGAGATATAATTCACTACAGATGAGGTTTCTCCACTTTGGTACAAAGTGTTTTTGGTCCTGACACCACATTTTGAAGATATTAAAACCAAAACTAAAAGCATGGTCTACAGCTTGTGTTAATTATCCTTGGGTAGTTTATGGAAGCATTTGAGTTCTTCAGACATAGTTATCTAATATGATTAAAAAGGCCTGTCTCCATCTCAGGCCTGTTTCTATACTTTAATGATTACTTTATTCTCCTAAAGTTTAAGTGCTTTGGGTTCTAATAGGCCAAATGAATGAATACCAAAACCAGATAACAGAAAAAGGACGAGGCATGAATGGCAATGCCATTTATTGGACTACAGTTGACACATTGGATTCTTCTGGCCTAGACAGCTCTTTCTTCAGAAGTCCAAGTACTTGATTCTAAATTAGAAAGTCTTGAGTGTGAAAGTATGAACATACTGTTTCATTCTTCCCATTATTTAATACTTTCTCAACGTTAACGCTTCTTACACATTAGGTTTTGTGAGCTCCAGGGAATTCTTTTAAAAGAAGGAATGAGACCCTTCATCACGTCACACAGGAATATTTGTATTTCTCTCTTGCATTCCCCCATAACCTTTTCACAGGAAAGGTCTGCATATACATGGAGCTGGGTATTTTTAAAGACTTCCTGAAACAAATGTTTGTTCTAATTACAGTTTTATATGGTTTATGCCACTTAAAGAAAACCCACAGTGTGAAAATGTGCACTTATGGAAATAATAAATTACAGCGATGTCTAACACCTGGTTCCTGATAGCTTGCTCAAAGGATAGATAAACAAATGCAGGAATAGCCACCAACCACTATAATCAGCACCATAAGATAAGTAATTAGGTCATATCAACAAACCAAACCCATCTGGAAGGAACAGAGGAACAGCTTTGGAATATAACTGTGGATTTCATTTCAAGGACCTAATAGCAAATAATGTGTGTCTCTTTCCCATAACATTATCCTCAAGGAAAGTAACTTGAAATGTTATAAGTTAAGTTTTAGAATTTTATCTATTTTTTTAAATTTTACTTTGAGAATTGTAGGGGTTTTATAATTTTTCATTTTCAGACAATTCATGTTCATTGTGGAAAAGTGATATGGACAGATAAAGAAAAAGGTAGAAATCAATTGTAATTCCACCACTCAAAGATAGCAAATGTTTATTATTTGGTCATAAGCCTCCAAATTTTTCAATGAATACATATAAATATGTATTTTAATAAAAATGAGCTCATGCTATTTGAACTGTTTTTTAACCTATGTTTTTCACTTGATTGTAATATCTTCTCACATCAATATATATGTACATCTCCAAAAGAGGTGCTATCGGGCTCAAGCATAAATTTGGGGGGATTTATAGAACCTTCACCCCCAAAAATGTGTATAAAAATTTCTGGGTTTTGTGTATATGTTTTTTTCTGGAAAAAATGCATTGGGGCTTTTATTGGATTTACTTTAACTTTTATTGATAATTTAGAGACATTACAGTTCTGCATCTTCTCACTCAGGATCATAAGACTCCCAGTGTGCTCTTTTCCTTTTTGATCCCTCTCTAAGTTTGTATTTTTCTTTATATAGGTCCAGCATCATTGTTTTAACAATTTAATGGTCATCTCCTTTTAAATATTTACTTTATTAAGGTTTCAATATTCCTTATTGTGACTTTTTTGCATCTTAGGGTCTCCGTCTTTACCTTGTAAACCCATCTTCAATTTAATATAGAAATTGATAATAATGTATGATTCAATTTACATAAATTTGCTTTAGATTTATACTACATGAACACATTTCAAACAGCTGTAAACTATTTTCCATATGAGAGAATAAATCAAATTATTGGTTACCAATGAATTTGGTAAAGTTGCAGGATACAAAATTAATGCACAGAAATCTCTTGCATTCCTATACACTAATGATGAAAAATCTGAAATAGAAATTAAGGAAACACTCCCATTTACCATCACAACAAAAAGAATAAAATACCTAGGAATAAACCTACCTAAGGAGACGAAAGACCTGTATGCAGAAAACTATAAGACACTTATGAAAGAAACTAAAGATGATACAAACAGATGGAGAGATATACCAACCATGTTCTTGGATTGGAAGAATCAACATTGTTGATTCTTCATTGTTTCAACAACGTTGAAATCAGCATTGTGAAAATGACTACTACCCAAAGCAATCTACAGATTCAATGCAATCCCTATCAAACTACCAATGGCATTCTTATACAAATCTTAAAATTTGTATGGAGACACAGAAGACCCCGAATAGCCAAAGCAGCCTTGAGGGAAAAAAACAGAGCTGGAGGAATCAGACTCCCTGACTTCAGACTATACTACAAATCTACAGTAATCAAGACAATATGGTACTGGCACAAAAACAGAAATATAGATCAATGGAACAGGATAGAAAGCCCAGAGATAAACCCACGCACCTACGGTCAACTAATCTATGACAAAGGAGGCAGTGGTATGCAATGGAGAAAACACAGTCTCTTCAATAAGTGGTTCTGGGAAAACTGGACAGCTACATGTAAAAGAATGAAATTAGAACACTCCCTAACACCATACGCAAAAATAAACTCAAAATGGATTCGAGACCTAAATGTAAGACCGGACACTATAAAACTCTTAGAGGAAAACATAGGCAGAACACTCTATGACATACATCACAGCAAGATCCTTTTTGACCCACCTCCCAGAGAAATGGAAATGAAAACAAAAATAAACAAATGGGACCTAATGAAACTTCAAAGCTTTTGCACAGCAAAGGGAACCATAAACAAGAAGAAAAGACACCCCTCAGAATGGGAGAAAATATTTACAAATGAAGCAACTGACAAAGGATTAATCTCCAAAACATGCAAGCAGCTCATGCAGCTCAATATCTAAAAAACAAACAACCCAATCCAAACATGGGCAGAAGACTTAAACAGCCATTTCTCCACAGAAGATATACAGATTGCCAACAAACCCATGAAAGAATGCTCAACATCACTAATCATTAGAGAAACGCAAATCAAAACTACAATGAGGTATCACCTCACACCAGTCAGAATGGCCATCATCAGAAAATGTACAAACAATAAATACTGAGAGGGTGTGGAGAAAAGGGAACCCTCTTGCACTGTTGGTGGGAATGTAAATTGATACAGCCACTGTAGGGAACAGTATGGAGGTTCCTTAAAAACTAAAAATAGAACTACCATACGACCCAGCAATCCCACTACTGGGCATATACCCTGAGAAAACCATAATTCAAAAAGAGTCATGTACCACAATGTTCATTGCAGCTCTATTTACAATAGCCAGGACATGGAAGCAACCTAAGTGTCTATCGACAGATGAATGGATAAAGAAGATATGGCACATATATACAATGGAATATTACTCAGCCATAAAAAGAAACGAAATTGAGTTATTTGTAGTGAGGTGGATGGACCTAGAGTCTGTCATACAGAGTGAAGTAAGTCAGAAAGAGAAAAACAAATACCGTATGCTAACACATATGTATGGAATCTAAAAAAAAGGTTCTGAAGAACCTAGGGGCAGGACAGGAATAAAGATGCAGATGTAGAGAATGGACTTGAGGACACAGGGAGGGGGAAGGGTAAGCTGGGACAAAGTGAGAGAGTTGCATGGACCTATATATACTACCAAATATAAAATAGATAACTAGATGAAAGCAGCCGTATAGCAGAGGGAGGTCAGCTCAGTGCTTTGTGACCACCTAGAGGGATGGGATAGGGAGGGTGGGAGGGAGATGCAAGAGGGTGGAGATATGGGGATATATGTATACGTACAGCTGATTCACTTTGTTAATAAAGCAGAAACTAACACACCATTGTAAAGCAATTATACTCCAATAAAGATGTTAAAAACAATTATTTGTTATCAAATGGGAACATACCCACAAGGATTGACTTTGTGTTTTTACATAACAATATCTTTTTTTTTTTTGCGGACCTCTCACTGTTGTGGCCTCTCCCGTTGCGGAGCACAGGCTCCAGATGTGCAGGCTCAGCGGCCATGGCTCACGGGCCTAGCCACTCTGCGGCCTGTGGGATCTTCCAGGACTGGGGCACAAAACCGTGTCCCCTGAATCGGCAGGCGGACTCTCAACCACTGCACCACCAGGAAAGCCCACAAAATCTTTTTACATCTGTCTTTTAAAACTTTTACAAGTTTTCTAATTTAAAAAAATATTTATCTTCTGCATATTTGTATGTAAACCGAGGCTCTTATTTAAATTTTGGTAAAAGAACCAGCTGAGAAATGTTTATCTCTAAACGTTAATGTTTTCTACAAATATAACTTCATATAAGACAGAATTACAGAAAAATAGTTCAGAGAATTGGAGCAAAGGATGGATAAAGCTTTCACTAGTCCTTCAAGTTAATGAACTGTCAGGGAAGAGTATAGCTGGGAAACTTTAAGCATGGAGATGAGATATATAGCTATGGTAGAGCCCAATCCACTTCCACCTGGCTCTCTTCCTCCAAATTTCCTGATTAACCTTGTTCCATAGGCGCACTCTGGTATTATCCATCTGAAGTCTGCCTTTCTCTCCTCTCCCTTCCTCTCCACCCCATCCTCTCCCCTCTCCCCTCCTTCCTGTCCTTGTTCCCCCACCTCCCCCGGCCCCCTCCTGTTCCCCTCTTTTCTCCCTCCCTCTTGCTCCTCACTGTCCCCAGTGATCTCCTCCAAGGGGGTCTCCTGGTAGCCCCTCCACATGCTAATCCAATTCATCCTTTTCCCAAGTCCTTGCCCTAAATGTCTGTCTCTACACTACACTCTTCTCTAAGCTTTAGCCCAGTTTAAATTCTCTCTCCTAGCTCTTTCCGTCTCTGCATAATGAAACCTTTTCTACCTCATTTCTCCTGTCATTACCCCCTTCCTGAATGTGAACTTCTTTTACATTTTCCTGCCACCAGATATCCTGCTCCCTAACTAGCTTCTCTGCCCCATTCTACCACCCCATCCTTCTCTTTCCTGTAAGTCAGTTTCTTATTTATGATGAATTTATGGAGATAGGTATTCATGTTTACATTAAACACAAATAATAGAGTTTTTGCATACAGCAAAAAAGTGATTCAAAAGATACATGTAGAGAAAGGGCAGACAACAGAAGCAAGAAGAACTACAATCCTGCACCCTGTGGAACAAAAACCACATTCACAAAAAGACAGAAAAGATGAAAAGGCAGAGGACTATGTACCAGATGAAGGAACAAGATAAAACCCAGAAAAATAACTAAATGAAGTGGAGATAGGCAACCTTCCAGAAAAATAATTCAGAATAATGATAGTGAAGATGATCCAGGACCTCAGGAAAAGAATGGAGGCAAAGATCGAGAAGATGCAAGAAATGTTTAAAAAAGACCTAGAAGAATTAAAGAACAAACAAACAGAGATGAACAATACAATAAATGAAATGAAAACTACACTACAAGAAATCAATAGCAGAATAAATGAGGCAGAAGAACGGATAAGTGACCTGGAAGACAGAATGGTGGAATTCACTGCTGCGGAACAGAATAAAGAAAAAAGAATGAAAAGAAATGAAGACAGCCTAAGAGACCTCTGGGACAACATTAAATGCAACAACATTCGCATTCTAGGGGTCCCAGAAGGAGAAGAGAGAGAGAAAGGACCAGAGAAAATATTTGAAGAGATTATAGTTGAAAAATTTCCTAACATGGGAAAGGAAATAGCCACCCAAGTCCAGGAAGCACAGCAAGTCGCATACAGGATAAACCCAAGGAGAAACACGCTGAGACACGTAGTAATCAAGTTGGAAAAAATTAAAGAAAAAGAAAAATTATTGAAAGCAGCAAGGGAAAAATGACAAATAACATACAAGGGAACTACCATAAGGTTAACAGCTGATTTCTCAGCAGAAACTCTACAAGGCAGAAGGGAGTGGCATGATATACTTAAAGTGATGAAAGGGAGGATCCTACAACCAAGATTACACTACGCGGGAAGGATCTCATTCAGATTCGATGGAAAAATCAAAAGCTTTACAGATAGCAAAAGCTAAGAGAATTCAGCACCACCAAACCAGCTGTACAACAAACGCTAAAGGAACTTCTGTAAGTGGGAAACACAAGAGAAGAAAAGGACCTACAAAAACAAACCCAAAACAATTAAGAAAATGGTCACAGGAACGTACATATCGATAATTACCTTAAACGTGAATGGATTAAATGCTCCAACCAAAGGACACAGGCTTGCTGAATGGATACAAAAAAAGGCCCACATATATGCTGTCTACAAGAGGCCCACTTCAGACCTAGAGACACATACAGACTGAAAGTGAGGAGATGGAAAAAGATATTCCATGCCAATGGAAATCAAAAGAAACCTGGAGTAGCAATACTCATATCAGATAAAATAGACTTTAAAATAAAGGATGTTACAAGAGACAAGGAAGGACACTACGTAATGATCAAGGGATCAATCCAAGAAGAAGTTATAACAATTATAAATATATATGCACCGAACATAGGAGCACCTCAATACATAAGGCAACTGCTAACAGCTACAAAAGAGGAAATCGACAGTAACACAATAATAGTGGGGACTTTAACACCTCACTTACACCAATGGACAGATCATGCAAAATGAAAATAAATAAGGAAACAGAAGCTTTAAATGACACAACAGACCAGATAGATTTAATTGATATTTATAGGACATTCCATCCAAAAACAGCAGATTACACTTTCTTCTCAAGTGCGCACGGAACATTCTCCAGGATAAATCACATCTTGGGTCACAAATCAAGCCCTCAGTAAATTTAAGGAAATTGAAATCATATCAAGCATCTTTTCTGACCACAACGCTATGAGATTAGAAATGAATTACAGGGGAAAAACCATAAAAAACACAAACACATGGAGGCTAAACAATACCTTACTAAATAACCAAGAGATCCCTGAAGAAATCAAAGAGGATATCAAAAAATACTTAGAGACAAGTGACAATGAAAACACGATGATCCAAAACCTATGGGATGCAGCAAAAGCAGTTCGAAGAGGGAAGTTTATAGCTATACAAGCCTACCTCAAGGAACAAGAAAAATCTCAAGTAAACAATCTAACCTTACACCTAAAGGAACTAGAGAAAGAAGAACAAACAAAATCCAAAGTTAGCAGAAGGAAAGAAATCATAAAGATCAGAGCAGAAATAAATGAAACAGAAACAAAGAAAATAGCAAAGATCAATCAAACTAAAAGCTGGTTTCTTGAGAAGATAAACAAAATTGATAAACCATTAGCCAGACTCATAAAGAAATAGAGGGAGAGGACTCAAATCAATAAAATTAGAAATGAAAAAGGAGAAGTTACAAGAGACACTGCAGAAATACAAACCATCCTAAGAGACTACTACAAGCAACTCGATGCCAATAAAATGAACAACCTGGAAGAAATGGACAAACTCTTAGAAAGGTATAACCTTCCAAGACTGAACCAGGAAGAAACAGAAAATATGAACAGACCAATCACAAGTAATGAAATTGAAACTGTGATTAAAAATCTTCCAATGAAGAAAAGTCCAGGACCAGATGGCTTCACAGGTGAATTCTCTGAAACATTTAGAGAAGAGCTAACACACATCCTCCTCAAACTCTTCCAAAAAATTGCAGAGGAAGGAACATTCCCAAACTCATTCTGTGAGGCCACCATCACCCTGATACCAAAACCAGACAGAGATACTACAAAAAAAGAAAATTACAGACCAATATCACTGATGAATATAGATGCAAAATTCCTCAACAAAATACGAGCAAACAGAATCCAACAACACATTAAAAGGATCGTACACCATGATCAAGTGGGATTTATCCCAGGGATGCAAGGATTCTTCAATATAGGCAAATCAATCAATGTGATACACCATATTAACAAATTGAAGAATAAAAACCATATGATCATCTCAATAGATGCAGAAAAAGCTTTTGACAAAATTCAACACCATTTATGATAAAAACTCTCCAGAAAGTGGGCATAGAGGGAACCTACCTATAAATAATAAAGGCCATATACGACTAACCCACAGCAAACATCTTTCTCAATGGTGAAAAACTGAAAGCGTTTCATCTAAGATAAGGAACAAGACAAGGATGTCCACTCTCACCACTATTATTCAACATAGTTTTGGGAGTCCTAGCCATGGCAGTCAGAGAAGAAAAAGAAATAAATGAATACTAATTGGAAAAGAAGAAGTAAAACTGTCACTGTTAGCAGACAACATGATACTATACATAGAGAATCCTAAAAACGCCACCAGAAAACTACTAGAGCTAATCAATGGATTTGGTAAAGTAGCAGGATACAAAATGAATGCACAGAAATCTCTTGCATTCCTATACACTAATGATGAAAAATCTGAAAGAGAAATGAAGGAAACATTCCCATTTACCATTGCAACAAAAAGAATAAAATACCTAGGAATAAACCTACCTAGGGAGACAAAAGACCTGTATGCAGAAAACTATAAGACACTGATGAAAGAAATTAAAGATGATACCAACAGATGGAGAGATATACCATGAATGTGGATTGGAAGAATCAATATTGTGAAAATGACTATACTACCCAAAGCAATCTACAGATTCAGTGCAATCCGTATCAAATTATCAATGGCATTTTTTATGGAACTAGAACAAAAAATCTTAAAATTTGTATGGAGACACAAAAGACCCTGAATAGCCAAAGCAAACTTGAGGGGAAAAAATGGAGCTGTAGGAATCAGACTCCCTGACTTCAGACTATACTACGAAGCTACAGTAATCAAGACAATATGGTACTGGCACAAAAACAGAAACATCGATCAATGGAACAAGATAGAAAGCTCAGAAATAAGCCCACACACCTGTGGTTAACTAGACTATGACACAGGAGGCAAGGATATACATTGGAGAAAAGACAGTCTCTTCAATAAGTGGTGCTGGGAAAACTGGACAGCTACATGTAAAAGAATGAAATCAGAACACTCTATAACACCATGCACAAAAATAAACAAAATGAATTCCAGACCTAAATGTAAGACCGGACACTATAAAACTCTTAGAGGGGAACATAGGAAGAACACTCTTTGACATAAATCACAGCAAGATATTTTTCAATCCACCTCCTAGAGTACTGGAAATAAAAACAAACATAAACAAATGGGACCTAATGAAACTTCAAAGCTTTTGCACAGCAAAGGAAAGCATAAACAAGACGAAAAGACAACCCTTAGAATGGCAGAAAATATTTGCAAATGAATCAATGGACAAAGGATTAATCTCCAAAATATATAAACAGCTTATGAAACTTAATATTAAAGAAACAAACACCCCAATTCAAAAATGGGCAGAAGACCTAAATAGACATTTCTCCAAAGAAGACATCTCCAAAGATGGCCAAGAAGCACATGAAAAGCTGCTCAGCATCAATAATTATTAAGGAAATGCAAATCAAAACTACAATGATGTATCACCTCACACCAGTTAGAATGGGCATCATCAGAAAATCTACAAACAACAAATGCTGGAGAGGGTGTGGAGAAAAGGGAACCCTCTTGCACTGTTGGTGGGAATGTAAATTGATACAGCCACTATGGAGAACAGTATGGAGGTTCCTTAAAAAACTACAAATAGAACTACCATATGATCCAGCAATCCCACTACTGGGCATATACCCAGAGAAAACCATAATTCAAAAAGACTCATGCACCCCAATGTTCATTGCAGCACTATTTACAATAGCCAGGTCATGGAAGCAACCTAAATGCCCATCGACAGACGAATGGATAAAGAAGCTGTGGTACATATATACAATGGAATATTACTCAGGCATAAAAAGGAACAAAATTGGGTCATTTGTTGAGACGTAGATAGAGCTAGAGACTGCCATACAGAGTGACGTAAGTCAGAAAGAGAAAAACAAATATCATATATTAATGTATGTATGTGGAACCTAGAGAAATGGTACAGATGAACCGGTTTGCAGGGCAGAAGTTGAGACACAGATGTAAGAGAACAAACGTATGGACACCAAGGGGGGAAAGCCGTGGGGGGGTGGGGATGGTGGTGTGATGAATTGGATGATTGGGATTGACATGTATCCCCTGATGCATATGAAATTGATGACTAATAAGAACCTGCTGTATAAAAAAGTAAATAAAATAAAAAATTCAAAAAAAGAATACATGTAGAAGTTAAAGAGGCAGTTTTTAATAGCTAGGGATTGATTATATTATTTTAATCTCTTATTTACATTTCTTCTAAACCACTGAACCTTTCTGTATCTACTGAAGTTAAAACGTTTGGTCATATCAAGATATATATATATATGCCTTTAATAAATTGGATACATGAAAATATGAATTGACAAAATCAATTTTTATAACTTTTCAAAAGCCTTCATCATTGCATTTTTAAAAGTTTTTTTTAGTGTCTTTAAAGTTATTTTATTTTACTTAAAAATTATTTTAAAATAGTGTTTTTAAATTCCATAAACTGAAGTACATGGCCAGGAATGTATTTTCCTATAAATAAGCTATATCTTCACTGTTAAAGAGGCACACCAGTCTGGGTTTTGATTTGGATGTTTTGTGTTTGCTATTTCAAAACACTGAAAGTATCAAGCAGTTGTGCAGCTCTGCCTTTGAGGCGCCATATAACTGCTTGGCGGAGGTAAAGGGAATATGTGTTACTAAGAGAAATGTTGACAGTAAACTCTGTATAGGAATTTCCTCTGTATCACCCAAACCAGGAACTTCCTGGCCCCTACTGCTATTAAAAAGAGCTCATTCCAACAAAGTGGCTGACAGTGAACTCAGTTCCTTGCACATGAGGGTCCATGTCTTTCACTTACTGGTTAGGGCTTGGGGATCATATAAATGTATATAATACTTGTCATAGACCAGAGAATTCTAAAAGAAAAAAAAAGATCTTGAAGTAACCACCTTTAAACCAATTGGGAATAGTTCTTTCAGCAGAATCTAACAAAAAACAAACATGAAACTAATGACCCCGAAAAATATTTGTATAGTTTCCTTTGGTTGTAGTCCTGTTGGCACAATCTCAGCCTTCAGTTTTTCATGTCCTGTGGATTGTAGTTAACCATAAATTGTGAATTTATTGTTCTTATCTGAACTTTCCTTTTATAAATTATGTGCTTTTCCAACACTGTATGTTTTAAAGGGCCATACCCTATAAAAGAAGCTTGTCATGTTAGTAACGTCAAAATAAGGCTTTCCTTCACCCCCCACCATTGGGTCTCAAGAGCCCCCACTGTTGCATCTTGTTAAACATTATTTTCTTTGAAATGCAAGACACAACGTTTATTTGATGATCTCATTGCCCTTGTTGTTTGCATCTTTACTTTTTTTTTTTTTTGCGGTACGCGGGCCTCCCACCGTTGTGGCCTCTCCCATTGTGGAGCACAGGCTCCGGACGCACAGGCTCGGCGGCCATGGCTCACGGGCCCAGCCGCTCCGCGGCACGCGGGATCCTCCCGGACTGGGGCACGAACCCGTATCCCCTGCATCGGCAGGCGGACTCCCAGCCACTGCCACCAGGGAAGCCCATATTTTTTAAAAGTCTGTAGGGAAGTTCTGAATTGAAAACACAAATTTAGTATATTAGGGATTATGGCAAATGGAAGACATTTTTCTGACTTGATTGAGAGGCTTTGTGATATGTGTGGAAAGAGTGAGGGTTCCTGAGGGTTCCTGATTCAAAAGACCAGTTTTTAAATCACAGTGTTTCAGTTTCCTAACTTGTAACAGTATGCAAGTTACTTTGTTTCTATGAGTGCTTCTGTCCTCATCTATGAAAGAGGGAAAATAATTTTTAGGTTTATGGTACAGATAAATAACAATACATGTGAGAGTGCCTGACATGTAATGGATGTTCAATAAAAGTAATAATAAAATAACTAGGGGAAGCCAGTTATAAAGAGAACCAGACTATAATATTCTGTTTAATTCTTTTCCCACTTAAATAAGAAAACATGTAAGGTTGCTAGCACAGTAGCCAGGACATAGTTGACCATCAAGGGATGTTGTTACTCATTCATTTAACGTTTCAAGTTACTTCTTTTTTTGGTTTCCAGGGCCAAAAACTGTGTATATATACATGACTCAAAGTTCAACAACAAGTTGCCTTGTTGTAATGCTTCTTAAACATTAGTGCACACACGAATCACCCGGGAATGTTGTTTAAGTGCAGATTCAGCAGGTCTAGGATGGGGCCTGCGATTCTACATTTCTGCAAGGCTCCCAGGTGATGCATCTGAGGTTGGCCTATTATTTTTCACACTAAGAATAGCAAGGCATTAATGGGCCAGACAATAAATACCCTCTCTTTGTTCCTTGTATTACCTTATTTCATAGAGCTTAAAGAGTTTAGAGATGATATTATTTGGCACATTTTTACAGATGAGAAATTTGTGACCCACAGAAGCTGATTAATTAATTGACAGTTGAGATCATTCAACCTAATTGTTCAGCCACCTTCTTTACCTACAGTGATCAATATTTTTAATTGTATAACTATTATCTCATTCTTCCTATTTAGTTATATTCCTAGAAGTTAAGAGTTACCAGGTTTCCTTCTATCTTTATCATTGCTTTCCAGCTTTTTAAAAAATATCTTTGCTTATGTTGATATGTAACTTTAGTTTGTCAGCAACCCCATTGCTTAGGCTGTCAGAGACAGCCTATCCTTGCTGGTGCAATGCTTAGTGGCAAAATGACTGGTAGAGGTAGGGCAGATTTTGATACTTGTTGGTATAATTAGTACTAGTTAAGTTTTTCAATCAGCGCTCGTTTCTAGCCCTTTAGAATGAACCTCCTATTCCTCTCTCAGAACCAGTGAGAAGCCAGATGAACCATCAGTGCAGGGATACCAGGCATTTCCATGATTCTACCTCCAAACAGCCCTGACCCACCAAGTGGGGTATCTTTTATCCACCTCACTCTTTCCAGCTCAGTATCAGAGGACAAGGTCCTGGTGTTTTGCACTCCATAACACTGTTTTTCATAAATTCCCTGGAATACTGTGTTGTAGGACACTTCTGCTACCCTCGTCCCCCAGTTATTCCCTGGGGCTCACCTCCCATAGCTGTCCCAGGGGTTTAGAACCAGCCAGGGTTTCAATACCCCAGTTTAGGTATGCTCCTCTTACTAATGCCCGTTCCTCTTTTCTCCCAGCTTTCCCACAACCAGTGACATAGAGATATAGTTTCTAGCCCATTTTGATATGCTAATGCTGACAGGAGCATGTTAATAATTTTTTTTTTACAAACAAAGATTATTTTAGAATAGTGAGAACGTCATAATCATGCTCAGTGTATAAACAATGAACTTCATTTAACAAACAGTTGAAGATAACATAGTCATAAAAATATTGCAGAAGAACAAGTTTAGCTTGGATCACTAGTCTCTATTCTCACAAGGAGATAATAAACGTTCTTGAGCCAAAGGCAACGGGGCAAAAATCTCAGGATTTTGCTTCCTTCCTTCCTTCCTTTCTTGTCTCTTGTCTTCTGTCTTTTTGGATGTGTTGCAGGGTACTTGCAGAATCCTTGTAAAGGGATTCATTATTAACCTATCATAATATGTCATGAATATTTTAATGTCAGTAAGTATACCTCTTCACCACCATTTTAAACAGTTGCTTAACTATGTACATAACTAGGCCATAATTTATTTAATTTCCTAACGTGGGACATTCTGATTCTTTTCCTACTTCTTTTGCTGTTATAAATCATGCTGATCAGTGGCCTTATTAAGATCCAAGCAACTGCTACCCAGTTATTTCCCTCTTGAATAGACAACTATTTACCTCCTCAAAGAATTCTAGAAGGTATGGCATTCCCTTTTAGAAATGCATTGCCCAGCATGATGTTCAAATAAATTTAGTAACTTTGCTACAGTATGGTAAGCATAGTGCTTAAACTTTGGACTCTGAAGTCAGCCTCCCCAATTTTGAATCCCAGCTCTGCTGTTTGCTAGCTGTATGACCTTGGGCAAGATATATAACCCCTCTGTACTTCAGTTCCTTCGTCTATGATATAAGGACAATAATAGTACTTAGCTCATCTAGTTGTTGTGCAAATTAAGGAAATGATGTATTCAAGTGGTACAGACTAGTAGCTAGCACTTACTGCTTGCCCAAGTAATATTAGCTATTGTTAACAACAAGTAACTTGCTTTCCCTTTTTATTCACACTACTAAACCTAAATTTCCACAAAAATATGGCTACAGACAAAATTTCATTTCTTTGGCAAGAAATATTGGGAACAAAAAGGGAGGAGTATGCTGGTCTTGAGGGGGGAAGGCACATGTTAGGAATTATGGTCAATTCTTATGGTGTGGTCACGCATCAAAATTTATAGTTCAGTGGAATTGCTGAACTAGGCTACAGGTTGTCAGAGCCAGCTCATCAGCAGTCAATTTGGTGGAAATAGGTATAGTCACCAAACACCTACCAGTCAAGTTATGTGTTCAGACACATGTAGATTATCTACCATCTTTCTTGTCCATATGAACTAGAACTGAATGGCTTATTTTTACTTCTTCAGTAGGATTCTTTTACTTCTTTTCTCCTGGAAAAACTAGAGAATAAGTAAAGTTTCTTGTTTACTTGGGCTTCTCATAAAGAACAGACTTTATTGTACTCACTTGACCTCCTTGGAGACCCTTTTCTGCAAACAGTTCTTCACTGACCAGCAGAGTTCTGGCAGCTGGGAGACCCCTCAGTGGGAGCAGTGATTAGGTATGAACTTGGGAACTATTCTGGGAGGTAGGAAAAGGCGGGGAATTTGGGGTCAATTGTTCACTCTTAACTGTGAGAGGAGTACATCGGAAACATCTGAATTAGGCATTTTTCTGTACTTTAATTATTAGACCAACTCCTTGGTTGATAAGAAAATTAATTCAACAATAAATCATTTAATGTATGAAAGAAAGACCAGGCATTTTTCTCTTATCTAAAGAGGCTCTGTTGTCTCAAGCACTGAGAAAAAAATTGCCCGTCAAAAGACCTGATTTTCATTCTTAGTTTTATATCAGACTAGTCGAGTCTCAGAATGGGTAAAGCAATACAGTTCTTTCATTTAGGCAGAACTTCTTCACCATTTCTTTGGATTACGTCCCTGGTCCTCCTTGTATCCAACACTATTATTGTGCAGGACAAGAGTCTTGATGGAACAGCCAAAGTCCAGTGAGATTGAGTGATCTGTGAGTGGTCACTCAGCTAATCAGCGGGCCTGTGTCTTACAATGCTTTCTCGTGAACTAGGAGTCCACTTCAGCCCTGCTTCATGGGGCGTTTCCTAAAATATTTACTTTATGATCAAACTATACAGGAGAAATAATTTTCTAAAGAAAAAGCCAGACGGAAGAATTGATTAACCATTGCTTCTAACCTAGTATTCGCTGTTTGACATGTTAGGGACACTGGAAACCAAAAAATGCTTTTACTCCAGAGAATGGGTATATCCTAGAACTAGTGGTAATTTTCAAAGTTCCAGAATTTTTGTTAAGTATTCAGGGAAAATACAAATAGATACACATTACAATTTTTTGAAGCTTCATTAATTGACAACTGTACATCCAGGCTTCCTCATGGGTGACAGAGGAAAGTAGCAACTATGAATATGTTGCCTCAATGTCCATCATGAGAGGCTCAGGACACCCATACTGTGGAATACTATATAGCCATTAAAAAATAAAATAGTTCTGGGGCATCCCTGGTGGTCCAGTGGTAAAGAACCCACCTCCTTTCAATGCAGGGCATGCCAGTTCGATCCCTGATTGGGGAACTAAGATCCCACATGCTGCAGGGCAACTAAGTCCATGTGCCGCAGCTACTGAGCTCATGCGCCTCAGCGAGAGAGCCTGCATGCCACAAACTGCAGAGCCCACGCACTCTGGAGCCCTAGCGCCACAACCAGAGAGAGAACACCTGCACACCACAACTAGAGAGAAGCCCAAGTGCCGCAACAAAGAGACCGTGCACTGTAACAAAAAGATCCCACTTGCTGCAACGAAGATCCCATGTGCCACAACTAAGACCCGATGCAGCCAAGAAATAAAGAAAATAAATTAAATATATATATATATATTTTAAATTGAAATAGTTCTATTATATATGTACTGACGTGGAATATTATTGGTGGTAAATTGTTTAGAAAAATAATGATACAGAACTCTATTCAAAGTGTGATCTCATTTTTGTATAAACAAACAAAGTCTACAAATGTATGTAAGAATATAAGTATCTGCTTCGTTAAGAGTTAGAGGAACATATTTCAACTGTTAATAATGGATTATCCAAAGTATTGAGAATAAAGAAGATGAGAATGGAGGCGGGGAGGGGAGTGTTTACTTTTTAATGTATTCACATCTGTGTTGTTTGGAATTCTTTTCATAAACATCTATTTTTACAATACTTTACATTTTTAAAAAAATGTTTTAAAAAAACATAAAAAATTTTTGTATCAGAAACTAATCTCTCTGCGTGTCCCATGGTTTGAAACCCTATTTTAGAAGGAAACATTGCAAATAATGCAAATAAGTATCCCTCCACCTGAAGAAGCTCCTTAAAAATTACGATACAAATTGTCTCATACTTGGAAGCATCAGCTGTCACGTGTCACAGTTTGTAGGAAGAGATAAGAATTAAATCTAAAGCTGCTGTGTGAAGGGAATCGTTACGTCTTATTTGAGTGGGCTGCTAATAATAGTGAAAAGAAAATGTGTGCCATTTAAACTGATGCTGAAGGTGTGCAGATATTTTCAAAACAATGTGAGGGAGATAGACTTCTGCTGTACGACGATGGTTAGCATAATAGATACTGATTGCCATTCTTACACCTTCCTTATCAAGAGTCTTATCCCCACATAGAGGGAATCATTTCCATTGATTCTATATTGATGCCCTAGATACAGGGTGGGGGAGAGGGAACACACGGAGGAATAAGAGTTAAGAATTGCCCCATGATATTGACCTGCGTGAGCTGCTTGTATATTTTGGAGATTAATCCTTTGTCAGTTGCTTCATTTGCAAAGATTTTCTCCCATTCTGAGGGTTGTCTTTTCATCTTGCTTATGGTTTCCTTTGCTGTGCAAAAGCTTTGAAATTTCATTAGGTCCCATGTGTTTATTTTTGTTTTCATTTCCATTTCTCTGGGAGGTGGGTCAAAAAGGATCTTGCTGTGATGTATGTCATAGAGTGTTCTGCCTATGTTTTCCTCTAAGAGTTTGATAGTATCTGACCTTACATTTAGGTCTTTAATCCATTTTGAGTTTATTTTTGTGTATGGTGTTAGGGAGTGTTCTGATTTCATTCTTTTACATGTAGCTGTCCAGTTTTCCCAGCACCACTTATTAAAGAGGCTGTCTTTTCTCCATTGTATATTCTTGCCTCTTTTGTCAAAGATAAGGTGACCATATGTGCGTGGGTTTATCTCTGGGCTTTCTATCCTGTGCCATTCATCTATATTTCTATTTTTGTGCCAATACCATACTGTCTTGATTACTGTAGCTTTGTAGTATAGTCTGAAGTCCAGGAGCCTGATTCCTCCAGCTCTGTTTTTCTTTCTCAAGATTGCTTTGGCTATTCAGGGTCTTTTGTGTTTCCATACCAATCCAAAAATGGGCAGAAGGCCTAAATAGACATTTCTCCAAAGAAGATATACAGATTGCCAACAAACACATAAAAGGAAGCTCAACATCACTAAACATTAGCGAAATGCAAATCAAAACCACAATGAGGTATCACCTCACACCGGTCAGAATGGCCACCATCAAAAATCTACAAACAATAAATGCTGGGGAGGGTGTGGAGAAAAGGGAACCCTCTTGCACTGTTGATGGGAATGTAAATTGATACAGCCACTATGGAGAACAGTATGGAGGTTCCTTAAAAAACTACAAATAGAACTACTGTACAACCCAGCAATCCCACTACTGGGCATATACCCTGAGAAAACCATAATTCAAAAAGAGTCATGTACCACAATGTTCATTGCAGCTCTATTTACAATAGCCAGGTCATGGAAGCAACCTAAATGCCCATTGACAAATGAATGGATAAAGAAGATGTGGTACATATATACAATGGAATATTACTCAGCCAAAGAAAGGAATGAAATTGGGTCATTTGTAGAGACATGGATGGACCTAGAGACTGTCATACAGAGTGAAGTAAGTTAGAAAGAGAAAAACAAATATTGTATATTAATGCATATATGTGGAATCTAGAAAAATGGTATAGATGAACTGCTTTGCAAGGCAGAAATAGAGACACAGATGTAGATAACTAACGTATGGACACCAAGTGGGGGAAGCGGGGGTGGGAGTGGGGGTGGGATGAATTGGGAGATTGGGATTGACATATATGCAGTAATATGTATAAAATAGATAACTAATAAGAACCTGCTGTATGTAAAAAAAAAAAAAAAAAGGGAGAGAGAGACATGTACCACAATGTTCATTGTAGCACTGTTTACAATAGCCAGGACATGGAAGCAACCTAAGTGTCCATCAACAAATGAATGTCTAAAGATGTGGCACATATATACAATGGAATATTAACCATAAAAAGAAAGGAAATTGAGTTATTTGTAGTGAGGTGGATGGACCTAGAGTCTGTCATACAGAGTGAAGTAAGTCAGAAAGAGAAAAACAAATACCATATGCTAACACATATATATGGAACCTAAAAAAAAAAAAAAAAAGGTTCTGATGAACCTAGGGGTAGGACAGGAATAAAGACGCATATGTAGAGAATATACTTGAGGACACGGGGAGGGGGAAGGGTAAGCTAGGACGAAGTGAGAGAGTAGCATTGACATATATACACTACCAAATGTAAAATAGATAGCTAGTGGGAAGCAGCTGCATAGCACAGGGAGATCAGCTCGGTGCTTTGTGACCACCTAAAGGGGTGGGATAGGGAGGGTGGGAAGGAGACACAAGAGGGAGGGATATGGGGATATATGTATGCATATAGCTGATTCACTTTGTTATACAGCAGAAACTAACACAACGTTGTAAAGCAATTATACTCCAATAAAGATGTTAAAAAATAAAAAAAACAAAAACAAAAACTGAATATCCCAGCCATCAAAATGCCTCACCTCCTTCGAAACAAGAACACAAGTGATAACAAAGTTTTGGGGAATCAGATTTTTTTACCTTTTCTCCATTCTTTAGGGTTATTGGAAAAGAAATATGTATTATTTAATCTACATTATTTTTAAAAATCTTTCCTCCTAGATAACTTGATAAAAATAGCCTGAATAAACATATTAGCACATATATATGCACTCACAAAAAGACAAATACTTTATGATACCACTTATATGTGAAATCTAAACAATGCAACCAACCAGTGAATATAACAAAAAAGAAACAGATTCACATATACAGAGAACAAACTAGTGGTTACCAGTGGGGAAAGGGAAGCGGGGATGGGAATCATAGGGCTAGGGGATTAAGAGGTACAAACTGGGCTTCCCTGGTGGCGCAAGGAAGACTCTCTTCCCTGAGAGTCCGCCTGCCGATGCAGAGGATACGGGTTCATGCCCCGGTCTGGGAAGATCCCACATGCCGCAGAGCGGCTGGGCCCGTGAGCCATGGCCACTGAGCCTGCGCGTCTGGAACCTGTGCTCTGCAATGGGAGAGGCCACAACAGTGAGAGGCCCGCGTACCGCAAAAAAAAAAAAAAAAAAAAAAAGAGGTACAAACTATTCTGTATAAAATAAGCTACAAGGATATATTGTACGACACAGGGAATATAGCCAATATTTTATAATAACTATAAATGGAGCATAACCTTTAAAAATTGTGAATCACTATATTGTATACCTGTAACAAACAATATTGTACATCAAGTATACTTTAATAAGAAAAAAAGAAAGAATTGCCCCATTGTGCTCATAAACTAATAGAGGAGCCAAGGTGTTGTGCAGACCCTAGAATGCCATGTAGACAGTATAAGCACACGTGATGCCACTAACTAAACCAGGACTTCATGAAGGGGTGGATGGTCCCTCCAAAGGCAGGTGTTTATTTTCTATTTTTCTTTGTTTTAGAATAGGAAAAGCATGAAAATCATTGTAAGCAGAGGGGAAAGAGTCAGCATGGAGAGGTGATAAGGAGGGAATTAATCAGGCAACCCTGATAGGAGCCTGAAGAGAGCCTAGGGGAGAGGTTGGCCATGAGAAGGAGGAAGGATAGTACCCAAAATATTTAAAAGAAGGAAGAGGGCCTGAGTAGTAAGACAGAGACCCTGGGAGGTGAAGGAAAAGGAAGCCGAAGGAGCCCCCTTGAACGGCTTTGACTTTCTCAGTCTAGTGAGAAGCTGCATTATTGATGGAGAGTGAAAGAGTAGTGGCGGGCTTCAGGCTGTGGAAGGATTTGGAAGAGCCACTGTGAACACTGTATGTCAAGCAGGAATGATTAAAAGGGTTTGGAGCATCACTGAGGTCCCAGCTCAGGCTGAGTAGCATGAATTTTTTTTTGAATTTTATTTTATTTATTTTTTATACAGCAAATTCTTATTAGTTATCTATTTTATACATATTAGTGTATATATGTCAGTCCCCATCTCCCAATTCATCACACACACACAACCCCACCTCTTTCCTCCCTTGGTGTCCATACGTTTGTTCTCTACATCTGTGTCTCTTTCTACCCTGCAGACCGGTTCATCTGTATCATTTTTCTAGGTTCCACATATATGCATTAATATACGATATTTGTTTTACTCTTTCTGACTTACTTCACTCTGTATGACAGTCTCAAGGTCCATCCACGTCTCTACAAACGACCCAATTTCATTCCTTTGTATGGCTGAGTAATATTCCATTGTATATATGTACCACATCTTCTTTATCCATTCATCTGTCAATGGGCATTTAGGTTGCTTCCATGACCTGGCTATTGTAAATAGTGTGAGTAGCATGAATTTTTAATGAAACTAATTTTTAAAAAAACACAAAAACGTATTCATTACTCTCTGTATTAATGTTGCAGCTAGGCACAGGGGCATACATAGAAAGTCAGCTTGGCTAGAACGCATATTTTGTAGAAATCAAATGATTCTTGTATTGAAAGCTGCATGTGCAAAGTCATTGGAAATTAGTCAAATAATTGCATCATTTCCAGATTTCACTTTGTCAATTTCTTTCCTCCCCCTTAATGTTTATAGTCAAATCAGATAACCATATTTTCATAAGGAAGTGAGAACAATATCCTGTAATTCAAATGTTAACCATCAAAGTAATGCCATTAGAATTTCTAAAGTTTCGAGGTCATAGTTGATTCTCATACATTATGTATTTTTTTAGGCTGGAAAAGCGAATAACGTCCTTTTTGGAAGACCAGGATCCAGAGAGTAAACTAGAGGTTGGCGCTGATATGCGTAAAATTCATCACTGTTTCCATTATTTAAAGGTAAATTTAAACATTTCCACTAGTAGAAGCCATTGTCTGCCATGTTCAAACTGTAATAAAGCTTTCCTAGTTGACCAGCTCTTGAAATGTTTAGGACCTAGCTTCCCATGTCTAGAACAGTGTGATCTTCGAATCAATGCTGAGAGGATCACTGAATTTCTTCAGAGGTTGTATCTTACTTCCCAATGAGTAAGCTCAGACCATGGGCTTCTAAAGCTTTTGCCAGGAATCTCTACCTTCTACACAGAATAGTTCCGTGTTCAAAACCTACTTATTTTGAAGCTATAGCAAAAGAATTGTGTCCTTCATTTTTCTGCAGCAGCTTCAGCCTTAGGTTTTCCTTTCATGATGACACAGCGGCAATATCGTTAACCTCCACTTCTGCCTGACTTGTAATTTGGCATACTTCATTAAGATAACAGACGTTTGTTGTGAGTCGGCTCTGGACCAGGCGTAGGGAAGGCAAACTTGAATGAGTAAGTCACGGAGAAGACAAATATGTAAAGAATAATTAGAATACATGATAAGTGGTTTTTTAGAAAGTGTGAATTAGCGGTATGGGGTTATGGAGAAAGGGAAAGTGTTCAAGAGGAGATAATGTTTGAGCAGGAATTCCCTGGTTTAGGGAAGCAGAGATAAGGTAAGGGGGAGGGGAATGAGGAAGCAGGACAGAAAGAAGACAGGCAGGAGGGGGAGAAAGACACATTCAAGCAAAGGCAATTGCAGTGCAAGTCAGGGAGTCAGAGGAGGACACACACGCCTGATGTGTGCAAGGCATTGGTAAAGGCGAAAAGAATCAAAGAAACAAAGACATTTGGAGTTGAGGTATGGACGCTAAGCTCTTGTTTCATCTTTCAGAAACTATTGAATGACAAGAAGATCCATGGAACAAGCATAGCCTCCTCTGAAATCAAAGATCAAAACAGTCAAGAACCATTAAAAGAGGAAGAATATAAAAAGCTACGAGATATTCTACAGCAGAGGGACAATGAAATCAGTATCCTTTCTGAAGTGATGAGAAAGTCTTCTTCTACTGGCTTGAAGCGGGGAACACTTAGCTGTCTTCCCCTAACCACACACCCCATCTCCCCACCCAGATTCCAGCTCACATTGCTTCTTTCCATTTAGAAGTAAAATATCCCTTCGGCAAACACATGGTAGGAACTAGTCAAAACCAGAGTTGCTATAAAAGAAAAAAAATTACTTTGTTTTTAGCCAGATATAGTTACTATTATGGGAGATATTTCAGTTTATTGAAAAGCATGGGCTTTCTTACACCATGTCTCAACATTAAGTTTCTTTTAGTATATTTTTTGACTATTCCGCAGTGCTCTTTCTGTTTTAGTCCTGAGCCAGTAAAGTTAGCTGGTTATCTTTAGCTAGCTGACCAGACACTGGGCTGACCACAGCCTCATTATGGCCCAGAATTTGTGGCTGGTGTGTGGGTGAAACTCAAATGATGGCTGAGAAATGACAAATGGTATTTAGCTTATGAAGAGCAGAGATTGATTTAAATGTAACTTTTTACTTAAAAGCCAGATCTATTGCTTTGAGTTCCACTTACAAATGTGTAGATGAGTGTTGAGGATAGACGTCTTACGGCTCTAGGAGATGGCATATTGGGTGCTGAAAATGGTTAGCAGCCCACGAGAGCTGCCTCTCTTACAGACCAGGTGATTGCTGCTAAAAAGCCCCTATTGGGCGGTTAGACCTCAGGTCTCCCCAGCATTTCTTCACTATTGTTTCTTATTTTATCTTTCAAGCTTCTTGCAAAAGATTGGACATTTTCATTACATTTGCAGGCTTTACACATGCACAAGCAACAATTTTAGTCAGTTCTTTATGAGCAAATATTTTTGTTCCTTTCTTAAAAATTACTAAAAGGCATTTTAGCTTTAGCTATTGTGCAAAACTCCTAAAAATAGCCTACATGAAGGAAATCCAGTAATAAAGAGGTAAAACCAAACCAAATATGAGGTAGGCATTCTGCCTGATTAACTTCAGTCTCTAATTTTAGTTGAGTATTAGCAGACCCTGTATGTCTGATTCAAGTGAGTTTGAGCTGCTTTATTATCCGGCCAGTAACAGTAGATTCGACTGTGCATTACACTCCCACACAAGCCCCTGTCTCTGAGCACTGCCCACAATGTTGTCACCCTTGCATTCCTTTTCCTCTCTCCTACCCTATCCATCTCCAGAGATGGTCCCAGCCTAGACCTCAGTCCTGGCCCCAGCCCCAGTCTGAGCTCTGCTTCTTTTCCTGGCCTTGATCCTAGTTTAGGATCATCTCCCCTAAATACTCCTACCAACTCCTTAATCCCCTTCTGGGCTTATGAATGTCTGTGTGTATGGGAGGAATGAAATGAGATATGACAGAGAGGGAACAGTCTAGGCTTGTTCATATATGTTTATTTTGAGAAGAGAGTGAGAGAGAGACATACATCATTCTTCACTGGTAAATCCAGGTACCGCTGTCCCTGTGGGGCTGCACTGGATTCTTTACTGACTGTGAACAGCTCCAGCAGGGTCCCCACCTTCTGAGACTCATATTTGCAAGTGAGGGTGTGTGGGAGGCATGGTGAAAAGAGCACTAAACTTAAAGTTCACACCCAGGTTGATGTCCTAGCTCCTCACCCGTTATCTCTGTAACTACCCGGTGAAGCTGGTTCTCGCCAGCGTCACAGTGCCAAGCAAAGTCGGTAAGCTGCCTTATGGCAAGTGCTCTGAGCGCCGTAGAGTGTTATGTCGTGGAAGATAGGACCCCACAGACAGTGGGCAGACTCAGAAGAAGGAAAAAGAGCATCTAAGAGGTACTCGTCACAAAGCTTACATTTATCAAGGGCTAATGACCAAGAAAGGCTCCTGAAATTTCATAGTATCTCACAGTCAGGTTGGAGAATATTTTCATATCTTTTTTGGTAGAACCAAGAAGGCCAGGACAGTGATAGGAGAAGTGAGAAAGATACGGCTTAGAATAGGAGAAAAAGTGATAATACTTGAGCTCAAGAAAAGATAGTACTGCAAACAAAATGAGTGAGCAGCATGGAATGTTCTTGGAAAGGGAGGGAAAATGGTGTCATTTCAGTGACATTATCAGTCTGAATAAAGTTCAGACATCCCTTCACAAAACACATAACAAGGTGACACTTAGTCCCCAGCCCTGCACTTGGCATGAGTGAAGGCCCAAGTGAAACGGGAGTGGGAAGGGGGGCAAGACAAAGGAGAGGTGAGTGGAAGGGAGGCAGCAGAGAAGCTGCATCTCTACTGTGGCCTTTATGAATGTAAATCAGATGAAGACCGTCGAGGGACTGCCCATTATACGTAGAGTGACATTCACATTCACACTCCCTCCTCCGGATTAGGCGGCCACACGTGGTCTTGCCCCTGCCCAGCCCGTGGCTTCGTGTCTTCCTCCCCCACCCTGTACATGTTAGGCTGCGGTCACAGCGGCCTTCCTGTCGTTCTGCTAACACCCGGTTTCTCTGCCTCAGCACTGCTGCCACTGGGGCTGTCGAGGGCAGTGGAGGATGTTGAGTGGCATCTCTGGCTTCTACCCACTGGACACGAGTAGCAGCACCTACCCCCCACTCCAGAAGGACAATCCAAAATATCTCTAGACGTGGCCAAGTGTCCCGTGGGTGGTGAAATAGCCCCTGCCTGGGAACCACCACCCAGCTCATTTCTCCTTAGGGTTTCGGCACTCACCACTTCCTCTGCTTAGATGCCCTCCCTCTGTCTGGTTCTTGTTGTCATTCAGATCTCAGCTTAAATGTCACTTTTTAAAAAGCCTTTCTTGAGGCTTGAACCTTTCTTGAGCACCCAGTGGAGAGCGGCCACTCAGTCACTCTTGACTTTTTAAAAATGAGCATTCTGGCACTTTTACCCTCTAATGTCGTGTGTGTGTGTGTGTGTGTGTGTGTGTGTGTGTGTGTGTGTGTGAGAGAGAGAGAGAGAGAGAGAGAGAGAGAGAGAGAGAGAGAGATCTGTCTCCCCAGTAGGACATCTGCTTCATGAGAGCAAGAAACCAGTCTGCCTTTTCATCTTTCTGTCTCTGTGCCTAGAATACTGTACTGCCCGGCACACGGTATAAGCTCCAATGAGTATCGTTGACTGAGTGAAGGAAAGGACATTGCCATGGCCGTGCACGAAACAGTGAAAGTGTATGATGGTCTTGCTAATCATCCCTACACAGCACAGTAGGGAAGCTGGACAGAACCAATGCCTAGACACCACAGAAGTTGTGAACACCTTTGGTAAATACAAGCTTTTTTGAGGCGAAAAATGGAGACCATGTCAGGGCATGTGAGAGAAAAACTGGTAGTGCTTCCAGAAATCACCAAAAAGGTGAGGTCAAAGCTGAGGCGGAGGATGGAAGTCAAGTGCATTCCATGTTACCTGCGCAAGGACGAGTGTACCTGGATGCCCCCCCTCCACTCCTTTCTACGTAGCACTCTTCCCTCCCACGCCACCTTTGTGTTTCCTCAGACTCCTGTTTTAATGAAGCCATCTCTAGGGCTGGTGAAAGCCTTGAATTCATCTCACTGCACATGCAGGTAGAGCTCTGAGATTCTCAAGAGGGAGTACCATCTTTTCTCTTCGTGATGGCAGAACCCCTTAGAGTTCTTGACATCTTGAACCTGAAAGAACAGTAAAGTAGGGTAGAAAGGAGTGATTTTATCACTCAGAATCAGTGCTCCTAATAGATCTATATGGCCTACAAAATTGGCATTTTAAAATGATATATCTTTACCAATAATTCACCTCTTTTTGGTGAAATTAGAGGGACCAAACATTAGAGACTTTTTAAGAAAGTGACTTGAAGCCCCATTTGAATATACACTAAAGAAGCTTGTGTTGGACATGGGGGTGCTCTGGCCACCAGAACTGACTCGGCTGACCTGCCAGCTGAGGGCGGGGGCGGGGCTCTGGCATCCTCCCTCCCTCCCCATCCTGCTGCCTCCAGAGCAGCTTCCTGCATTAAAGTCCTATTTACTCACAGGTGGAGACGTAGCTCCACTGTCTACTACTACCTGGTGTTCATTTTCCTTTTTATAAACCCTTTCATAAAAGTTTTAAGTCCGAATTAGTTTAAACTCATAAGATTTTAAAGACCTTTGGGTTTGCTAATTTTTCATATAGTGGTAATGGTGCCGTATTGAAAGCCCGGCAGCCTCCCAAAATGATCCATCACTGTTTCAAGGACCTCAGGAAGGTGAAGTCTTTCTTTAGTCCATCTTTACTGCATGACAAATAGCAAATATTATTGGGAATATTAATCTCATTTGAAAATGAGTGTTTTGATCATTATAATCTAGCATGAATCACTAAATCCTTAAGTCAAGTTTTAGATATTTTGGTAACTATGTTAAAGAAGGAAAAGAAGAAAGCTCAGGATGCTCTCCACTTCTCCAGCGTGGACAGAAGTGAACTGAGACGCTCCCAGAGCTCCCCCTTCCCACCTGGGAACCCGGAAGGTCCGAGGATGTTGCCACCCTCAGCTCCCACTCAGGCCCCGGACTCCAGCACTTCTCAGTACAGATCCAGTTTGCTCCATGGAAAAACAGGTCAGTTATATTTATTTATATACATAAACTATATAACTGTAAATAGAAAACATAGGCTGTCAAATTATATATCCATATAAAAAGTAAACAAACATGTAAATGATTATAATTTTATTATTATATTCATCGTAAATCTTATCCTTTTTAATACTACGTTTCTTAAAGTTTTGAAGTTGTAGTAGAAGCAGCTGCAGCAGCCATAACGCAAAACCCCAAGTAAAGTGCATCCATCCTAACAAACTATTCTCCAGAATGGAATGCAGTGCAGCACCCTTTAGCTTTAAATGTGCAAGGACAAAGGCTCTCACAATTTATTTGTTAGAATTAATTTTTTATAACTAGCAAATCTCTTAAATGCCGGTTTCTAAAGTTGATGACTGAACTGAAAACACAAAGTGTGGGTTGTCACAGAGGCTGAAATAGAGGGTCCAGGACAACAGCAGAAAAGTTAACTCTAGAGAAAGGAACAGAAACGTTCCTGCAATAGAGGAGGGAAAGAATGATCATCACTAACGTGATGAAACAGTGTTTATTTCTAAATCTAAATGAGCTATCTGCAGCAAAATAATTTTAAAATAAGATCACAGTCTGCCTTAAAGGACAATAAATACACACAATTTTGTCAGGTAATAGGATTGACAGGGTCGGACTAACACTGAGGCACCTTCCCCAAGTGTAGCCTTTGATAAGTGTGTCGGTACTGCCACAAGAGCAACCACAGAGCCATGCTAGAAGCCCAGATTGGTTTGTGTATGTTACTCTTTCTATTAGACCAGAACATGATGTATAGTTATGTGACGAATGCCTTTCTCCTGAAGACACTGAGGAATCTGAAGTATGGAATGTACTAGAACAAAGGGGTGAAGAGCTTCCCTTTTGGCAACGTAGGTTGAAATTTTCCATGTAAACATTTGTTGGGATGGACAACCTGACGTGTGTGGTTTTCTAAAGGCTCTAGTTTGGGAATAATTAAAGAGTATGGTGTTCATTAAGAACGACACTGTTGAGTTAATAAAGACAAGACTGAGAAGCCTGGAAGTGTATTTTGTGATGTTCTATTCCTGTATCTCTTAATTCCAAATCTCCTTGCTGTGAATATTTCTTTAGCAACACAGTAGGATAAATTCAAAATCCCAGGAAACAAAAATGCTGTTTTTACCATTGATCGTGTTGGCTGTAGACAGGGAAAAGCAATCATTCTTCTCTGTGATCGTTTTCCATACAGTATTTCTATACTCTCTTATGGGTAACAGCTGGTTGGAAGAAGAGAGGTCCTCTGCTTTGGTGAATTCATTAGTTCAACCATCATATTTTTCATTCCTTTATTCATTCAATATATATTTATTGAGTGCACACTTTGTTCTAGGTACTGTGCCGATTATTATCATATGGCTAGAGCTTTACATAGTCATTGTATGTACCAGGTACTATTCAAAGCTTGCTACCTGAATGAACTCATCTAATCCTTATTCTATAAGTTCTTGTTTTACCCCCATATTATAGATGAGGACGTGCACGGACCAGCACAGTCCCTGACTTCAGAGCACGTACAGACTAACAGGGAAGAGAGCCTTGAACAATTAGTTGCAAAAGTACACCTCTGTATGGCTGGGAAGCACACACCAGGGAGGCTCTACCTCAGGTTAAGACCAGGAAGATCCAAAAGGGCCATGAGAGTAGGGGTGTGGCTGGAAGGAACATTGCAAGCAGAAGGAATCACTTCAATAGCTTCCAAGGCCTTTGTGATGGAAAGGAGCATTTTATGAAGTGGAAAAGGCAGGTGTGGTGGGATCCGGGGAGTGGGAGCCTGGGAAGACAGGTTGAGTGACATGCGTAGAACAGATTGGCAGAGGGCGCAGGACAGGATGACCCTTTAGGAGGCTGTTGCAGTCCAGTAGTCCCAGCCAGAGGATGGAGATGATGACAGAGAGGTGGGAGATCAGAAACACTCCAGGAGGTAGTGTGAGCAAGGCTTGGTGACTAGATGGCTATGGCGGGTAAGGGTGAGGATTGGTCCCCAGGTCTCTGGGCGGCTGGTGAGGCTCTTCACAGAGGTGAGAAATGGTGCCTCCCATGGCCCAGCGACAATTGGCATCATTGGCTGTAGAGAATACAGCACTGGCGTCTCTGCCGAAATGAAACGTCACAATCAGTTCCTGTGTTAGAACCGCATGCTCTTGATGGAAGGAACTCTCTACTGGCCTTTTCCAAAGACACACACCATTGTGCCTGTGCAGAAATGGCCTCTGATATCACTGCCCAGCCCCTTGCTGTATGCCAGACCTTTTCTATTTCTATTTGTTCTTGCCCGCACCATCTCCCTTCTCATAATTATTCTTCCCATAGTATCTCATAATCTCTCTCCTAACTCATGATTATAGTTAACTTTTTCAGTAACTCTTTTTGTCCCTTGATATTGCTATTAAGACAGACTATAGTTTTGTTTGGAGGATGAACTAAGTTCACTTGAATAGAAAATCACTGAGAAAATAATGGAAATTGTTTGCAAAGTCCAAGTACAAATGAGGTAAAAGAGTTTTGGAGAAAAGCCTTATAGCTGAAAGGGTTTTTGAGTTGTTTTCACTGTCATTGGATATAGTTCTAGCAATGACTTTAAGTAGGAATAGGCTCACAAATGGGCTGATAATAATCTAACCATTTGGAGGAGGGATTGATGGGGGATTGATTTTATTTTGGCAAAACTACAGTTAGAGTGAAAATTGCTGCGGGTGAATCAGTGCTGCAAAGCAACAGGTAATGGGAGAGTTTGTTGCAGTGTTTAACATCTTAGTAGGTGATTAGGCTTATATTCGTGCACTATTTTATATACAAGAGGCTTGTGTAAACTATACCAAATGCAAAAAGTTAATAAGCATGTTGTTTGGATGGAAAGTACTACTGCCTTATGTAGGTGTTGTCAGATTCTATTAACCATCCCTGTCTTAATGCGGAAAGCAAGTAAATTTGACCATCTTCCACTCTGAGACTGTTGTGGAACTGTTTCCTCTTCAGTAACCCTCCCCCTTTTTCTGTTCACCCCCACTTTAGGCTAAAAATGACTTCTTTCAAATTTCTTGTGTGAAAAGAAAATGAAACCCAACTCGTGGTTCCCCAGAGAACCCCACCCCCAGTCGTTGCATGAGGTGCCCGCCAAGACAGAGGGAGGTTAGGGGCTTCAGGGCCTTTTGTTGTTTTGGAGGTTAAATGTCTGTTTCAGTTTTATGGGAGTAATAACAGGGATTGTTCAATCCCACAGTTTGCAAAGAGTCATTCATATTGGTCTCTTTAAAATAGAAGGAGTGTTATAGTTTGGGGTTTTTGTTGTTGCTGTCTTGTTGTGGGTTTTGTTTTGTTTTTTTCTGTTTTAGTTCTCTGGCTGCACGTTCCAAATAGTTACGGGAACCGGTCAATATTCCAGAAGTCCCTCATGACTCACCACTTCCTTTAAGGTTTGAGATGCTAACAGAATCCACTCCTCACAGGTGACGTCATTGGCATTTAAAAAGTGACCTGAAAGCCATGGCCTGGAGGCTCCAGACTCTTTTCTCTTACTCACTGAGGGAGAATTTGTTGAATCCTCCATATACGCAAGGAGGGGCCCAGGGTAGTGTTGACCGAGGACTGAGGTGAACTGAGAAACGAGAGCAGAGAATAAAATAACAAGTGCTATAAGCAGGAGCTACAAGACATGCTACTACAGGAATTCAAAAGAGAAGGGAAGAGTTTTAATCAGTAGATCAGGAAAGACGTTACAGAGCAAGCCACATGGAAGTTAGGCCTCAAAGGATTGATAGAGTTTGGATATTCAAAGATGGAGGGAAGAACATTATATACCATTCCAGGTTTAAAGATTAATATGAGCAAAGACTTGAAAACAGGAAAGCGAGGAAAAACTATGTAGAGCTGGCAGGAATATTTGTTCAGCTGGGGTTTTGGAGATTGTTTAAAAAAAATATTCGACTGAGTACACTTTAAAGATCTTACTGTCTTTATGCAACCATTCGTGAATCAAGCAGCATCCAATCTAGCAGACAGCAAGGAGCTCTGAGGGGCTGTACAAAATGAAAGACTTTTGCAGGCAGAAGGGAGTGGGAACAAGGAAGTTATACTGGCAAAAGGCAGCTTGGTTATGGCAAGGTCGCTTTCCTTTGGGGCACGTCAGGGGTCTGTCAGGCAGATTGTCTGTCTAGTGCCCACCAGGCGATTCTTGATTGACTGGTTTAAGACTCCATTTCCGGAGGAGCCAAAATTGTAATTAAGTCTCCATTTGGTGATGTGGGGTTTAGCATAAGTGACTCCATTTGGAGCCTGTTGTCTTGTTTTTAACAAGATGTACAGGGAGTCAGAATAAATAGGGTAGAAAAATGATTGAAAAGCTGAAAAATAAAGGAATTATATAATCTAATCACCATTTTTAGCACTGTTTTTATGACAAAATGTATCCTGCTGCTTGCGACGCCAAGAACACAGCCCTATCACTCTGCCAGCAGGGGAATAGAGGTCTTCTCTCTCTCTCTGTCTGTCTTTCTACCTCTCCCTCTCTCACACACACAAGCACACGTGCACACACATGCAGAGTCTTGCCCAGACTTTGGCAATAAAACATTATTCTTTAATCAATTATATATTTATTTACTGTCTAGAACGTGTGTAGTGCTGTACTATTCGAGGTGATGTGTAGAGTATGAGACATTCTATTACAGAGCTTGTGGAAAGCATGAAGGACTATCCTTACTGCAGGAGCAGGGGCTCCTAATTAATTCATTAAATACATGTTCTTTGAATTTAAGCAATGAACCAGGCAGTGCTAGGTGCTGGAGATTAGAAGGTGAATGAGACGCAGTGCCTGTTAGAGGGTTTACAGTCTAGAAGAGGACTTACGGTGCATATGCGTATATGGTGCCATGGGACATGGAAGAGGAAGGCCAACTCTTCCTGGGCAGGTTTAGGAAACAGGTGTGGAAGAGCTGGGCCTTGAACAAAACCTTCACAGAGTAATCACATTTACGTCTGGCAGAATGAACAGAGGAGGGAAGAAAGGTCAGAGCACTGAGGACTAGGAAACTTCTCAAGCAAATTCATAGGGGTGTGGAACACACGGTGTGTTTGTGACATTGCAAGCGTTTAATTTGGGTGGATTTTAGGATTTGTTGGATGGAATGGTATTTAGCAAGAAATAAAGCTGAAGAGGGACCAGCTCATGAGAAGCTTAAAAGACTTGCTTCCGAATTTAGAACTTTATTTGTTGGCAGTGGGGAGCCATTACAGCTCTTTGGTATGAGAGTAATGTGGCCAGATTTCTGTTAAAGAAAGATCATTGATAGCGATGTGCTGAGTAAACTGGAAACTGGAGGGAAAGTGGATAGGATGTTCTAGTAGCCATCGAGGTAGGAAATTAAAAGGGCCAGAATCAAACCAGACACAGTAGGGACTGAAAGGATGAGAAAAGTGTTTGCAGTACATAAGGAGAACTGACTTGTGACTGATCAGAATGAGGTTGAGATGAAAAGTCTAGGATTTCTCCCAGGTTTCTGAGCAGATATGGTGCCATTTACCAAGCCAGTGAATACATGAAGAGAAGCAAGCTTAGAGGGAGAGTTTATTTGTCAAATTATGGATATGTTGAGAATGAGTATGAGGTGGAAGTGTCTAAGCCAGCACATACACAGCTTTAGTGCTCAAGGGGAGGGGTTAATTAGAGATATGGATCTGTCATGGACTTGTAGCCATGAAAGTGGACAGGGTCGTCCAATGAGACGGGTAGCAAAGGACCAAAAGCAGAACACTTAGGAGCCCCAATAGATGGTGTAGGCTGAGGCAGAAGAACCAGCAAGGGAGAACTTGAAAGGCAAGACAGTCAGGAGAGAGGGAGACCTCAGAAGCCAGGCTAGAGACTGAGTTCCAAGGAGGTGGATGTGGTTGACTGTATTGGATGTTACAGAGTGGTCCAGTAAGATGAGAACTACAGAGAGTCCACTGGGTTGGATGGGAAGTGATCAGTGACCTTTGCCAAAGCAATTTCAAAGATTGCGAGAGCAGAAAGCTCACTGTACCAGATTGAAGAGCAGGAAGTGAGGAAGTGAGATGGAAGTGGTCACACAGGTCACTGGAGGTTAAGGAATTTTGAGGCTGGGGTTGTTAAGTGGAGTTTCTTTGTGGGCGTTGAAGTCATTCCGGGTATTGGCAGGAAATGGGGCGGAAAGGAATACTGTGAGCCAGGAGCCCAAGTCAGCTTGGGTTAGCTGCCTGGTTTGTTCACTGTTGGATCAGTCTATCTATCTATCTATCTATCTATCTATCTATCTATCTATCTATCTGTCTGTCTATCTATCTATATGTACATATATACATACCAAGTAGCCTTAAGTTACAGCATCACAGAGAGTGGGTAGCAGAACCAAGTGGCACAGATCTCAAAGGAGGAAAAGATTTGGCTTTGGTGTTTAAAAGAGAAAAAAAAAAGTGATTTTGAAATGGTATCGAGGAGCCAGAAGAAGGCCAGCACTCAGCACTGTCTCTGGCCCTTCTGGTACTTACGTTACAGGAGAATGAACGTCCTCCACTTGAGAGGGCTCCAGAGCAGGCAGTATCCTTGAGGGAAGAGTCAGATTTCAGTGATTAGAAAGAGCTGAAGGGGGTGTTTCATGAAGATGTCGAGCATGTGAGAGAGTTTAGTCAACAGTGGAGTGTGGGGTCCAGAGAGCAGCCTAGGACAGGTTCTCTGGGAGGCCAGTAGTGGCAGGAGGGATGGGTGGGATGAGCAGAGGTAGAGCAAGGAAGTCAGGAGTCACATGTGAGGTAACAGCTGCTCGGAGGGGCTTGCATCTTATGGGTGGCCGAAGATGACAGGGATACAAGTCGTGGTAAGATTGATTATCCTTGAGGCTACAGGCCTAATAAGTGTAGCAGATTCAGTCTCTTATTGGTTTTTAAGTGATATGCTTCTGAGAATTCCCTTTTAAATGAACTCTCCCTGGATGATGTGTTGGAATGGAGGTGGGGAGAAAGATCAGCTGGCTTCTAAAATGTTCCACTCCCAGTGAAACCCCATCCCCTGTGGAGGTTAGGACAAGGATACAGCATGGAAAAGCTTGGGAAGGAGCTGAAAATTGTCTCTCAGGTACAGTTTTCCCCACCTTGTGGCGAAGCAGTAGGTATGGCCACATATGGAGTCCTGCTTGGTTGCAACAGCACCTGCTCTCCTAGGGATGGGGACACCGGCCTGGGGGCTGTTCTTGCATCAGTGGCAGTGGTTGTATGGTTTTGTAGATATGGGTCATTCCTAAGTCAGATATTTATAAATTTGATGTTGTATTTCCTAAATTGTAAGCTGCTAAATATGTCTTCACTGTTCAGAGGCCTCCTCAGAGCCCCCTCTGGAGGTAACACAGAGACACTAAAGCAAGAGAAATAGAATTGAATCAAGGAGCTTCTTTTTCTCCTATGTTTGACTTGGGTCAGTCAGAGATGAGAATCCTTATGCGACAGTTTTAACTCTGTTACTTCCCTGTGACCATAGTATAATCAGACTTCATCTTGCGATGAGAGACAATAATTGCACTGAGCTATGGTATTTGCCTTCACCCTGGAGCTCGAGAATTCCATCAGCACTCCCTTTTTCAAAACTGATTTTCTGGGATTTATACCAACAAAGATAAAAATGGTTTCTGTCAGTGTGTTTGGTAGGGAATGTATTTTGGAAACATGATAGATGAACCCTGACTTTATTTGGAGCATAAGACATGATCTTTATAAAACATCTATCCGTTGCTCCTACAGCCCAAGCCAGAATTTACCACTCTGCTCCTACTACAGTTAGGTTTAGCTGGTTTTCATGTTTATGATTATGTTATTAATATTTACCACAATCAGTATATCCATTCAGTGGGGAGTAGGTGTGACTGAAAAGGCCACCATGGAAACAATAAGACTTTCTGCACTGTACACATGTGACGTTTGTCTTTTGACTAGAACCTCAGTCATTGTTTGAGAAGCCCTTTGTCACCTGTTTCTCTGCTTCTTAACCTCCCTCAGCCAGAAAGCTTTGCTCAGAAATACCGCTTCACCCTATCTCGCTGCATTTCAGGCTGATCTGTCTCTTCATCCTCTAATTATGCTACATTCGTTAATGCTGTGCTTCCATGAATCTGTTAAGTTCTTTGCATTTGGTTTTCTGCTTCATTTTGGCGAACAGAGATTTCCTGGGAATCCTATAACCATCTCTTTTCTGAACTTCTTGAGCGGCATAAAGTTGTGTTGTGTTGAGCGCCTTCTACAAACAATAGAAGAGGGGTGTATACCCTCTGGCAGGGACAGTAAAAGTAAAATAGAGGACAGTCAGTTAAATTTGAATTTTAGATAAACAACATATTTTGTTTTCTGTATGAGTAGGTCCCATTCAGTATTTGGGACATACTTATACTAAAAGTTATTCATTATTGATCTGAATTCAAATTTAACTGGGAAATCCTGTATTTTATCTGACAACACTTCCCCTGGCCCTTTTCTTTGTGATGTTTCCTTGGTATAGGGAATCATAGGTAGCCTTTAAGGAACTGCTCCAGGAGAGGAATAGGGAGGTCTCTGTGGGCTCGTTAGCACACAGGACACTGCAGCTTTCTGTACTTTGTCCCTCATCTGTTTCCTCCAAGGCTGGTGGAAGTCCAGGTTTCTGAACCTAGGAGGAGGACAGAGGTGCTATAGTACATAGTATCCCTCACACTTTTGCCTCGAATTCCCGTCAGCATCTCACTGGATGCTTGTGCGCGTAGAACGCTGTTTGCAGTCTTTTGCTACTTGTCGAGTTCACCTGATACTAGTATATCCAGCTACTTATTCTTCAGATCAGTTGTCAGTGCCCAGGACTGGCTTAGACCATGGCAAGATATCATGGCACCATGGCCATATCTTGTTGTGAGTGTGTTCCTAGAGCCCAGCCATTTGTATGTGGTTATTTTCAGAAATATGTTTTATAACCAATACTTTCATTAACAATGTGGCCTATTCCTTTGGAAGTTTTTCAGATGCCCAGAAATACCCTGAGCCTGGTTTCCTCAAGGTGACAAACCAAAACAGAACTATTATATATGCAACTTTCTTCCACTGAAATACCCTCCACACTCACTTCACCAACCTTACAATCAGGAGAGCCTGTGGATGTTTATGAACTTCTCAAGGCATCCAGACTTAGAAGCTTCCAGAACTCAGTTCTGTGCATAATGTCATATGCCTTTGCCAAGTTGACAGATATAACAAAGAGATAATAACATTTAACACTGTAGTTTTCCCGTCTTCACTGCATGATGAAAATCAACTCAAGGATACCCTGAGTTTTTAGACGATAGGGTTTCCCTCTCCAGCTGTGCCACTGGATGTGTTTACAGATCTCTGTTTAGTAGTTTAATTTCTCTGGAAGCTCAACACTTACCGTCTGGATGGTTTGAGTGACATTTTGCAGCATGTGAGTGACTTCACCCACAAGGGTTTAATGGGTTCAGACAGTGGTTCTTCCAAGAAGTGCCATGTAGTCACTGGCTCACCCTTCAGGCCTCAGTACCAAATAGTGGTCTAATTGAGGTGTGAACACCACCTGGGCTTTGAATGTATTCATGCTATCTTTTTCTTTCAGTAGAAATTTATATTACTGATCAGAAGGTAATGCCTGGCATATTCTTTTTACAGGACTATAGTATAGAACTTCATAGTTCAAGCCCTGTGTTGCTTAATCATCCTCCTATATTACAGTAAAACTCTCAGTGAGATATGTAACCTCAGTATTTTACAATCCACTGATAATGACATGAGAAAGACAAATGGAGTTTTTTTAACCATTAGTCTGCAATGCTCATCACTTAACTCAGATAATGCGCAGTGACTCTAAATCACTTCTGTCAATCCCAGCTGTACAAGTATACGTGTGTACACATACTTTCATACACGCACACAACAGACATTCACACATAACACACAGCACGCTTACACACTACACACATACACGCACACTGACTCTCATCTTTTGGGCTTTTCTAGTATATCCTGTTCTAGTCCTCTTAGTCTGCACTAAATTAAAGAAATCTCCTGCCATACTTGCTGGTCCAGAACTATCTAAATGGTTGATTTACTGACTCATCGGTTAAATTTCCATTTTTTTCCATTCCATTAAGTCTAGCAGCTACTGGGTTTCTATCCTCTAGCATTTCTCTTGCCCTTTATGATCTCAATGAATTCCTTTGACCCACTTTCTTCTGTAAACACAGGCAGGATCAGAACGGCATTTTGTATGTATGAGATAATGGAAAAGTGATGTTCTGCCTAATGTGGGGGTTTTTTGTTGATTTTTCTCACCAAGGCCCAAGATGGCTTTTTGATAGCGTCCTCCAGGGAGGCAGACTATTGTGCTCTCCGAACTCATCAAGGTCTGCTAAATGGATTATGTTAGCTCGGATATACAATACATAGGCTCTTTTTAAAAAAAAAAAATTTAAGCAGAAGTAAAAACTTAATTGGTTTTCATTTCATAACATCATTGCTCATTACCCCTTCCATTTTAATTCCATATGTTGTGTGAAAGAATCGATTCCCGCCATTAGCAAACAGAACGCATAGAACTTCATCATGCGTGGACCCATTGCTTTGGTATTCAAAGTACCATTTTTGTGAAATAGTTTTGTTTGACAGAAGATTGACCCTGGGGTTTAAAACCCCAGTTTTCACCAAGTGCAGGCAAGTGAATAGTGCAATAGATGGTGTCTAACGCATCCAGGGGGAGGAACTCTCTTCAGTCCCTGTCCTCCCCTGTCCCTCACCGATCTGCCAAAGGTTAAGATGGAAGCTGCCGCATCTGGATTCTCACCATGACTCTCTCCTTTGCATCCTTTCCTGATCCCTAACAGTAAAGGCCTCTGGTGGGGGTTAGGGATGCTCTGCCCAACATAGCCTTCTCCCCTAAGCTTGAAATTGCCTCAGTTTCAGTTTCATTGGGCCAAATGAAGTAACAACCTTTAAAAGGTTAAGCTAGAGACACCCATTATTCTACTTCAGTGCATTTCATTTGGTCAACTCTTTACTTAGCTAAGATAAACACAGGTACTCTGAGGAAATGACACATGTGAGTGGGGTACCACAGTGATGGAGGCCTGTTTTCTAGAAGCCTGGAGAGCAGGCCAAAGGGAGAAGGACAGGGTACAGGGAGGGAGCATGGAGAATGAAGTGTGCTGCTTGGAAATGTTGCTGCTCTGACCTTCCTGTCCTCTCAGGGCTCACTCCACATGAGGTACAGCTGTCATTTCACTGAAGTTAATTCCTGGGGTTACAGAGGTCAGGGAAGAGCAGGAAAGGGGTCGGCGAACCAGCCACAGTCAGCTGGTCTCCTGGTAACTGATGCTGAAATCTGGAGAGTTTATTATCAAGACAGACCCGACATTTGTTGCGTGCAGACTGTAGAAGGATTTTGTAAGATTATTCTATGTCGTGTGTGGCCACACATCCATATGGCTTAGCAAGGATGATGCCATAAAACTTTTAATTTTACAAGTAATACTCATACATATTTTCCTTTTAAAAAATTAAAACCTTACAAATAACACTGTTTCCTTTGACAACTCACACCCATCTCCCAATCCCCACCTCCCCAGTTAAAACTATATGTATGTTTACTTTACTTTTTCTTTAAATACATACATATATACTCACACATATGTATATGTATGTATATTTATATATAAATAACATAATTCCAAATATATAAATAATACAATATATAATATAGATGATATTATTTATATATTTATTTAATATATAAATCCATTTTTTATATAATAAATCCATAGAGGGCTTCCCTGGTGGCGCAGTGGTTGAGAGTCCGCCTGCCGATGCAGGGGACACGGGTTCGTGCCCCGGTCCGGGAAGATCCCACATGCCGCAGAGCGGCTGGGCCCGTGAGCCATGGCCGCTGAGCCTGTGCGTCTGGAGCCTGTGCTCCGCCACGGGAGAGGCCACAACGGTGAGAGGCTCGCGTACCGCAAAAATAAATAAATAAATAAAACCATAGAAAATGTATAGCATTATTTAATTTGAATATATTTGTATATTTCTCCTTAAATTCATTCATTCAATATTCAACAGACGTTAAGTGCGTACTCTGTACTGGAACTGTTCTAGGTGCTGGCAACTGAACTCTGAATAAAACAAAGATCTTTGCCCTCATGAAAGTTACATTGTAGTAAGTGCTATCATTCTGAAATGTCTTTTTTCCCTCAATAAGATGTCTTGGAGGTTTACCCACTTTCATACATAGATCCACTTCAGTATTTTACATGATGCGTAAATGTGGTCATGTCACAGGTGATTTAGACATTCCCATACTGATGGAATTCAGTGTCATGAAATTTTGACCTAGCAATCTGGTGTGCTGGGTATTTCTTTGCAGTTGGCTGACAGTGGAGAGGGGCCCCTTGCAGCTTTTGCTTCCATTGCTGTGGTGGGAGAGATGAAGTACCTGCATCTCCTACATCACTTTGTGATGCTTTTGTCAGGTGTGTCCTGGTCTGTCAGACCAGAGTGCAATACGAGAGAAGTATTTGAGGGAGTTGGTGAGGAAAATTTTCTTTTCTTACTTAGGATATAATGCATCAAAGGTTTAATGGTAAGAATCAAAATCAGAATGGTGACCAGGAGAGTAGAAATGGAAGAGAATCATGGGTAGGGAACTTATGAAGGGATGGCAAGTGGGAGAGAGCTGGGAGGAATACAGCCCAGACCACAACAGCAGGTGACACAATCGCACCAAAGGAGAGGAGAGGGGGCCAGTTTTATCTGCGTCCAGATCAAACATTGGAAGAAGGTCTATTTTGGTGTTAATCTCCTATTTTTCATCTTCCAGTATGGTTCCTATTCATGACATCACCTAGTTTTCTTTTTAAATCCTCCTGAACTATGAAAGCCTGCATTCCTGTCTCTAGACATTTGGGTTTGATAAAGATGTGGGAAAGCCCTTTTGTCTGAACAAACAGAATGAGGCTTACAAGAAGAGCCTCAAATATAGAATGAAATCCCATCCTCGTAATTGAAATATTTCCTTTACCTCATTCTGATCCACGTGAATTTAATGAGCATTACATGTAGAAGTTTTTTTCATATAGCTTAATCAGGTTTTGATGTTCAAGTTAGTATTATGTTATTTTCCATTTGTCCATCCATCCGTTTAACCTGAAAATGATTAAACCAAGTAGTAGAGGACATCATCTCCAGAAAAAAAGAATCTTGAGTTTGAATGATTATTTTTGGAAACTTCATCCAAGTAGTTTCATTAAATGAGGTAATTTAATGTGTTTCATTACATCTTTTTTTTCTATGTGAATATATATGGCCTCTCTATGTGTTGATTAGCAAGGAAAATATTGGGGGACTTCATCGAAGTTTGAATAATTTCATTTCTTTGTATTTCAGGGTTAGTCTAAGGGATGCAAAAATTAAATCTTATACATTTTGTGTTTATGTATATATGTAATTAATAGATATTTAGAGAACACACTTGCCTTCTTTTTCCACTGTGTGCCCTATGTGAAAGAGGTTTTTCTGTCTCTTTTAATCTCTTGCGTCGTTCTCTCTGCTTAAATGCTAATGCCTAAATGAAGATGCCAGTGTACAGGTGGAACCAGGAAGGTGAAGGACAGGGATTTGCTCCTCATTTGAGCATTTTAACTTCCCAAAGGAAAGAGAAGAACAACAACAGCAAAACATTTTTTTAATATTTATTTATTTATTTGGCTGCGCCAGCTCTTTCATTGCGGCACCCGGGATCCTCGTTGCTGCATGCGGGATCTTTTAGTTGCGGCATGCAGGCTCTTAGTTGTGGCATGCGGGATCTAGTTCCCTGACCAGGAATCCAACCCATGCCCCCTGCATTGGGAGAGTGGAGTCTTAACCACTGAACCACCAGGGAAGTCCCAACAAAATATTTTAAAAAGAAAAAGAACCTACCAACATTTTACAAGTTTCACCACTAGATCTAGACAGCCCTTTCATAAATGTCACTGTTAGGGGAAAATCCAGGTTTTGTGAGGCCTGAAGCTTATGCAATTTGAGGGGGTCCTCTTTAAGGAAAAGAATAAAAAACTATTAATTCAGAAGTAGATATGAAATTGAATATTAATGAAATAATGAGAAAAGAACTTAATCACAGCACATTACAAATTTTAAAAAGCTAACAAATAACAAAATCCAGAAAAATACAGTATTTCGATTAGCTAACTGCTTGACACACCTCTATGATACTTTTTCTCTACGTTTTCACTGCATAATCTTTGATCACTACTTCATATGACCATTTCGTAATATTATTTTCCATAGAGAGAATAGAAAGATTACTCAGTTTTTCTTCTAAGCATGGTCAGCTGAAACTTGTTTATCTTATTGGTAGTTTAGAAAAGATTCTTTCAGCTTTTCAACTGGTCACTGTTAATGTCGTGTAAATTATTATTGCTGTCAAATTTGTGAAAACTCCATCCTGTTTCCTTTTATGTAAGCTATCAGAATTGGAGGAATTTTTCCACCTCCACAGACTCGTCTCTGTGTTCGTACATTCAAACCTTATTTCTATTCCAATACCAAAATCTAGCCCTGGGTGCCACAGGGCATGTTCATATCATGGCATAACCTCAGACCTGTACCTTCCTGCCACAATGCCGGGTGAGATGGCAGTGAGTGGGAAATGCATCGCAGGAGGCTATTCTGACACTAGGACCACTAGCAATAACTTAAGCATAAACAGCAGCAACTAAAAGCCATGCGACTATGTTATGCTAAAACCAGATGAAACGTTCTCCTTAGTCAGATCCTAAAGCCCCAGTGGTCACTCCGGCACTCCACACTTCCAGACTAGGTGGGAGGTGGAATGGAGGGGAAATCCAAGTGGAAGATCCAGGGGTCTTGACCGATGGTGATTAAAATATCTTACTTTTGAAAATTTTACAATACCTCATGACCACGTCCCTGTACTACTAAGACCCACTCAGGGGCTCATGCAAGAGGGGCTCTAAAAACGGAGCCTCATTAGTTTCATGGTAACGATGCCTCAACGTAGTGTGGATGACGGTGAGTAGAGATCGAGAGTGAAAAAGCCAGCAGCCTGCCAGTGTCTGCTGCTTGCGTGACGTGAGCAGGTGCAGGCACATGGGAGTCTGCAGGGAGGAAGAGGAGGAAGCCTGATGCATATGCCACTGACACTGGGGGACACAAACCTCGCATCAGGGTGACTGACCCCAAAAAGGCAGCCAGATCACTTGCTGTAGGATTTCAAACGTCATGTTAAACTCCAATGGGAACACCAGCAGGAAGCCAGCCATTACATTATGGAAGAAAGAACATGAGTTCTGGAGTCATGAAGATCTGAACTAGAATCTTCATCCATATGCCTTCAGTAGCTGTGTGACTTTGGGCAAGTTGCTTAACCTCTCTGAGCCTCATTTCTTTTATCTATATAAAATGGAGGATGATACCTACTTCTTTGGGCTGTTGAAGAACTAACTGAGAAATAAAACTGAAAACATATAGATGGGCCTGGCTCACAGGACCGAATTTTAGTGGACGTCCTTCCAGGAGGCAAAGCTACAGGAATGTTTCAGGACAGAAACATTCCTGTAGCTCTTCATAATCGGTCGATTTGTGTTAAGAACCTAGCCTGTGGTTAGAGGTACAAGAAATAGAAGCTAGTTGCTGGCTGCAAGGATCTGCAGGGGCCCAGATGGATGTCAGGGTCCCAGCCAATGTGAATGAAGCCCAGGATGGGCCTGCAGTTCAGCAGGGAACTGAAGTAGTCGGCAGAGAAGCTGGGGCAAAACGCTTTCTCACAACCTGTGCCTGCATGGAGGGGAGGAAGGGAAAGACGGTGACAGGCAGACACAACGGAGCCTAGGCTCTCCACCAGGTGCATTAGAACACTGGCAAGTGGTGGCGAGACGCGTCCTAGAGCTCAGTGGCTGAGGCTGCTCATGTGCAACCTGCCACGGCCAAGACTGGGCACAGGCTGCAGGTGGGAGGCCGCAGACACCCCGGGTCCTGCAGGGCTGGGAAAGAGTGAGGCCGCACCTTCCAGAAAACCTGGAAATGCTCCCTTCTTTATGGCCCACCAGCATCACAAGCAAATGAACAAAGGATGGCAATTGGAACATACACAAAATCCTACGTTAGACAACACAGAATCATAGGACAAAAGAAAAGAATAGAGTTCAAAAATAATGTTGTTTCTAACCATCACCACCCCTTTAGTCTCTCTGTAGAGACGAAAGGTTCTTCCTTTTATTTCTGGTTCTTTATGCTGGCTTCTTCGTTATTGGTCGTAGCCTCTGGAACCCATCCCTCTAGTTCAGGGGTTATCAAACTTTAATGGGTATAGGAATCCCTTGTTAGGATCCTCGTGGGTGGACCCTGGGAATCTGCATTGCTAGCACAGAGCTCACACTTTGCAAAACTCTGCTTGCAATTATACTAGAACTCTCCCAACCCCGATCCTCACCTTTCTTCCAGGGTTTTGTTTCTGACCATCTGCAAGTACAGGCTGCTAGGCACGAAGGTATTAGACAAATGGTGTGTCACACCTGGAGAAGGGGACTAAAATATTTTTATCAAAAACATGAGACTTTTCATGGCACTTGGCTGCACAGAAAGAAAGAAAATATTTTATAAAGAAATGGAATAGTCAAGTGGTAGCATGTAGCCTCATGGGGAAAAATATATATTATTAGTATAAATATATTTTTATTATTAAAAATATATCTCACCAGCCCTCTGGTTGCCCACCAAAGGCTTCCGGAAAAATAACCAGATGAGGGTCAGGACCCTCAGGATCTGCTTATAACAAATCCACAAATCCTTGGCTCCCAGATCTTTGGTCTGCATCTCCTTCTACCCCATCTCCCTAAAGGATTTCAGCCCTTCTCAAAGCTCAGCTACCTCCCCTATGCGGACGTCTCCACACCTCTGTCTCTAGCTCTGGCTCTGCCTGTCTCTTCAACCCCTAACTCCCATCTCCACCGAGATGACCCTTTGACAACAATGAGAGCATCTGTCAAGCACTTTTATGTGCCAGGCTCTGTGCTGACCCTTCGCTTGCTCTATCATTTAGTCCTCAAAGAACCCCCTGAGGCAAAAGTACCGTTGTTGTCCCCATTTCGTAGATGGGAGAACTGAGGATATGAACATTTCAGTAAGCTGCCTCAAACCATAAAGCTAGTAAGTACCAGAGCCCAAGCTCCTGGGGTACCTCCGCTAGCACCCTTAGGGAAACGTGCTCCCAATTTCACTTCCCTTTAATTCCCTCGCTCCTCCTCCTGTATTTTCCTACCTCAGTTGATGATCTCAGCAGCTGTCCTGGTAGGAAAACTTCCTGTGATTTCAGATGCCTTCACCCCCTAGTTCCCCACAACCAAACTGGTTATTCATTCTGGCCAGTTCTCCCCCTGAACTCAGGAAGCTGCCCTTTCTTTTCCATTTAATCGTCTCTCACCTGTATTATTTTTTTAACATCTTTATTGGAGTATAATTGCTTTACAATGGTGTGTTAGTTTCTGCTTTACAACAAAGTGAATCAGTTATACATATACATATGTCCCCATATCTCTTCCCTCTTGCGTCTCCCTCCCTCCCACCCTCCCTATCCCACCCCTCTAGGTGGCCACAAACCACCTAGCTGATCTCCCTGTGTCATGTGGCTGCTTCCCACTAGCTATCCACCCTACGTTTGGTAGTGTATATATGTCCATGCCACTCTCTCACTTCGTCACAGCTTACCCTTCCCCCTCCCCATATCCTCAAGTCCGTGCTCTAGTAGGTCTGTGTCTTTATTCCCGTCCTACCCCTAGGCTCTTCATGACATTTTTTTTTCTTAGATTCCATATATATGTGTTAGCATACGGTATTTGTTTTTCTCCTTCTGACTTACTTCACTCCGTATGACAGACTCCAGGTCCATCCACCTCACTACAAATAACTCAATTTCGTTTCTTTTTATGGATGAGTAATATACCCTGAGAAAACCATATTTCAAAAAGAGTCATGTACCACAATGTTCACTGCAGCTCTATTTACAATAGCCAGGACATGGAAGCAACCTAAGTGTCCATCAAGAGATGAATGGATAAAGAAGGTGTGGCACATATGTACAATGGAATATTTCTCACCTGTATTTATTAAAGCTGGTTTCTTTTTCTCCATTCTTACTCTCCAAGCACTTCCATGCCGCCACCAGGTGAGTCGCCCGCAAGACTACCTGGATCTCTCTCACCTGCTCAGCTACCTTCATGGTCTTCCCACCCCGACACGTTAGAGTCCATACTTGGAGCGCAGCCCAGCCCTGAGCCCGCTTTCTAGCCTCATCTTCCCTGTGCATCCCCCTCTGCCTTTCCCTAACTGAAGCCACCCCAGATGGCATGCCCCATCCCAAACACGCACACACACATCACCCCATCTCTACCTAGGTTTTTAAAGTGAGGTCTATGGCCCAGCTGCATTAGAATCATCTGAGAAGCTTTTGAAAATGTAGACCGTGCAGGGCCCAGGAATTGGGAAGAAGGGAATTGGTCTGTGTCTAGAACAGCGTTTCTCAAAATGCCAAATCCTGAGCTCCTGCGGGCAGTTGGTGAATATGGGTCCCGCTACAGGCAAACTACATTTTTCCAAGTTCCTTATATGATTCTGATGTACCCTAAAGTTTGAGAATCACAGAATTCTCCTCTCTGTAAGACATCCTGGATTCCTAGTTAATAGGATAGAATTTTCCTTTAAAGATGAGCAGCCAAGAATAAGTTTCCAAAATAACTAAGCTGACTCTCTAGTCCCCAATCATTTATAATCTGTTTGTTAGATGTTCACTTACGGAAATATGGAGAGGAATAGCCCAGGGGGATGGGCTGTATGGTAAAGAGGACAGGAAGAGAGAATGTGCAGGAACATTAGGAAAAGTTAGGAACATGAGTTTGGGGCAGGGGGATGTGGGGGGTGACCAGAGAGTAAAGGGTTGTCAAAAGTGACTTCAGTATGGCTTTATCTGGAGGTCTGGCCCCATAGGACCACATGGCAGCTGTCACTGCGGTTGAAATTTCTCACTGTTTAATATATAGAACAGGTTAGACTGCCTTAGACTGGTGGTCAGGAACCCTGAACACTGTGCTTTGTGCTAGAATAGACTGCTTAAACAGATCAAATAATCCCTTTCTCTCCACACAGACCCAACTGCCTAGGATATTGGGAGGTTACAAATAAGGTCTGGTGAGCCCAAGTAAGGGGTCTGTCAGAAGCCTGCAATTCTTAAGGTCTTCCTCAGACTTGGCTAATGACAGTGGACTTGAACAGCATTGACTTCTCCACTTGACAACTGTACCAATTTTCATGCTGACTGATCTGTTTTTCTTGGATCCAGCAAGTCATCTTTGAGTTAGGAGCGGCGGGTAGCAGCATAACTCTAATTCAGTGCATTAGCCACGCAGTGCTGATGTTTACCTTGGACCAGATCCTGATGCTGACATTTTGGCAGGCTGGCTCCTGTCACTGAGGCACTTCACGAGATTGCAACAGGGAGTCGATGTAGAATGAGCAGTTTTCCATTTTTAGTATAACCCAGCTGCTGCCCTGTGGAGGAGCAGGACATGGCCACGTAGCATCTGCAGTCAAGCCTGCCCCTATTAAGCAGGCAAGAGACTGAAAACTCCAGTTTGCAATCTTTATTTTGTGACCCTAGCAGTTATTTTACCAGGGTCATGGTTTTGTAAATCTGGTGCAAAAGTTACACTTTTTAAATTATTTGATTAAGCACTATAAATCAAAATAGAATTCCTCAATTTGCTAATTTTCAGAAAGATCTCAAGAAAGTAGAGCTCCTAAAGCATAAAGCAGTATGAACCAAGGCTTTAACTCATTTTAGTCGTGTAATAATTTAACTAAATTTATACTCATCATTCTGGGCTCAGTGTGAAAATGTTAATAATTTACCATTGTTAAGTGGCTTCGGGTGACTCTAGACATTGGACATAATGGGTGGTTTCTCCATAAACAAGATTACCATATAAAAATAGATTAACTTACCCTGTAACCTTCTCAGGCTTGATAAAGTGGGCTCACTGTTTTCTAAACTTCATTCCCTCAAACGACTGTGAGCAGGAAGGAGAATGGTGTAGGTCCTGGATTCTGCCATTTACAAGGAAAGGGGAAGTTGCCGAACTCTGAGAGGGTTACTATGAGTCTTAAATATGTCTATGTATACATATATATATTCACATGCATAAAATCGTGGCTGAGCAGACTAAGTACTCAAGAAATGTTAGCACTGTATCAGGATCACTATTATTGCAGGAGGCACTTAAGCCATTTGAGCACAGCGTCTAGAGGCAGAAGGCTCTGCCTCGCCTTTGACTCCCATCCAGCCTGCGGTCATGTGGCAAATGAAGTGTGATGTGACAGCGCAATCTGAGGGACTTTCGGTAGATCTCCTTCAATAGGTGGTGGATATCGAAGCCACAGTGTAATGGGTTGCGGGCTGTGTGGGATTTGAAGAAGTAGAGCAGGCAGCTTAGGGGTTTAAAATTAAGGGAAAGAAGAAAAATGGACTGGCATCTTGAGGGGAAGATAGAATTGAAGAAATAATTTGCAACGGAGAGACTTTTGCTCGTCTGGCTTAAGTTTTTCCAGCCCACTGCAGCCTGAGGTGAAACGGCTCTCACAGTTGGCTCTCACTCCTACCTCTTCTTCTGGCGTCCCCAGTTCCCTGAGGGTACACCCCCTCCATTAACTGTAAGAGTCCGCAGAGAGAATTTCACAGTTGCACATGACCCAGGTCTCTCCCCCACTTATTATGGCAGCTGTTCTCCTTTCTTGCTCGGCCTCTTCAGTGCCATCTGCTGCCCAAGGTGAGGATGCCTCACCTTCCTTCTCTGTTGTCAGTGTTCACAAGACCAGTGCCAATGTCTGTGCCAGTGGTGTCTCCATTGCTTTTGATTTTTCATTTTATTTTTTCCCAAGCTTTATTGAGGTATAATTGACAAATAAAAATTGTATATATGTAAGGTATACAACATGATGTTTGACATATGTATACCTTGTGAAATGATTACCACAACCTAACTAATTAACACATCCATCACCTTACATAGTTACGTTGTGTGTGTGTGCACACGTGTGTGTGTGGTGGGAACATTTAAGATCTATTGTCTTAGCAAATTTCAAGAATGCAATACAGTACTATTACCTATAGTCACCATGCTGTACATTAGGTCTCCAGAGCTTGTTCATTCTGCATAAAAGAACTTTTGGTTCCTTTGACAAACATCTCCCTCACTCCCTAGCCCCTGGCAACCACTGTTCTACTCTCTGCTTCTGTGAGTTTGACTTTTTTAGATTCCTTGTATGAGTGATCATGATGTATTTGTCTTTCTGTACCTACATTATTTCATTTAGCATAATGTCCACCAGGGTCATCAGTGTTGTGGCAAATGAAAAGATTTCCCTCTTTTTAAAGGCTGAATAATATTCTATTGTTATATATACCACATTTACTTTATCCATTCATCCATTGATGGACACTTGGATTGTAGCTTTATCTTAGCTATTGTGAATAATGTTGTAATGAACTTGAGGGTGTAGCTATCTCTTCAAAATACTGACTTCATTTCCTCTGAATATATCCCCAAGAGTGGGATTGCTGGATTACATAAGGTTCTATTTTTAATTTTTTGAAGAACCTCCATATTCTTTTTCATAATGATTGTACATCCATTGCTTCTTGAGGCTGCCATTTCTTGCCTCTCGTGTGGCCTCTTGCTACTGTGAAAGGGCAGATTCTAGGCACAACTACCACCACTGTTGAAATCTTGGTACTCTAGAAATTTTATTGGCACCCATGTTGTTTAACAATAGTGTCAATTAAATACACAGAACATAACTAGCTTACAAAAGTTGGAGATTCATACCACAGTCTTAATTTTGCAAACATTCATTGAATGCAAAACATCAGACACTGTGCCAAATTCTGGAGATAAAAAGATGAATTACAAACAAAATACACTGGAAGACTATACAAACAAAAGCAACTTAACTGTGGGTTAAAACAAACAAAATTAAATGGGATAGAAATAAATGTAAAGTTCTGCTCTTAGTATTAAAAAATCAACATCATAAAAAGTATCCAGATTGAAAAGGAAGAATTAAAACTGTCTCTCTTCTTAGATAACATGATCTTGTATATAAATAATTTTAAGTAATCTACTGGGGAAAAAATAAACTATTAGGACAAATCAAAGAGTTCAAGGTTACAAGGTACAATATTAATATGTAAAAATCTATTGTATTTCTGTACATTTTGCAATGCACAGTTTGAAAATAAAATTAAAACAATTCCATTTACAACAGTATCAAAAAGAATAGAATATTTAGGAATAAATTTAATAAATGAAAGTCTAAGTTATCCTTTGAAGACTACAAAACATTGTTGAAAGAAATTAAAGATTTAAATAAATGGAAAGGAAGCCCATGTTCATGTATCAGAAAACTTAATATTGTTAAGATGGTAATGCTCCCAAATTGATCTACAGAGGCAATGCAATCTCTGTCAGAATCCCAGCTTGCTTCTTTGTGGAAATGATAAGCTCATCCTAAAATTCATATAGAAATGCAAGGGACCCAGAATAACAAAAGTGTTCTTAAAAAAGGAAAAAAAGTTAAAGGACTCACCACTTCCCAATTTCAAAACTTCCTACAAAACAACAGTAATCAAGACAGTATGGTATTGGAATAAAGACAGAAATATAGACCAGTGGAATAGAATTGAGAGACCAGAAATAAACCCGTATATCTATGGTCAACTTATGCTCAACAAAGATGCCAAGACCATTCAGTGGGGAAAGAATGGTCTTTTCAACAAACGACACTGGGACAACTGGATGCCCACATTCAAAAAAATGAAGTTGAACTCCTATCTCACACCATATGCAAAAATTGCTCAAAATGGATCAAGGAGCTAAAATTATAAAATGCTTAGAAGAAAACATAGGGATAAATTTCCCTGACCTTGGTTTTGGCAATGGTTTTCTGGATACACACTAGAAACGTAAGCAGCAAAAGAGAAAATAGATAAATAGGACTTCACCAGAATTCGAAACCTTTGTGCTTTAAGGGATACCATCAAGGAAATGAAAAGAGAACCTATGAGATGGGAGAGAATATTTGCAATTGATATATCTGATAAGGGTCTGGTATCCAGAATACATAAAGAGTACTAATAACTCAACAATAAGAAGTCAAATAACCCAATTAAAAAATGGGCAATAGATTTGAATAGACATTTCTCCAAAGAAGATATACAAATGACCAATAGGCAGGTAAAAAGATATGCAACAACATCAGTCATTGGGGGAAAAGTAAATCAAAACCACAGTAAGATTACCACTTCACCAACTGTAGTAGCTAGATCAAAAAGTTAAGTGTTGGAGAGGACACAGAAGAATTGGAACTCTCATACATTGCTGGTAGAAAGGTAAAATGGGACAGTCATTTGGAAAACAGTCTGGCAGTCCCTCAAAAAGTTAAACATAGAGTTACCCTATGACCCATCAATTCCATTCCCAGGTACATACCCAAAGAAATTGAAAACATGTTCACACAGAAACATCTACAGGAATATTCACAGTAGTATTCTTCACAACAGCTAAATGGTGGAAATAACCCAAATGTCCAGCAATTGATGAATGTGTAAATAAGATGTGGTGTATTCATGCAATTCAGCCTCAAAAAGGAAGTACTGATGATACGTACTACAACGTGGATGAACCTTGAAAACATGCTCAGTGAAAGATGCCTGTCACAAAAAACCACATATGGGGGGACCTTCAAGATGGCGGAGGAGTAAGACATGGAGATGACCTTCCTCGCCACAAATACATCAAAAATACATCTACATGTGGAACAACTCCTACAGAGCACCTACTGAACGCTGGCAGAAGACCTCAGACTTCCCAAAAGGCAAGAAAATCCCCACATACCTGGGTAGGGCAAAAAAATAAGGAAGACCAGAGACAAAAGAATAGGGACAGGACCTGCACCTCTGGGAGGGAGCTATGAAGGAGGAAAAGTTTCTACACACTAGGAAGCCCCTTCACTGGCAGAGACAGGGGGTGGGCGGCGGTGGGGGGGAGCTTCAGAGCCACGGAGGAGAGCACAGCAACAGGGATGCGGAGAGATTCCTGCACAGAGGATTGTTGTCGACCAGCACTAACCAGCCTGAGACATTTGTCAGCTCACCCACCGGGGCAAGTGGGGCCTGGGAGCTGAGGCTCAGGCTTTGGAGTTCAGACCCCAGGGAGAGGACTAGGGTTGGTTGTGTGAACACAGCCTGAAGGGGGCTAGTGCACCACAGCTAGCCAGGAGGGAGTCTGGGAAAATATCTGGAACTGCCTAAGAGGCAAGAGACCCTTGTTTCAGGGTGCGTGAGGAGAGAGGATTCATTCCCTGTGTGCCCACAGAAGGTAGAGCACCACCTAAGTGAGGTCCAGAGACAGGCATGAGCCACGACTATCAGCTCGGACCCCAGAGATGGGAATGAAATGCTAAGGCTGCTGCTGCTGCTGCCACCAAGAAGCCTGTGTGCGAGCACAGGTCACTACCTACACTCCCCCCCAGGAACCTGTGCAGCCTGCCACTGCCAGGGTCCCGAGGTCCAGGTACAACTTCCCTGGAGAACACACAGTGCACCTCAGGCTGTTGCAATGTCACACTGGCCTCTGCCACCACAGGTTCGCCCTGCATTCCAATTATGACTACGGTACCGCTCCCTCTCCCTGGCCTGACAGAGCAAGAGAGCCCTAATCACCCACAGCTGGGTGGGGAACAGACGCCTGAGGGCGACCTACACGCAGAGGCGGGGCCAAAACCAAAGATGAACCCTGGAGCTGTGCAAACAAAGTAGAGAAAGGGAAATTTCTCCCAGCAGCCTCCGGAGCAGTGGATTAAATCCCCACAATCAACTTGATGTACCCTGCATCTCTGGATCAGCGGAATAGACAATGAATCATCCCCAAATTGAGGCGGTGGACTTTGGGAGCGGCTGTAGACGTGGGGTTTGCTGTCTGCGACTGATTTGTTTCTGATTTTTATGTTTATCTTAGTTTAGTTTTTAGTACTTGTTATCATTGGTGGATTTGTCTATTGGTTTGGTTACTCTCTTTTTACTTTATTATTTTTCTTCTGTTTCATTTTTTCTTCATTTTCTTCTGAGCCATGAGGCTGACAGGGTCTTAGTGATCTGGCCGGGTGTCAGGCCTGAGCCTCCAAGGTGGGCGAGCTGAGTCCAGGACACTGGACTACCAGAGACATCCCAGCCCCATGTAATATCAATCAGCGAGAGCTCTCCCAGAGATTTCCATCTCAACACTAATACCCAGCTCCACCCAACGGCCAACAAGCTCCACTGCTGGACACCCCATGCCAAACAACTAGCAAGACAAGAACACAACCTCACCCATTAGCAGACAGGCTACCTAAAATCATACTACGTGCACAGAAACCCCAAAACACACCACCAGATGTGGCCCACCCCACCAGAAAGACAAGATCTAGTTCCACCCACCAGAACACAGGCACCATCCCCCTCCACCAGGAAGCCTACACAAGCCACTGAACCAACTTCACCCACTGGGGGCAGACACCAAAAACAACGGGAGCTATGAACTTGCAGCCTGTGAAAAAGACACCCCAAACACAGTAAGTTAAACAAAATGAGGAGACAGAGAAATATGCAGCAGGTGAAGGAGCAAGGTAAAAACCCACCAGACCAAACAAATGAAGAGGAAATAGGCAGTCTACCTGAAAAAGAATACAGAGTAATGATAGTAAAGATGATCCAAAATCTTGGAAATAGAATGGAGAAAATACAAGAAACTGTTAACAAGGAACTAAAGAGCAAGCAAACAATGATGAACAACACAATAAGTGAAATTAAAAATTCTCTAGAAGGAATCAATAGCAGAATAACTGAGGCAGAAGAACGGATAAGTGACCTGGAAGGTAGAACAGTGGAATAACTGCCACAGAGCAAAATAAAGAAAAAAGAATGAGAAGAATTGAGGACAGTCTCAGAGACCTCTGGGACAACATTAAACGTACCAATGTCCGAATTATAGGGGTCCCAGAAGAAGAAGAGAAAAAGAAAGTTGAAAACTTCCCTAACATGGGAAAGGAAATAGTCAATCAAGTCCAGGAAGTACAGAGAATCACATACAGGATGAATCCAAGGAGAAGCATGCCAAGACACATATGAATCAAACTATCAAAAATTAAATACAAAGAAAAAATATTAAAAGCAGCAAGGGGAAAACAACAAGTAACATACAAGGGAATCCCCATAAGGTTAACAGCTGATCTTTCAGCAGAAACTCTGCAAACCAAAAGGGAGTGGCAAAACATATTTAAAGTGATGAAAGGGAAAAACCTACAACCAAGATTACTCTACCCAGCGAAGATCTCATTCAGATTTGATGAAGAAATCAAAAGCTTTACAGACAAGCAAAAGCTAAGGGAATTCAGCACCACCAAACCACCTCTACAACACATGCTAAAGGAACTTCTCTAAGTGGGAAACATAAGAGAAGAAAAGGACCTACAGAAACAAACCCAAAACAATTAAGAAAATGGTAATAGGAACATACATATTGATAATTACCTTAAACGTGAATGGATAAAATGCTCCAACCAAAAGACACAGGCTCGCTGAATGGATACAAACACAAGACCCATATATATGCTGTCTACAAGAGACCCACTTCAGACCTAGGGACACATTCAGACTGAAAGTGAGGGGATGGAAAAAGATATTCCATGCCAATGGAAATCAAAAGAAAGCTGGGGTAGCAATACTCATATCAGATAAAATAAACTTTAAAATAAAGAATGTTACAAGAGACAAGGAAGGACACTACGTAATGATCAAGGGATCAATCCAAGCAGAAGATATAGCAATTATAAATATATATGCACCCAACATAGGAGCACTTCAATACATAAGGCAACTGCTAACAGCTATAAAATAGGAAATCAACAGTAGCAAAATAATAGTGGGGGACTTTAACACCTCACTTACACCAATGGACAGATCATCCAAACAGAAAATTAATAAGGAAACACAAGCTTTAAATGACACAATAGACCAGATAGATTTAATTGATATTTATGGGACGTTCCATCCAAAAACAGCAGATTACACTTTCTTCTCAAGTGCACACAGAACATTCTCCAGGATAAATCACATCTTGGGTCACAAATCAAGCCCTCAGTAAATTTAAGGAAATTGAAATCATATCAAGCATCTTTTCTGACCACAACGCTATGAGATTAGAAATGAATTACAGGGGAAAAACCATAAAAAACACAAACACATATAGGCTAAACAATACTTTACTAAATAACCAAGAGATCGCTGAAGAAATCAAAGAGGAAATCAAAAACTACTTAGAGACAAATGACAATGAAAACACGATGATCCGAAACCTATGGGATGCAGCAAAAGCAGTTCTAAGAGGGAAGTTTATACGTATACAAGCCTACCTCAAGAAATAAGAAAAATCTCAAATAAACAATCTAACCTCACACCTAAAGGAACTAGAGAAAGAAGAACAAACAAAACCCAAAGTTAGCAGAAGGAAAGAAATCATAAAGATCAGATCAGAAATAAATGAAATAGAAACAAAGAAAACAATAGCAAAGATCAGTAAAACTACAAGTGGTTCTTTGAGAAGATAAACAAAATTAATAAACCATTAGCCAGACTCATCAAGTAAACAAGGGAGAAGTCTCAAATCAACAGAATTAGAAATGAGAAAGAAGTAACAACTGACACTGCAGAAATACAAAGGATCATGAGAGTTTACTACAAGCAACTGTATGCCAATAAAATGGACAACCTGGAAGAAACGGAAAAATTCATAGAAAAGTACACCTTCCAAGACTGAACCAGGAAGAAATAGAAAATATAAACAGACGAATCACAAGCACTGAAGTTGAAACTGTGATTAAAAATTTTCCAACAAACAAATGACCAGGACCAGATGGCTTCACAGGTGGATTCTACCAAACATTTAGAGAAGAGCTAACACCTATCCTTCTCAAACTCTTCCAAAATATAGAAGAGGGAGGAACACTCCCAAACTCATTCTATGAGGTCCCCATCACCCTGATACCAAAACCAGACAGATATGTAACAATAAAAGAAAACTACAGGCGAATATCACTGATGAACATAGATGCAAAAATCCTCAACAAAATACTAGCAAACAGAATCCAACAGCACATTAAAAGGATCATACACCATGATCAAGTGGGGTTTATCCCAGGAATGCAAGGATTCTTCAATGTATGCAAATCAATCAATGTGAGACACCATATAAACAAATTGAAGCATAAAAATCATATGATAATCTCAATAGATGCAGAAAAAGCTTTTGACAGAATTCAACACCAATTTATGAGAAAAACTCTCCAGAAAGTAGGCACAGAGGGAAACTACCTCAACATAATAAAGGCCATATATGACAAACCCACGGCCAACATCGTTCTCAGTGGTGAAAAACTGAAACCATTTCCACTAAGATCAGGAAGAAGACAAGGTTGCCCATTCACACCACTGTTATTCAACATAGTCTTGGAAGTTTTAACCACGGCAATGAGAGAAGAGAAAGAAATAAAAGGAATCCAAATCAGAAAAGAAGAAGTAAAACTGTCACTGTTTGCAGATGACATGATACTATACGTAGAGAATCCTAAAGATGCTACCAGAAAACTACTAGAGCTAATCAATGAATTTGGTAAAGTAGCAGGGTACAAAATTAATGCACAGAAATCTCTTGCATTCCTATACATACACTACTGATGAAAACTCTGAAAGAGAAATTAAGGACACACTCCTATTTACCACTGCAACAAAATGAATAAAATACCTAGGAATAGACCTACCTAAGGAGACAAAAGACCTGTATGCAGAAAACTAGGACACTGATGAAAGAAATTAAAGATGATGCAAACAGATGGAGAGATACACCATGTTCTTGGATTAGAAGAATCAACATTGTGAAAATGACTATACTACCCAAAGTAATCTACAGATTCAGTGCAATCCGTATCAAACTACCAATGGCATTTTTCACAGAACTAGAACAAAACATTTCACAATTTGTATGGAAACACAAAAGACCCTGAATAGCCAAAGCAATCTTTAGAAAGAAGAACGGAGCTGGAGAAATCAGGCTCCCTAACTTCAGACTATACTACAAAGCTACAGTGGATCTAGAGACTATCATACAGAGTGAAGTAAGTCAGAAAGAGAAAAGCAAATACCATATATTTGCTAACACATATATATGGAATCTATATATTTGCTAACACATATATATGGAATCTAAGAGAAAAATTTTAAAAAAAAAGGTCATGAAGAACCTAGGGGTAAGACGGGAATAAAGACACAGACCTACTAGAGCATGGACTTGAGGATATGGGGAGGGGGAACGGTAAGCTGTGACAAAGTGAGAGAGTGGCATGGACATATATACACTACCAAACGTAAAATAAATAACTAGTGGGAAGTAGCCGCATAGCACAGGGAGGTCAGCTAGGTGGTTTGTGACCACCTAGAGGGGTGGGATGGGGAAGGTGAGAGGGCGGGAGATGCAAGAGGGAAGAGATGTGGGAACATATGTATATGTATAAATGATTCACTTTGTTATAAAGTAGAAACTAACACATCATTGTAAAGCAATTACACTCCAATAAAGATGTAAATAAATAAATAATAAAAACCCACATATGTTTCTGTTTAAATGACATGTCCAAAATAGGCAAGCCTGTAGAGACAGAAAGTAGGTTAGTGGTTGCCTAGGGCCAGAGGGCAGGGGGGCACTGGGAGGTAATAACTAAAGGGTACAGATTTTCTTTTTAGCATAATGGAAATGTTTCAGAATTGACTGTGGCAATAGTGTTGCACAGCTCTGTGAATGTATGAAAAAATATTGGATTGTACACTTCCAGTGGTTGAATTTTATGCTATATGAATTATATTTCAATAAAGCTGTTTCAAACCAACCACCACACAAACAAAAAGAAAATGGCAAAAGGAGGGTCTCAGGAGAAGCAGCTCCCTGTGTAGAAGAAGCAGGGATCTCAATTGGCTGCTAACTTTGTGTGATGCCTGCTAACAAAGCCGATGTGATCCTGGGCAGCTAGAGAGAGGCAGTGCCCAAAACACAGCAGTAGTAACAGTCTTATCAGTAGATTACCTTAGTTGGTGGGATCACCTGTGAAATGGTGGATTCCTTCTGGACACCCTATTCTTGAAGGCTGTTAATGATCATACCCAGAAGAGGGAGCCCGTGGGCATGTGTGGTGAACCTGTCTTCCCAGCTTTTATGGTGTGCAAGGCAGACAGACTTTCAAAAGTTATGAATAATAAGAAAGTATGGTGATCATTCCAGGTGAAGGAAGTCTAAAAGAGTGTTTAACACTGTAAAGCAAAACCAAGGAGAAATATGCTCTTCTCAAGGATGTGGAGGGGTAACCAGTGAAAGGGTAGGACTTATTATTCCATGTCAATTCAGCTCAAAAGATGTGGAGCATCTACCAACTGGAAGGCAGCCTTCCCCAGATCATAGTCCTGGGGAAAGTCCGTGAATGAGGGGTTCCCATTCATGCTAAACAGCCCACCCTCCCCTTTAGAAAATGACACTCTGCATTAATTTACTAAAGGTCTAGAATACCACCCCCCATACAACTGTTTGTTTTGTTTGACCCATCATTTTTCAGGTGTGTTTGCACTGCACTACCCACACCTTTGTATGCATAAAACCTTTAACAGAGGGGACACTTGGTGCTCCTCGTAGCAGGCAGCGCTGGTGGAAGGAACCACAGAGATACCAAGTACAAAGGCGGTGGTTACTGTGGCTGCCCTCAGGAAGCCTACATCTCCATCTAGGGCAGAGCCGGTAGAACATGGTGCCGCTGAGAAAGGACTTAGCAGCCAGTGGGCCCAGGCCTGCTTCCCTGTTTGTACCCGGCTAAATTGTGTGTACCGTCCCATCCCAGCTTCCCTTTAGTACAGAGACACACAGAGCAGAGGCCAGACCAAGTCCCCTCAGTTCTCCCTTCACTAGTGCCTCAAAAGAACCAGGACTCTGCGGAAACTGTTGAAATTACAGTAATTTGTCCGTGTTGAGGCTGTTTGGGAATGCAGTTATCTCATCGGCTGAAAATGTTGTTGGTGACTGGTTCGTTTCGGAGTGACCACCGATGTGGGGGATGGGAACCGCACATGCAGATTTTTTTCCACCTTTATTTCCTTTCTCCGAATAAACTTGGCAGCTCTGAGGCCTCTGATGTCCACATATCCACATCCTCTGAGAAACTCTCCTGATGCAAAAAGGATGTTTGGAAGCTGGTGAAAGATGATCCTGGCAATTACCCCACCTATTTAGAAAGTTTCTGTGGATTCACCATGCTCATATAGACTTCCATATCTTTTTTTGTCTATAAAGTCATAAGAGGAATTTCTTGTAGATTTTAACCATTTGCCATTAGGTATATACCTCACCATTCATTCATCTGATTTTCTTTTCTACAAAAAGGACCAGTGCAAAAAAAAAAAAAAAGGACCAAAGATAGAGAATAAGCAAATATCACAATATTTTTTCTCACCATTAATAAAATACCCCATTATTTTACATCTGAATATTAGTCTTTCCTTCCAAACTTCAGAATTCTAAAAGCATTGATTTGTTTGTTATATCAGATATAACATATGCTTTAGTTTGAATGATGTAGTTCTTCATATTTCTTTTACAAAAATACTATTTCAAGTGTCTGCCCTTCTCTAAGTGCTACAAAAATGCCTATGATTATTTAACCTTCAAAAAAACCCAATATTTTCTTGTTTGGTATTGAGTATTAATTTCTGTTAATTTATCACTTATTTCACTGTAAACCTTTTATTTTAGAAACTTTTTAAGGAAGAGGCTGTATCTACTTCTAAATATATAAACATTCAAGTGACTAAAACCAAGCAATATTCCTAGGACTTAGTCAGTTGAGTGAGTGTGCAATCTTAAACTCAAAAGGTAATATTAAATTCTCTTGAGTGCATTCAGATTACCAGGGGCTACCCAGAGTCACTTACCAGATATCACCCTTACCCTCTAAGCTATGTATCAAGTCAGTAATAAACACTAGACAAGAAAGAAACACTGGTAAGGATGGGAGAATCCACATTCCACACTTACAGTCCCTAAAGGATTAAAGAGGAAGTGGGTTCATTAGTGAGATTTTCCCAAGAATATCAAGAAAGTTCTTAATGTTCTTGGGAACAGACAATATTCTTTATGTAGGGAGTTATGCAACAAGAGGTTTGGTGCCAGGAGTGGAGAAGATTTTGATGAAAGATGCCAGGACCTCACCAACCTGTATGTAGAAAGAGACCAAAAGGTTCTTCAGGCCAGGAGGAGCTCCAGGTTGAGCTCCGTCTTACTGAGAGGCAGTGATGGGTTTTGGAAAAGGCCAGAGAATAGGCCAGAGCAACTAGTAAGAAGGATTGCTGTAAATTTTTGAATTAGATTTTGTATAATTTGAAGGTGGCCACATGAGCAAGAAATATATTCTACTTGGAAAATAACCAGTGTATTCAATTCCTGATTATCTGTAGTAAAGTGGTATACAAAATATCTGGCATAAATAATCCAAAATCACAGACAATACCATGCCAAAGGCAACAGTTTTGACATCTCCACCCATCAAACCTTTTCTAGAACTACTACAAAGGGAGTCAACAGACTGGCTTGAATGCCTCTCTACTTCCTGATTCTGGTTAACATCGTCTAATGAGTATCAAAGAGAAACAGAAAAGAAAAGGAAATCTAACCCATGTCTTACAAATAGCAAGCTCTCAGAAGATTTTGTTGAATGCAGGAATGGAATGACAGGAGAAATTTCTAGTCTTGGCTCTATCATTAATGACATGACCTTGGGCAGATCACTTAACCACTGTATGGTAAATCATCCCACCGACCAATAAAACCTCAATGTCCTTATCTGTAAAATGAAGGGAGTGAACTTTTGGACTTTTAAGATCCCTTCCAGCTCTAAAACTTCAGAATTTACAAGATTTATCCTGCAGAAATAGTTTCTGAGTCATTCAGGATTGACAGTGTTAGAACTAAGAATTCTGCAGCAAGAAGTACATCCCCTAGGTTCTGTAGAAGAAGGAAGAGCACAAGGTTTTCATGACCATTTTCATTATCATCAAGCACTTAACGTAGGCCTAATAAGTGCAAGACCCTGAGCTGCATACTAGGCAAATTTAAGCCCCATTCCTGCTCTGAAGGAGCTTATTCTCAGTCATGAAGCTGTGAGCTTCATAGAGGAAGTAAGACCTAAGATAATGGTTTAGATGTCAAGGAGAAAATGATATCAACACATTAAATATGACAGTTCCCATGCATTGAGCTATAATTTTTCCTATAAAAATCAAGAGCTTGAATAAAGCATTAAGTTCAAGGTCTAGGCTCTAAATCTGATCCTAGTGTTCTTCCTAGGACACTACTTTGTAAGTACCAGCTGAAGATCTGTAGAAACAGGTTACCTGCCCCCAACATATAACATACATGCTGAACTTGGCTCTGAGGTTAGATAACTGCAGTAGATGCTCCTGTTCCAAAAAAGGGAGACTGGGTGGCACACAGCAGGCACTGTGTCAGAGCAGCTATAAAAATATCCAAGCACATAGTTCCAGGTCCATCATTAGAACCCAGTCCAACTTTCTGGGAAGTCTAATGTTTTTCTAATGTTTTCCATGGCTTTTGGCTCTGCTCTTGGTTCCAGTCTCTGGGTCATCCTTTTTTTTTCCCATAAGAAGTGGCTTGAGTTTGCAAATGAGCAACTTCTGTGCTTACTTTCTATCCTCAAAAGGTTGGGGGTCCAAAGCCTTCTTTATGTTTTGCACCATCTCTTCGCTTTCAGCCCAAACTGATACAATTTCCTTTAAAACTTTATGGGCTGGGCTTCCCTGGTGGCGCAGTGGTTGAGAGTTCGCCTGCCGATGCAGGGGACACAGGTTCGTGCCCCGGTCCGGGAAGATCCCACATGCCGCAGAGCGGCTGGGCCTGTGAGTCATGGCCGCTGAGCCTGCGCGTCCGGAGCCTGTGCTCCGCAACGGGAGAGGCCACAACAGTGAGAGGCCCGCGTACCGCAAAAAAAAAAAAAAAAAAGAAAACAAAACTTCATGGGCTGCCTGCATATCAATTTATAATCCACTCTGTTAGACTAAACTCACACCCATGAATCTCTTTAAAATAGGTCCTCTTCTACCTTGGGCTCCCTGTGAGACTGCTGTGGGACAATGAAGCCCTATTATTTGACTATAAGGATCTGTGAGATATGCCCTTAATATCCTTAGGACAACATTTATCTGCCAGAAAGGGACAAGATCTCGAGATCTTTATGAGTCTTAACAAAGGATCTTACTGTCCCACCCTGGATGTCATCTTTTCTAGGAAGCTATTCCTTAATTCAAGAACCCATTGCTAACTGAAAAGACTCTGCTGGACCCTTTAAAATTCTTCCAACTTCTACTCAAAAACTGACTAGCTTGTTCCTTAATTCATTTCTCTCCTCTCTCATTGTAATATAGGCAGCTAGAAGAAACCTTAATACTCTTCCTGAAAAACTCTCTAGCTAAATTCTTGAGTTCATTAGGTACTCAGGAAAAAACCACACTGAATAATAAGGGTAATAATAATGACATGAGTAATAATTACAATGATTTATTTCAAGGTACTACACAAATATCAGGCAATATACATTCACTACCCCTAACCCTCAGTACAGTCTACACACTAGGTGCAGTAGATGGTATTTTCCAAAGATGGCTGCAATGATATCTCCCATCCCACACGCTTTTGTAGAATTTTGTCCCTTCACCATCAAGAGGTGGACTCTAATTATAAAAATCTCTATTTTCCATATTATTGCTGGTGACAATTTTGCTAAACTTCCCACCACTACACCACCATAACAAGAGTGTCTTTTCTGTGAATTCCCTGACGGTCCAGTGGTTAGGACTTGGTGCTTTCACTGCCAGGGCCCAGGTTCAGTCCCTGGTGGGGAACTAAGATCTCACAAGCCGTGTGGAGCAGCCAAAAAAAAAAAAAAAAAAAAAAAATGATGGAAAAATATAAATTTTTTTTTAAAAAGTGTCCTTTTCTCCAGCTCAAATAATGTTTCCATCACTTTCCGTGAATCCTCCTCAAGGTTTCTGCTAACATTCTCTTTAACGTTCTTTAGGCTTTGACTAACAGATTCTTTGAGTCTCTTCCTACCACTGCCTAGTCCCAATGCCAACGTCACATGTTACAGGTTTTGTTTACAGCAATACCCCAATTCTAGGTACCACAGGTACCCAAACCTGCTGGTTAGCTATTGCTAGGTAACAAGTCACTCCAAATTTAGTGGCTTAAAACAACAATCATTTCACTATCTCTCACAGTTTCTCTGCATCAGGGATTTGGGAAGGCTGGGTAGTTCCGATTTAGGGCTTCTCATGTAGTGGCAGTCAGATGGTAGCTGGAGCTTGAACGGTAGGGAGAGGGGGTGCTGGAAAAGTTGGGAGCTATCCAGGCATCTCTTTTCACATTGTGTCGGGACCTCTCCATGTGATCTCTGTGAGGGCTTTCTCACAAGATGGCAGCTCCCAACATATAAGCAGCCAGGTTGCTTTTTTAACAGTGAAAGTCTTCAAGAGCTGATGTTCCAGCTCACAAGCCAGGAGCTGCACTGCCTTTTATGATGTAGTCCTAGGACCAACCAGAATGACTTCTGCCACATTCAGTTGGTTTCAAATAAGTCACAAGTTCACCCAGATTCAAGGAGAAGGAAATTAGACTCCACTTCTTGATAGTGAAGGGACAAAATTCTACAAGAGTGTGTGGGATGGGAGATATCATTGCCATCTTTGGAAAATACCATCTACCACACCTAGTATGCAGACTCTGCTGAGGGTTAGGGGTGGTGAATGTACAGTGCCTGGCCCACAGCCTGACATTTGTGTAGTAGCTGCTAAATAAATCATTGTTATTATTACTCATGTCACATTATTACCCTTGTTATTTAATGTGGTTTTTCCTAAGCATTGCCATAATCTTCTCAAAAGAAGAGTTGTTTTAACTTCCTTTCTTGCCCCTTTATAACTTTCGTCATTGCCTTTAATTGCTAGTGGAGTACTTTTATAGATAACTTTATATCTCATAAAGTCACAGAGTATTAGAGCTAAGGACACGTTATTTATCCTGTCAACCAGACGTTTTGTTTATAGATGACAAACCCAAAGCTCAGCACGGCGAAGTCCTTTGTCACACTCACAGTCAGGCGGCCTATTGGTTACAAATATCAAACTCAAAAACTGCTTGTCTGTGTTCCCAAACCAGTACTTCTTCCCCCATAGCATTCCCACATCTCTCATCAAGAAAGGTGTGATGACTGACTGTTTCTCCTTCGGAATAAAAGTTTATATTTTCCCTTATTTGATGTCTTCACAATCCCTTCTGCTTTCACATTGTCTAGGCGCCTTCTGCTGCAGGGGTTGAGATGTTTCCTTGGAATAGACCACGCTTTTTTGGACACAGTTAAGTGTTAGTGAGAATGCCCTGATGTCAGGGAGTCCAAAGATAGAGCCTCTCCAAAGGAGAAAGTAACGCAACGCTTCCCGTCTGTCCTGGCATTTCTCATCTGAAGCAAGAACTCTGATGGCCTAACAATCTTTTTCACTTCTATTGCTTTATTAATATCTTTGGAAACATACTACAGGCCAAATCTGTCCTTTGAGCATGCACATTTAACTTCCACTTAATTTGGTAAGAATCTTTACGTATATCCAAGGGTGAAATTTGGCCAGAGGATAAGAACAAAAATGTCACAGGTCAAAGGCACCACCAGTAGTTCATTTCTGAATGTATTTTCTGCTTTCTGCTCTTTGGATCATTCCCTAGACTCTGTGCCCTGCTCTAAAAAAGAACTTAATTTTTCTTTTTGAAATGACTGTTAACAGTATAAAGTCATAGTGCCTCTAGGTTTTTATTAAGTAGTTTTTTGTAAGGTTCAGTTTGCTCATTTATAAGAACTTTATCCTCCCACCCTGTTCCCACGTGTGTCTCCCTCACAGCTATTTTCTTGGTCCTATTAAGCCAGCCACTGGGGGAAATACTCCCTCCCAGATCAGTGTTGCTATTTGAAGCCACTGAAATACTGCTGCTCTTGTTACAGTTATCATCCCTTTCTGGTCTTCCGATTTCCTGTTTGAGATTTTTGCTCAAGTACTAATATTCTTCATTTTCTACCCTGACAACAAGTAAGAAATAAATAATCCAAGGTTATTTTAATAACAACAGTAATTGCTTAGGTCCCTGCAGACCTCACTTCCAGCTGAGATATCTCTCAAGTCCATTACCATGACCATCCCTGACTTTTTAAACTAAGAGATACACGCAACGAGTACCAACTTATGTGATTTGGGACAAAAGCAGTCTGGAAAATTGTTAATAGCTTTCCTTAAAACAAAAAAAAAACTGAGCCTCAAAAAGGAAAAAAGAAATCCCACAAAAGAAATTCAAAGTCAAAGGCAATTTAGAAAACAAAGATTTTATATGAAATTGTAAAAAGTGGAAAAATACCTTAAACCTATTTCTAAGACTGTCATCACTTCAATTCAGACGAAGATATAGAAAATAGCTGTATTTTTAAAAGCCTCAGATTTCAGATATTGGCCCTGCACTTATAATTGATGTCAGGGAGCAAGGTAGGGCTATCGGAGTCAAACGCATGATGGCTGCCGTCAAGACTTTAGAAGGTCACATTAATTCAGTAAAATCATAAAGGTCTTGTAGTCAGCACTGCCATTCTAGAAACAATCTTGTGATTCCTCCCAGAGTTAATGAAATTAGTGGGGACTGACTCATGCAAACTAAACACACAGAAGAGAGGGCTATAAATCGCAAAATGTCAATTGACAAGAATTTACAACATTGTTTATGTTTGCCAAGCAAGTTGGAATCCTAACGTTTGGTTGGGGAATGGCTGGTCAGGACAGTCTTTCTCTAGTAGTTATATGTACATGGTTGGACAGATATTTGCCTATTCAACAGGTATTTACCAAGTGCCTACTCAGTGCCAGGTACTGTGTCAGGTTCTGGGGAGTCATAGCTAAATAAGATACAGTTGCTAAGCTCTCAGAGTGGACCACCTAGTAAACAGGCAAGGGTAATACAGTCAGCTTAGAATACATAGAGGGGAGACCTAACCCAGCCACGGAGAGTCAAGGAAGGCTTCTGGGGGAAGAGGGCATCTCTGATGGTCCTGATGGGTGAATAGTAGGAGTTGTTCATCGGGCAATGGTGGGGTTGGCAGAGGGAGCAGCATGTGCAGAAACTACAGGCCAAACTATACAAGCTGATTATTGAGTCTGGAATCAGTACAAGGCAGTCAGATGGGAGATCTTAACATCGACATCATGAAGCCAGGACGGAGGGAGGGGATGGGGGCAGTGTCTTCAACCTCACTCTGTCTGCCGAGTAAACTGAACCTCGGGATTGGCTGACTTTGAGCATTGCCTCTCCTGGGTGATGCCCATTCTCTGACAAGCTTCTCCTCAGTGCCCATCCTTCCTCAAACTGCTGGCGTTGACTCATTGGTGGGTCAGGAAGGTAACTTAGTGGGTCACAGTGAGTATTTTAAAAATTAAATAGAACAGAGACTGTCAGAGTGTATCACACGTAATAAGGGCAAGTGTTGTTTTGTGAGATTTTATTTCGGATGGATGGATGGATGGATGTTAAGAGCCTATGTGAACAAACATCCCTTGTTTTATTACTGACATTGCTGGGTTCGTGGCAGCCTGTGCAACCACGTTGTCACTGATCACTCATGAGTTCAGAGATTCCAGAAATGATGTCTTAGGCTCTAGGCCACTGGCACTTTCAAAGTCTGGAGTCAAAGCTAAACTTCAGGGTTTCTCTAGTGTGTGTGTGTGTGTTTTCTCAGAAATGTATTTCTTTCTGTGTGTCTCAGAAAGTGTGAATTCACTGTTCTGGTTAATGTAACATAATTGCCCAACGAACTACCCCAAAGCTCAGTGCTGTGGAGCAACAGCCATTTTATTACAGCCCATGGTTTTGTGACTCGGGAATTTAGATGGGGGTCAGCTGAGCGAGGATCAGCTCCACGTGACATCGAATGGAGTTACCCAGTGGAGTCAGCCGGCTGGGGCTGGGGCTCCAAGATGGCTCCTCCGCAGGCCCGGAGCCCCAGGAGGGAGGGCTGGGCCCTGCCAAGCTCCACTCTCTCCACGGAGCCTCCGGGCCTCTCCACTTGGCCTTTCCCGCAGGGTGGTCAGACCACTTATGTGGAAGTTCAAGGCTCCAGAGGAAAGAAATGGAAATTCTTAAAAGCTAGGCCCAGAACTGGTGTAGTGTTACTTCTGTCATTCCTCATTGGTCAAGTCAGCTGCAGGCCAACCCGGGTTCGAGAGGAGGGTACGCAGAGTCCCTCGAGGGGAGGAATGTTAGAGTGCTTGTGGCCATCTTCAATCCGCCACAAGCATTGCTCTGGATTGCCTGGTGTGCGCTCTGGAGCTTGACCATCGGGATTTGAATCCCACTGCCTAGCTCTGCAACCTCGGGCAAGTGACTTAATTTTCCTGTGCCTCAGTTTTCTTATCTGCAGAATGGGGTTAATATATACCATCTCCCTCATAGGGTTGTTGTAAAGATTCAATGCTTGCAAAGTATGAAGCACCTAGCCCTTTTCTGGGCCTGGAGTAAGTGCTATGTACGAATCAGCTCTATCTCTTACCATTCCTTCTTGTGTTGGCACATTCTTTCTAAAAATGTGTTAATACCCTTGTTCAGGCTTGCTCCTTTGCTCTGCTTCAAATACGTGAAAGGCCAACAACTCCTTTTGTGACAGTGGTTCTCTGCACACTGCTTATCAATGAGAGAGGTGAGGGATAAGAATCTCTGGAGGGTGGGGAACATGGGTAGTTCTTTTTCAAGCTCTTCACTTGAAAATCACTCAGCTACAGGCTGCATTAATCCATTGTTTACTGTGTGCCAAGCCCTGTTCTAAGTGCTGGAATCAGAGTTTGGTGAAGACACAAAACCCCAGCCTTCAAGGGCCTCGTATTCAAGTGAATGGGACAGTTACCAATCAGGTATCCAAAGACATCATAAGCAGTGCTCTGGAGAGAATCAAACACAGTAAGAGTTGCGGTTTTGGGGGAGGTTTTTAGATAAAATATCGGGGGTGAACTCTTTGAGCTTTCTAAATTTCTAGAGCTTTCCTTTCTTCCTTCACTTGTGAGACATCCTGTGTATGAAATGGCTCTGCAGGTGGTTAATCTCATCCACTATGTGTAGACTGTGTTAACATCACTGCCAGAAAGTAACCCAGTGTCCCAGCGCTGGGGGCACCACTGCTGATCCCTTTCTGCTAAGTGCACTTTCTAGAGAGTGACAGGGGCAAGTCTGTCAACCTCGCTAAGGTTTTATTTCCTCATCTATAAGATGGAGAAATCCTCGGGCCAAGGAAAGAGCCCGGGGCTGGGGCTGGGGACGTGGCAGTGAAATGCGGGGGGGACAGAACCTGATAGAGGAATAGCCAGAGAGAGGAGAGCAGAGAAAGGGGCCCAGAGGGCTCGCTGTGTAGACTGGGTAAGAGAGGCTTCCCAGGGGCAGGCTGAGGAGGGGCAGGGATGATGCATCACAAGTGCAGGCTGACTGCACTTGTGTCTCGAGACAGCGCCCTGTGGCCTGGCCTGTGCGAGAGGGAAGAACGATACCTTCACATACAAAGGCCCAGTACTTAACACAGGGAATGTAGGTTAATGCAGAGAGAAATGGCACCAGGGTCCACAGTCCAGGTGGCTCTCAGTAATTGCTGAACTCCGGTAATATTGCCGGGTTCCCACACACCTGGGACTCCTGAAATTAATCACTTCCATCAGCCAATCAGCAATAGGCTTTTTGTTGCCTAGAAAATAAAGTTCAGGGTCCCCAGCATGGCCCTGGCCTGTCTTTATTTCCTGCCTCTTCTGCCGCTCCACCCGAACTCTTGCCTGTGGTTGTCTCCCACCCTGCTCCACGCTGTGTCCCCTGCTTCACGCCTCCCTGTTGATCCACTCAGAACTGACCGCTCCTGGCCCTGCATTCCAGCACTACTGTGTGTGTTGCTTTCATGACCCTTTGTCATGTTATGCCTTTTTCATTTTCACTGAACTATCATCTTGAATGGCGGGATGAACGTACTCATCACAGTAAGCCTCCTCTGCTTTCTGTGTCACACCAGGTACCAGCTGCTCGATCAATACCTGTGGATCTAAGTATTTAGTAAGCATCTCTGTAGGGAGGACCCTGTAAACAACAAAAGTAGGTTGAGATGTGGTCCCTACAATATAATAGCAGAGATGAGGGAAAAAATGCACAGGTGCACATGTAGGGCAGAGTATAAAAGCACAAAATAAATGTTAGCAGCAGTAAGTCCCCTTAAGTCACTTTTGAAAGTGTTCCCATAGCTCGGTGCCCTCGTCTTCATTATCGTTTGTCACACTGCACCAACATCACCCGTTCACATGCGTGTAGCCCTCCCCACACAGTGAATTGAAGAGCATGGAATATGACTGGTTCATTTTTTTATCCCTGGTTCCTAGCCCTCGGTCAGAATTCAGTAAATGTTTCTGGAATGAATATAGCAGCTAGTCACCGAGAAATGTCACTCTTAGATACCTTGTCTTCCGTCAGAGGCTGTCTCATTTCATTTATTGCTCCTGAAAGGCTTTTTTCCATTTCCCTTTTCTCTTAGTGTTAATATCCTGAATATTACAGGAACAGTCCTTGAGTTTTCCCTTTGAATCCTGGATAAAGGCCTGGAAGAACAGCAAAACATTTAAGTGCCCACGCCCTTCACGTTAGGGTCAAACCTTAGATCTCTTTCAGTTGCTTGAAATGCACTAGTTTAAAACCTGCTCTATATCAATGGATTTCAAATAGTTATCGTGAGTGAAAGACTGCCTTTTCAGATGCTAGCAGAGAACGTTGGCACATCAGACAAAGGTACACCCCGGTGTGGTGACTCATAATGTGATGTGGCAGGTGGGAAATCTTAAAAGATCAATATTTCCTCATAAACCCAGCTGCAGAAATCAGATGTGGAGCTGGGTAGGGGTTGTACGTGGCAGGGATGGAGGAAGGAGCTTCAGGAAAGCAGCAGTTGTGAAGGAAAAAGATCTGAGTGCCTACAAGAAAGGGTTGCAGGTACCATCGATTCTGGATTATTCGCTGTTTGTGCATGAACTAAATATTTTCCTACTTGCTCCTTCAGACTGCCTATATTCTGTCTATTTGGTTCCCTGTCATCCCCCACCCCACCCCCCAAAGGGCAGGCAGAGAGCCAGAGAGGAAGGAGAAAATCTCAAATCTGTTGTCTCTTTTATGAGGAACTCATAGTTTTCTGTGGAGGGACAGAGGGAAGGGATGGAAGAATAAAACCATTAACTGAAGTCAAAGTTTTGGATCATTTGTTATTTTGATTATCGTTACTTTTTCCTTTATCTAAAACAAAATAAAACAAAAACAGACCTTACAGGGTAATGGAGAAAAACTATAGGTTCTAGTTCTACCTTGGTAAGGAGACCTTGAACAAGCCACTTTCCTTCTCTAGGGCTCAGTTTCCCTGTCTGTAATATGGGATCAAGGATAACAAGTCCACAGAAAGTGTACCCTCCCATTCTGAGCCCAGGGCAGACATGTGTAGTGGATTAATGTGCTCTCTCCCAGTGAGCCGGACTGGCATTCAAAATCCTTCCCGATGGAACTCCAAGGGGCCACTCCCCAGTTGATGAGAAGGAGTCAGCACTCAGGATGCAACCTACTGGCCATTCCTAACTCATACTCTAAAATTCTGTCACTCAAACCATGTGTTCATTACCAGTGAGATCATGGGCCCCACACTGTGGGAGGAGCTCACTGATGAATGTCAAGTGTAAGCTGAATTTCTTGAGGCATCTTCTCCTTGTGGGTGTGGATGAGGTCACGCCAGCAGAAATCAGCTACATGTCTTGATTCTTGCCACCATCCACTCCCATCCTCAGAATCCCCCCACCACCCAGGGATTTCTGACGGTGCCTACGGGGATCTTACGTTGCTCAAGAACTGGTTTCTTGTAATTCCATAGCAGTCCCCTCCCTGACATCCATGCCTTGAGTAATCACTTGTCCCGCACTCACCAGGCCACCTGGCTCAGACTCTGGCTTCTGGTTCTCCTCCCAGCAGCAAAACTCAAAATATGTGGAAGCTGCCTTGCATTCGCTCCATTTCTCACTGACCTAGAGCCACGCTGGCAGAGCAGATGGCTCCCTCACAAACTCGGAGTCTTACTGTATGGTTCCTGGCTTCCTCATGGAAACGGACCCCTTAGTTTGGCCTGCAGTGTCTTGCTCCATAGCGCTCAGATGCGGGCTAAAGGGACTGAGAACGGGTGCTGAACTCTCTTCTCTCTTACCTCAAATGTCCTCTCTCCTCTTCTCTCATCTGGTGGTGATGGTGGGGCGGGGGGAGGGGGTGCTCCTCGTGGGACCACCCTCCAGTTCCCTAGATACAGCCAGGAATGTTTGGATTTCAGTTTGGTCTAAAGGTAGGGTGCCTATTATGCAAGTAACAGTTAACAGGAATCTGGAGAATTTCCTCGGGGTCCCTAAAACCCCACTTAAAGCAGAAAGTGGGGGATGGGTTGAGGTCTAGCCAGTCCTTACAGTTGTGACTGGACAACCTCTTCTTAGTAGGACCCAGAAAGCTGTAGATGTGTATGATTGATGTTGCTGCCTCCCGAGGGTCCCAGTGGTGTGTGTGTGCGTGTGTGTGTGCGCGCGTGCGCGCGTGTGTGTGTGTGTGTGTGTGTGTGTGTTTAGGTCCCATAGGCTTGTGTGTGTGTGTGTGTGTGTGTGTGTGTTTAGGTCCCATAGGCTTTATCTCTAAGGTTCTAACAATCTTACATGGAGTCAAAGTTAAGCCTGCACTACTGATGGTAAGTATCGTGGAGGTCACATAAGGGATAGATCAGTATGGGCTCAAGGCACAGTCTTTAGGGAAGGGAGGGGCCTTGGAAGACAGTGAGGCTCAGGATAAACAGAGGGCAAAGTGGAAGGCATCCCCAGAGACAGGGGAAATAGCCCAAGCGAAAGCACAGGGATGGAAACGTTCAAGAACAATGTTGAACCCAGCCTGATGGGAGCACAAGATGCTTCTTGGGGATCACAGTAGTAGACATTAGATTGCATCGGTTGGGTGAGGTGAGTTTGGGGAGAGACCTAAAAGTCAAACAGAGATGTTTGAATTTGATGCAGAGACCCTAAGGAAACGTTTCTGGCAATCTGTCTAAAGGGGTATTTGGGAAGATTAATCTGGCAAGGGTTTATAAGAGAAATTGGAGCGGGAGAAACCATGTGAGAGATTAGTTTAAAAGGCTCTTATGTGATTCATCCCTCAAGGAGTTTTAAATTTAATAAGAAAATAAGGCAGCAACATGTATTGTACACATTATTGGAACATGTGATGCCTTCCCTAAAAATATTTTTAAAACGTACCTATTTTATTTTTTGAAGAGGTAGTACAGTCATGTGACTCTTAAATCCAAACAGTATAGAGGCATACAGTAAAGGGTTTTGCTCCCACCTCTCTCCCCATCTGCTCTATCCCCACCAGGCACGATGTCTCCCTACCACCACAACACCACCACTCTCAGCCACTTTCATGACCTCCTTGTGTATTCCAGAGTTTCTTTGCGCAAACTCAAGCAAATATTAATGTATATTCTTATTTTCCATCTTTTTACAAAAAATAAATAAATAACATGCTATACACACTTCTCTGGGTTTTGCTTTTCTCACTTAATAATAGATCTTGAAGATTTTTCCACATCGTTCTTCTTGTCACCTGCATGGTATTCCATTATATGTAGAGCCAGACCCTTACTGATGGATGTGTTTTTTAATAATCTCTTGCTGTTATAGATGGTGCTGCAAAAAGTAATTTGCTCTTATATCATTTTGTATGTGTGCATGTATAACCGTAGAATAAATTTCTGCAAATGGGCTCACTGCATCAAAGTCTACATATATTTATAATTTTAATGGAGATTTGAGAATTGCCCTCTTTGGGGAGTTGTACTACTTTGCATTCTTGCCAGCAGTATCTGAGATCACCTGCTTCCCTACGGCCTTGCCAACACAGTGGGTTATCACTTTTCTAGTCTTTTGGGAGAAATCTTCGTACAGCTCTAATTTGCTTTTCTCTTATTATGAGTGAGGTGGAGCATCTTTTCATCAGTTCATGGGCCCGATGGATTTTAAGCTCCTTCTTAAGGGACTGACTTCATCATTTCTCTATGTGTCCCAGAGCTTTCCCAAGTGCCTTGCTACAGAGTAGGTTTTCAGTCAAAATTTGTAAATCCAATAAATGTTTGTATGAATGAGTAGATAAATGGTTGCATAAATGCTTGTGCTATTGGAGTTAGAAATCTTCAATTAAATATGGTTCTTTCTTCAAGATGTGATAAGCTCACGGAGCAGATTTAAAGCAACATACGTATGTTCAGAGATTACGTGCAGCATTCTAAGAGTGAATAATTATTTACCTTGGGCTGAAAAATGGAGAATGGTACATGAAATACCTTGTTCATCCCTAGGAGGGTGAGGGACAGTTCGGCTGGGGGGGTGGGGGGGGGCGTTGGAAGGAATCCTACAGCTCTTTTCCATGGGTTCTGGTTCATTTAAAGAGTGGTTTGGAGCTGGTATGATTAACTGGTTTCCATAGAACTAACTAGTAAATCAGGAGAGATAAAATAAGGCTCCTTCCAGCTTCATTTTCCCTCAGAATCCACCCGGAACTCAGCTCCTGTGGACATGAAAACTGTCATTAGCTGGAGTTTCAAGCTTGCTTTCTTCGTTTCTCTGTTGTTTCTATGCGTTCCCACATCAAAAAACCATAAGCCACAAGCAAAGCATGTTTGATTGTTTGTCTGTTAGTTTTATGACTTTTATGGAATTCCATTCTCCAGCAGCACATTTGCCAACTGTTTATTTTATGCTATCTTCAGTCAAAGAAAAGCCACCGCTAGACGGGCAGAGGGTGAGAGCAATTGTCAGCAAGACAAGACCACGGCAGAACTTTCCATGGTGCACTGTTACCTGAAGTGACTTTTCTAACAGCTGTGCGAAAAGGAAAGCCCACTCCCAAAAGAAGCATGAATCCCTCCACCTGCTTATGAAGCTCCTCTTCTTCCTCAGAGAACGAGACTTTCCTCCACAGTTACAGGGAGGTCTCTTAAAGCTGAGCCCAGCCCAGAATATAAGATCACATCAAGCCAGGGACTGGGTCAGAGGTGACAGCCACACTAAGGAGCAGCGAGGCAGAAAGGGGACAGGAAAAGAGGAATGAGAAAGCAGACCTGAAATTCAGGTTAGAGCCCCAATTCCAGACCCTCTGTGACTGAAAATAATCCTAAAAAATATTGCCAGGGACCTAGGAAAATGATGTGAATGGGGACTCTACTTGATGTTTTAAGTAGTTCTGTTGATAGAGATCAGCTGTTTAAAATTAGGACCCTTGGAAAATTAGGAGACCTGCAAGCTTACCACCAATGGTTCTTTTCCTTTCTGTTGTCACTTTTGGGGTGTGTGTGTGTGTGTATGTGTGTGTTTAAATGACTGGTCAAGAAGAAACAATTTTAACAGATATTAGCATTTAAGAGTCTATTCCATGCATCTGTATTCATTGTGTAACTTCCTCCCCCGAACACCTTTATATGTTATTTCCACCTCCACCACCCACCCATTTTGTAGGCAAGGAGGAGCCAGGAGAGGTTAAGTGACTTGCCCAAGGTCACACACCTCATAAAGAGGAGTCAGGACTTTAACTTGAGTCTTCTGAACCCAAAAGTATGGCCCTTTCCAGGATTCAGTTCTTAGCTCATTGCAAAATTAGTTTAAGGGAAGGAATTGTGGCACTGAGAAGTGCAGGAGAAGAAGCATTATCTTCGCTTTCAGCAGCAGAACCATTATAAAATTGTTCTGTGACCATCTGAGGTCATAGCAATTGTCCTGTATCCAAACACAGAGATAAATGAGTAATCAATACCTCTGAATGGTTACCCTGGTAACCATCAGGGCAATGGGTCTACTGCAAGGCAGTTCAACTGCAAGCTAGAGATGGAATCACTCTTTAGGTTGACCTCTTATCCAGAGATAAGCTTGTTCTGTCACAATTTACAAACCACAACATGACAACACACAGTTCTCACCAAGTATTTAGCCCTACTATGGGCCCACAGTTCCTCTGTGGAAAAAGAAATAGAAAAGAAGCTTCAGACCACAGCCCCTTCAAGGAGGAACTGACAGTCCAGCTCATTTATTATTGTGGGTTTTTGATCAGTTATTAACCCTATGGAATTAGTCAAGAGTCTGGGTATCTGACATGAAATATAAGGTTTGTTAGGATGTATTGAATACTTCATTCATGCAAGCAAAGTAAAGAAGGAAATTTATCGAACACTTACTGTATACCAGTTGCCTTAGATACTGGATACCTGCAATTAAAGGGAACTCAAGTAAAAAAGATATTTTCTTTAAGGATGAATATGTTAGGAGAGGACTCAAGATGGTGGTATACAAAGATCCTGAACACACTTCCTCCCACAGACACAATAAATTTATAACTACATATGGAATAATTCCCTCTGAAAGGGACCTAAACACTGGCTGAACAGAGTCTCCACAACAAAGGGTAAAAGAGCAACATCAAGACAGGTAGGAGAAACAGACATACAGCCACACCAAGCAAAAAAACCACGCCCCCGTTGTGGCAATCCACAATCAAGAAGGATCACAAAGTCATGGTTACTTTCCCTGAGGAGCAAGAGATTTGAGTCCACATCAGGCACCCCCAACCCTTAGATCCTGTACAGGAGAAGTGAGCCCCCAAAACACCTGGCTTTGGAAACCAACAGGAATACGTCCAAGAAAACTACAGAACTTCAGGGAACAGAAGACCTGCTCTTAAAGGGCACAGACTCACTTGACCTGAAAACCAGGGCAAAAATAGCACATTGAAAAGTGCATGGACCATAGGTGAGGGAGACCCACTTACTAATCTTGAAGCTTCTGCCAGAGAGGCAGGAAAAATTTGGGATGCTCCCTGGGGACTGAGACACTGGTGGGAGCCATTTTTTGTGATCTCAGGCTACCTTGCTAACACTGGCATTGGTGGGCACCATTTTGGAAATGTCCATCTAACCTGTTAGCACCAGTGGGCATGACTTACAGAGAGCCCCATCCATTCCTGTGCCTCAGTCAGGCCTCACAACCCTGCCCACCAGTGCCTGGCAGCCACCAAAACTGAGCCCTACAGCTATTCTGGGGGCCAGCCCTGGTCACCAGTAGCAAGCAGCCTCTGTGGCTGAATGCTATAGTTGTTCTGGGGGCCAGCTCCATCCACCAGCACCTGGTAGTTGCCATGGCCAGGTCCTGCAGCCATTCCAGAGGCAACCCCCACCCACTAGTGTGCCACAGCAGCAGCCAGGGCTCCGCCACAGCAGGAGGGCTCATGTAGCCTTCTAACACCCCTTAGGGGTGTTACCTTGGAAACACCCCTTGAGCACCTGGCTCTGGTGGCCAGGTGGGATTGCTCTTCTGAGCACCACAAGACATTTCCTACCTAAAGCCACTCCTTCAAGACTGGGAAAGGGAGCTGATTTACTTAATACATGGAAACAAACACAGAGAATTAGGCAAAATGAGGAGACAAAGGAATGTGTTCCAATCTAAAGAACAAGACAAAGCCTCAGAAAAAGAACTAAACAAGACAGAAATAAGCAGTCAACCTGATAAAGAGTTAAAAGTAATGGTCATAAAGATGCTCACCAAACTCAGGAGAAGGATGGACAAACACAGTGAGACCTTCAACAAAGAGAGAAAATATAAGAAAGAATCTAACATAAGTTAAAACTGAACTGAAAAATACACTAGAGGGATTCAACAGCAGATTGAATGAGGTAGAAGAACAAGTCGGCAAGCTGGAAGACAAAGAAATGGAGTTCACCCAGACAGAGCAGCAAAGTAGAAAAAGAATTTTAAAAAGTGAATATACCTTAAAGAACCTTTGAGACAACATCAAGCAGAATAAAATTTGCATTATAGGGGTCCCAGAAGGAGGAGAGAGAGAAAGGGCCAGGAAAACTATCTAAAGGAATAGTGACTGAAAACTTCCCTAATCTGTGGAAGGAAACAGACGTACAAGTCCAGAAAGCCCAGAGAGTTCCAAATAAGATGAATACAAAGAGACACACACCAAGGCATGTTATAATTAAAATGATAAAATTTAAGGATAAAAAGAGAATCCTAAAAGTGGCAAGAGAAAAAAAAAAAAAAGTGTTACATACAAGGGAAACCCTGTAAGGCTATCAGCAGATTTTTCAATAGAAACCTTACAGTACAGAAGGGAATGGCATGATATATTCAAAGTGCTGAAAGGAGTAAACTTCCAGCCAAGAATTCTCTACCCAGAAAGATTATCACTCAGAATTGAAGGTAAAATTAAGAGTTTCCCAGATAAGCAAAGTTAAAGGAGTTCACCACCACTAAGCCAGCCCTACAAGAAATGTTAAAGGGATTCCTTTAAGCAGAAAAGAAATGGCACTAATTAATAATAAGAAACACCTGAAAGTAAATATCTCACTGGAAAAGGTAAATACTTAATAAAGGTAGTGTAAAGCAAGAATGAATGTTAAAAGGCAAAAGTAGTAAAATTAACTAAAATTACAATAATTAGTTATGGGATACATAAAATAAAAAGACAATGAGAAAGGAGTCTAAACATAACACTAAAGAAAACCACCAAAACACAAGGGAAGAGAGAAAGAGAAGACAGGAACAGAGAAGAACCACAAAAACAGCCAAAAAAACAATTAATAAAATGGCAGTAAGTACATACCTACCAATAATTACTTTAAATGGACTAAAGTCACCAATCAAAAGACGTAGAATGGTTGAATGGATAAATAAAAACAAGACCCATCTGTATGCCACCTACAAGAGACTCACTTCAGAAGTAAGGACATACGTATACTGAAGGTAAAGGGATGGAAAAACATATTCCATGCAAATGGATCTGCTCTTCTTAGCAAGGTCTTCGCTCGGGAGAAACTCTTTAACCTTCTGGGTTTTATCAGAGCCTAACCAACCCAGGGGAAGGAAAATAACCAACTCCAGCTGACTCTAGCCTTCCATGTGGGAAAAGGGAAATATCCAACTCCAGCCCATTAGAGCTATTTTGTCCCATCTAAGGGGAAGTAGGGGAGAGGTGGGGACTGAGAAATGTGTGAAGTTCACAGTCCAGAAGCATAAGCTCACTACAGTAATCATAGGACTACAGAATGCTTCCCTCTCCCCACACACACCATATACCACCACATTACTAAAGGCCTATTTATAGCAGTTCCTTTTACCCAGTACATCATGTCTGGCTATCAAGAAAAAAAAAATCACAAGATGTACTAAAAGGCAAAACAACAACAAAGAAAAAACAGGTTGAAGAGGCAGAGAAAGCATTAAAACTAGATTCAGATATAGGCAGGAATGTTGGAATTATCAAACCAGGTATTTTAAAAGCCTTGATTAATATCCTAAGGGATCCTAAGCCCTCTAATGAATAAAATAGAAAATATGAAAGAGCAGAGGGGAAATGTAAGCAGATAGATGGAAATTCTAAGAAAGAACTAAAAGCAAATGCTGGAGATTTTAAAAGACTGAAGCAGAAATGAAGAATGTCTGATGGGCTCACTAGTAAACTGGTTATGGCTGAAGAATCTCTGAGCTTGCAGATATCTCAGTAGAAACCTCTAAAACTGAAAAGGAAAAAAGACAGAAAAACATAGAACAGAATATCCAAGAACTGTGGGACAACTACAGAAAGTGTAACATATGTGTAATGAGAACACCAGAAGGAGAGAGAAAGGAATGGAAGAAGCATTTGAAACAGTAATGACTTAGAAGCCCCTAAATTAATGTCAAACACCAAACCACAGATTTGGTTTGTGGAAGCTCAGAAAACACTAAATAGGATAAATTCCAGGAAAACTACACCTAGGTATATTATTTTCAAATGACAGAAAGTCAGAGATTAAAAAAAAAATCCAGGGAGGATCCAGAGAAAAAAGAACACTTTACCTGTAGAAGAACAAAGATAAGAATTACATCCAATTTCTCTTCAGAAACATTGCAAACAGGAAGAGAGTAGAGTTAATTATTTAAAGTGTTGTGAGAAAGAAACACCAACCTAGACTTATATGTCCTGTGAAATTATCCTGCAAAAGTGAAGGAGAAATAAAGACTTTCTCAGACAAACAAAAATTGAGGGAATTTATTGTCAGTAGATGTGCCTTGCAAGAAATGTTAAAAGAAGTTCTTTAGAGAGAAGGAAAATTACATAGGTCAGAAACTCAGATGTACATAAAGAAAGGAAGAGCATTGGAGGGGGAATTGGTGATGATAACTAAAAACTTACTGGTGATCTACGATCAGTGATATTTGATGTTACTATTGTAATTATTCGGGGGCACCATGAACCATGCCCACATAAGATAATGAACTTAATTGATAAATGTTGTGTGTGTTTTGATTGCTTTACCAGTCATTCTCCTATCTCTTTAACTCTCCTTTCCCTATTCCATGAGACACAAGAATGAAATTAGGCCAATTAATAAACCTACAATGGCCTCTGTGTGTTCAAATGAAGAGTCCCATTTCTCTCACTTTAAATAAAAAGCTAGAAATGATTAAGCTCATTGAGGGAGGCATGTCGAAAGCCGAAATAGGCCTAAAGGTAGGCCTCTTGAACCAAACAATTATCCAGGTTGTAAATGCAAAGGAAAAGTTCATGAAGGAAATGAAAAGTGCTACTCCAGTGAACACAAGAATGATAAGAAAGCAAAACTGACTTATTGTGGATATGGAGAAAGTTCTACTGATCTGAATAGAAGGTCAAACCAGCCACGATATTCCCTCAAGCCAAAGCCTAATCCAAAGCAAGGCCATAATTCTCTTCAATTCTAGAAGGCTGAGAGAAGTGAAGAAGCTACTGAAGCAAAGTCTGAAGCTAGCAGGTGTTCGTTCATGATGTGTAAGAGACGAAACCATCTCCATAGCAAAGCGAAGCCGCAAGTGTTGATATAGAAGCAACAGCAAGTTATCCAGAAGATCTAGCTAAGATAGTTAATGAAGGTGGCTACACTAAACAACAGATTTTCAATGTAGATGAAACAGCCTTATAATGGGAAAAGATACCATCTAGGACTTTCATCACTAGACGGGAGTCAATGCTTGGCTTCAAAGCTTCAGAAGACAGGCTGATTCTCTTCTTAGGGGTTAATGCGGCTGGTGACTTGAAGTTGAAGCCAATACTCATTTCCCATTCTGAAAATCTTAGGACCTTAAGAATCATGTTAAATCTACTCTGCCTCTGCTCTATAAATGGAACAACAAAGCCTGGATGACAGCACATCTGTTTATAACATGGTTTACTGAATATTTTAAGCCCACGGTTGAGACCTACTGCTCAAAAACAATTTTTTTTTAAAGATTCCTTTCAGGGACTTACCTAGGGGTGCAGTGGTTAAGAATCCACCTGCCAGTGCAGGGGACATGGGTTCCAGCCGTGGTCCAGGAAGATCCCACATGACGCAGAGCAACTAAACCCATGTGCCACAACTGCTGAGCCTGTGTGCCACAACTGTTGAAGCCCATGCACCTAGGGCCCATGCTCAGCAACAAAGAGAAGCCACCACAATGAGAAGCCCACACACTGCAACAAAGAGTAGCGCCTGCTCGCCACAGCTAGAGAAAGCCCGCACATAGCAACAAAGACCCAACACAGCTCAAAATAAATACATAAATAAATAAAATTTATTTAAAAAAATAAAATAAAAATAAAGATTTCTTTCAAAATATTACTGCATTAACAATACACGTGGTTACCAAAGAGGTCTGATGGAGATATCTAATGAGATTCATGTTATTTTCATGCCCACTAACACAACATCCATGCTGCAGCCCATGGATCAAGGAGTAATTTTAACTTTCAAGTCTTGTTCTTTAAGAAATACATTTCGTAAGTCTATAGCTGCCATAGATAGTTATTCCTCTGATAGATCTGGGCAAAGTACATCGAAAGCCTTCTGGAAAGGATTCACCATTCTAGATGTCATTAAGAACATTAGTGATTCATAGGAAGAGGTCAAAATATCAACATTAACAGAAGTTTGGAAGAAGTTGATTCCAACCCTCATCCTCATGGATGACTTTAAGGGCTTCAGGACTTCAGTGGGGGAAGTAACTACAGATGCGGTGGATGTAGTGAGAGATACAGAATTAGAAGTGGAGCCTGAAGATGTGACTGAATTACTGCAATCTCATGATAAAACTTTGTCGAATGAGGAGTTGCTACTTATGGATGGGCAAAGTAAGTGGTTTCTTGTGATGGAATCTACTCCTGGTGAAGATGCTGTGACAATTGTTTAAATGACAACAAAGGATTTCGAATATTACATAAACTTAGTTGATAAAGCAGTGGCAGGGTTTAAGAGGATTGACTCTAATTTTGAAGGAAGCTCTGCTGTGGGTAAAATGCTATCAAACAGCATTGCCTGCTACAGAGAAGTCATCTGTGAGAGGAAGAGGCAATCTATGCAGCAAACTTCACTGTTGTCTATTTTAATAAATTGCTACAGTCACTGCAGCCTTCAGCAACTACCACCATAATCAGTCAGCAGACATCAAATTGTAGGCAAGACCCTCCACCAGCAAAAAGATAACTATTTGCTGAAAGCTCATCATGATTAGCATTTTTTAGTAATAAAGTATTTTAAATTAAGGTATTATATATATGTGTGTGTGTTTGTGTGCACATGTATGTGTCTGTACACAGTTGTTCCTCAGTATCCATAGGGGAATGGTTCCAGAACCCCCCACGGACACCAAAATCCACAGATGCTCAAGTCTTTTGAAATGGTGTAGTACAATCAGCCATCTGTATCTGCAGATGCAGAACCCATAGATATAGAGGGCCAACTGTATATATGCTTATGCATAAGGGAAAAGAATGACAGCAATGATACAAGGGATGGGAAGGAGGAATTAGGATTACTTTGTTATAAATTATTCACACTAACAATGAAATAAAATAGTGTTATTTGAAAGTGGGTTTGGATTAGTTTTATATTACAAACTCTAGGGCAACCACTAAAAAGAGTGGAAAGAGAAGTACCATTGATATATTAAGAAAGGTGAGAAATGGAATCATATAAAATGATCAATTAAAACTACAAAAGGCTGAAAAGAGTGGACGACAAACATAGGAAAAAACAACAAGGGCAAGAAATAGAAAAAAGTAACAAACATGGTAGATATTAATCTAACAGTATCAGTAACCACTTTAAATGTCAATAGTCTAAATGTACAAATTAAAAGACAGAGATTGTCAGAGGGCATCAAAAAACAAGACCCAACTATACGTTGTCTACAAAACCCACTCTAAGTATAAAGACACATAAATTAAAAGTAAAATGATGGCGAAAGATACACCATGCTAACACTAATCAAAAGTAGGAATGGCTATATTAATTTCAGACAGAGCAGATTTCGCAGTAAGGAAAGTTCTCATGAATAAAGAAGGGCATCAAATGATAAAGGGGTCATTTCTCCAAGAAGACATAACAGTCTTTAATGTGTATGCACATAACAATAGAACATCAAACTACATGAGGCAAAAATTGATAGAACTGCAAGAAGAAATAGATGAATCCACTATTATAGTTGGAGACTTCAATACCCCTCTGTCAGAAATGGACAGATCCAGCAGGCAGAAAATGAGTAAGGACACAGTTGAATTTAATAACACCATCATTCGATTGTATATACTAGACATCTATAAACTACTTCATCCAAAAACATCAGAATACACATTCTTCTGTAACTCACATGGAACTTTCACCAAGATAGATGCATTCTAGGCCATAAAGCACACCTTAACAAATTTAAAAGAATAGAAATCACAGAATATCTGTTCTCAGACCACAGTGGAATTAAACTAGAAATCAATAACAGAAAGACAGCTGGAAAATCCCAAGATACTTGGAGATTAAACAGCATACTTCTAAGTAACACATGGGCCAGAGAAGAAATCTCAAGAGAAATTTTAAAATACTTTGAACTAAATGAAAATGGAAACATGGTATCAAATTTTGTGGGACAGTGAAAGTAGAGCTCAGAAAAAAATGAATAGCACTGAATGTGTGTATTAGAAAAGGAGGGAGATCTAAAATCAATCATCTTAGCTTCTACCTTAGGAAATTAGGAAAAGAAAAACAAATAAAATCCAAAGTAAGCAGAAAAAAAAAAAGAAACAGTAAAAACTAGAGCAGAAATCAATGAAATTTAAAAGAGGAAATCAGTAGAGAAAATCAATAAAACCAAAAGCTGGTTCTTTGAAGAGATCAGTAAAATCAGTAAGACTCTAGCCCAGCTAACTAAGAAAAAAAGAGAAAGGACACAAATTATTAATATCAGAAATGAAAGAAGGAACTTCACTACAGTCCTCATAGACATTAAAAGAATAACATAGGAACACCTTGAACAACTCTATGCCCACAAATTTGATAATCTAGATGAAATGGACTCTGACTCCTTGAAAGACACAATCTGCCAAAACTCACAGAAGAAATAGACAATCTGAATTGGCTTATATCCATTGAAAAAATTGAATCAATAATCAGTAACCTTCCACAATAGGAAGGAGGCCCAGGTGGGTTAACTGGTTCTCCATAATCTCTTTCAGAAGATAGAAGCTGAGGGAATACTTCCTAACTCATTCTATGAGGCCAATATTACCCTAATACCCAAACCAAATGAAGACATTAAAAGAAAAAACTACAGACCAATACCTCTCATGAACATATATGCAAACATCCTCAACATTTGTCTATTTTTGCTTTTGTTGTCTGTGCTTTTGGTTTCATGTACATGAAATTATTACCGAGACCAATGCCGTGAAAGTTTTCCTCTGTTTTCTTCTAAGAGCTTTATAGTTTTCAGTCTTAAGTTTAAATTTCTAATCCATTTTGAGTTGATTTTGGTGTATGGTATAAGATAAGGGTCCAGTTTCTTTTTCTGCATGTAGATATCCAGTTTTCTCAATACCATTTATTGAGGAGACTATTCTTTCCCCATTGTGTATTCTTGCACCCTTGTCAAAGATCATTTGCAGTTGTATATGCATGGTTTAATTTCTGGGCTGTCTATTCTGTTCCATTGGTTTATATATCTGTCTTTGTGCCAGTACCATACAGTTTTAATTATGGTAACTTTCTGAAATCAGGAAGTGTAATGCCTCCAACATTGTTCCTTTTTTCTCAAGATTGATTTGGCTATTCTATGTCTGTGGTTCCACAAGAATTTTAGGACTTTTTTCCTATTTCTATAAAAAATGCCATTGGAATGTTGATAGGCATTGGAATGAATCTGTAGATAACTTTGAGTAACATGGCACTTTAACAATATTAAGTCTTCTACGCCATGAACACGAGGTGTCTTTCATTTATTTGTCTTCTTCATTTTCTTTCATAAATGTAGTTTTCAGTGTAAAAATATTTCATCTCCTTGTTAAGTTTATTCTGAAGTATTTTATTCTTTTTGATGCTATTGAAAATGATATTTTTTAAATTTCCTTTTCTGATCATTTGTTGTTAGCATGTAAGAATGCAATTGATTTTTGTAGGTTGATTTTGTATCCTGCAACTTTACAGAATTCATGTATTATTTCTAAAAGATTTTTTGTGGCATCTTTAAGATTTTCTACATCATGTCATCTGCAAGCAAAGAAAATTTTACTTCTTCCTTTCTGACTTGGATTTCTTTTATTTCTCTTTATTGGCTAATTGCTCTGGCTAGGACTTCCAGTACAAAGTTGAATAGAAGTGGCAAGAGTGGGCATCTTTGTTTTCTTCTTGATCTTTGAGGAAAAGATTCATTTTTTACCACTGAGTTTAATATTAGCTGTGGGATTGTAATATATGGCAATTATTATGCTGAGGTACATTCCTTCTATATGTAGCTTGTTGATAGTTTTTATCATAAAATTGTGTTGAATTTTCTTAAATACTTTTTCTTTATCTATAGAAATGATCATATGATTTCTATCCTTCATTCTGTTAATGTGGTGTATCACATTTATTTATCTGCATAGGTTGAACCATCCTTGCATCCCAGGAATATATTCTATTTGATCATGAAGTGTGATCCTTTTAATGTGCTGTTGAATTTGGTTTGCTAGAATTTTGTTGAGGAGTTTTGCATCTGTGTTCACCAGGTATATTGACCTACAATTTTCTTTCCTTGTCTGTCTTTGGTATCAGGGTAATACTGGCCTCATAAAATGTGTTCAGAAGTGTTTCCTTTTATCAAACTTTTATCAAACGTCTGCCCAGAAAACAAAACAATCAACAGAGTGAAAAAGCGACTTACAGAATGGAAGGGAATATTTGCAAGCCATGTATATGACAGATAATTAATTTCCAAAATATACAAAGAACTCCTACAACTCAATAGCAGAAATTTTTTAATTAAAAAATAACCTGAGTAAAAAATGGCAGAGAACTTGTATAGAGGTTTCTCCAAAGAAGACGTACAAATGGCCAACAGGTATGTGAAAAGGCACTCAACATCACTAATCATCATAGAAATGCAAATCAAAACCACGATGTAATATCATCTCACATCTGTTAGGATGGCTATTATCAAAAAAACAAAAAATGGCAAGTGTTGGCAAGGGTGTGATAAATTGGAACTCTTGTACACTGTTGGTGGGAATGCAAAATGGCACAGCCTCTATGGAAAAAAGTATGGAGATGTCTCAAAAAATTAAAAATAGAACTACCATATAATCCAGTAATCTCACTCCTGGATATATATCCAAAATAACTGAATCAGAATTTTGAAGAGATATATGCACTCACATGTTTATTGCAGCATTGATCACAATAGATAATATGGAAACAACCCAAATATCTATTGACAGACAAATGGATAAAGAAACTGTGGCATGTATCTATACAATGGAATATTATAAAGCCTTTAAAAAGGAGGAGTTCCTACTGTTTTCAACACTATGGATAGACTTGAAAGACATTATCCTAAGTGAAATAAGTCAGTCACAGAAGGACAAGCACCAGACAATTCCATTTGTATGAGGTATCTAAAATAGTCAAACTTGTAGAAGCAGAGACTAGAATAATGGTTTCCAGGGAATGGGTGGAGGGAGAAATTGAGAGGTGCTCATTGGGTGTAAAGTTACACTGACACAAGATGAGTAAGTTCTAGAGACCTACTGTTACAACATAATGCCTGTGGTTAACAACAGTTCTGTGCACTTAAAAACTTCTTTGGAGGGTAGATTTTATGCCAACTGTCCTCACCACAAAAAAAAGCAAGGGGACACAATAAATCTTTTGAAAGTGATGTATATGTCTATTACCTTGATTGTTGTGATGATATAACAGGTGTGCGCATATGTCCAAACTCATCAAAATATGTAAATTAAAATGTGCAATATTTTCTGTAATAAGTATACCTCAATAAGGCTGAAAAGTTTTTCCCAAAAAAGTCCTCAGCAAAATATTAGCAAATTGAGTCCAACAATGTAAAAGAAGAATAATATACCACAACCAAGTGGTATTTATCCCAGCCATGCAAGGCTAGTTCAGCATTCAAAAATCAACTAATAGGAGATTGGTTCAAGATGGTGGAGTAGAAGGACATGTGCTCAATCCGTCTGGCGAGAGTACCAGAATCACAACTAACTGCTGAACAATCATCAACAGAAAGACACTGGAACTCACCAGAAGAGATACCCCACATCCAAACACAAAGGAGAAGCCAAAATGAGATGGTAGGAGGGGCGCAATCACAATAAAATCAAATCCCATAACTGCTGGGTGCGTGGCTCACAAACTGGAGAACAATTATACCACAGAAGTCCACCCACTGGAGTGAAGGTTCTGAGCCCCACATCATGCTTCCCAACCTGGGGGTCTGGAAACAGGAGGAACAATTCCCAGAGAATCAGACTGTGAAGGCTAATGGGATTTGATTGCAGGACTTCAACAGGACTGGGGGAAACAGAGACCAATTTTGGAGGGCACACACAAAGTAGTATGTGCATGAGGACCCAGGGGGAAGGAGCAGTGACCCCATAGGAGACTGAACCAGACCTACCTGCTAGTGTTACAGGGTCTCCTGCAGAGGTGGAGGGTGGCCGTGGCTCACCGTAGGGACAAGGACACTGGCAGCAGAAGTTTTGGGAAGTACTCCTTGGTGTGAGCCCTCCCAGAGTCTGTCATAAGCCCCACCAAAGAGCCCATAGGCTCCAGTGCTGGGTTGCCTCAGGCCAGACAACCAACAGGGAGGGAACTCAGCCCCACCCATCAGCAGACAAGTGAATTAAAGTTTTACTGAACTCTGCCCACCAGAGCAACACACAGCTCTGACCACCACCAGTCCCTCCCAACAGGAAGCTTGCACAAGCCTCTTACATAGTCTCAGCCACCAGAGGGCAGACAGCAGAAGCAAGAACAACTACAGTCTTGCAGCCTATGGAACGAAAACCACTTTCACAGAAAGATAGACAAAATGAAAAGGCAGAGGACTATGTACCAGATGAAGGAACAAGATAAAACCCCAGAAAAACAACGAAATGAAGTGGAGATGGGCAACCTTCCAGAAAAAGAATAGAGAATAATGATAGTGAAGATGATACAGGACCTTGGAAAAAGAATGGAGACAAATATCGAAAAGATGAAAGAAATATTTAACAAAGACCTAGAAGAATTAAATTAAAACACCTAGAAGAATTAAAGAACAAACAGAGATGAACAATACAATAACTGAAATGAAAAATACACTAGAAGGAATCAATAGCAGAATAACTGAAGCAGAAGAACGGATAACTGACCTGGAATACAGAATAGTGGAATTCACTGCCATGGAACAAAATAAAGAATGGGCTTCCCTGGTGGTGCAGTGGTTGAGAGTCCGCCTGCTGATGCAGGGGACACGGGTTCATGTCCCGGTCTGGGAAGATCCCACATGCTGCGGAGCAGCTGGGCCCCTGAGCCATGGCCTCTGAGCCTGCGCATCCGGAGCCTGTGCTCCGCAACGGGAGAGGCCACAACAGTGCCCACGTACCGCAAAAAAAAAAAAAAAAAGAATAAAGAATGAAAAGAAATGAAGAGAGCCTAAGAGACCTCTGGGACAACGTTAAACACACTAACATTCACATTATAGGGGTCCCAGAAGGGGAAGAGAGAGAAAGTATCCAAGAAAATATTTGAAGAGATTATAGTGGAAAACTTCCCTAACATGGGAAAGGAAATAGCCACCCAAGTCCAGGAACCACAGAGATTCCCAGGCAGGATAAAGCCAAGGAGAAACATGCCAAGACACATAGTAATCAAACTGACAAAAATTAAAGATAAAGAAAAATTATTAAAAGCAACAAGGAGAAATGACAACATTCAAGGGAACTCCCATAAGGTTAACATCTGATTTCTCAGCAGAAACTCTACAAGCCAGGAGGGAATGGCATGATATAGTTCAAGTGAGGAAAGGGAAGAACATACAACCAAGATTACTCTACCCAGCAAAGATCTCATTCAGATTTGATGGAGAAATCAAAAACTTTACAGACAAGCGAAAGCTAAGAGAATTCAGCACCACCAAACCAGCTCTACAGCAAATGCTAAAGGAACTTCTCTGAGTGGGAAACACAAGAGAAGAAAAGGACCTACAAAAACAAACCCAAAACAATTAAGAAAATGGTAAGAGGAACATATATATCAATAATTACCTTAAATGTGGATGGATTAAATGCTCCAACAAAAAGACACAGGCTTGCTGAATGGATACAAAAGCAAGACCCACATATATGCTGTCTACAAGAGGCCCACTTCAGACCTAGGGACACATACAGACTGAAAGTGAGGGGATGGAAAAAGATATTCCATGCAAATGGAAATCAAAGCTGGAATAGCAATACTCATATCAGATAAAATAGACTTTAAAATAAAGAATGTTACAAGAGACAAGGAAGGGCACTACATAATGATCAAGGGATCAATCCAAGGAGAAGATATAACAATTATAAATATATATGCACCCAACATAGGAGCACCTCAATACATAAGGCAAATGCTAACAGCTATAAAAGAGGAAATCAACAGTAACACAATAATAGTGGGGGACTTTAACACCTCATTTACACCAATGGACAGATCATCCAGACAGAAAATTTATAAGGACACACAAGCTTTGATGACACAATAGACCAGGTATATTTAATTGATATTTATAAGACATTCCATCTGAAAACAGCAGATTACACTATCTTCTCAAGTACACGGAGAACATTCTCCAGGGTAGATCACATCTTGGGTCTCAAGTCAAGCCTCAGTAAATTTAAGAAAATTGAAATCTTATCAAGCATCCTTCCCAACCACAGCACTATGAGATTAGAAATAAATTCCAAGGGAAAAAGAAGGTAAAAAACAAAAACATATGGAGTTTAAGCAGTATATTACTAAATAACCAAGAGATCACTGAAGAAATCAAAGAGGAAATCAAAAAATACCTAGAAACAAATGAAATCACAATGATCCAAAACCTATGGGATGCAGCAAAAGCAGTTCTAAGAGGGAAGTTTATAGCTATACACCTCTACCTCAAGAAACAGGAAAAATCTCAAATAAACAATCTAACCTTACACCTAAAGGAACTAGAGAAAAAAGAATAAACAAAATCCAAAGTTAGTAGAAGGAAAGAAATCATAAAGATCAGAGCAGAAATAAATGAAATAGAAACAAAGAAAACAATAGCAAAGATCAATAAAACTAAAAAGTGGTTCTTTGAAAAGATAAAGAAAATTGATAAAACTTTAGCCAGACTCATCATGAAAAAGAGGGAGAGGACCCAAATCAATAAAGTTAGAAATGAAAAAGGAGAAGTTGCAATGGACACTGCAGAAATACAAAGCATCCTAAGAGACTATTACAAACAGCTCTATGCCAATAAAATGGACAACTTGGAAGAAATGGGCAAATTCTTAGTAAGGTATAACCTTCCAGGACTGAACCAGGAAGAAATACAAAATATGAACAGACCAATCACAAGCACTGAAATTGAAACTGTGATTAAAAATCTTCCAACAAACAGAAGTCCAGGACCAGATGGCTTCACACGTGAATTCTATCAAACATCTAGAGCTAACACCCATCCTTCTCAAACTCTTCCAAAAAATTACAGAGAAAAGAACACTCCCAAACTCATTCTACAAGGCCACCATCACCCTGATACCAAAACCAGAAAAAGATACTACAAAAATAAAAAAATTACAGACCAATATCACTGATGAATATAGATGCAAAACTCAACAAAATACTAGCAAACAGAATCCAACAGCACATTAAAAGGATCATACACCGTGACCAAGTGGGATTTATCTAAGGGATGCAAGGATTCTTCAATATATGCAAATCAATCAATTTTAACAAATTGAAGAATAAAAACCATATGATCATCTCAATAGATGCAGAAAAAGCTTTTGACAAAATTCAACACCCATTTATGATTAAAAAAAAAAAACTCTCCAGAAAGTGGGCATAGAGGGGACCTACCTCAACATAATAAAGGCCATATATGACAAACCCACAGCAAACATCATTCTCAATGGTGAAAAACTGAAAGCATTTCCTCTAAGATAAGGAACAAGACGAGGATGTCCACTCTCACCACTATTATTCAACATAGTTTTTGAAGTCCTAGCCATGGCAATCAGAGAAGAAAAAGAAATAAAAAGAATACAAATTGGAAAAGAAGAAGTAAAACTGTCAGTGTTGCAGATGACATGATACTATACATAGAGAATCCTAAAGATGCCACCAGAAAACGACTAATCAATGAATTTGGTAAAGTTGCAGGATACAAAATTAATGCACAGAAATCTCTTGCATTCCTATACACTAATAATGAAAAATCTGAAAGAGAAATTAAGGAAACACTCCCATTTACCACTGCAACAAAAAGAATAAAATACCTAGGAATAAACCTACCTAAGGAGGTAAAAGACCTGTACTCAGAAAACTATAAGACACTGATGAAAGTAATCAAAGATGACACAAACAAATGTAGAGATATACCATGAATGTGGATTGGAAGAGTCAATATTGTGAAAATGACTATACTACCCAAAGCAATCTACAGATTCAAGGCAATCTGTATCAAATTACCAACAGCATTTTTTACAGAGCTAGAACGAAAAATCTTAAAATTTGTATGGAGACACAAAAGATCCCAAATAGCCAAAGCAAACTTGAGGGGAAAAAATGGAGCTGGACGAATCAGACTCCCTGCCTTCAGACTATATTACAAAGCTACAGTAATCAAGACAATACGGTCCTCGCACAAAAACAGAAATATAGATCAATGGAACAGGATAGAAAGCCCAGAGATAAACCCACGCACCTATGGTCAACTAATCTATGACAAAGGAGGCAAGGATATACAATGGAGAAAAGACAATCTCTTCAATACATGGTGCTGGGAAAGCTGGACAGCTACATGTAAAAGAATGAAATTAGAACACTCCCTAACACCATACACAAAAATAAACTCAAAATGATTTAAAGACCTAAATGTAACACTGGACACTATAAAATTCTTAGAGGAAAATGTAGGAAGAGCACTCTTTGATATAAATCACAGCAAGATCTTTTTTGGCTCACCTCCTAGAGTAATGGAAATAAAAACAAAAATAAACAAATGGGACCTAATGAAACTTAAATCTTTTGCACGGCAGAGGAAACTATAAACAAGACGAAAAGACAACCCTCAGAATGAGAGTAACTATTTGAAAATGAATCAACTGGCAAAGGATTAATCTCCAAAATATATAAACAGCTCATGAAGCTCAGTATTACAGACAACCCAGTCAATAAATGGACAGAAGACCTAAATAGACATTTCTCCAAAGAAGACATACAGATGGCCAAGAGGCACAAGTAAAGCTGCTAAACATCACTATTTATTAGAGAAATGCAAATCAAAACTACAATGAGGTATCACCTCACACCAGTTAGAATGGGCATCATCAGAATATCTACAAACAACACATGCTGGAGAGGGTGTGGAGAAAAGGGAACCCTCTTGCACTGTTGGTGGGAATGTAAATTGATACAGCCACTATGGAGAACAGTATGGAGGTTCCTTTAAAAAGTAAAAGTAGAACTACCATATGACCCAGCAATCCCACTACTGGGCATATACCCAGAGAAAACCACAATTCAGAAAGACACAGGCACCCCAATATTCACTGCAGCACTATTTACAATAGGTTATGGAAGCAACCTAAATGCCCGTCGACAGACAAATCGATAAAGAAGATGTGGTACATATATACAATGGAATATTACTCAGACTTAAAAAGGAACGAAATTGGGTTATTTGTAGAGATGTGATGGACCTAGAGACTGTCATAAAGCGTGAAGTAAGTCAGATAGAGAAAGACAAATATCGTATATTAATGCATGTGTGTGGAATCTAGAAAAATGGTACAGATGAACTGGTTTGCAAGGCAGAAATAGAGACACAGATGTAGAGAATGAACCTATGGACACAAAGGTGGGAAAGCAGGGGTGGGGAGTGTGGGATGAATTGGGAGATTGGGATTGACATATATGCACTAATATATATAAAATAGATAACTAATAAGAACCTGCTTATAAAAAATAAATAAATAAATAAATACACTAATATAATCCATCACATCAACAGGTTAAAAAAGTAAAATTGTATGATCATAACAGTAGATGTAGAAAAACATTTGACAAAATCCAATACTCATTCATGATCAATACTCTCAGTAAACTGGGAACAGAGGGGAAATTCCTCAACTTGATAAACACTATCTACAAAAAACCTCCAGCTAACATCATGTTCAATGGTGAGAAACTTAAAAGTTTCCCACTAAGATCAGGTACAAGGCAGAGATATTCTGTTCTCACCACTGTTTTTTACATCATTCTGAAAGTCCTAGCTAATGCAATAAGACAAAAATTGAAATAAAAGATATACAGATTGGGGACATCCCTAGTGTTCCAGTGGTTAAGACTCCACTTCCACTGCAGGGGGCATGGGTTCTATCCCAGGTCAGGGAAGATCCCGCATGCCATGAGGCATGGCCAAAAAAATAAATAAATAAAATGGTTAGTTCTTAAAATAAATAAATAAATATATATATATATATATATATATATATATATACACACACAGATTGAGAAAGAAGAAATAATACTGTCTTTGTTCACAGATGACTTGATTGTCTATGTAGAAAATAAACAATAATAAATGTTTTAAAAACTCTTGGAACTAATAAGTGATTATAATAATGTTGCAGGATACAAAGTTTACATACAAAAATAAATCACTTTCCTATATACCAGCAATGAATAAGTGAAATTTGAAATTAAAAACACAATACCCTTTCCATTAGTATCCAGAAAAGTGAAATACTTAGTTATTCATCTAACAAAATTCGTACATGGTCTATATGAGGAAAATTATAAAAACTCAGCTGCAAGAAACCAAAGAACTAAATAAACAAAAAGCCATTGTATGTTTATGGACAGGAAGACTCAATAATGTTCAGAGGTCAGTTCTTCCCAACTTAATCTATAGATTTAATGCAATCTCAATCAAAATCCCAAAAATTTGTTTGTGCATATGGATAAACTAATTCTAAAGTTTGCGTGGAGAACAAAAGATCCAGAATAACCAGCATGATATTAAAGAAGAACAAAGTTGGAGGACTGACACTCCCAACTTCAAGACTTACTATAACGCTACAATAAACAAGACAATGGGGTATTGGTGAAAGAATAGACAAATAGATCAGTGGAAAATAATAGAGAACTCAGAAATAAACCCACATAAATATAGTCAGCTGATGTTTGACAAAGGAGCAAAAGCAATGCAATAGAGAAAAAAGATAGTCTTTTCTACAAATGCTGTTTTAACAACTGGACATGCACACACATCTTATATTCTTCACAAAAATGTAACTCAAAATCGATCACTCCTAGAAGTTAACATAGGGTAAAATCTATATTACCTAGGGTTTAGCAATGACTTTTTATATATAACACCAAAGGCATAATCTCTGAAAGAAAGAATTGATAAACTGAACTTCTAAAATTAATGAAGGGGAAGAAGATGCACATTAGTAGAGGATTGGAAGGCAGGGTACAGGGAGGGGTTTCCTGCTACTTATATTAGTATACAGTGCTCTAAGACAGATTTTAAGGGTCACTTGTGCTAGGACTCCTGGACTTTGGGCTATTTTGGTGTGTCAACAGTATCTAGGTCTTCATTTAAAAATGGAAGAAGTAGAAGGCCATGTATTTACTGTTTACTCCACTCTCTATGATGTCTTTAATGTTTATTCAGAAAGACCATACATGTATCCCAAAAACTGAGATGCTCAGCGAGTATGTAGGGAGAACCTCTCTTTCCTAGAGCTAAAGTAGTTCCACGGGGAGGAATACAAAGGCTTGAATTACTTAGACCTTTTCTACGAGCTGTTCCCCCAGATGGGCTGGGAAAGGATATTTACTACTCTCTCACCCCCTCCTGGTGGCATTCAGGGTCAGGACACCTGAGGGTCTCTGAATAGCCTGCAGCCATCAGGGGCACACATTTTCTGAACACATGTGGCTTTATGAACGGAGGACCTATAAAATGACCACAGAAAAGTAAAACTCAAGATATGGAGTGCCCAGGCCTGGCTATGTGACTAGTGTCCTTGCTCAGAGAGAGTATGATAGATCCATGTGCACAGCTGGCAGAGAGCAAAGGGAGTGCTCAATCTCATGACCAGAGAAGAAGGCAGTAAAAAGTCTGGGTGTGGTCCACAGAGGCATAATGGAAAGAAAGGTCAGGAAGTCAGAGAGGAGGAAGCAAAACTAGCAGCAAATGCAGCCACTCTGCACACAGCAGAGCCTTCCCTGGGGAGAGGTGGGTCCACGTGCTGGAGAGGCCGCCTCAAGGGGGAAAAGTGGAGACTATAAAAGATACCAGGAGAGGGCTTCCCTGGTGGCGCAGTGGTTGAGAGTCCGCCTGCCGATGCAGGGGACACGGGTTCGTGCCCCAGTCCGGGAAGATCCCACATGCCGCGGAGCGGCTGTGCCCGTGAGCCGTGGCCGCTGAGCCTGCGCGTCCGGAGCCTGTGCTCCGCAACGGGAGAGGCCACAACAGTGAGAGGCCCGCGTACCGCAAAAAAAAAAAAAAAAAAAAAAAAAATACCAGGAGAAAAGAAGACCAGGATAAAAGGAAATGAAAACAGAAGAGAGGGGTATCACATTTCTTTTGGCATTTAGAACACTTCCAGACTGCATCCTGAAAACCTGCTGTACCAAGATTTGCAAACTTCTGACCAACTCAAGGCCTTAGCTTTGGCATCTCTGTCATTGTAATGTCAAATCACAGCTCAATGTTAAGTTTTATTATTCAACATGAATTAAAAGCTCAAGGGGAAAAAGAGCTTAGTGGTGTTCCATTAAAGGAAAAATTTGATCATCTTAAAGCAATATGATCTTAAAGGAGCCCACATTAAGAAGGGCAGCATATAAAGGAGTGTGGGCTGTTAGTTCCTGCGACTCCCTTGGAAGCTCATGTGGCTGCTGGGAGGGGTATTCACGGATGGAGTTAACGCTTCTCTCCAAATGTTTCACTCACAGAGAGTAGTAGGAACATCTGTCTCACGTAGGTGAAAAAGTTACACACGTAGGTGAAAAAGTGACATATTATTCATCTTTCGTACCCCAAAATATGTTACCTAAGCTTGACCCTGTGAATGTGCAACATCTTCCACATCACCTGGGAGCATGAAAAGAAACCCCTCCTAATCATACTCCTGGGTGTCCTAGGCATCATCCTTAGATAATCTCCAGGACAGTCATCTGGTAGATTCCAGTCTGAAGTGATTAGAGACAAGTTCACTAGGGTACACTGTTGCATGTTCTGCTGTGACCAGTCCAGATGCTCCTACAGAGAAATCTGTGACCCCCTGTGTAACGGGCAGGAGCTACCAGGTGGGTGTTTGAGCTGTACTTAGCCGCATTGTTCAACTCAGCCACCTGCCACACCATGAGCTGCTGTTACTGCATTGATCTTTAATCCATATAAAACTCCTCTGAGACCTCTGAACTTTGAACCTCAAACCATGAAGTCCCCTCCTCTGCCTTAACTGCTCCTTCCTTGTCCCTGATATCTCAGCTCCTGGCCCTTCCTCTGCAATATGATCCCCTTTGGTCTTCCCTGCCACCAGTCTGTGGTCAGAGAACATACTTTGTATGATTTCAGTCCTTTTAAATGTATTGAGGCTTGTTTTATGGCCTGGAATATAGTCTATCCTGGAGAACGTTGCACCTGAAAAAAATGTATATTTTACTGTTGTTGGAAAGAGTGTTCTATAGATGTTTGTTAGGTCTAGTTGGTTTACAGCATAGTTCAAGTCTTTTATTTCCTTGTTGATCTTCTCCTTAATGTTCTATTCGTTAACGAACGTGGGGTATTGAAATCTTCAAATACTATTGTTGAATTGTCTATTTGTCTCTTCAATTCTGTCAGAGTTTGCTTTATCCTTCTTGCAGTTCTGTCATTAGTTGTATACATGTAACTGTCATATCTTCCTGATGGATTAACCCTTTTACCATTATAAAATATCCCTCTTTATTGCTAGTAACAATGTTTGTTTTAAAGTCCATTTTGTCTTATATTAGGTAAGTCCCTTTAGCTTTGCTGTTTAGTTGGCTGTTTGCATGATACACCATTTTTGTCCTCTTACTTTCAACCTATTTCTCTCTTTGAATGTAAAGCATGTCTTCTACAGCACATAGTTGGATCTTGTTTTTTTAATCTCATCTGAAAAATCTCTGCTTTTTTGGTTGGATTGTTTAATCCACTCACATTTAATGTTATTATAGCTGTAGTTGGATTTATAGCTGCCATTTTTCTTTTGTGTTTCTCATTAACTGCTTTATTTTGCATTAAGCAAATATTTTGTAGTGTAGCATTTTAATTTCTTTAATGTTTTTTTTACTATATTTTTGAGTTATTTTCTTAGTGGTTGCTTGGGCTTAAATATACATCTTAATTTTATTAGAATCTACTTCATATTTATACTAATTAATTCCAGTGAGATAAAAAAATATTAATCATATATAGCACTGTTCCATTTTCCCTTTTTTGTACTATTATTGGTATACATTTTACATCTTTATATATTACAAACCCAGCATTACTGTATATATTATTATATGATTATATTATCATACATTATAATTATTCCTTTATATAATTTTATATCTTTTAAATAAGCTGAGAGAAGAAAGGAGAGCAATTATATATTTATAGAATTTGCTATATTTCTGACTTACCATTTCTGATTGTCTTCATTTATTCCTGTGGATTCAAGTTACCATCTGGTGTAACTTGGTAATTTCCTTACTCCTATGCAATTTTGCTCCCACCCACCTCTTTTGTGTTGTTTGTTTTATTAAATTTCTATATGGTATAAGCCACACAATATGATTACATGCGTATTGTTTTATATAATTGCTGTTAAAGTCAGTTAAAAGAAGAAATATGAGATATAATGTCTTTTATAATTATGCACATAATTATCTTTACTGGTGCTCTTTGTTTTCTCATGTGGTTTTTTTTTTTCCTTCCAGTCTTGTTGAGATATAATTGACATATAGCTCTGTATAAGTTTAAGGCATATGGCATAATGGTTTGACTCACATACATGATGTAATGATGACCACAATAAGTTTAGTGAACACCCATCATCTCTTATAGATAAAAAATAAAAGAAATAGAAAAAATTTTCCCTTGTTATGAGAACTCTTAGGATTTACTCTCTTAACTTCCGTATATAACAGACAGCAGTGCTCATTATACTTATCATGTGGTACATTGCATCCCTAGTACTTATTTATCTTATAACTGGAAGTTTATACCTTTTGACTGCCTGCATCCAGTTCCCCCTCCCACTACCCCCCAACTCTGGTAACCGCAAATTTGATCTCCTTTTCTGTGAACTTCTTTGTTAGTTTGTGTTTGAAGTATAATTGACCGACAACACTATGTTAGTTCCTGGTGCACAGTACAATGATTTGATATTTCTATATGTTTCAAAATGATCACCATGATCAGTTTAGTCACCATCTGTCACCATAGAAAGATATTATATAGTTACATAGTTATTGGCTACATAACTACATAGTTACATAGTTGTTGACTATTCCTACACTGTACATTTCATACCCATGAGTCACTTATTTTGTAAATGGAAGATTATACTTCTTAATCTCCCTCACCTTTTTCTCTCATCCCCCCCTGCCCTTCCCCTCCCATCTGGCTACCTCTTGTTTGTTCTCTGTATCTATGACTCTGTTTCTGTTTGGTTATGTTTGTTCATTTGTTTTGCTTTTTAGATTCCACATATAAGTGAAACCATACAGTATTTGTTGTTCTCTGCCTGACTTATTTCACTTGGTATAATACACTCCAGGTCCATTCTATTGTTGCAAATGGCGAAATTTCATTCTTTTTTATGGCTGACTAATACTCCATTGTGTATTTATACCATATCTGCTTCATCCAAATGGACACAAGTTGCTTCCATATCTTGGCTATCGAAAATAATGCTGCAGTGAATATAGGGGTACATTTGTCTTTTCAAATTAGTCTTTTCGTTTTCTCTATGTACATACCAAAGAGTGGAATTGCTGGATCATATGGTAGTTCTATTTTTAATTTTTTGAGTAACCTCCATGCTGTTTTCCATTGTGGCTGCACCAATTTACATTCCCACTAACAGTGCACGAGGGTTTCCTTTTCTCCACATCCTTGCCAACGCTAGTTATTTGTTGTCCTTTTGATAATAGCCATTCTGACAGGTGTGAGGTGATAACTCATGTGGCTTTGATTTGCATTTCCCTGGTGATTAGTGATATTGAGCATCTTTTCATGTGTCTGTATGTCTTCTTTGGAAAAATGTCTCTTCAGAACCTCTACCCATTTTAAATAGAGTTCTTTTTTTTTTTTTTTGATGTTGAGTTGTATGAGTTCTTTGTATATTTTGGATGTTAACCCCTTATTGGATATGTCATTTGCAAATGTCTTCTCCCATTCAGTAGGTGGCCTTTTTGTTTTGTTGATAATTTCCATCACTGTGCAGAAGCTCAGTGGCTTGATGTAGTCCCATTTGTTTGTTTTTGCTTTGCTTCCCTTGCCTGAAGAGACATATTACAAAAAAAATATTACTAAGACTGATGTCAAAGAGTTTACTGACTTTGTTTTGGTCTAGAAGTTTTATGGTTCCAGGTCTTATATTTAAATCTTTAATCCAGTTTGAGTTTATTTTTGTATATAGTGTGAGAAAGTAGTCCAGTTTGATTCGTTTACATGAATCACCATTTATTGAAGAGGCTGTCCTTTCCCCATTGTATACTCTTGCCTCCATTGTCATAGATTAATTGCCCATGTAAATGTGGGCCTGTTTCTGGGCTCTCTATTCTATTCCATTGATCTGTGTGCTTATTTTTTGTGCCAGTACCATACTGTGTTGATTACTGTAGCTTTATAGTATAGTTTGAAATCAGGGAATGTTATACATTATACCTCCAGCTTTGTTCTTTTTTCTCAAGATTGTTTAGGGTCTTTTTTGTTTCTATACAGATTTTAGAATTATTTGTTCTAGTTCTGTATATTTTTTATTCCAGTTATTGTATTGTTCAGCTCTGTTTGGTTCTTCTTTGTGTTTTCTGACTTTTTGTTGAAATTCCCTCTGTGCTCATCCATTCTTCTCCTGAGTTCTTTGAGCATCTTTATGATTATTATCTGAGCTCTTTATTGGGTGGATTGCCTACCTTTACTTCACTTAATTCTTCTCCTGGAATTTTATCTCCCCAAAATGGCTGCCATCAATATCTGTTGGGTTGCCCAAAAAGTTCATTCGGGTTTTCCCATAGCATCATATGGAAAAACCCGAACGAACTTTTTGGCCAATCCAATATGTCCCCAGAGTGAGTTCCAGTTGCCTCTTGGCTCTCTGGGAGGCTCTCCAAGATCAGAAATTATGTCCGACAAGGCTCTTTTCAAATTACTCCTTCTAGTCTGGACCTTAGAGTGTTGTGAGATTTTATGTGCACCCTTTAATAATGGAGTCTCTGTTTCCTCTAGCCCTCTGGCTCTCCCAAGAGCAAGGCTTGCTGGCCCTCAAAGCCAAACGTTCTGGGGGCTCATCTTCCTGGTGCAGGATCCACAGGCTGGGGAGCCTGATGTGGAGTGTGAACCCCTTACTCCTCGGGGAGAACCTCTGCAATTGTTATTATCCTCTTGTTTGTGGGTTACCTAGCTGGGGGTGCAGGTCTTGACTATTCCTCCTACCCATTTTGTTGTGGTTCCTTCTTTATATCCTTAGTTGTAGAAGATGTTTTGTGCTAGTTTTCAGGTCGTTCTCATAAATAGTTGCTCTGTGAATAGTTGTAATTTTGGTATACCCATGGGAGGAGGGGAGCTCAGGGTCTTCCTACTCCACCATCTTGGCCTCTTCCCTCTTATGGATCTGAATTAACGTCTGAAGTCACTTGCATTTGGCCTGAAGAAATTCCTTTAGTATATATTGTCAGGCAGATCTGCTAGCAATGAATTCTCTCCATTTTTGTTTATCTAAGAATGTCTTTATTTCATCTTAATTTTTCTTTTGCTGGATATAATTTCTTGGTTGACAGTTTTTTTTCCAGGACTTTGAATATATTATCCCATTGCCTTCTAGCCCCATCATTTCTGAAGAGAAGTCAGCTTTTAATCTTCCTGGGGTTCCCTTATACGTGACAAGTCTGCTTCTCTTGAAGTGACACTCCTGCTTCACAACTAGAGTGCTGGCCAGTTGCAGTAACCTTTTGTCTTCTCACCTTATCTCTTCTAGCATGGAACCATCACTTTCTGAGCAAACCGGGGCAAGGCAATAAAGACCCAGTATTCTTAATCTGCTACTCCTGGGGTGGAGATTCTGCTTTTAAAGTGGGGGATGGATGAAAGAAGGAAGCCCCAGGCTTGTCATCTCCTCCTGCCTAGAATAAAACTTCTGCCACACAGAGCTGGGGATCATGAGAACTGTTGGCAGCCCACCCCTCCTAGAGAGATACCATAATTCTAGTCTGGGATCTAAGGGGAGAGGGAGCCTTCTGTTCTAATCCACATTCACCCAGAGTAAAGCTTCCATCACGCAGAAGTGGGAAATGGGAAGGGAGTAGGTCGTGGCTCAAATGCCACAAACTCTCACTGTTCTTACCAAGATTTAGTAGATCTTCTTGAATACATATTTCTCCATTTGCTATGTCCCATTAGGATAATTTCCAGAATTTTTAAAAAAATTTTCACTAGCTATGGTTGTTTTCTGGTGAGAAGGCCCTCTGAGCTCCTCATACCACCGTTTTGGAAATGCTAACTCCCTTATCTGTGATTTTTTAACTGTGGAACCATTGCTCTATGTTCTTCCAAAAAGTATGAAAGAGTTCTGGTATCCAGTGTTTGTTGGAAAGAAGGAAGGAAGGGAGGGAGGGAGGGAGGGAGGAATGGGGAAGGGTTGAAAGAAGGAAGGAAGGGAGAGAGGGAGGAAGGGAAGTTGGTCTTGGTGTCACACAAAACTCTTTATCAGAATAACTTCCTCTATCACCATGTTTATGTATTCAGCAAACATGAATGAGCAGGATACATATGTGAGGCTTTGTGCTAGTTCCGGGAGTACAAAGTGCTAAGGTCAGGGAACTCACAGAGAAGTCAAAGAGATAGATAAAAGTAAAGGAGCCCTTGGGGCGGGGGTGGGGGGTCGGCATGTGGAGAGTGGTGTGTCATGGGGAGGAGGGAATGATGTTCTATTCTGGAGGAATTAGGGTGGGCTTCAGGGGCAGCAACATTTCAGCTGCCTCTTGAAATAAATTCAGAGGTGCTGGAGAAGAACATTTGAGAAATAGGGAACAGCATAGTCAAAAAGAACAGAGATGTGCCAAAGCCTGGTAGGTATGAAATGTCTGGAGGACTTCAAGTGGTTGAGTGTAGTCAGAACACAAGACGCACTGTCTGGTGGGGGGCAGCAGAAGTAAAGGCTTAAGTTGAGGCCCACGTGTTGAATCCATAAGGTTTGGAAATGGTACAGTAAACATAAACACTAGGGAACCTCTGCAAATATGTAAGCTTCAGAGAGAAACTATCAGACTGACGTTAGAAGGATGCTCCTGACAAGAATAAGGAGAGGGTTAGAATGGAGTCAGAGAGACAGTTTGGAAGGTAAGAGATGAAATTGTTTAGGCATGAGATGATGAGGTTTTGAACCAAAACCTCAGTGTTGAAGATGAAGGAGAGATGATTTATATGAGAGGAAATCAAAAGGTCTTTGTGACCAATTAAATGGGGAAGGAGGAGTCAAGGATGATTCAGAGGGTTCACATTTGGCAGCTGTTTCTCAGTTGCCTACAACTGTCTCTTGATGACAATGTCATTGCTTTGATTTTTGAAGAGACAAGAGTTACGCGTCCAAAATTCTTCATTTGCCAAAGATGTGTCTATCACACTATATGGTAACATCTGACCTTCCTCTCTGCCCTCCCTTGATAACTTCATGGCCAGTGATGCTAGTAACCAAATAATAGGGCTGCTTACTTCACAGCTTATGCATATTGAGGGTATGGCATCCCTGTTCACCTAGGGAAGCAGCGGAGTTAGTCCATGGCCTATTCTTGAAATAAGAAATATACTGCTATCTGATGATACCAGAAATATTTGGGAAAGTGGACTACAGAATGAAGTCCTGACCAATTAAAATTTATAGGTACATCTTAAAGCTGCTAGCTCCCATCCAACTTTTTGCTCAGGTGGCTAACAAGCACAAAACCTGGTTTGCATGTAACTTTCTTTTGCCATAAACTGGGACAGTCATGCTTTCAGTAACCCAAAGTTTGTTGTAAGTTAACAAGGGTAAAAATGATCAATTAAAAAAGGCAGTTCTTGAAAGATCTTTAATCCATCGTAAATAGATCACTACACTGAATTCAACAAGCTGTAACCATCTCCCACAGTCAGGGGATCAGTGGGTCCTTCGGGGTGTGAGCACAAGTCCTACTCCACTGAGTGGTGCTTGCCAACATTCCACCTGGCCTGGCCGCCTCGGCCTGCTGGCATCTAGGCTGTGTCAAGACAAGTGATAGCCTGATTAGGCTGAGAAGGAGGAGGCTAGTGGCTGTTTTGTATTCCAGATTCAACTTTTAACCAGATGTTCACAATTTTCAATTATGAAAGAATAGCTGTGGGCTTCCCTGGTGGCGCAGTGGTTGAGAGTCCGCCTGCCGATGCAGGGGACACGGGTTCGTGCCCTGGTCCGGGAGGATCCCACATGCCGCGGAGCGGCTGGGCCCGTGAGCCATGGCCGCTGAGCCTGTGCGTCCGGAGCCTGTGCTCCGCAGCAGGAGAGGCCACAGCAGTGAGAGGCCCGTGTACCGCAAAAAAAAAAAAAAAAAAAAAAAATAGCTGTGTGAGATAAAGAAACGTTAAATGCAAAAGTAGGGACATTTCACCAGGACCCTTAAGTTACTGCACAAGTTTATACTTAACACACTGGCTAATCTTAGGCAGATATTGGATTTAATTGAGATCATTTTTTCCAAAAGAAGGCTAAGACTCTCATATGCACAGAGGTTCCCTCATCCTCCAGGTACTCAGCAGCCAAAATAAACGTGTTTTCATTTAGCCTGGAAATGCAGATGGTCTCCAAATGCCTGATAGTCTATCTTGTTAATCAAAGCCGGGCCAGCATGAACCACTCCCCGCCACTCAGTCCTGAGCACGAGAATATGAGGCCTGGTCTCCCTTCCAAAGCCAACCAGACCTCACAAAGTGCAATGGAGGGTCAAGAAGAAGCGGCCCCCAACCTGCTAGCTCTGTTCCTCCTGCTCTTGGCCCATCTTGCTGGCCCCTGCCACCCTATCACACCATAACCCACGTGGTAGAAACATATATGCAACCGGCTACAAACTGTTCAAGTCATAAACCCATATGTTAGAGAAACTGGGATATGGGAAATATAAAGAAAGGGATAGTGGGAGATTACTGGAATGACACCTGGGGTAAATTTTAAGGAGAACAATGATTTGACAGAGATGTAAGAGGAAGCAAATGAAGGATGGCTCAGAAGGAGAGAGGCAAGTTGTGTGGGAAGGAGTGAGCCAATTTATTTGGCTGGAACATGAAACACCAGCTGGAGGGTAGAAGCAGATGTAGAATGACAGCACCTGACAGAGTCCAAGAGTTGGAATTTTTATTTAATACAAAAGACAATTGGCAGTCACTGTGGGGAATCAGAAAAGAGAAGTGATGATATAAAGATATAGTTAAGTTAAAGAATGGCTATCTGATGGGGTATTGTGCAGTTATTTTTTTTTAATGCTTTTGAAGAATTTCTAATTACAGAGGAAACGTTTCACGATGTGATGAGAAATGAAAAGGATGAATGCAAGTGTTGTTTGTAATACGATTTTAATTATGTTACATAGGTCTCAACGTGTATAGAGAAATGTCTGATGGAAAATACCCTGAAATATAGTTATTATCTCCTGGTAGTCAGATTAGAGATTTCTTTTTTAAGTTTTATTCCAGATATTCTACAAGGAATGTATTATCTTAAAATCTGAAAAAGAAGATTACATGTTCTTTAAAATATAGTATCAGAGGAGTTTGACTGGCTTGTAGTTTGGCGTTGATGGGGCTGGAGGCGGATTGGCCAGTAGAGGTTTGCACAGGTTTCGAGCTGGGAGTTGGAGGCCTGCTCTCACACTGGGGGTGGGATGTGGGAATGAGATAAAGGAGGACTAAAGACAGAAAGGGCACCATGAGGTTAGGTATGACATGTTCAAAGAGGTGAAAATAGAAACCAAGTGTCAGAGAAAGGATAAAGGTGCTACTTAGTAATTAAGTTGAAAGTGGAGAGAGTTAGGCAAAATTCAATTCAATGTTGTCCTTTTTGTTTTAGGTGTTTATGGGACAGAAAAGTTAGGCCAAGGACTTTCTACTAGACATATTAATACAGGAACCCTTAATAGGGTTTCTCACTGAGGGGTTTAGTTTGCTGCATTTTTTTTAATGTTAAACATCTGATCTATGCTGAAGAGACAGTCTTCATCCCTCCAGCTCTATATCTAATCATTCAGCTAATGAGTATTTACTGAATACTTTCTCTGTAAAAGTTCTCAGCTTTTATAATCTAGTAACCAAAAAAGAACATATATATAAACTACTATACAAAAGACAGAACATGACAAGCTCATAAGACAAGGACAGTTACACTACTCTGGGCTTCTCAGCTGAGCTATCTAGTAGACCCTCCATTTTCTGGCTCTACCACATCTCTTTAAACTTATTACTATTCCTTAACATGTACCTCTATCCTATTCAGGCTGCCTATTGTCCCTTTTCCCAGCATGCCATGCTCATTGTATCAATTAGGAATGCTTTCAGCTGCAAGTATTATCTGTCTATTAATGACTTAAGTTATAGAGAGGGACACTATTTTTTTATCAAGAAGTTCAAAGGTAGGCAATCTCAGAGCTGGTCCAGCAGCTCAGTGATTTTCCTCAGGGTTTCAAGTTGTTTATTTTTTCATCGTTCTAGTGTTTTTATTTTTCATCCTCATATGAGTTACATCATGGCAACAAGATATCTACTATAGCTCCAGGCATCACATAATGTTCACATGCAAAGCAAGAAGAAGGAGAAGGGAATGGTGCTAGCACATTCTCTTCTTAAGTTTGTCCCTTTATCAGAAAAGCAAAAGACTTCCTAAAAGACCACTAGAAACTTTGTCATACATTTTCTTTGGTCAAAAATGTATTATACAGCCACCCTAAGGGTGCCAGGAAGGCTGGGAACATGGATATATGGCTTTTCCAGCCTCTAGAGCTGCACTGTTCAATGTGGTAGCCACTAGCTACCTGTGACTATTGAGTATTTAAATTGAGGTTAGTGCAACTGAGGCTCTGAATTTCTAATTTTATTTAATTTTAATCTCTATCGTATTAATTTATAATTATTTTATATTTAATTTAAATATAAAAATGGAAGCAGTAAAAAACATATATCCATCAGCTACAAATTTATTGTTTCAGTTGGACTACATTTCATTATAATCATGCATTTTAATCATTGCGTGGCACAAGATTTTAGTATTGTAGTACACGTGTCAACAGGCACACGCATTGTTTCTAGTATTACATGTAAACATTTCATTGACCAGCTTTGTCAATATGGGTGCAACTATTAAAAGACAATACTTTTTTAGCACTCATTTTGGTTATTGGAAAACCTTTAAGGATGTTTGGAAAAATTGTAAATTCTATGAAACATAAATATAGATTGTGTTTCTATGTCAATTCAGTGTCTGGAATGAGATGTACTGTTAAGTATAAAATATGCAAAGGAGTTCAAATATTTATTTTAAAAAGCATATGCAGATATCTTGTTTATATATGTTGATTACATATTGAAATTATAATATTTAGATATATTGGGTTAAATAAAATATATTATTGAAATTAATTTTACTGTTTATTTTTACATTATTAATGTGCCTACTAGAAAACTTAAAATTATATATATGACTTGCATTATATTTTTATTGAACAATGCTTGTCTAGAGTGAGAAGAAGGCAAAGGTGAAGAGGATTAGCGATGATTTTTAGGTTAGCCAACCAATACGGTTGGCCTCACTTATATTGCCTGTGTCACCTGCCCATGAAGAATACTTCTCTCCTCAACTATTAACTGGCACAGAGCAGCATTCAATAAATCTTAACTATGATTTATTGCTGAGGTTACTCCTGTTGCTATTAAGTTTGGCCTTAAACAAGATCTAGCTGAGCTTTAAGCAAATTCTAGCTTAAGGTTGATGTCTTCCAAAAACTCTTTTTTGACTACCTACTTTAGCACTTTTATTCATTCATGCATGCTCACTTCCATATTAAAAATAATTTTATATTGAAATGAATGTGAAAGAATGCAATAAGGAAGTTAATAATTCTGTCAGGAGGGGTCATGAAAAGTTGCCCAGAAGAGGTAGCACTTGAACTGAAATTAGAGGAATGAATTGGAGCCTGCCATGTGGGAAAAGCCAAGGAGGCAGTACTGCAAAAGCATAAAAATACATAGTGCGTTTAGATACTGGTGAAAATTTAGCCAGAATAAAGGTTGCTTGGAATTGAAGGTAGAATTTGGGGTTTCTATAAGGGCAGAATGGGGAGTAAGCAGAATATTTCTCTAAGCAGGGGAATGATATGAACAGGTGTGTTCCTCTTATATCCTTTTTTGTAAGGGATTTATCCTGATGTTTCTCTACCTGCTCAAGGTGTATGTTTATTTCATTAACTTACAATCTTCCTTATATTCTAATAGAACCCTGAAGCTATAAATTTGCCATTAATTACTGTTTTAGCTGCATTCCACAAGATTTGCTATAAAAACATTAACATTGTTATAAATAGTGTCTACTTTCCTTTTTGTGTTTTTTTTGACCCATAAGTAATTTTAAGATGTTCTATAAATGATCAAACATATGGACTTTTTAAAGGTGTATTTTTGTTTTTAATTTCTAATTTTATTGCACTATCATCAATGAACATGGTTTCTATGATTAAATCTTTGTACTTGTTAAGACCTGATTTGGGAACTAGTATATGTTTGGTTTTTGTCAATGTTCTATGTATGCTTAAAAAGAAAGTATATTTTCCCATTTGGGGATATAGGATTTTTTTGTGTTCTTTAGATTGAGCTCATTAACCTTATTATTTCAACTCCTCAACAGTTTTACTCATTTTGTCTATTTGGTCTTTCCATTATTGAGAAGGTGTATTTAAATGTTCCATTATAGTAATTGATTTGGCTACTTTTTTGTAATTTGTTTACTTTGGTTCTATCCATTTTGATGCTACACTATCAGAGCTTTCAATTTATGAATTATTGTATCTGCTTTGTGATTTCTTTTTATCAATACATAGTGAGCCTGTTAGCCCCTAACAATGCACTTTGCTTAAAATTTATTTTGCCTGATACTAACTTTGCTGCACTAGCTTTCTTTTGGTTAGCATTTGCTTTTAATATTTTTTTCAATCCTATTACTTTCAACCTTTCTAGGCCCTTATATTTTTAGATGTGTCTCTCATAGAAAAATATAGTTGGATTTTTAAAATCCAGTCTGACAATCTTTCTTGTTATAATAGTGAATTTGATCAATTTCCATTTATTGTGATTACTAATATCTTGGATTTCATGGTTTTATTTAATTTATCCTTTCCATTCACTATCATTTGTCTTTGCTTCTTTTGTTTCTTTCCTACTTTCAGTAGATTTATTGAGGGCTTTTTCCTCTATTTTTTCTATATTGGCTTGGACATTTTATACGCTATTTCTATTATTCTCAAATTTAACAAGCAAGTTTTACTTTGTGAAATCAGAAGTTAGTTAATAGTTCTACCCCTTCCTAAACAAAAGAACTTTAGAACATTTTAATTCAAAGCACTCTCTATCTTAAACATTACTGTTGTCCAATATATCACTAGATTTATTTTTATTCTTCCTTTATTCCAAATTAATAAATAGTATTAATATTGTTATATACAGGCACTACTTATTTAGATTTATCCTCCTAATTTACTTATTTATTTAACTTTACTTGTCTTTACTATTTCTTCTTACATCTTCCTTCTTTCTTATGCATTCAACATTTTTCTTCATGAAATAAAATAGAAGAATAAGTTGGTGCCTGCCATGTGGAAAAGGGCATTCCAAGCCAAAGAGGCAGTATTGCAAAAGCCCGAAGTCCTGAGAAGATACAGTGTGTTTGGATACTGGTGAAAAATTGTGTGTAGCTGGAGTAAAGATTGCTTGGAATTGATGCTAAAGTTTGGGCTTTGCATAAAGGTGGAGAGGGGAGTAAGCATTCTGTCTCCCACATTTGAACGGCAGTTTAGCTGAATATAGAATTCTAGGTTGGTACATATTTTCTCTGAAAACTTTAAAGCTACTATCTTATTGTCTTTTTGTTTCCATTGTTATCATTGGGAAGTTTGCTGTAAATCTAATTGCCATTCTTTAGTAAGTAATACGCCTTTTAAAACCCCTGGCTACTTTTCAGATTCTTGTCTTTGGTGCTCTTGGTATCAATATTATGTTTAGGGAATGAGTTTTGTTTTTATTTTTCCTGCCCAGGATTTATTGTGCTTCCTGAATACCAGGATCCACATAGTTATTATTTCCGGAAAATGCAAAGCCATTATCTCTTTTTAATATCGACTCTCCCCCATTCTGTTTTCTTCTTTGGAAACTCCTATTAGGCATGGGTTAGGTCTTATTACCCTGTCTTTCACATCGCTGTCTCTCTTTCATATTTTCCATCTCTTTAGATGTCTGTGCTGCATTTTGAGTGACTTCCTCAGATCAACCTTTTCTTTCTTTTGCTTTTTGAGTCTTTGTGTCAAAGAGTGCCCGAAACCAGCATTGCCTTTGCATTTTTCAGTTACCTGAACTAATACTATCCATTTTTTAAAGCCATCTTCAATCTTAACTTTCCATTATTTGTGACTCAAGGGTTCTAACATAGACTCACATAGTATATGTCATCGTGTTCCATCAGAAATGTCCGCAGAATTCAACACTTCCTTTGCATCCCCACTGACTTCCTCCTTAGGTGGGCATGCAGTGTAGCAGCCAGTAAAGGAGGCTCACAATGAACAGTCAGAGACATGGCAGGAGAATAAGGAGGGAACTACGCCAAAATGGCAGAGAAGAAAATTTTAATAATTAAGGAATATTTAAATACTGCAGAGAGGTCAAGAGGTATGAAAATTGAAAACAGGTACTGGAATTGTCAATTAGGAGATGACTGCTGACTATTATCTTCCACCTTTACTTTTTATGGCTCTTGCTGATTCTTTATCAATTGGTATGATTAGCAGAATGCTTAGAAGGTGATATTTCAAAAACATTGAGTGACTGATTAATGGATTTTCTTTTGGGGATTTGAGAACATACAAAAATAGTCTTTTGGTATATGGTTTCTATGCAAGGGGTGAGAAATAAAGTTTTCAAAAAACAAGAGAGGCAGTTTTTTTAAGATTTTTTTTTAAAGATTTATTTGTTATTTATTTATTTTATTATATTTTTGGCTGTGTCGGGTCTTAGTTGCGGCACGTGGGATCTTAGTTATGGCACGCGGGATCTTTCATCATGGCGCGTGGGCTCTTCATTGCAGCATGCGGGCTTCTCTCTAGTTGTGGCGTGCGAATTTTCTCACTCTAGTTGTGGTGCACAGGCTCCAGAGCACGTGGGCTCTGTAGTGTGTGGCACACAGGCTCTTTAGTTGAGGCGGGCGAGCTCAGTAGTTGTGGCATACGGGCTTAGTTGCCCTGCAGCATGTGGGATCTTAGTTCCCAACCAGAGATTGAACCTGCATCCCCTGCATTGTAAGGCAGATTCTTTACCACTGGACCACCAGGGAAGTCCCAAGAGAGGCAGTTTTAAATTGAAAATAATTTGGAAAGGTTGTAAGTCAGACAATTTAGCTCAGAGCCAAGTTCCCCATGTAGCTTATGGAATCTTCCTACAGTGGTGTAGGTGAATGAGAAACCTATGTAAAGGTGTTAATTAGAAATTTCAAACCTGGGCCCATTTCCTCTTATTGCGGTCCTGGGAATTGTTCATCATACCCAAGGCATCAGAGAAGAAAAATTGTCTTTTCAGATCAGTTACTACTCTTGCAACTGACTAAGGGGCAATGATCATTTCAAGTGTTTCCTGAGCCAAAGACCGTTAACATAGCAGGTGTCCTCAGGAGAGGGCTCTAGGACAGAAGGCCGTGGAATTCTTCTTCCACCACAGACTCATCACTAGATCACATTTATTTACTATGATTGCTGTGTCTGTAAGTCCATCTGTCTAAGTAACTAGCTTTGGGCAACTCAGAGGCATCTATCATCGATGACTCTCTAACAACATTGTGGTTAAATTGACCCAAAGATAGGTATTTCTTCCTTGACCTCGATTCCAGTAGGTCCAAGTGAGTTGGAAGGAGGGCAGGGGAGAATGTCCAGGAATCATAGCATTATAGGAATCGTATGCTGCTGGCTTAGAGTTGGTTTTGCATCTGTTCTGAAATGAGTTTTCTTTGTTCGTTTGTTTTCTGTGCCATTTTTCCTCTTTATTTTGCTGCTTGGCTCACACTGGGCCTGAGCTTGACTTGGGTCCATACGTCTGGAAAGCATAGTGCAGCTCGTTCTCCTTCCACACATCCTGCCCTTTTAATAAAACGGTTCCTTTTTTTATATATACAGAATGGCTGATCACAGCATTTGGTAATAGGGAAAACACTGATAATTTGCTTAAAATGAGTCACTTTTGCACCAGACTGGGAGCCCCATGACTCATAATTACAAGTTCAAAGACTGGCTGTTTGTAACATGAGGAAAAGCCCAGCCAGAGGGCCTTTCAGCCTGCTCACCCTTAGCATTCTTTGTCTCCAGAGAGCAAATTACTGACCAAGGCAACCCAGAGCTCATTAGCGGACCCAGTGAAGTGGAAGGCAGCTTCTTGGGCCCCGGCAGCAGGGACAGTCTGTCTACCCAGCCACTTGAACTACAAACAGTTAACCAGGTCCTAGAGTATCTGCCAGTGAACATTTTCCACCACAGATGAATGCCAATGCGAGAAGCTTTTAAGCAAATCAAACTGAGATTCTTCTTCATCCTGCTACTTAACTTTTAGCACCCTTTCCTTCCCCCGCCTCTTCCTGCCATAGCAGATGGCAGAAATCAGGGCCCCAAGCCCTCGGCATTGTTTTCCACAATCCAGTTCTGCTTCTGGCTTAAAGAAAAGGCAGGGTTAAAAAAAGAAAACTAAACAGTGAAGGAAGAAGTCAGACAAAGGCTATTACTGCAAATACTGAGGAAAGCCGCTTACATGCTGCTACCACGTGAAGAGATTGCAGCAAAGACAGGGGAAGAGAAAAGCAAGTAGGAGCCACGAGGCCAGCAGCAGATGGAGACGATCTGTGGCCTCCCCTGGATGCCTCCAGAGTGAGGAACCCCCTGGACATCCCTGGAGTTTGGGAAAGGGGAGGATGATAGTAGCGGGCATGTCACGTGTGTGTCCCACCCCATACAAATATGCACGACCCAAGCAGGGTCCGCCAGGTCCCCAGGCGGGCACATCTTACAAAGAGCCTCGCCTGGATGAGAAGGGTCTGATGGAGGAGGGAGAGACACAGCAGAGAGTTTACAGCAGGACCTGTGGAGGTGGAGGGACTGGAGCCCAAGGGAAAACTGCTGGAAAGACCCGAAGGAAATATGTGATTTGAGCTGTTTTCCAAATTAGGTTAATCATTTTAGATGAGGAAAGCATTTATGTCTGAGGCTACAATGCATGCCTTTGATAACTTTGTTTACCATCAGCCATCAACCAAGGCCTTGAAACTCCTTCCTGGGAGTTTTTTGTCAACATTAATTGTCTTATGCAACAAAATGATTTTATTACTGCAGATCTGAGAACTCAAAAGGATACAACCCAAACGCTGGTGCATAAGCAAATAAACTATCCAGTTCTCGGGGCTGAGGTTTACTTAGAGCCCTCTGGGTGCTTTACACCACTGTCCCACCTCTCACTATCCCAGATCCTTTCCCACCTAATTATACAAAGTTGAAGGAGAAAAACAAGCATTTATAACTACTGTGAACAAGTCACAGCGTTGTGTTCTTTCCATATTTCAAGCCCACTTAATCCCCCAAACAGGCCTATGAAGTAGACATTACTAGCTCCATTTTATGATTGAGGAAACTGAAGATGCCACCTACTTGCAGACTCGTGAACGAAAAGAGGCTGTCTCTGTAGTGTCTTCTTGACAAATCATGAGGCAGAGGGCACTGCTACGTGACCAGTCATTTAAGACCTTTCCTTCTGTCAGTCAGCTCTTCTTGAGAGGTTGGGTTCCTTTCCTTCAAAATACATTACTGACCACCTGATACGTGTTAGACACAGTGAGCATTCATGCCACACCTTCCAGAACCCTCTTTCAGCTACGCTTTCATCAACTGGAATGCCCTGCATACATTCAACAACCTGATCTCTCCCCTTTCACAGACACGCGTTTGCTCCCTGCCCTCGTTCCCCTGGGATGCAAGAACCTTAACATCCCTTCCCTGTGGCCACCCGCAGCCCTGCCGCCCCCGTGACACACACATACACACACACACACACACACACACACACACAGTGTACATAAACAGGTGTGATTATTTCCATTTCACACAGGAAAACTAAGGAATAGAGGAAATAAGTAACTTGCTCATCAAGATCATGCCCTAGTAGGGTGCATTTCTACAACTGTGATTTCTTCCAGAACTGTCAGGGAGTAAACCGGCTTCCTAGAAAGCAAGAACTTTAATTCAGAAACTCCCTCTAGGAATCTAACCTACAGAAATAATCCAAAATGTCTTTGTGCAAATACCACTTCCTCAGAGAGACATTCCTCTAACCCTCCTGAGGAAAATCGCCTCCCCCGTCATTCATCTTCCTCTGTCCCCTTACTTTGCATCACCTCTCTTCATAGAGCTAATCAGTATATGGATTTATTTGCTCCTCTTGTCTGTACACCCTCAGGAGTATGTACGCTCTCCAAGGAAGTAGACCTTTGTTCATCTGCTCTAAGTACAGTAACTGGGATATAGTGGGCACTCAGTAAATACTAGTTGTATTAATTAACTAAGAAAATAAGTAATTAAATGTGGAGTAAAATTTATACACCAAGATCTTCACTGCAGCATTATTTACAGAGCATATATATAAAATAATGTATAAGTCCAATATTAGGGAATGGACTATAATGATGAAATGATATAACCATAAAAGGTAATATTCATGAAGAATTTAATGACTTAGAATAAAGGGTTGTGACATAATTTTAAGTGAAATAAGTAAACAGATTACATAATTGTATATACATTATCATCTTAACTATGTAATAAAGCAAAGCATAGAAAAAACAGAGGTGGAGGGATTGTGAGTGATTTATTTTTCCTGCTTCTTTATACCATTCTTTATTTCCCAAATTTTTGGCAATGGGCAAGCTATATCGTGATAATTAGGAGTAGTAAAATAATACCTTTTTTTGTGTGTGTGTGGTATGTGGGCCTCTCACTGTTGTGGCCTCTCTCGTTGCGGAGCACAGGCTCCAGATGCGCAGGCTCCAGATGCGCAGGCTCCGGACGCGCAGGCTCAGCGGCCATGGCTCACAGGCCTAGCCGCTCCGCGGCATGTGGGATCTTCCCGGACCGGGGCACAAACCCATGTCCCCTGCATCGGCAGAGGAACTCTCAAACACTTGCGCCACCAGGGAAGCCCAATAATACCTTTTACATATTCTTACCTCATTAGGCAAAGACATGGGGGTTTAAATCTTCAGGACTTGCCTCTGCATCAACTATATTCCTTTCTGAATCCTTATGGGATAATGCACCTATGAAAGAAAAATTCTTCAGAAACTTTCCTGAATGGCTTAATACAAATGGTTCACAATAGCAAATTACTTCTCCCTGTTGAGGATGTATGAATGCCAGACACAGATATTAACTTGGATGACCCTATCACATTCTGAAATGATGCTAGATAGCCCCATAGATTCTCATTTCTCTGTCTTAGAAATGGAAGGTCTTGCCAGGGAAGGGAATGAGAGCTGTTCTTACAGGCCCCTCGCCACTTACATGTGAAGTACAGTTTGGCTCCCTTTAGAAATAATTAGTTCTAGGTTTAATATTCAGAAAATAAAAACAAAACAAACAACCACAAAAAGTGAAAACTCAGTGAGCGAGAGATAGCAGGAGATGAGGTGATGCAGTTACTCAGGGGATGGGTTAGCAAGGGCCTGTGGAAGTTCACCCAGGCAGGTCCCTGGGAAAGAAGGGTCATTTAAAATATTCTGATTGTGGATACAAAGAGGAGGGAGCTCAAACCTGGGAGTCTTCATAGGAGTCAGTTTGGCCTTGAAGTGGAAGGCAGGATAAGGGTGCAAATCTCGTGCCTGTTAGGGGGACCTATTTCCGATAAGATTGTGACCCCTCTCTTCCTCCCTCCCTCCCTCCTCTCTCCCTCACTTCCTTCCTACCTTCCTTCCCTCCTTCTTCCCTTCTTTTCTTCTTCCTTCCTTCCTTTTTTCCTTTCTTCCCAGCACCAGAGAAGGAGCAGTGAACAAGATAGATATGCCTATATGGAGTTTTCAGTCCACACAATACATACATATCTGTAGTTTCAGATGGTGACAAATGTTAGAAAGGATATAAAACCGAATAACAGGGTAGGAAAAAATTGGGCTGTGTTGGGGACCCAAAGGAGCTGACATATGAGCTAAGAACTGAATAAGGAGTTGATAGTCATACAGAATGTTCAGGGAAAGAACATTCCAGACAAAAGGAACAGACAGCAGGTGTAAAGGCCCAGAGATAAGAATAGTATTGACATATATGAGGATCTGAAAGAAGACCAGTGAGCCAAGAAGGCACGAGGAAAGGAGATGTGAGTGGGGTGTGGGGAGGGAGACATGTAGGCAGAGACCAGATGATGTGAGGCCTGCCAGGCTGAGGAGTTTGGGGTGTGTTCAGGGGCCACAGGAAGCCACTAGAAAATTTAAAGCAGAGGAATGACATGATTGTGTTCTTAGAAAATCATTCAGGCTGTTATGTGAGGAAAACATCATAGGAAAGTAAGATGGAAGCTTAGCAAAGCAGTTAGGAGACAGTCCAGGTGAGCAAAGGTGGTGCCTTAGGTTGGGATTAAAAAGAGACCAGGAGAAATAAAGAGATGTAAAGCATATTTGTAAAGGATTGCTGGCAATCTCTATCAAACTACCAATGGCATTTTTCACAGAACTAGAACAAAAAATTTCACAATTTGTATGGAAACACAAAAGGCCCCGAATAGCCAAAGCAATCCTGAGAAAGAAAAACAGAGCTGGAGGAATCAGGCTCCCTGACTTCAGACTATACTACAAAGCTACAGTAATCAAGACAGTATGGTACTGGCACAAAAACAGAAATATAGATCAATGGAACAGGATAGAAAGCCCAGAGATAAACCCATCTTATCTTTGATAAAGAAGGCAAGAGTATACAATGGAGAAAAGATGGCCTCTTCAATAAATGGTGCTGGGAAAACTGGACAGCTACATGTAAAAGAATGACATTAGAACACTCCCTAACACCATACACAAAAATAAACTCAAAATGGATTAAAGACCTAAATGTAAGGCCAGATACTATCAAACTCTTAGAGGAAAACATAGGCAGAACACTCTATGACAGAAATCACAGTAAGATCCTGTTTGACCCACCTCCTAGAGAAATGGAAATAAAAACAAAAATTAACAAATGGGACCTAATGAAACTTAAAAGCTTTTGCACAGCAAAGGAAACTATAAACAAGAGGAAAAGACAACCCTCAGAATAGGAGAAAATATTTGCAAACATAGCAACTGACAAAGGATTAGTCTCCAAAATATACAAGCAGCTCATGCAGCTCAATATCAAAAAAAAAAACAACCCAATCCAAAAATGGGCAGAAGACCTAAATAGACATTTCTTCAAAGAAGATATACAGATTGTCAACAAACCCATGAAAGGATGCTCAACATCACTAATCATTAGAGAAATGCAAATCAAAACTACAATGAGGTATCACCTCACACCAGTCAGAATGGCCATCATCAAAAAATCTACAAACAATAAATGCTGGAGAGGGTGCGGAGAAAAGGGAACCCTCTTGCACTGTTGGTGGGAATGTAAATTGATAAAGCCACTATGGAGAACAGTATGGAGGTTCCTTAAAAAACTAAAAATAGAACTACCATACGACCCAGCAATCCCACTACTGGACATATACCCTGAGAAAACCATAATTCAAAAAGAGTCATATACCACAATGTACACTACAACACTGTTTACAATAGCCAGGACATGGAAGCAACCTAAGTATCCATCGACAGATGAATGGATAAAGAAGATGTGGTACATACATACAATGGAATATTACTCAGCCATAAAAAGAAACAAAATTGAGTTATTTGTAGTGAGGTGGATGGACCTAGAGTCTGTCATACAGAGTGAAGTAAGTCAGAAAGAGAAAAACAAATACCGTATGCTAACATATATATGGAATCTAAAAAAAAAAAAAATTGGTTCTGAAGAACCTAGGGGCAGGACAGGAATAAAGACTCAGACATAGAGAATGGACTTGAGGACACGGGGAGGGGGAAGGGTAAGCTGGGAAGAAGTGGGAGAGTGGCATGGACATATATACACTGCCAAACGTAAAATAGATAGCTAGTGGGAAGCAGCTGCCATAGCACAGGCAGATCAGCTCGGTGCTTTGTGACCACCTAGAGGGGTGGGATTAGGGGGAGAGGATGGAGACGCAAGAGGGAGGGGATATGGGGATATATGTACATGTATAGCTGATTCACTTTGTTATACAGCAGAAACTAACACACCATTGTAAAGCAATTATACTCCAATAAAGATGTTAGAAAAAAACAAAAAGGTATTCAGTAGTTTTAAAAGGGAGCTAGCTATGCACTTCGTGGCACCTCCTCTCATTACCCCTTCACAGTTACATTAAGAGACAGGAGTTCTGTTAGCCTCACTTTATAGATGAGGAGGCTGAGACTGGGAGCAATTTAAATGGCAGACCCCACCCAGGTCACACAGCTAGAGTGAGGCCAGCACTCAATCCCACGGCTTCTCACTCCAAATCCTGTTTCCTTTTTGCAGCCACTGGACAGGAGGAACACTGAGGTTACACGCTAAAGCCAGTATTCTTCCTCAGTCATGTGAGGGAAGGAGAGTTGCCTGAGTAGGTGTGGAAAACTCCAGTGGCCTCTGCCTGGGGATTCCTGGGCAAGCAGGGAAGTAGTGAGGAGTGTGGTGTCTGCACCTAGTGGTCCCTCGAGCCCCAATTCCCCCACAGCCCAAGGGAACGCCCAGGTACTCCCAGTCAGGCTCTGCACCAGGCCGAGCTCCTTTCCTCTAGCTCCTGCCCCTCGGTTCCTCTAAAACCTGCCCCAGAAGGAACGCTCCTCCAAGAGCCCCTCTGCAGTCTGACCAGCCCCTCTGTGCCTGCGCAACCACCCGCACCATCTGTACCGCGTTACTCTCAGTGCCCTGTCTCGGGGTGTTCTCCTGCTTTGTAACGTAAGCTTTGACCTTCCCATGTTCCCACTGCTTTCTATCCTAAGGCCAAGGGCAGTGGCTCTTCTATTTATCTGTAACGAGCCATGGGAGAGGGCTGTCGATAGCATAGATGCTCAGTACTTGCTAACAGACGGTCTGCTTCACCAACTGACTCACTGCCTGAGGGAACAGATGTTTCATTTAAAGAATGAGATGTTTTCCAGAAAAGAAGCAGTTAGGATGCAGAGAGGTCAAAGGGAAAATGATGGCCTCCTAGATCCTTTTCACCTCTTTTTCACAACTGTTGCTCTTTGGGGTGGGAGATTATTTTCTGCCAAGTCCACACTCTGAGAACCTGGACCCTGCCCCTTCTCTTCTCTTCCCTGTAGTATCCCTCCTGCTCAGTCCAACAAAACCGTCTTAAGTGCATAAATTCTTTTTATCGTGGAGACCCTTCTGAGCACAAGCTCCGTATACCTGAGGGAAAGATAACTATTTAACTGGTCCAGCCGTAATTGGCTAACTAACAAAGTCCTCATAGAGAGTCAAGGCTTCACCACAAGTCAGCCAACTCCCCCTTTACCTCTGATCCTTACCCCACCCCACAGGTCCCCAGGTGAAGTAGCTCCTCCCAGCCACCTGGTGCCTTCCCTCTTTCCCCTTCACAAAGATCTCCCCAACTCTTCTGAGCTGCCATATGCATTCATGGTTTTCAGTCCACATGCCAGCTCACAACCCTCCAAAAACTGCCTTTTTTCTCTTTACCACCTCTGAGTCCTGACTCCATCAGTCTGACCTCAGTGGTTTGCTGGTACTTATGAGATCATTTCTACCTGGCAAATGATTTCCATCTAGCAACACTATATGCAAAGAGAAGGTTTTGGACTCAGACAAACCTGGGATCAAGTTATGGCTTTGCCATTTTACTAACTGTTGTGTTGGGGTCACTTTTAACCTCCTTCAACCTCAGTTACCTTACCTGTAAACTGGGCCCAATACTGCCTAGTTGACAGAGTCACTGTGAGAATTAAATGAGACAACATGTATAATCCCTGTAGCACAGAGTTCTCAGTAAGCATTAGCTCCCCACCACCACCAGTAGAGTTATTGTAAAGATTAACTGAGTTAATATTTATGAACTATGGAACAGTGCCTGTCACATAGAAAACACACACAAAAAATAATTTCCCCCTTCCTTTTTTTCCCCAAGGAATGAACACTGGCATATCTAAACTCCATTTTGACCTATACTTATTTCCAAGCCAGGGAAACAGAATTTTATCTAAATCCACATACATTTCAGGGAAGGAGAATTTTGCTATTCGGCTAGAATGTAATTCTTTAATTCTATTTTTTAAGTGTATCAAAATAAATTTGAGACGAGTGGAATTTATTCCTAATTTAGGCATACATAGAAAACTTGCCTCATTTCAGACAATAGGGCATGTGAACTCAGCTTTAGCCACTGTCCCCAAAGCATAGGCTGACACAAGAGCCAAACTCATCAGGGTGGTGACCAGGCAATAGAACCCTATTAACCATGGCCTTTGGAAGTGGTCAAGACATGTCAAACTCAGGGAATCTGGTATTTTTCAGATTCCACAGAATTTGGAGCCTCTTTCTAAGCTGAAGAGGAATGCTACCTTTCTGTTTAGTGGGCCTCTCAGTCAACTGCCCTTTAACCCACAAAGGGCTAGAACGCACATGATTCCCAAGGTTGGTCCAAATATTGGGCATGGAATGAGACCCCAAGGCCCTTTTGGGCTGCCACATCCATGGGTTGGAATCGATGAAAAAGACCCCATAGGTCCAGGTTAGCCTGGCAGCAGGAGCCGCAGGATGATGTCTTAGTTCGTGGAAACATTGCTGGCCTCCAGATTCCTGAGTGAACTCCAAAACGCAGAAATGCCAACATGACCCAGGCTGCTCTCCAAGCTCCATGCCTGTGTCTATCCACAGATCTCTCTAAGCAGCCCACATGGGCACTTTGTCCTGAATGAGAACACTCACAAAATAAAAACCCCAGAGATGCTGGGTTAGGAAAATGACAGTTTTCAAGCAGCTGCCCTTCTTTCAGGGGCTCCAAGCCCGTCCACTGGGCTGGCACATGGGACCTTTCTTCACCTTCTCAGGCCCACATCCAGGACACAGCTGAATCAGGAGGGTGAATCAACCCCGGTACCAAGACAAAAAGGAAACGCAGCCTGCCTCGTGAGCTGCCCCTTCATTCTACCCAGCCTACATGGTCCGTGCTGCTGGGCCTGGTAGGTTGCCAGTGGGATGTGTGATTTCTGGCACCAGGAGTCAGGAACCCATCTGGTTTATTTAGATGTGGTGCCACCATGGGGTGGGTCTCCTAAGGTTTCAGTGGCTTTCCACTTTGGATCTTCCCTTCACTCCACTCCCTAGAGCCCCTGCCAAGCCTGCCATGCTTCAGCCTGCTCCAAGCCAGCCCTAAGAATCTACTAATTAAAGGTTCTCCTTTGACATCTTTCATGCGGCAATTTAGGAAGCTCCAAGGCAAGTCCTAATCTGAGGACTTTAGCCCAGGTGGTATCACCTGGTTTGAACATAGGCTTTTGACCCCAAAGCCTTTGGGGCACCAACCCATTCCAGAAGTTGTCAATCAAAAGGGAGAAGCAGGTTGGGCAAGTGTCCTTGGTCATCCCCAAAAGATCTACTCTTTGGTCTTCACATCTGTAGTCACTTTGGCCGTGGCTAAGTGGTTTTGTCTTCCCTTCATCCTCTGATTCCATACCCTGCTGTACCCACCCAGCAACCCCACAAATTGTAGATGAGCTGCTCCTGGCCCTTAAAGTAAACAGAGCCATGGCACATGGCACTTCCTGTGGTGACCTCCACCACCCTGGCAGTGGAGAGACATGAATAGAGCGCTCCTCAGCATCTCCTCCCAGACGGCCACTCTCAGTGATTCGGGGCACTGATGCCACTCCCTGGGGAAAATTAACTTCATGTCAGCCCCTAAGGTGATGGAAGAAGGCAGCCATTTTTCCCTTAAAGCACAGGAATGATGCAAGTAACAGCAGCTGTCATTTAATTGGGTAGTAATGTGGGAGCCATCTATTACAGGAAGAGCTTCTATGCCAGGGATGATTGACTGGAAGAGGCTGCCTGAAGAGCTATGCTGACAACTCCAGCAAAGGATGCTATGATTGGTTAGCAATGTCTTCCATGGGTGTGAGGAAGGAAAGTGGGAACATGGGAGCTACATATGTGCCATCTCTGTCTTTCATGTAACTTCCAAAAACCTCCTCCTTCCTAGATGACAGCATCTACCCCACAGATGGGGTGGGGAGGACAATGAAAACAGCATCTTAGATGTCCTTTCTAATCTTTCTGGGAGATGGTCCATCCTTTAGCACCTCCCGATCTCATGAGTTCATTCAGTCCAGCATCAAAGGACCCTTTGCTCTCCATGCTAGAAGCTGCTGACTTGTCCTTCACCCGAGTTTCAGCCTGAAGCCATCACTTCCTCTCTATGGCCCCGCGGACACCCTCGTTCCAAGCACCATTCCCAAGAAAGCTGGACCACTGACCCTTCCCTTGGTCCTCCTATCCCTCCTGACCTATATGTTTCATGCCACCTTGATAAGTTATCCCTTCCTGTCATCTACAGTCTTCGTTCCTTTCCCTCTCGTTGGCCCATTCATTCTAACTTCTCCACACACTAGAGGATGGAATTCTCCTCTGGCTATTTGTGGGAGGCTATTTTTGTATATTTCACTGAAGTCAACACTTAACTGAGAAATTTCAGTGCATATAGAACTTATATCAGATACCAAAAAATCACACTCTGTCCCTACCTGTTGCTTCTCATTCCTGTACGCACTTCCGTGGTCTACATATTGTAGGTATTCATCGTAACACTACATATCAAAGCCATTCCCTTATCTTTGGTTTCGAAAGGTTCTGCTACCAAGCCGCAGAGAGTGTGATCATCCCCTTCGCACCAGCCTTCTCCCTGCCCGAGCCCTGAATGTCCCTTCCCAGCTCTGAGTCTTCTCATGTTTTCAGTCCCAAACGGTGGGCTCACACCCCCTCTCCCCTTGTTGGTCTTTTTTTCTCTCTTTCCTTCTTCAGTCAGAAGGAAGTGAGGCACCACATGAATAAATGTCCTTCCCAAGGAAAATATATTTTTGGCCCTGATTAGCAAATAATTTTTCAGCTTGAATAACACAACTCTCCATCATTTTATTCCTGTCAATTTTTAAGCAATAGCTTAAGCAGTAGTAGGTTGTTTGGGGGCAGCCAGGAAAATGAGCTCTGGCCCAGGAGCCCCAGACTAAAGGTAATCAGACAGCAGGCCCAACGGCAGCAGCATAAACTCTCCATTTCCGTTGTTTTTTCTTTCCATTTGGTTTCCATGGGGCCCTGTGTTGGGGGCAGGGAGGACTTCCAAAAGTACTGATTTGTATTCTTTAGAAAAATAAGGAACCAAATTTCAGGATGGCAAAAAAAAAAAAAAAAAAAAGAGCATTAAGAAATGTGTAAGGGACCAGTACCTAAGAACTTTGGGTGCCTATCATTTCCAGAAACCCAACTCCAAGGCTAATTTGGAGGGTACCTCATTGACTGCCGTTTCTATCTAAGTGCTCTTTAATAGGTATCAAAATCCAGAAGCGGTTGTACCTTCAGGACTTGGAAATATTTTCCATCCAACTCACAGCCCAGAATTGTAATGTCCTATTTTGGTGCTGAGACTGAGAAACTCCTCTCCTTTAGGGTTTTTTTGGGTTTTGGTTTTTGCTTTGTTTTGTTTGAAATTTTATACTACCCTGTGATATTTTATTTACTCTCCTTTAGGTTTTAAACAGTCCTGTGATTCAGCAAGCCAGCAGGCTTCTCTGAGTCATCCATATTTTCTGGGATTTAACACTGGGACCTATGACTGAAATTCACTAAAAGGAAACAACTGAGAACTAGAAGTGGGCATGGCAAATCAGAACTCCTGAGGGCCAAAGCTGATGAGCCTCTGAGTTTGACAGACTAAACAAAGTTGGGGAAAAGTATATCCATCTTCCCTTGCAAGCTCAGATCCCCCTGATTCTGGCACCAGCCTGAGACACCATTTTATGCCTCATCTTTGCAGAACCTCTTAGCTAATTGTCAAGAAATCATGGAGTTTTTCTTTGCTAGCCCTAAAATAGATGCCTTCAAGAGTATTTGTTTTTTTATAAAAGCTTCTTGGAGTTGAAATTCACCTCTAATGGTAACATGTAGTGGGGAGAAGATGGTGTTGGGTTTCTAAAATCACACCATACAGGGACCCACCCCATAGCGTGATGGTGGAGAGAGGGAGAGCAGTGGGTGCGTGCCTCTCCTCCGCCATCGCGTCACAGTGCACTGTCCTAAAAGGAACAATGCTAAGTATCTAAAACATACATTCACTCGTTCATTCATTCATTCATTCAAAAGATATTTGATTGAGTTCCCCCTGTGTGCCAGGTACTATCCAGGTGCTAGCAAGACTGCAGCAAACCAAACTGACAAAAACCCCTGCCCTCATGGTGCTTACAAATTCTAGACACACTAACAGAACATATTAACATATGAAGTAGGGGCTTCCCTGGTGGCGCAGTGGTTGAGAGTCCGCCTGCCGATGCAGGGGACGCGGGTTCGTGCCCCGGTCCGGGAGGATCCCACATGCCTCGGAGGGGCTGGGCCCGTGAGCCATGGCCGCTGGGCCTGCGCGTCCGGAGCCTGTGCTCCGCAACGGGAGAGGCCACAGCAGTGAGAGGCCCGCGTACCGCAAAAAAAAAAAAAACATATGAAGTGAACTTTGCAAACAGTGAACAAAACTCATGGTTCTGTTTTTTCTGTGATACTGTAAAAAAAGACTTAAAAGTTTTAGACAAGATAGGCACTAATAAGAGTACAATCTCGTGGGTAAATCTATTTCTACCAGATCATTTGGAGGCCCACCACCTGCTTCCTCTATCAGGCATACTTTTCCCTGGAAAAACTGGTCTAAAAGCGGGTCTACCTTCCTCGGAAAGCTGGGCAATTGTTTACCCCTTTATAACCATTTCTTTAAGTGAGCCCCAGTTTCCTCCTCTGTAAAATGAAATTATGACCAGGGATCACGAACAAGTTTAACTGGAATAATATGTAAGAAAGCACTTGGCACCATGCTTAGCGTCAGGTATGCAAAAAATTCATTTCTGAGTCACCCAAAGGTCATTCCTATCAGGTGGCAGAGCCGCGCATATTAATCCAGTTGCCCTGTTCATCCACACTCCTCCGACCGCTCCTCCTGGGATCTCTTCCACTTCTCCACCTCGCAAGTGCCGCTTCATCTCCAGGACCCTTCACACACTCCCTGACAGAGCCGGCCCTCCCTCCCTCCCCGCCGCTCAGCGCTGGACAGCACGCCTCCCTTACAGCAAGCAGCAGCTCCTTTGTAATTATTTGTTCACTTTTCTTTCTCCCTTACTAGATTTTGAACTCTTTAAGGGCAAGGATCATGCTGTAATCTTCTCGTTCAAGTTTATATCTCTGTCACATGCCTAGCACGTGAATAAACAAAATGAATAAATACTTATCGAGAGAATAAATAAATCGGTGATAATCTCATAGCGAAGTGAGCCCTCAGTCACTGCGCGCTCCACGGCTCCTGGTGTTTTCAGTGCACGATGTGTGCTTAGGGGCAAGAGCTCGCCAGACGAGAAAGAGCTGTTTTGCAAACCCTGAGAGGGAAAGGGAGGCGGAGGCATCTCTTCAGTAAATAAAAAGCTGCTGATTGGCTTAGTGGCTGGCCCCAAACTGGAGTGAGAACTGGTCTATTAGCACAGTCCAAGAGGGGCTGGATATGGGCTCTGAGCCAGCAGAACGGGAATGGACAAGAGTGGGACGGAGGTGGAGCCGGGGTCACGCACCGCAGCTGCCTGTGGGGTTCCTTCCACGTGCCCCTCCCTGTGGACCCAGCCTCACCCTCCACGTGGCAGCTGTGAAGCCCCAGTAGGCTTCCAGGCCTGGCTTTGCCTCTTGGCCTTCAGTCTATGGGCATCCTCACCACCTCACCTTGACCTCCCTGAGCAGACACTTAGGATACGAGCTGCTGGGATTACAGCCGTCACACTCATGTCCATTCACCTGAGGTCATCATCGTCAAAGAACACCAATGCCAGAATCTTCCTCCACTGTAGCAGGAGGAAAGCCAAATCCCGTGTTCCTGACCATAAGCCCATGGCACTGCAGGATCCCAAGTGCCTTTTAAATCACCAAAAATATCAAATACTTCCAGTGTAACTACCCCATAATGTGTACTTTACTAAATTTTAAGTCTTTGAAAGTTGGGGATTTGTGTATAATATGTCACGGCGTTGGCCCCAGATTTCTTAGCACGGCCTTCAAAATTCTCTGCAAAATGCTCCCAAACTACCCTCCTGGGCTTATCTCCTCTGTGCGCCCCCTGTCCCTTCTGCTCCCACTGCCTGGACCCCTCCACACCTTAGGGAAGGCCCCGTGGGGTTTTCAGCTGATTGTAAGTTCTTCCAGGACCTACTGCCGTATCGGCACCATGGGTGCTGGGAAACCTTGCCCTGGCCTCTCCACCCAGCTGTCACCCTGGGCTGTCAGCTCTAAAAGAAAGCAGAGCCTGGGAGAGTAAAGGCCATGAATGCTTCTTCTTCACTGCAGCTTTCTGAACAACCCTCCACCCCACCTCCACCCTTGCCGCCTCTGGTTGGTGGAAGCCCTCTCATTACCTCCTGTGTGGGAAGCAGTCTGGGGGTCCCACAGGCAGGCGGATTCCAGTGTAGTCTTGGTGGAGCTTCCCTCTCCCCCAGCCCTAGTCCAGAGAGACTCATTCCTCTACCCTCTGTGGTTAAAACAAATCATAAAAATGATAAATCATAAAAATGACGCAATAAAAGGCATACATTGTCAGAGCTGGGCGTGGACTAGGGTGGGGAGAAGGTGTGGAATGAGGCCTTTGGCTCCTGGTGGGCTCTGCTGGGCCAAAGCACTCTCTGGCTAATGTCTCTCGTGTATCAGGGCTCATCTTTCTGAACATCGCCCAGACCCCTTCCCAGGCCCACCCGACTCGGGAGTGTGCGGGGCAGATGTGGAGACAGAACTGAGATGTGCCCATTTGCTTCTGATTGGAAAAGGGTGGGGTGTCTTTGTGTGCCTCACCATTCAGACATTCTTCATGGTGCTATTTTTATCAACAGTAATCATTAAATTGGTGTCAGATGGGCTGGTCCACTTCCTTACACCGGGGCTTTTCCAGGCAAAAGATGTGGTATGTGGCCCACATGAACGCACCTCTGGAACCCTAGGTCTCAGAGCGAGTCCCTCTAGTCCTGGACTGTGTTCCTATGGCAACGAGAGCAAGGCTCCTCATCACTCCTGGTTCATTCCTGACCCGATTCATTTAACAGACATATGTTGAGCACCTTCTAAATGCCAGGCATTGAGCAAGACACTGCGGACTCACAAAAAATATTATCTCTACCTCCTAAGAGACATGCATTTCATGAGAAAGGGCTGTCACGTGAAGTGGCAGTGTCTACTGGGCTGTGCATGTCACAGAAACACAGTGGAGGGAGGATTTGTTTAGTCTGGGCCTCACAGAAAGCTCCATGGAGGTGGTAGCACTCAGCCAGGGCTTCAAAGATAGAGTTAAGTGGATGAAAATACAGGAAAGGGAACCAAGGGCAGAGGCATAAAAAAATAACTCCATAGATTTATCCAAAATCCAGCTGTGGATGCAGCTGTCGCCATGGGAGTCCCAGACCCACACCTGCCTGGAGCCTCACCCTGGGAGGCTGTGAGGAAGAGGGCTTCGGGGCAGGAATGCCATCTGCTCACTCCCAGGGCCCTGGCCGTTCTGACTCTGGTTTCAGAGTTTGGCCCCTGAGCAGCGCCCAGCCTCTGGGACAGGGGGACAGGGGGCGCACAGAGGAGATAAGCCCAGGCTTGGCCTGTAGTGGCTAAAGGGGCTCAGGAGGTTGAAGTTAGACGTGAGCCAGGAACCTGCACCGCAGTCCGCTTGCGGATCTTGTGATTGAGAACTTAACTCTCAAGTTAGAACTGGGGTCTCTCACTAGACACAGGTAGCAAGGATGAGTCATTCTATGGAGACTAAGGGCAGAATTTTCTAGATTCTCAATCTTTGAGTTGGGATTATACTTCTTTTAATTAAATGCCTGGAAATTCAGGGTGAAATTTCACAGAAAACGAAAATGGGGCATAACATGAAAATGGGCAGAAATATGGCCCTGAGTGATGGCAGAAAGTGGTTTTGCAGATGTCCCCGGACATCCAGGGCTTGGCGCTCTGGTTTTCATTTCCTCTGACCAGACATTCCAAACTCCACCCCCCACGAGTCACGTGGATGCCCAGGCTCAGGCCCACAGGGCGCGGCGGGTGTCACTGAAAGGGCCTCCTCGGCGGCTGGCGTCGGCCAGCTGGAAGGGCCTGGGGTCACCTGTCTGGTCAGGAGCCTCTCTGCTGTGGGCCTCTTTGGCCTTACAGTCTGACTAAAGCGACAGTGAAATTAATGGGATCCTGATGCTCTGACTGAGGCCATTTCCCCGTGTCTCCAAACAGGGATGAAAGAGGAAATGTCATTTGGACGCCAGGAGGCTTTTGAAATTTTCAAGAGGGACCATGCTGACAGCGTCACCATTGAAGACAGCAAACAGATTCTGAAGCAGAGGTAAGGCTGGCGCGGTGAGCAGCTGGTCCTCCAAAGCTTAGCTGGGCCAGCCTAGAGAAAATTGATTTCTGAAAGAAAGGCACAAGGTGTGTGCAGTTTCACGTTGAATGACATCCAGCCTGGTACACTTCTCTCCCATACGTTAAGCCTCACCATCCCATTACTGCTGGGTAAGCGACGTTAGAGCAGGGCTGTGACTGACAGCACTTTGTATACAATTCTCACATCTCACATGAATTCTCATCAGCCTGGGACTCTATTGCTATTTCACTGCCCCAAAGGCAAAGGAAAAAAGTGTCTACAGACCAAGTGATACATCTTAGAACTCTAGGCCCTCTGGCTGCTCAGGAAAGCCGTCCTGTACTTCTTGGTCAAAGGAAGTATTCACATGCACATCCTGTGACCCAGACACCTCTGGTGTGTTCCCCAGGCCGGAAGCAGAGCAGGCTACACCATCTGCTGACAGGTTGTCCAGCAAGCCTGTGTTCTGGACCCTTTAGAAAAAAGCTAGAGGTACATCATTTGTTTCAACTAATCCATGAATTCGACGCATGTCCTCAAACTGGACGTGTGGCTCTAGAGTTCAAAAACTAGAGTTCTAGACTGCGAACTCTCATATGTCACATATGACTGCATCTCAGCGCACAGTACATTTTCAAAAACTATTTGTTGAATTAAAATGAGATCCAGGTTTGAGAGTCATATGTTTATAAATGTTTCAAGGAAGCATGAGAAGGGGATGAGCTCTCTCAGGAAAACATGTGGAAGTACAAGGGCCTGGAGGGTAGAACCAGAGGGAAAGCTTTCAAGGAAATGGGTGGGGGGTAGGGAGGAGGCCATGAGGGAGACTGAGAAGAGGGGAAGAGCCAGCAGGAAAGACCTGCCTGAGAGCCAAGAGGGGAGACGGCTCCCAGAAGCGTGTTGTCGGGGGTGTCAGATGCTCCAAAGAAACAAGCAGGAGGCAGCAGGCAAGTGCATGGGGGGCTGGCAGCTGGAAGAGCACGGGTTGGGCGCTGGGAGGGAAGGGGCAAGTGAGAAGGAATTGAGCAAAGGAGAGAGGGTGAGCAATGTGTTCAGAAAGCCTGTGAGAGGTGGGAGACATTTGTAAAAGAAAAAGGGGAGTGGCCTGAGGAGAAGGGAAGTTGGTTTCAGAAGGGGAGAGAGTTGGGCAAGATTGTAGGCCTCAGGCAGAAGCAAGCCAGTCGGCGGGGGGCGAGGGGGGGGTGCGCGGAGAGCGAGAGAGAGAAAAACAAGGGAAACACTGACCCAGCAAGGCTCCAGGGAGCCGGGCAGTAGGGAATGTCAGAGGGAGGGGAGCCTGGAAGGAAGCCTGAATAGAAAAACACAGCAAGTTGGGCTGATGCTGATACATTTAGAAGTGGAAGGAGAAGTGGGGGAAAAGAAAAAGGAAAGGCAGGGCTTCCCTGGTGGCGCAGTGGTTGGGAGTCCGCCTGCCAATGCAGGGGACACGGGTTCTTGCCCCGGTCCGGGAGGATCCCATGTGCCACGGAACGGCTGGGCCCGTGAGCCATGGCCGCTGAGCCTGCGCGTCCGGAGCCTGTGCTCCGCAACGGGAGAGGCCACAACAGTGAGAGGCCCACGTACCGCAAAAAAAAAAAAAGGAAAAGGCAAGCAGCATTGAGCACCCAGCCCAGCCTGTTGACCAGTGATGTTTGCACTTGGGGGGCATGGATCCCAGATCACTTTAGGAATTCAGTGAAGGCCAGAGCAGCCCTCCTAACCAAAGAGGTGTCTGCACCTGCTGTGACCCAGCAGTTCCCCTCCTGGGTTTTGAGCCATCATGCCTCAGTATCTATAGGGATTGGTTTCAGGACTCCCATAGTTACCAACGGCTCAGGCTCAAGTCCCTTATATAAAATGGGTAGTACAGTCGGGCCTCCAAATCCACAGGTTCCGCCCACGGATCCAGAGGGCCGACTGTATCTCCCGAGAGGTTCTCATGGATTCAGGAGGGGACATACATGAGGATGTTCACAGCAGCTCTGTTTGTGGCCAAGGAGCACTGGAGACCTTGTGGGCATCATCCCTGGGGAAGTCGAGAGATAGAATGCTGGGGAGCTCTCTGTGCAGGCTGCATGTTGGGGAGTCGGATGTGGCAGGTGGGAGATGGATTAATGCACACATACCAACAAGGACAGCGCTAAGTAAGAACACACGATTTATGTAAATTATAAACAGATGCACACAAAGCAAACAAAAACAGCTGAACAAAAAGTATACTTTCACCTACTTTGACCGTAAGAATGGCTGCCTCTGAGGGGAGCAGAATGGGAGCCCAACATGGGATATGAGTGATAGATGAATAAACCAAGGGGTGGGGAGAAGATAAAGTGAATCTAGGGAAAGCTGAAGACTCTGTCCCCAGAGGAATGGAATATGCACATCCACACAAACTTTAGCCTGTGAATCCAGGGGTTTCACAGACTTTCCAATGCTTCCTGCCTGGTGCAGGCCATGTATTTTCAGCAGAGTCAGTTAGATGTGTTGAAGCAGGACACCTTGTTCGTCTGGAGACAAGCATATGAAGCTGGATGACAACTGCCTCGTCCAGTGACTTCCGAGGAGCTCTCAGCTGTGTCCGCACCTCAGGCTTCATAGCTTATACGGGCACCTCGTAACCCTTGCTTCACAGTAAAATGACCCATGGAGCCTGTAAAAGCTACCAGAGCCTAGGCCTGACTCCCCAGATAGTCTCACTGAATTAGGTAGAGCCTGAGCATCCATTTGTTTCAGGATTCCAACATGCCACCAGGTTTGAAAACCACTGGCCAGACAGAGACCTTGTCCAGAGACCTTGAGACCCAGAACCTCTGCAGGAAAGCCTCAAAACTCCACAGGTTAAACCAGTTACCAGGCGACTCCTCTGCACCTTCAGGTTGAAGAACCACTGGCTTAGGAAGAACATAATACTTTGTCTTCCTTGTTCTAGATTGGCGTGGCTCCAGGATCGGGCTTGTACCCTTGAGTTTAGGTCTTTTCCCAGCGGGGGGTGGGTCGAGGGGATGGCAGAGATGAGGATGTTGTGGGCTTCCAACCCAGAGCTTGCTTAACTCTAGTAGAATAGTAGAGTTCTGACAGCCCACGGGACAGATGTGCTTTGGGGTTCAAATACATCTAAATCGCACAGGATGGGCTGGTAATAATGGTGGTCCCATCTTCCTTGTGGCCATGAAGCAAAGGAATTAATGAAATTCACACAAAGCTCTCCTCTGAGAAGAGGTTTTCCCAGGAGTAAATCAGTCTTTTAAAATCAAATGAAAAGTCAGGAGGCCAGCCCACATTTTTAAAATGTCTACATCTGTTCAATGTTACCAATTATTAAAGGAATATTTGGTACTGGGGAGAGTAAGCCATGACCTACTCTTTTCTCAGGATTGGAAACTTTTTTGCATTCACGGAGAGTATTCAATTATCAGATATTACATGCTCATAACTGCGATGGCAGAGGACAAAGAGAAATGTTTTTATATGAAAACAAATAACTACAACCAGTGCTCCCATAGCAGACATCAAAATAAAGCATGACTTCCATGCCTCCCTTTAGGAAACGGTCTGCAGTAACCCTGATCCCTTCCACAGATTTGCTCCCATTCCCTCTACTGACCAGGAGCACCACATGGACCATCTGTGGGAGGACTGACCGGTCCTGGGAATACAGACATGTGCCAGAGGGGTGTTCCTCAGGGCGGCGTTAAATTGCTGTTCCCTAACCCTACTTCTAGCAGACTTTCTCTTAGAAAGTCTTACCTTTCTGGTAATCCTAAGCCACCAAGACCCACAGGCCTGGGCTCCCACTTTATTCCCCGCTTCTCACGTCAAATAACTCTGCCATCCGATGGCTCAGGTGTTGAGCCGTCCTGTTGGAAAAGTCCACGAAAGAGGGGCTTAGGACCCCACACACGAACCTTGGTGCAGCTCAGCCTTGTTAGCCAATGGCAAGTAGCTTCTAAGCTCAAATGTAGGGATTGGTGGCCCAGATCCCTTTGAATTCCCTCAGCTCCCTCAGAGTGCAAGGCTGATGCAGAGATGCAGGAGGGGACCATCAATGGCTCAGACATCAGTGTTACTCAGTAGGAGCGATTTCTTCCCCTTCTTGCCGGCACCCTTTGCTACCCCACAGGGAACTTCTAGCGCATCTCAGCTCTGTCCCCAGTCTGGGGAAAGTTGTGCTTGCCTGCCTGTGACAACAGAAACAAGATGTTGGCACATTCATGGGATATTTACCCTTCGGTGAACTAGAGCACGTGAGCCAATTCTTAAGCTGGATTTTTCAATAGAAGACAATTCAAGTAGAAGTGCAGTTGAAAATCACTACATTTTTCAGGCATGACTCATCCTCATAGTATATAATAACATGAAGAGAGGCTGGAAACCCCATGCTTGGCAAATTCCAGTGCCTGGGCACCACACAGCTAACTTTCTTTTGTGGTAGATCTTTCATGCAAACTGAATCCCCTGTCACTGAGTCCCATTAAGTAACAAAAGAATAAATAAATGGGGAGATTAGCCACAATTGGAAACGAAGGCATTGATAATGTGAACTAAACCAAGAAAAGCACCCCTTCACTCAGTTGGATCCTTAAGATAGAGAATAGATCAGCAATCTAACGCCAACGGGAAAACTGGACCAAGAGTGGCGAGAAATCTCGTGGCACCATCTGGAAATAACGTCCATGACAAATAGGAGCTCCCTGGTTCCTATTAGACTCCAGATTTAACCTTTATTATTCTGCCATTTGTTTTTTGTATTTACACCTTGTCTCCTGAACAAGAATTGTGAACTCTGAGAGCAGAGATTAGATTAGAATCTTCTAAGCCTCCCACAGTTTTTTAAAACAGTGCTGGCCACAAAAATGGTACTCAAGAACACTGCTTTTGGGCTTGAGAATGACAATTTGAACTTGACTTTGAGAAACCTTAGCAGCCAAGAAAACTGCGTGAGAACCGCTTCCTAGAAGTAGGTGAATGCAGCAGCGGCTTCCTGAGAGTCAGGGAAGGAACCGCTCAATGGGAGACAAGAGGGCAGCCATCTTGATGGGGAAATGGGATGAAAGTTTCTATTTCGGTATTTTTAAAAAGTGTAAAGGAAATGAAAGGTGGATCTTCATCACAATATAACAGAGGCAGCCAAAGTACCATGTCAGGGACAAGTCAACAGAGGAAAGAAAGGGCATAGATACAGACTATACAGACATACGGTCTTTCTCTCTGATGGGGAAGAAAATTGGATGTTTGTTCACTCTATGAATAATCAACATATTAGGTTAATCACCCCAGACCAGAAGACAGGAAAGACTGAAAGGTAGGAAATAGCCCAAAGGCAGGCAGCATGAATGCAGGGAGCTGAGCAAGGAGTCGTTGAAGTGGCCTGGGGGAGAGCGACAGCTCCTTCCCAAGGCATGTGGAGTAGGGTGAAGCTCAGTGGGACGTCAGGATAGGTACTGAGGACGTAGAATGGGCGAGACTCCAGGGCTGAGTGAAGGATCTAATGGAGAGCAGGGCAGAGGATGGTGTGCAGGTTACTGGCATGAGCACCTGGATGAGTGGGTGCTGTGCAGCGAGAGGAGAAAGGATGGGAGGAAGGCACGGAGGTCTTCAGGGAAGGGCATCAGTTCTGCTCTAGATCCCATGGGTTTTAATTATCTGCAGGGCATCAAATGGGCAATTGGATAGTGGGTCAGGAAATAAAGCAGGGCCGAGATGGAGATCTGGGAGGTGTCCCTAGAGGTGACCAATGAAGGCACTGCCTAGAGTGGAACGAATGGAATGCCCAGAGAGAAGAGGTAGCTTGAGGAGAGGGTCTAAGACTAAACCCTGACCGTCACCAACATCTAAGGAACAGGCTGCAGAAGAAAAGCCTGAACAGGAGACTGAGAAGCAGCAGCCAGGGAGAGAGGACAGAAAACGGAGGTGGGTGATGTAACGTGGAAGCCAACGGGAGAGAATTGTTTCTACTCTGTGGACAGAGCCTGGCGCACAGTGGGTGCTGTTGGGTGGGTGAGGGCTGGATGTCACAGGGAGCCAGGCTTGTGAAGGAACAGCGAGAGCGCTGCGTTCCTTCTTCCTTCCAAACCCAGGCCTCACCCCAAGGTAGAGCTTTCTCTGCGCGGGCAGGTGGGCAGAGCAGTCTGTCGCGCCCCACTCTGGAACTGCCCCCCAGCACCATATGCTCCTCACATGGAGCCACGCAGAGATTCCCTGATAGGAATGTTTTGGCACCGGGAGTAGGAGACCCTCAGGGGCTCACAGGTGGTACTGGTTGAGTCTCAGCGGCTCCCCGGCACCAGCCTCCTCCCAGCAGCCTCAGATATCGTCCAGGAGGGCGGCACCCCTGGGGAAAGTCAGCACAGGTTCAACCACCCGGACCACATCCCTAATGGGAATGTGCCCCTTTTAGAAGCTCAGGAGTCAGGAGGCTCCCGCTTGGGAAGATCAGAACGCGGGCTGGGGCGGGAGGAAGGGGAGGGGCCGGGGCTGGGGGAGACTTGGGCTGTGTGGAGGTGCAGGGTACCCGGGAGGAACAGGGCAGAAGTGCGGGGGGCCACCTTCTTTCTCATCTCTCCCGCCATCCCTTACTCCCCTCCTTCCCCCTCAGGGCTGTGCTTCCTTAGGCAAGGGTTTGTCTTGACAACCAGAGATCAGGAAAACATGTGGGTGGGGTGGTCCGAGCAGTGACAACTGCAGCCTGAAGGGAAAATGGTCTGGCGGAGACAGGGCGGCCCTCAGCCCGCACCTCTTCAGTGGGAAAGCCCTTCTGAGCTCGCGCTGGGCTGCAGAGGAGAGCATCGAACAGCTCCTGGCTCCCGATGGTGTCCGCCGGCCCGGGTGTGGGGCGGCTCTTCGGAGACGGTCGACCGCAGCGCTAAGCAGCTCCTCGCCGTGCCCCCTAAGGCACACGTGGGCACCGGCCAGGCTGGGGGGCTCCCTTCCAGGCCTGTCGGAGCTTCTCTGAGCCGGGCTGCTGCGGAGATGGCCCGTTCTGCCTGCAGGATCTTCCCTCCTCCAGCTCTACTCTGGTTTCCTCCAGCATTGACATGAATGTCAGCAGCTTTGCAGCCCTGCTCTTGTGTTTTCCTCATTCCCAAGAATCTAAAGCTTCCAGAACTCTCTGGAACAGGCAGTAAGGGGGCCACTCATTGAGCAATTGAGGACTATCAAACCCCATGAAATCCTAGGTATTGGGGATGGATGCAGCGACCGCCAAACAATTAGAGCCCCGCACTTGGCAGAACTTCAAGTATGAAGATAGTCCTCATCTAAGTGGCCTGGACCAGACCTCAGAGTCTGTCTGCCCAGGGGACAGAGACCAGAATGAGCCCACAGAGCCCAGCACAGTGATCTACACATGATATGAATATTTGCTGAGCTGAATTCAGTCTTCATGGCATCAAATGGGATTGCACTTCTTTCTCTCCAGAAGGTGACAGGCACTAGCTGAGGAAGGGACATATGTCATCTGTGATGAGCCTGAACACCCTTAATAAGGAGGCAGAGGTGGAGTCCCAAGAAACCGAACACTAAGAGAAAATTTAGTCCCCTTCCCTGGAAACGTCTGTCTGCAATCTCAGGCCCAGCAGACACATTCAGAAAATAGCAGTGACATCATTCACGCCTCTTTTCCACTGAGCCTGGAGGCTGCGGGGCACTCTGACCTTTGCTTGTGTTGTTCCCCTGCCTGGAATGCCCTCTTCTCCCCACTTTCTCTAACAAACTCCTGCTCGACTAAAGCATTTATGGATGAAACAATGTGACATCTGAGATTTACTGGGATCCAGAAAGATTTGGGGATGGGGCATTGACATTTCATAAGGGCCCGCTGTGTGTAGGGGCCTGGATGGTATGGTTTTTACAGAGGCCATTTCCTACACTTCTCCATCACGGGTTGGGGTCTCAGGGGGCATCTCAGGAATACCTGTTAGAAAATAGGAGTCATTCAGTAAACTCAACACAGCATCTGGCGGACTAGTGGGCAGCAATCTAAGAGAGTGGAGAAGTTTCTGGTAACATAGGGAAGGACTCATAATGCTGAGTAAAAACAAAACACCCAAAGCACAAAAATCATATATTGGTATGATCTTAACTCTGTAAAAACTGGCCAGAAAGAAGACTGGATGGATCTCAAAATGAGCTTATTTCTGGGTAGGGGATAATTAGGGATTTTTTCTTCTTGTTTTTATATGTCCAAAATGTGATTTAACATCATATATAACAGGAGTAAGCAAATTCTTTCTGGAAAAAGCTAGATAGTAAATATTTTCAACTCTGCAGGCCCTATAGTCTCTGTCCCAGCCACTCGACCCTGCCTTTGCAGTGTGAGAGCAGCCTTAGACAATAAACAAACGAATCGGTATGGTTGTGTCCCGTACTACTTGATTTACAGAAACTGGTGTTGGGATGGATCCGCATCATGACCAGCCATAGTTTGCTGGTCAGAAAAAAAAAAAGGATAAGAAAAAAAGAAATGTTCTTTAAGTATTCTTTGACTCTAAGATCTTGGCACTGTGATTAATAGAGCACAGTACAGGAGGCTTACAGCCGTGCTTTACTCTGGTTTCCTTGTATCATAAAATACTAGAAATCAAAAGTAGATTTGATAAATCTACATAAATCAGAGACTATGAGAATGAAGTTCTATGCTGGAGAGAGGAGTAAAAATTCATGATACCAGTAATTAATACAAATTTTATCTCTACTTTTAAGCCTAATATATTTCATTCATTTAAATTTTCTTTTATGTCTTTCGATAAAGCTTTATAATATTTTAGAGACCTCTCGGAAAGCTCTTATTTTTAAAACATAATTTAGGATGAACAGAAAAGCTTAAGCTCTCATTTCTTTTTTTTTTTCCCTCCAGATTTTCCGAAGCAAAGGCCCTGGGAGAAAGTATAAATGAAGCAAGAATTAAAATTGGTAAGCCCATGATATTCTGTGAGCCTCTTTCACAGGCCATTTTCCTGGTGAAAATCAGGTCATGATGTGCTTCCAAATAGCTGTGAGGATGAGTTTCAGGAGGTCCCTGCCAAGGAAGCCGCTTTCAGAGCACCTCTCCTTGGAAGTTTGTCATCTCTCCTACCATCCATCAGGAGAAGTACTTTCTTTTGTCTAGAACTTGAATTTTTCGTCCTCATACAGCCTTGAGCTCTAGCATCCGAATGAGAAAGTTTTGCTTTTCCTGGTGTTTTCCAGCAGTAGCCCAACTGGTCATAACTGTACAATTATAGCGACATTTCTCGTTTTCAAGTGCCATGGGACGCTTTTACACCTCCCAGAGCTTATACTTATTGTTTTTGGCCCAGGTGCCCAGTTTTCAGTGCCATTTCAGTAAGCCGCCTGGAGGATGAGAGGAAAGAATGAGTCACTGTGCCTTCCCAGGGCACAGGCTGCCCAGCAGGGCTCCCTCACTTTAGTGAGCATCCCTGGACCCGTGAGGTTAAGGCAACAGGCTAACTCGAAAATAGTATGCCTCAGATCTTTGTCAAAGTGAGAGGAAAATGCTTCTTTCACAGCAGGCTAGAAGACACACGGTGACCCATCTCCCAGGCTGGGGCAGCTTCACGAAGCTGCAGCTTCCCTGTGGCTTCGTCTCTGTGCTAGGGAAAGCAGGAGTTACCTGGTCACAGCTGACTCCCTGTGTCCCCCTTGTCCTCACCTTTCTCCTCTCATAAGTGAGGACAGGACGGAAGCCACTATGAATGTCCCTTTTGGCTTTTCCTACAGAATATGGAAGCTCACAATAGCCTCAGGTCACTTCAGTTAGGGAAACAGGGAGCCCCACGTTCTCTTCTGTGGCCTGAGTGGAAAGAGTTGAGGCCACCAAGCCCTGAGCCATGCCCAGTACCAGGCCAAGAATCTCCAGAGTCTCTGAGATTCTTGACTTAAGGTCCAGGATCTTGGATGGAGGAAAAATGCATCTTTATTTTCACTAACCTCTAACTTCAGTTTAGCACTCCCTCCAATGATGAATGTCGGCAGCAGACCACAGTAGAAGTAGCAGCACCTGTCACAGCGGAAATCACAGACATTTTCATTTCACAGCACAGTTAGCAGACATCATAAAATATCTTTTATACTCATCGGTACTTCAAAATTACAGGAGTTATTAGACTCAGCAGTAGATCTTGTTATTTAACGCATTTATATAAAAGCACATAGATATTTCTATATCACAAAAATTTTGATAACTACTTCAGTGTAATTGGTCTCTCTTAAAATCCTATGTAAAACTCCTTTCTTGGCGTGAATTCTCAAAACTCCTAATACTGCATGAAAAAAAAAATTGGAGGTCAGGAGCACTTTTCTAGTGATAATATCCGTAGTTTATCTGATTCTCAAAGGGGTCAGTGACCCAAACCAATAGTGAGGGAAGGGGAAGCAGGCTTAAGTGGATCCAGAGCCGGCTTGTCAGAATTGTCTGACTGGAAGCTCCTAACGGTCTGTTTGCATCCCTGGGGAGACAAGAGGGAAGGACCTTTTATAAACCGTTTCTGCCCAGAAAGTGATAATAAAGTTTTGCTCTTGAAAAATATCTAACTCTCGAAACCAAAATGAAACTGTTCCAACACTAATGAACTATGCTAATTATGGAAGGCACCAGTGGCCTATACTAATACACTTAGTGTTTCTCTCTGAATACAACGAGTTGTTGTCACAACTAATTCTAAGTTCACCATAACTTTGATGCGAAAACATACATTGATGAGTCCAGTTTGCCACATTCTTGGGATTAGGCAAATTGCAGGCTGCCCTACAAGCTGCCCAAGAGGCAGGGGCCCGGGGTCTGAGGGATGTAATTGATCTTCCAGAGAGGGTGTCTGTAATTTACACACAAAGAGTCCAGGTATACTAGAAGAAGCCCTGGGCAAGTAGACCTTTCTGTTTTCTAGATAATAATAAGTAGGGCTCATACCAGTGTTAAAATTCAAACATTTATTGCTAACGAGAAAGTGGCTGCTAGTTCAGTGGTGCTAATAAAACCAGTGTTACTCTTACTTCATTCTATGCAAATAGTAGACTAAGACCCATCTCCTGGCCAAGCATCTTTCAAATGTGCTCTTGATCCAAGGAGGGCCCAGGTCAGTGGATCACTGAGACTCAGCCCCATTACTCAACAAGCCCTCATGGTGCTTGACCACAGGGAGTAGCCCCTCCACCACTGCATCTCAGACACAAGGTTAAGATTAAGGAAGTACAAGGTGGAACTTGTACACATATTTAAAATTTCCAAGGCAACTTTGAAGGAAACTGGTTTCAAGAGATTTATGACATTACTGAGTGCATTTTTCCTAGGGAGAAATTAAATCAAGTGGAATTTTCATTCCCCTCCAAGTCCTTTAATTAATCTAAGAGTCAGGAGGTGGGAGCGTGGCACAGATGTACCATGACTTGCGTGGGATGATGACTCAGCTCCCCTCCCAAACTGAGCCACATCCTGCCTCTGGACCTCGGGGCAGGAGTGAGATGCTGGGGGGTGCACATGTAATTGGCCTGCCGAGAGGAAATGGAAGCTGCGTTTGTGATCTACACGTCAGCCAGCCCACATGCTTAGAGCTCAGGTTGCCACTGTCTCTTCTCAGGCAATTTGCTTTTTCTCTGACATCGTGATCTAGAGCTGCCACTTGAATTTCATTCTTGAAAACCCCTAAAGGCTATTAATTCAGGAGTGACCACATAATATCTAATTTTTACATGGCATAATCAGTCAACCAAAACTTCCATATTATTTCCTTTTCTTATAACAAGCCAACCCAAACTAGGTAGATTAAACTCTTGCCACAAACTCCTTTTTTGTCCTTCTCTGTACACCATTTACATCAGTCCTGATGTTGAAACAAGTTGAAATCAGAAATGGAAGAAATAACCAACTTAGGATCTCCCCAAAAAATAACGGTGTCTTTGTTTCAGAAAGGAGAGCCATTTTCATTGCATTTGCCTGTCCCATACACAATAGCATTTAGGCTGCTTTCCATCACATGGGGCTGTGTTTTGAACACATTCATGTATACCCACCTCCATTCATCATACCTCTAAAGATGCCATTAAAGCCCAAACTGTAGGGAAAGAAACAGATGGCTTCCAAAGCAGCGGCAAAAACCAGGCCATTTTTCACTTATTAAAATCCTGGCGTTGGTTTTCATCAGTGAGCTACCACTGGCAGCATTGTCTTTGGCAACAAAGGACAATGAATGGCTGTTGTTTGGCTTGAGGCCCACCCTCGACCAGTCCAGGAACCAGCTGCTGTGGAGGCAGGTGAAAGAGTCTGACTGACACGTCTTAGCACCTCTTCGCCCTCCACAGACCCCTCCAGGCCTAAAGGAAAATGCCCATCACAGGTCGCTGCACAGAAGGGTTTTCACCGGGGAGCCAATCAGTGATCACTTCAGAAATCACAGGTAATGTAATAGGAGTAGCTGTCAGAGAGCAGGAAACGCTAGAAAAGCGAACAGAACATTCCAGAAGTTTTCTTTCTCCTACTCCACATTCAAAGAAGGACCCCCAACCCACCATTTGAACAGTACACTTTTTAAAAATGTATCTCCTGAACATTTGGGATTTGGGAAAATCATTACTCAGATCTGGGTCTCCATCAGCAGAATACATAGGACTATTTTCCGTTGTACATTTTCTGTACTTTCATCTTCCACTGAGGTTTACTTCTAGACCTACCTCGTGCATATTGGCTTCTAGTATCTCACCCTGGCGTAAAGGAAAGGCTATATCCAGATCGTCTTGCTAGGCCGTGAAGACCTCTATCAAGTCTATCCTTTTGTTATCATTTGTCACCAACTCTGAATAACCATCACACCCACAGCAGCTTCATTGAGCACTGACTCTGGGCCGTGTCAAGAACTTGACAAGCGCATTATCTAACTTAATCCTCACAGAGAAGAGTCATTACCTATAAAGTGGATATTACCATATGTCATAGAGTCTAAAATAAACAATTCTTACAGTCTTAACACCTCTGAAGTCAGGAAAACATTTGACCATTCACTTGGCCATTTTTTCATTTTAAAAACCTCTGTAATGAGACAGGGTCTTACAATTGATATAGTCTAGATTCTATGAAATATAGTATTATCATTATTTTGCAGATTTTTTTAAAAACGGAGTTTCAGGGAGGTGGCCTACTAAGTGGCCAAGCTGGAGTCAAAGTCCATTTCTGTCCAACTCCAAAACTTTTAAATACAGTATACTATCCCCATAAATTCAGATTTATCTGACTCTGAAGTTTTTTTCTTAGTTTAACATTTCACTAAGCTGTTACCCAGTTCTCCTGAATCTCTGCCCTTTATCTGATGTGCCCGACAAAAGGCTCACACTAGACCCTAGCTCGTGCACACATAGCCCAAGAAGATGAAAAGGGTCTTTGTAACATGATTAATGATAGGTCACCTTTTGCCCAATGGGGCTCAGTTGCAGGCGTGAGTGGGGTCGGACACCCAGCCTACCCTTGCTCTCCATCCCATGTGCACTGGCCCACAGTTGTATCTGCCCTAGGAAGAGGCGCCTTTTTCCAATTTGCAGAAAGGTGCACTGCGGGCTTGCAGCATCCCTGGTAGGCTTCAGTGTCCCACATTTCAACTATCATTTTCAGTGCTTTGGAAAATAGAATAGAGGGGTTGTATTTTCAGGCTCTATACAATTCCAGCTCAGTGGGTTTACCGATGCTTCAGAAAACATGAGAGAATTCAAAGCATAAACTTAGATGAGGTTAGTAAGAATGGGTGTAATGAAGTGCTTATGCTTAAGTACCAAAACCAGCACCAATAAATTGGACTAGAGAAAGCCTGATTAAGGGCACACATAGAAATCATCAAGGACCACAAAATAAAAATATGTCACCATAAAGTGAAAAAATACTACGTTCTCAAAAGTAAAAAATGCAAAAGTCAAGACGTCACCCTTTCGCTCTGCCCAGCATTTCCAGGTGCGCTGTGTTTCCTCGGGAGCTCTGCCTCTCTACAGGAAGAGAGATGGTTCAGAGAAAAGCAGCTAAAGTCGTGATGAAAAAGTTATGAGGTAGATTTTTTTGGCTTTATTAAGTAATCCACCAAGTTTATTTTAAATAATAAGCTCTGCTTGCCTGTTAGAGTATTTAGTTCGATTTTTCTAATTACTCTTATCAAACAAATTTAATTAATCTGTGTTCAGCTTGTATTGGCCAGGATGTTTGGCTGTAAGTATGAAAGGAAATTTATTGTCTCATGTAACCAGGAAATCCAAGGAATACAGTTGGCTTCACATGCAACCTCATCCCCCTCCTCCCATCTCTCAGTGCTACTCGACTAGGTTCTCTGATAACCTCTCCCCATTTAGTGGGAAGGTGCCTCTGAAAGCTCTAGGCTTACATGGTCTATAGAATTCATAATGCCAGTAAACAGGGTCTTTTCCAACAGTGTTGGCAAAAGTCCCTGGAGGGAGGGATGACTGGCCTGGCTGAGGTCATACACCCATCTCTGAAGCAGTCCCTGCGTTCAGGGGAATGAAACACTCTGACTGACTGGTCCTAGGTCCTGTGCCCACTCCTCGGGGCTTAGCCCATCTGCTCCACACAAGCTGAACACGATTTTTAGGGAATTAAAGAGGTATCTTTCCCCAAAGGAAGAAATGTTGGGCCAACAACAATCATATTCACTACAAACCTTTCAGATATTGATCTGTGGCTTGAAACAAGATGCATCTGTAAAGGAATGAATAGTAGTTCCTGTGAGAGACTACAACGTTTAGAGTAATTTATCCTGGAAAAAAGAAAGCTGTGAATGAGGAATTTAAAAACTGGCTTAAGTACTGGTGCCTCTGCTATAATGGAATAAATGCAAAATTGCATGATAAAAAAACTAGCAGGGATTGTAGAAGAATTAAGACTGGGAAGACCTCTCAAAACCCATGCAATTTTATAACGAGTACTCTAAGAAAACCAATTGCAATGCTAATAAAAATAATGATATAAATTTAAAAGACATGTTAAATTCCTAATGCATAAGGAAACACTATGTAAAACAGCCATTTTTTTTCCAAAATGAGGCTATCATGGTAGAAGAGCATATAGGAAGGGCTGAGGGCTGAGTTATGGAGGCGTGAACAACACATACAAAGATGGGAAGGGCCCCTCAACAAGGAAGAAGCGCTTCCTTCTAAGAAGGATCACTGACCACAATGGACTCGGAGGAAGAGTGTGGGGAGAGGGGTGTGTTCAGTCCTGAGCTTCCCCCGCCAACTGCTGGGCTCAGCTCTGCTAGTTTTGTGTTTAATGACCTTTTCTTGGTGATACCAAACTTGAATTTACTAGGAAAAAAATCCTATGTCAACAAATGAGTCTGCTGTATGATACTGACCTCAGCTCCCTCTAACCAACTGCATATGAGTGATTCCTGTTAAAGAAACCTAGTTGCATGAGGACAGACTGTGTATTACTTGATGTTATACAGAGGGACCAGTAAATTGTAGTTCATCTTTAAGGAGACTCAAAAAGGAAGAAAAAATTTTCAGTTGTATTGAAACTATAGCTGATCATGTGAAAAAGACATTTTTGTCAGAAAAGGTAATTAAATGGATATAGATTCTAGGAATCATTAAAAGCAGGATAGATTGGCACCTTTCTGAGATGACTCAGTGTATATAGAGACGAAAAGAGCAAAGCAGATTTCTTAAAGTCCTTTCTGTAGCAATTCAGAATGTTGAGATTCCAAGACGTGCAGTTATTGGAGTGACAGCCCATAACCAGTACGACTGATGTCTTCTTAGAATTGATTGAATGTTTGCTCTCATACTTTGGAGATCAAACAACAAAAACATGATTTGAGCAAGCTGGAGGGCTGTGGAGTATATTAACTGACAAGAGGTAATGCTAATAATTGTCATATATAAAGAAGGAAGCAGTGATTTGGTCAGAATGCCAGGAAAAAAAGAAAAAAAAGATGGATGGCTGCCTCCCAAGAGTCCTGACAGGGTGGTCTTACCTTAGTGAATGAAACAAAGTTCAGGATCTGGCCTTGCTGGGTGGACTCAGGAAGGCTGTCCAATGCCAATCAAACTCACTATAAACCAGAGAGGCAAGCTATTAATTTTCCATGGAGGATGTTCTTTTATAGACAGGAACTCTTAAACTGCCTCCATGCAGGGCCCCTTCTCCCTGGGGAAAAAGTAGATTCCTTATTGGAAGGTTAGTAAATAAGCATCCCCAAGCACAAAGGGAGTCAAAAAAAGGAGAAGAGTTTTGACAGATAGGTTCCCACAGTCACGGGGAAGCCACGCCAGGCGTCCACCGCCCGCAGGAGCGAATATCCCCAGAGCAATTCAGGCAGCCTCCAGCCCGACCACCCCTCTTCTGTGTACAATACCCTTTTCTCCAGAAAAGATAGAAACCACTTGTTAGGTTTCTACTTACTAAACTATAATTATATCCCCGCTCCTGCCTCTCGAGGGTGAACCCCAAGTCACATTGCTTCAGGTCATAGGAATAATCAGTTCTACTTTGGCCCCCTTGATTTGCAGACATAGGAACCCAGTTGAGCTAGCTCAGGCCTAGGATGCCTGCATGGTGATGAATCTCCCTGAGATACAGCCGTGAGATCTGAGAGCCCTCCAAGCTGCAACGGGAGCCAGAGCCAGGACCCGGGGTGGGGTTAGGGGGGTCATCGGGAACCAGCGCGGCTCCAGAGCCCAGCACACTCCGCGTGCCTCCCTTGGGGCCTCTTGCTACCTCTGTGCACGTCTGCTCTCGCAACCTGCGGGCCCTGCTGACCCTGGGTCCTGCTCGCTCGTGGCTTTGGTCTGCTCTGGCCCCAGCTGTACCTGAAAGCATCCTTTAACTCTGTTCCCAAGGTAACAAGCTAATTATTTGCTTGTTTCTTAGCTCAAAGTTATGAGAAAGAGAACTTGACTGGCCTGATTTATCTTTTCTGGGCCTTCAGGACAGCTGCTGATGGCGAGCTTAAGAATGTGCTGTCTTTGAGTCAGAAATGTACCTCTGGTCCAGGCAGATGTGGCCAGGGAGGAAGAGAGGTCTTGTGTTTCAGAAAGTGTCCACCTAGGCGAAAGAGGGTGTGACAGGGGAGGTTTCTGTTTTATAAACAGGATGGATAGAGCAGACACAATGATTGACATCTTGTATTCTCTCGGTTCTATCTCACGGGTGTGAAGATTTTTGCCAGTTCAACTCTTATAAGGCGACATCAATTCCTTTACTTCTAGGTTCTCCAGGAAGCATCTTGCCCTTGTCCCTTTGTTTTACCAACAGGAATAGTGACTAGTCTTTGTAAAGTGCATTATAATATATAGGGATTTTATTTATTTTTATCTCATCAAATTCGTTGATCTTTTCTTTTACAACTTCCTCCAGTGCTTTTGTACTTAGAAAGGGTCATTGTAACAGCAATAATGATGGATTGTCCATTGCCTGGTATTTGTTTAATGCTTTCCTAAATTTTCTTATAGTTTTTTTTTATCTTTCTATTTTTCACACTCAACTCATTTGGGATTTATTGTGGAATGCAGTATAAGCTGAGGCTCTAAGTTGAATCTTTTTCAAGCAACCAATTTTCCCAACACCTATTTCATTTAATGAAATGCCTTAAAATAACATTTCTTCTCATAGGAGAGTCATTTCAGATTTTCAGAAGGCAGCTGAGGTATCCTAACCTCATCACAGCAGTAGTATACATTCTTGACATGATAATTTTCATACAAGTATTTCAAAAATAAGTTCCCCAGCAGATACTATTATCTAGAGATCAGAATAACCCTGCAGAAAAGTGCCAACTTTTATGTAAACCAGGAAGCTCACAGATGGGGAACAGTAGGCGTGTATCTGTACATGGGTGGTCCCCGCAGGCTCTGTCGGCGCCCTCTGAAGGGAAGGGGATGGTCTTTAAATAACAGCAGCACAAGCTGGGCTCACCTTACTCATGTGCCAGGGGAAGACAGTTGGTACCGTATTTTCTCACTTCCAAGGAGAAAAAGTGTATTTCGTTTTCTTACATTGATTAAAAAGGGGGAATAATGATAGTTAAGGCGGAAATGAGAGTAGGGACTTTGTCAGTGATGCTGTACAGGGAAGATCTGAAAACAGCAGGTTTGCTGTGTCCACTGTCTACCACCCTGAAATCACTGATGAGCCTGCCTGCTGAAAAGTACCGTGTTTCAAAAATACAGCACACACAAGAGCGGGACTATCCCCTCCCTGCAGTGGCCGTTCTGCTCCGGGTGGAGATGGCCATGGTTTGGTGTTGGCCTCATGTAATAACAGGACTCCGTGGACCAGCCCCGCTCTCTAATGGATGGTCTGCACCACAACTTACTTAAGCCTAAAACATACACGTGCAGCTCCACAGCAAGGCGTGCTAGTTGCAGCACAGGCCTTCAGAGGAGGCAATGAAACACCACGCAGAGACACTCGCGCAGCCGCCGGCGCTCTGTGCTCCCCTTCTGGCAGGTAGACGGCTGCCGTTCAGGCAGCATTTATAAAGCAGGGAAGCTCCCTCCCGAGCACATCTAGGCTACATCACTAATCAGGCGTATCATGAACAAAAGCCCAACCCTGGGCAGCTACCTGAGCAAATCTGAAAGGGGGCCCAGTGGCAGAGAAACCAGAGTGAGTGCCACAGGGACTCCCCAAAGTCTGGTATCAATGTTTGGTCAGAGCTGGGGTTGCCCAAAAGGACTGGGAGTAAACAGAGACATATGCAGCCAACCATCGTGTGTCTAAGCACAGATTTGGGGCCACTAAGAGTCAAAGAGATCGAGTCCACTCCAAACATGAGTGCTCCTTTGAGGTAGATGCCTAGAAGTAGAACTGGGGAGAACAACAGCAGGTATGCATTTTTAATTTTCATGGGTACTCCCCATTTGCCTTTGCAAAAGTGTTTCATAAGTTTGTATTTGCATCAGTGTGTGACAGTACCCATTCCTCTGCATCCTTGCTTTTACATCGTAGTATCAGTCATTTTAGGCTTTGCCAGTTGGAGAGCAAAAAATGGTATTTCTTTATTGTCTTAATTTGCATTTCACTGACAGCCAGTGGACGTGAGTGATTCTTCATGTGTCTCATACCCTTTGCCCATTGGGTGGTTGAATTTCTCCTTTTGATTTGTAGGAACACTTAGTATCCTCTGGATATTGGGCCTTTCTCCATGGAATATTTGGCAGATGTTTTCTTCCAGTCTGTCACTTGTTTTCATTTTCTCTGAAGATTCTTGGAAGAACCCTAAAACAGTTGCTTCTCTCTAATTTTTAAAAATTTCCTTGGATGAGACTAATCTGTCTGCTTTCCTTTCTTTTGAAGTCGTCCACAAGTCCCACAAGTTGGGAGTTATCAACCCTGACTCACCATAACTCTGCCCCAAAGATGTCCTAGATAACTTTGGTCATACTGTGCAGATCTCGCTGAAACGTACGTGGGTTAAAACTGAACATGATGGTGATTGCAGATCCTTGTCTTTTGGCCACTAGCCACTACACGAATGCATGATTCCTGCGTACAGGTGTTTAAACCTTTTAGCAGACCACAAACCTGGCGATCTTACTGCTGAAAACATAAGCTCTGTAATGAGGTAAAAACTGATTTCGTTAACTTAATCTTTATTGAAGACATCTTTAATGATGCCTGTCTATTTTAAAAACTTAATCGTGTTTTGCAAAACAACCTGTTAACACATGTGTAGGCAATACTGAAATCTAGAAAACCTGCTGATAAATAATTGGAATGCCACACTACCTGGTAACTCATTAGCAAATACTAGGGTCCTTGGGTACTCCCTTTGTTGGAAGACAAAAGCAAATAATTAAGGAATGAGTACAGAAATGGGTAAAGTGCCAAGTAAACTTAGTAGACAAGGGACACCAAAGACATAAAGCTTATTAATTGCCTGTACCTGTAATCCAAAGCCAAGCCAGGTCTATATTTGAAGGTAGTGAAACAACGTATTCGGTGTATTCCTGCAGAGGTGTCTTGTAAAACGGAAAAGCTATGTCATGGAGAGGAGTCATGAAGGGTCTAGCTTCACCTCACCCCTGGTGAGATAACTGGGACACAACCTTCGTTAACTCCCATTACAGAGGTGACGTCATATGCAAAAAGGGGTCCAACACCTGGAAGGCCGGATGGTGCAATGGTGACTCCGTAGTCAGCACTCAATGGGACAATAACGTCAGTACCTCTGTTCTGCTGCTACTGGGGGCAGAGGATGAACTGCAGAGGAAGGAGGTCAGAGTCAGGGTTGACTCAAACTGCTGCCAAAGGAAAAGAGCTGTTCAGCTGCTAAAGTAGAATCCAAGGACACTGATTCCGAAAGAGAGAAATCCATCGAATAGAAGGGTCTTGGGGAGAGGGAGGAAGTTGGCCACCTTTAAATTAGAATTCTGGGTGATTAGTAGTAAAGATTGCATTCTAAAGGTGAATATCCCCAAGCCACAGCTCCAGTCAATTCCTCCTCACTCAGAAACCTCTGAGGCCTACCAAAAGTATTCATGCCCCTTTAGCCTTTCTAAATTCTTATCCATGTCGATATAATTATATTAAATTCATATACTTATATGAAGTATTGGGTTCTCGTCTTACCAAAAAAAAAAAAAGAGAGAGAGAGAGATAAAAAGCATATTATGGGGTCTTCCCTGGTGGCACAGTGGTTGGGAATCTGCCGGCCAGTGCAGGGGACACGGGTTCGAGCCCTGGTCTGGGAAGATCCCACATGCTGCAGAGCAGCTAAGCCCGTGTGCTACAGCTACTGAGCCTGTGCTCTAGAGCCCACGAGCCACAATACTGAGCCCGCATGCCACAACTACTGAAACCCGCACATCTAGAGCCTGTGCTCTGCGGCAAGAGAAGCCACCACAATGAGAAGCCCGCGCACTACAACAAAGAGTAGCCCCTGCTCGCCACAACTAGAGAAAGCCCGCGTGCAGCAACGAAGGCCCAACCCAGCCAAAAATAAAATAAATTAATTTTTTTAAAAAGCATATTATGTACATTTCTCTGCATCCTGCTTTTCACTGTATCCTGAATTTCATATACGTATGAATACACATATAAAATCCCTCCACATCAGCTGGGGTAGTTATATTTCATTCTGTTTAATAGCTGCATGATATTCTATAGAATGATTGTGTCACAACATTTTTCTATCATTTTCCAGTTAACAGGTATTTGCCTTATTCCATTTTTCTGCCATACAATGTGCTGCAATAAACACCCATGCACATATATCCGTTTATACTGTTCCTTTTACTTCAGTGGAAACTTTTCCTGTAAAGGACCAGATAGTAAATATTTTAGGCTTTGTGGGCTCCCTGTGGCCTCTGTTGCATACTCTTCTTCTTCTTTTTTTTTTTTTTTTTTTACAACTCTATAAAAATGTAAAAACCATTCTGAGGTCACAGTCCAAAGCCATACAAAAACAGACCACAGGACAGATGGGCTTGCCAGCCCTAGTTTGCCAATCCTTGGAATAGAGTCCTAGGAGTAGGACTTCTTCCTGAGAGTATTATAATTTTTGCTGCTTTCTTGAATGAAATATTGTTCCATTTCCTGGGATAGAAAAAAATCTGTTTAAAAAAATAGATTTTTCTTGTACCCAGTCATCCTACCAAATTCTCTTTTCGATTTTAGTGGGCTTTCTCTTTCTATAGTTTCTCGAATTTTCTAGAAATGAAATCATATTCATCACAAAAGAAGAATCTTTTTCCAGTATTTGCACTTAGTATTTTATTTTCTTGTCTTATTGCATTCATTAGAGCTTCTGAATCACTATTAGCGAATAACAGCAACAGCCTCTCCTTTCTTGTTCCCAAGTTTAATGAAAATGGCTTAAGATTACCTAATTTAGAATGACAAAAGACATCATATGAATGCGATAAATATTGCCATACATCACCCAAGTCCAGGCTGTTAGAATTTCTGTAGTATGAATTTGATATGAGGCAGAGCCACAGTGCTCTAGACACAGGACCAGAAGGGCAGGTAATGGAGAGATTCAGTGTTTGAGAATTGGCCTGGTTGGTAGGTCAGAGGATCAGGAAGGTACAAATGCCTGAGGTTTTATAAGGAATTAAATACAGTGTAAATAGATCAGCTAATGAGCTGGGTGAAGGAGAGAGATGAGTCTGCTCTTATGATGAAAAAAGATAATGAAGCAAATATTATGAATGAGATTTTTCAGCCCTAACTGTACAACTGGCTAGTGAGAAGGACGTATTCTTAAAATTAAAAAAAACAAAACAGAAACAAGCAAACAAACAAAAGACAGTGTGAGTTTCCAGGTTCTGGACAAGGTAACCACACTCCATCCCATCTGTCCTACTGAAGGCAACTATAAACCATGGACAGAACACATGGAGCAGCTATCTGAGAATTCCAAAAAGTAAGTGGTAGCAGGCAACTCAGGGAAGGAGACCAGAATTCAAAGTGCCATCAAATTGGCACTCCCAGAGAATCTTCTGGGAGCAGAGAAGCAGCAGCAGCCGTCAAACAGAAGCCTAAAACTCTGATGGAGGAGACTCCTCCATTCTGAACAGAGGAACTGTGGTACCAGAAACATGGGAAGACTTTCCACTGCTCTTTCCTCTCTGTCCTCCCACTACTTGGTCTGAGATGCAGACATAGTCCTGGGAGTTGCATGGCAGCATTGAGGGGTCCAGGAGCCAGGCCTCAGAAAGTCATAATGTGTCAGGTAGATCACAGAGAGAAGGAGATCAAGACAGTAATTCCGTAAAGTTGTTTATATTAACTACAGGGCTCACCTTCAGGCTGAGCATGCACGGATCTAAAGAGCATGCCAAAGGCTTTGACAATGCTGCTGTAAGATAGACCAGCACCCAAGTCCCATACTGGCCACTGGGTAGCACACACATGGAACAAATCTGAAAAGCACTGCAGAGCCTTTGAAAACGGAGCCAACATTGGAACCACAGTCCAAAGAAGGCTTACTGGAATTTGTGACCTGAACCTAACCAGATTGATTGTCTGCTGAAACAGACAAACAAACAAAAATCAGTAGTCTCCTTAGGATTTAAACAAGATCTTGAAAATGTTCAGGATGTGATCCAAAATTACTTAGCATAAGAAGAACCAAGAAAATCTCAACTCACAAGGGAAAAGACAATAAATAAGTACCAGCCCCAACATAACACAGTGTTAAAACTATCAAACAGGGACTCCCCTGGTGGTCCAGTGGGTAAGACTCCAAGCTCCCAATGCGAGGGGCCTGGGTTCGATCCCTGGTCGGGGAACTAGATTCTGCATGCATGCTGCAACTAAAGATCCCGTGTGCTGCAACTAAGACCCAGTGCAGCCAAAATAAATAAATAAATAAATAAATATTATTTTTTTAAAAAAACTATCAGACAAAGACTTAAAGCAGCACCTAAAACTATGCTTCAAGAATTAAGGAAAAAAACTCTTGAAACGGGCTTCCCTGGTGGGGCAGTGGTTGAGAGTCCGCCTGCCGACGCACGGGACACGGGTTCATGCCCCGGTCCGGGAAGATCCCACATGCCGTGGAGCGGTTGGGCCCGTGAGCCATGGCCGCTGAGCCTGCGCGTCCGGAGCCTGTGCTCCACAACTGGAGTGGCCGCAACAGTGAGAGGCCCGCTTACTGCAAAAAAAAAAAAAAAAAAAAAAAAACAACTCTTGAAACAAACCAAAGATATACGATGGCAAATGAGCACATGCAAAGATACTCAACATCATTAGTAGTTAGAGAAAGGTAAATTAAAACAATGATGAGATATCACTATACCTTACTGAAATCGATTTAAAAAAATTTTTTAAACTAACTATGCCAAGTGCTGACAAGGATGTGGAACTCATACATTGAGAATGCAAAATGGTAAAGACACTTTGGAAAAAACTTCGGCAGTTTCTTATAAAGTTACACATAGATATATGATACAACTCGGCTATTTACCCTAGAGAAATTAAAACTTATGTTCACACAAAAACTTGTAGACAGATGTGTATAGCAGTCCTCTTCATAATTGGCAAAAACTGGAAATAACCCAAATGTCTTTTGTTGAGTGAATGGCTCAAGTACATAAAATAGAATACTACTCAGCAATAAAAAGAACAAACTACCGGTACGTATGACAACATACAAAACCTCAGATGCGTTGTGCTCATAAACTTGTACACAACCTAATTGCACTTCTATGACATTCTGAAAAAGACGACTATAGTGATAATGAGCAGGAGTGGAGGAGAGTGTGAATCCAGCAGGGCAGGATGAGGGAGTTTTGTGAAGTAATAGAACTTTGGGGAATCCTGATTGCGATGGTGGTTACACAAATCTATGCATGTGTTAAATCTCATAGCATTGTCCGTGCGTGCATACATGCGCTCACAGCCAAGTCAATTTTACTGTATGCTAATTTAATAAATAAAATTTAAAATAGAACAGGATGGGTCCACAAGAAAAGAAGATGGAAGGGAATATTAAACAACATAACTCAGCTATAATTTTAAATGAATCTTATGTAGAGGACAGACATTTTTTTTAATTTCTCTGGGAAGGGAAATTTAAAGTTTTTAAAATTTCTTTGTGTGTAAGTTAAGAGTACAAGATTTGGTAAATTATTTCAGGCTGAACACAGTAGGAACCTTTACTACAGTTTTTCCACAGTTTGGGCAGGGCTGTCAAGAGTGAAAGAGTAGGAAATTGAGGGCTTCTATGATCAGGAATATTGGCAGAAACTCTAGGTCTTGTGATTTATTCACTTGGCGATTATTATGCATCTATTAACTCCAGGGTTCTGTGGGGGACACACAAATCCCTAGGAGAGAGTCCCAGCCTCGGGATACTTATATGCTGGTTGAGAAGATAGGACAAAGACGATTCGTGGGGTTTGGGCCCTGAGGTTACTCTGTAGAGCCCCTGATAAAACAGTCAGGGCTTCTCAGCCAGGCCTCGGTGGTGGAGTAACAGGTCACCACAAATAAGTGTCCAGTAAAAGATCTGGGGACATCTGACCAGAGATAATCATCTATAATGCAATTTCCCCTTCTATGGTCATCCCAGCAAAATCTATGGGTTTCTTAAATGCGCCTCTGGAGACTTTCTGTTCTCTGTCCCACTTAAAGACAGTTTGCTTATCTTTTCATCTCTCTCCACATAACAGCCTCTCACCAAGCTGCCCCCAGGCAGGGATGTCTCTCCCTGACTTCCTAGTTTGCTGCAAGGTTCTGCCAGGCACTGCACAGAGCGAGTAAAGGAGAATGCATTGTTCCCATTGTTCTAGCTTGAGTCCTTGAAGCGGCTTGAATCCCTCGCGCTTCCACGTGGGGTCCACCTCTGCCAGGGTTGGTCAAAGTGGCATTTACCATCATAGCAACACATTGCCACCTCTCCAGGGCTCCGAGTGAAAGCTGATCTCCGTGAAGAAGCGTTAAGGAGCTTCTGCTATCAGAGCTTCATTTCCAAGGTGTCACCTCAAAGCGGGAAACCGAGGCCACAAGAGAGAGTAGCTCGCCCCAACATGCAGAATGTGTGCCAAGGTCTGGGAAATCCGCTGTCTATTAAAATGCGGTGAGTAGAAAACTAGGGGCTATTAAGCCAGAAAATAAACCTGGCCCCCCAGTACCAGCCAGGCCTATAAGAAATGAGGCAGCGGACTGGCTGGAATATTGAATTTCCTCTGTCTCTCTCTGTGCTGGCTTGGTAGCCAGAGAATTAGCTGTTTGTAAGAGACTATATTAACCGCAGGCAGTACTAATCTTTATCAGACAAGGAGGATGAAGAACAAGAAATAAAGGATAGAGCAGATGCTGTCAGAGCCCCACCCGTATCCCCGATGCATATCGTGTGTGCACCTAGCACAGTCTCATCTGCCAGCACCTTCCAGTCTCTCTGAGAGCCTTCTCTGACCATCCAAGAGATGCACGTGGGGCAGGCTAGTGCCAGGGAATTAATGCCCCCCAGGAGGCCTCACCCAGTGACTGTTACACACCCCAGCTCCCTCACCCCCATCAGGGACAACTTGGAGGCATGTGTCCTTCACTCGCCCTCAGAGGTCCCCAGTGGGCCTCAGCTGCACTTGCCCACAGTGGAACTGGCTGGCTAGTGCCCACTTTAATGGCTACTTTCTCTCTCTGTCTCACTTCCCCACTTTCTTATCAGTTTGTCCAGGGATCACTTCCCAAATAAGCTACTTGTACTAGGGTCTGCTTCTGGAAGACACCTCACTAACATAGGGGTCACCATAACTCAAATGGTGAAGGGAAGACAGAGAAAACTGGGAGCGGGATTATGCAGGCTGGATCTGAGAGAATTAAAGTGAGTGGAGGAGCCACAGGCAGGCCTCGGAGCCCTTCCACAGCTTCCTAGATGTCACGATGTCAATACTGGTAATGTCACACTCTTAGGAATCAGGGGTGCTCTGTTTGCCATCCAGATACTTAGCTGTTCGTTTCCTGCTGTGCACGCAAGATCTTATGTCATTTGTGACATCATGCGAGAAAATGTCATCCATCCATTGGATGAGCACAGTTGGTGATTTCCTAAGATCCAGGTAAAAACCACCAATTCCACTGAATGCCCCCTCGTGGCTAAAATAACAACCCACAAAGGATCATTGACTTTAGTCTGCTGCCACGTAATCCACAAAAAATAGATTTCTGCGATTCTGTGGTACGGAAGGTCATTACCTCCAGGCTGTCGTCTCCAGCAGACAACATCCTAAGGCCCAGAGCAAAGTCCACACGGAACCCACGTGTCACACTTCGTCACTCTTCACTGATACCCTTGACTGTGAAGAGAAAAGATTACAAATACTCATCACCGTGAAGAAGGAGTCAGATCTGTTTCCAGTGACAGGTCAGCGTCAAAATCCTTTTACCTGAACCCGGATGGATTCATATGCTTCTCCCCACATCCCCACTCCCCCTCCTCTCCACACGCTCACTCAGCTCCTCCAAAGCAAGAGCTATTTCTAGTGGAGGCCTTTCGGGATGAGAAACAGTCCTCAGATTCCTCTCCTAGTTCCTTGGCCGCTTCTTGGGCCTCCCGATGCCGGCCAAATCTAGATCAGGTGTGTTTGTGTTGGACCCCCATGAGGCCGGGCCAGCATGGCCAGCCTAGAGCTGTCTGCAAAATATTGGCTTTTGATGTTTTTAAGAAGGATGAAAAAGAACAGATTTAAGCAGATTCTGTTTCTTCAGCAGTTTGTGAGTTCGGATCAGCATCCAGGCCGCGTTTGAGAGGAGGCCATGCTTTTCCAGTTTGCATGGCTCCTTGCCTCTTGCCTGCCCTTAGAAGCCACCATTCCTGTCCCTGGACGGGCACAGCATTAGAGGAGGCTGCTCCCCAGGAGTCTCACACATCCCCGGCCTCACCAGCCTCCTTTTTATTTCCAAATGATTATGGCCAGAGTCCCTGCTGGCTTTACTGCTACATATTCATCCACTTGTCTCGAAAAAAGTCCCCAGACTGTTCCCATGAGGGTCTCCAGGGGCTGCCTCCTGACGGCTCTGGAGCGCGTGCCTGCGGTTCCTCCCCCTGGCTTCGTCTTCCTCTACACTGCAGGGGCTGCCGTTTGCTGGGACCCCTCCCTCTGACGGTGGCACTGCTGGTGGCCACTGCTCCGGCCTCAGGGACCCTGCTCCCCTGGCTACCGGCCAGTGTGGGGCCGGGCAGACTTTTACAAGACTTTGCCAAAGGCTTGAGGCTAATGGAAAGCCCCGTGTTTTTTTTTTTTAAAGAAACACCACAGTTTATTGAAGACTACAAATATTTTGTTACAAGTTGAAGCTACATGCCTTCCAGAAATCAAAAGCAACAGCAGGTGTGTGCATTGATGCTTCAGAGAGTAGCTTATCTAAAAGCTACGTCTGGCAGTGGGGCTCTTGGAGGGCCCTGACCCAGCGGCTCCAGAGACTTCTTCGTGGAGGCCTCCACATCCCCTTGTCCAGGTGCTCCAAAGAGCAATCTGCTTTCAACTCCAGGCCCAACTGCCTCTTTAAATATTCACTCTCTCCAGGCCATTGTCTGGATCATAGCATGACAAATAGTTCATAACAGTTTGTTTTCCCAAACTGAGCTATTGTCTTTTTTTTTTAAATTTTATTGAAGTATAGTTGATTTACAACGTTGTGTTAATTTCTGCTGTACAGCAAAGTGATTCAGTTATACATATATATATATTCTTTTCCATATTCTTTTATATTATGGTTTATCATAGGATGTTGAATATAGTTCCCTGTGCTATACAGTAGGACCTTGTTGTTTATCCATCCTATATATAATAGTTTGCATCTGCTCATCCCAGACTCCCAATGCTTCCCTCCCCCACCCGCCTCCCCCTTGGCAACCACAAGTCTGTTCTCTATGTCTTTGAGTCTGTTTCTGTTTCATAGTTATGTTCATTTGTGTTGTATTTTAGATTCTACATATAAGTGATATCATATGGTATTTGTCTTTCTGACTTATTTCACTCAGTATGATAATCTTTAGGTCCATCCACATTGCTGCAAATGGTATTATTTCATTCTTTTTAATGGTTGAGTAATATTCCATCGTGTTTATATACCACATCTTCTTTATCCAGTCATCTGTTGGTGGACATTTAGGTTGTTTCCATGTCTTGGCTATTGTAAGTAGTGGTGCTATGAACATAGGGGTGCATGTATCTTTTCAAATTATAGATTTGTCTGCGTATATGCCCAGGAGTGGAATTGCTGGATCATATGGCAACTCTGTTTTTAGTTTTTTGAGGAATCTCCATATTGTTTTCCATAGTGGGTGCACCAGTTTATATCCCCACCAACAGTGTAAGAGGGTTCCCTTTTCTCCACAGCCACTCCAGCATTTATTATTTGTAGATTTTTTAATGACAGCCGTTCCAACAGGTGTGAGGTGACACCTCATTGTAGTTTTGATCTGCATTTCTCCAATAATTGTGATGATGAGCATCTTTCAATGCGCCTAATGGCCATCTGTATTTCTTCTTTGGAGAAATGTCTATTTTGTCATTCTGCCCATTTTTCGATTGGGTTGTTTGTTTTTTTGTTCTTGAATTGTACGAGCTGTTTGTATATTTTGGAAATTAAGCCCTTATCAGTCACATCATTTGCAAATATTTTCTCCCAGTCCGTAGGTTGTCTTTTCATTTTGTTTATGGTTTCCTTTGCTGTGCAAAATGAGCTATTTTCTCAAATGACACAAGTATGTCACTAGTACAGGTGGGCTACACCCAGCAACCAGCTCCTTGGCATACCTTTCCTCAAAAGCAGTGTTTCTCAATGGGGATGCCACCAGCCTGTTGAGACGGGCAGTTCTTTATTGTGCAGGACCAGGCCCAGCTCACTAAATACCAATAGTGTCTTTCTCGTTATTACAATCACTAGTTGGTACCTGGAGGAGAGCCTCCATTCTCATACAAGATGAGGACAAGATTAAAGCCTTCATGTCCATCCCACCGCTGTCTGTCCTCTGCTCCCAAAGTGCCAGAGCAAGTGCTTGGACAAGTACACATACCCACACCATCTGTATTAGTCAAGGTTCCCCAGAGAAACAGAACCAGTAGGATATTTGTGGGTAGATAGATAGACAGATGGGGAAAGATTGGTTTATTTTAAGGAATTTACTCATGTGATTGTGGAGGCTGGCAGATTTCGAATTCTGCAGGACAGTCTGCAGGCTGGAGACCTAGGGAAGAAGTGAGGGTTACAGCTCAAGCCCCGGGGCAGTCTGGAACTCCTTCTTCCTCAGGAAACCTCAGTCTTTTTTCTCTTAAAGCCTTCAACTGATTGGGTGAGGCCCATCTACATCCTGGAGAAGAGTCTGCTTTATTCAAAGTCTGCTGATGTAAATCTTAATCACATCTAAAAGCAACATCTAGTTGTTTGGCCAAAAATCTGAGCACCAGACCCTAGCCAAGTCGACTCCTAAAAGTAACCATCACGTTGTCCAAACACAAACACTACTTTTTAGGCGTAAGACAATCTCCATGGAGATATAGAAAAAAAAAAAAATTTCGCTAGCTGTACAAGCACATAGTTCTGCTAAAGAAACATCCAATCTGTGTTTCTGAACACACAACACCAAATGGAACACCCGACTCTCATCGTGAAGCACCTGTATTGGGGTTATTTCATGTGTAGAGCCTCCCCAAGAATGGTGGAGCTGAACCTTACATGTAGAGACTCAAATGGTCCATTAAAGTTGTTAGATTATCTCAAACAGAGCTGTGTTTGCCTCAAAGATAACATTCAGACTCTCCCATAGAAGGCAGTAGCTGCTCCTAATTCTGAGAGTTTTAACCTTCCCCAGTCCAAAGAATGGGAAGGTCTGCTCGCCTCCCAGCACCCGCTGGGCTGTTGAAGCAGCTGACCGCCAGCATACTCCATGAGCTGAGAGGAAAGTAGCTTCTGCTGAAATGAGGATTCTCGTCAGTTGCTGTGCCCTGAGATGTGCACTGTCGTGTCTTCTAATTTATAGAGTGCAGTTATTCATCTATCCCCAGCCACGAGGGATTTGAATATCCTGTGATAGGAAAAGTCATACTTAAGGATTAAGGCTTTTTGTGAAAAATAAGACTGAGTTTGTGCGTAAACCCATGAAAGGCCCCGCAAACATTTTTATATTCACCGAAACAAAACACTAAAGCAAGTACACGAAAGAACGCGCAACACCTAATTCATCTTCAGTCTGTCGCGATGGGTTCTGTATACTTGACTTCCACTCACCATTCCTTATGCACTGAAGAAACTTCAGGGTCTCTCTCCCCTAAAGTTTCAGCATGAAGCTGGTAAATTATTTCCGCTTTTGTGTATGATGGCAGTTCCTTCTCTGTGCCTGTTTCCTTCCCTCTGAGTGTTCACCCCCCTTTCCGATGTTCTCACCCGGAGTTGCTGACTCCGCTGAGACGCAGCACCGAACCCGGCGCCGTCAGCCATACTTACACGTGTTCTGACCCGCGTCCCCTTCCTTGCCCTCCTGATGAATGAAGAAGTGTAGTTCTCAGGCTGGGGGGACTCCCCCTTCCGCTTCCTTCATCTCTCCCAAAGCTTTGCCGCAAAAGCCTCCATCCTGGTTTTGTGATCTGCTTTGCCTCCTTTTTCTAGTCCTAACTCCCTGGGTTCCGCTTATCCCCCAAATGACCAGCTTTTAACTACTGGGACTGAAATCTGTACAGAAATAGAGACGTGTACGCTAGAACTTCATGAAGGCAGAGTTCAAGTTCAGGGAGGGGAACCACATTCTTGCTAAAGAGCATCCTCTGCAAAATGGCCGGCAATTCCCTCTTAGCCGCTCCCCTACCCCTCTCCTTGCTGGGAATATTTAGCCACCACAGAAACCTCAGGAGAAAGAGCTCTAGTGCTATTTTCTGGAAAATTAAACAAAATAAAAGGATGAGGGTAGGAATCATTTCAGGCTCTGAAAATAGAGCCATTACCACCACCATTCCAAGCAAGCTTATTAAAAGTCATTTAGTTACACTTGCAGAAGTCAATCATATTTACCATCATAAAGGAATATGAAAGACCCCGTCACTAATGACAGTGATGGTGAACTTGAGGCTGAGTAACCGATCCAAAGGCAGGGGTGTAGTCCGTGCGGTCCTACATTTGTAAAAAGTTGGAGTTGGACTCAGTGGCTGCCGAAGCCCTGAGTTGGGACTGTTGCAGGGACATTGCGCCCACTGGGGGATAGAGCACCTCCATTCAGTCCACTGGGCCCAAGGAAACGAGTTAATTAAGACCTTAGATGGCTTTCAGGAAAGGGAACGGGGGAAAATGCAGATGCCATATCATATGTGAACATAACCAAGGCCTTAGAAACAATTGCAGTGGGTTTGTTTTCTCCTGCCCTCCATACAGTATTATTTGTAATTCAACCCCCCCATAATAATTACTCTTACTATTACCACCACCAATGCTACCCCACTTTGCGCCCCTACAATGTGCCAGGCACTGTGCTGGGTGGTTGATGTATATCTTGTCTAATTCTTGTAGCACCCTTACCAGAGTGGTGTTATCACCCAATTTTAGTGAAGAAATTGAAACTCAAAGAGATGAAGTGGCCCAAGGTCACTCACAGGTAGTCACTGGCAATCCCAGCTCACCTCCTCCCAAAGCCCGTGTTCTTTCCACTCTTCCAGGCCCAGGGTTCCCGCTGCCATTTCTCCTGCCAGCTTCCACGGCCCTCCTACCGAATGAGTCTTCACCGCTGTGCGGTGCTCTCAGAAGGCCAACCACCCTTCTCTGGCTTCCCACTTCCACCACCATTTCCTAGTCTTCCCACTGGCTCCTTCCCTTAAGCTTAGCCCCCATTGGCTCCCCTGGGTGATTCTCCCAAGGTGCACTAATAGATCCCAGCCCCCTGCCCCCAGCCCCGTGACTGCAGAGACAGAGCACAGGAGCCCTCGTGGATTAAACAAGGGCTTGGCCCATTGTGCAAGAAAGAAGCAACAGGTGTAGCAGCACATAAACAATGACTTTTGAACCTGGAAGCTGAAACCATTTCCGTATGATTTCGTCTTTTAATTACAAACTCACTGACACGTTTCCCCTAATCTCCAGCCTCTTCAGACGGAGAACAATTCCCACGTCAAGAAGCCCTCCGTGTACAGCAGTGATTTCACATGCCAGCTGGCAGTCTGACCAGCAGTGAACCTTAACTGGGGCATGTTTCTTTCCATTGACTTTTTTTTAAGCACTAGCTAATTTTTAAAACTAAGTGAATAGAACCAAGCTTTATCTTGGAGTGAGACAGTTTATTATTTATATCAAAGAGCAATGTAAAACTCACTAGTTTCATGTTAATCCATCTAAAAACTACGTACATTGCCAAATCAAACATCTTAGTGCTTGGGGGGTATTTTATATTCCTTAGGTGAACCCTGCCCTCTACCTCCACAGTCAGTGAGGGGGCCATACAAACTAGCCTCCAGCATGAGCAGGGGACATTGAGACTAGGTGGAATATACCTGCGCCCCCATCCTGGAGCAGGGGAGCCTTGAATGTGCCCAGGCACCTCTGAGAGTGTCCTGTGCTACTACCCCTGGGGCTTCAGGGATGGAGGTCAGAGGCCATGCTGCACGGGCCCTCCCCTCACCCCAAATAGCATCCCTGGCAACCAGAGCCATGTCTTCAGATGGAAAGAAGGATTGTGATCTATACCTACTCCTCCAGGGCAGGTCGTAGAAGCTAGTTATATTCCTCCCTTGCTGAGATAAGAACTTGGAAACATCTAAAGTAACATCTCTTGAATGGATGCCAAGCAGTCAAGAATCCTCAGCTCCCTGAGATGTTTAGTATGTAACAATTCATGCTGGATGCTGAGCTGAAAATTTTCCTTATGCTTTACCTACTTGCACATTTGTTTGAGCTTTTAACAAATGCACTTATTTACTTAATTCTCTGAATATGTTTATGGAATATTATCACATACTGGAATAGTGATATCAATAAGCTCCTTAGCTTAATTAAGCGTATACAATAGCCAAATGCCTAAGCTTCAGACAGAATGTGCTAATCTTGTATGATTATTATGATTACTTGGGTAACCAGAATGAATATCCCATAGGAAAAGAATTGGGTCTCCCAGACATGGTATAATTTGGTCATAGTTTATAAATGAGAGCGTCCTCCAAAATACTATCGTATACCATCCTAGAGATAAGAAAGTAGCTCAGACTGCTGTCTGGTGCTTTCATCCCGAGCTGAAATGCTCATCAATTACAGGGCACATCCTCTTCTACAAGAGAGGACCAAGGTGATGGGGTGTCCTGGTGAAAAGCCCCATGAGGGGAATCAAAGCAAGTTACAATATGTTTTTTCTTAAAATTATTGATATTTTCAGAATGAGCTGCGTTTTCCTCTCTGTGTGACTTAATAATGTTACCGAATATGATAGTAAATGGAAGAAGAAGCTTGAATTCTGGAGAACTGAAATAACATTTTGGAATGAGAAGGCTTAAAAACATTTGCCCAGCATTTAGACCATTTCCGGTCTCCCACTCTGTGCTCTGTCACTGGACCTTTGTCTCTAGGGAACCCAGGAAGGACTTGTCTTCTTCTGCACCTAGGGAGGGCTGGAGACCTCCCACATGCTTCCCCCAGCCCAGGCCAGTGGACAGCTCTTGGGTTGCTGCTGCTGTTCTGGGCTCCCTGTGACTCTCCATCCTCCATCCTCCCCCCTTCTCAGTCATGTTCCTGAGCAAAAACAGAGGTCTGACAAATAAACTGAAACACTCCCCATCACCCCCAGCCTATCACTGAGGCCCAGGTTGTGAGTATTTTCAGTCATCGCACGTGTGGCAGGTGCCCGAGCACAATTTTAAGCATGCTACAGTAGCATCACATTTCCCTCTCCGGGAAGCATATTGCAGTGGGTCTTTAAATTTTCATCTCTTTTCATAAATATACACAAATATACTTTTACATAAACCATAAATCATACACACTTATTGATGTGTGATTTTGTTTTCATCTTCCTTGGCTCTCACCTCCTTACCCATTTCATCCACCACACCACTTCCATCCACAGCTAACCCATTGTAACAGCTTTGTAGATTCCCATGCACATCACCTCCACACTCATATAAGCGCGTATATGGGTGTGCGTGTGCTCACACACGCACATGCACACACACACAATTATACACATACACAGATATGGAAGGCTCTTGCCATTGTTTGACCAAACAGGATTATTTATGCCCTTTTTTTCTCACTGTCTTCTTTGCTTCTTTTCTCCTTTCCTGCCGTGTTGAATTGTTAAAATGTTGGCATTCCCTCTCTGCAATCCTCTCCCCTGCATTTTTTTTTATTCTCTATTGATTTGGCTGCTATACTACATATTTCTATTCTTCTAGAGTTAAAAAGTAAGTGTAACAATGTCTGTAGTTATTCCAAATCCATCCTCCTCCACCCACATCCAGGGCTGTAGCTTGCTTTAAGTCCCCGTTGGACGGTCTGTCACCTTAGCTCCAGTGTTATTACTGCTTAAAGTTTTAGTTTTCACACATACATGCGCACACACACACACAGGGTGTTTATGGTAGCTACTTAAATATTTTTACTTAAGTACTCTACTTTTTTATGTTCATCATTGTTTCTTTATCCTCCATATTTCTCTGTGTTTTTCTTCTTGCTGATCATCATAATAATGACTTACACTTATATAGTTCTTATTATACGCCATGCACTCTTCCAGGCACTTTACGTATGTGACCTAATTCGGTCCTGTCAACAGATACTGTCATTATCCCTGTTTTGCAGATGAGGAAACTGAGGCACACTGACATTCATGACTTACCCGAATTTGCCCAGCAAGTGGCCCGGCTGGTCTGCTGACCAGGGAGCCTGGCTCCAGAGTCCATGCTCTCTTGCTTGGCTGCCTCTCAGTGAGTCCTTTCGGAGATGGGGGCGGGGGAGTGGTGGTGAAAGCTTAGTCCTCCTATGATGGGAAATGAGTTTTTTTTTAAATAAATTTATTTATTTTATTTATATATATTTGGCTGTGTCGGGTCTTCGTTGCTGTGCGTGGGCTTTCTCTAGTTGCGGCGAGCGGGGGCTACTCTTCATTGTGGTGCGCGGGCTTCTCATTGTGGTGGCTTCTCTTGTTGCGGAGCAGGGTCTCTAGGTGCGCAGGCTTCAGTAGTTGTGGCTCGCAGGCTCTAGAGCGCAGGCTCAGTAGTTGTGGCACGTGGGCTTCAGTAGTTGTGGCTCGCGGGCTCTACAGCACAGGCTCAATAGTTGTGGCACATGGGCTTAGTTGCTCCGCGGCATGTGGGATCTTCCCGGACAAGGGCACAAATCTGTGTCCCCTGCATTGGCAGGCGGATTCTTAACCAGGGAAGCCTGGGAAATGACTTTATTGTGTCCTCACCTACGAATGATAGTTGGACTGTGTATAAAATTCAGGTTGACAGTTACTTCCCTCCATTGTCTCCAGGACCTATTGCTGTCACTGCGGCCGGGGCTGTTGTCTAAGTTGGTCCTTGCAGGTCCCCTGGAAGCTGATAATAGTGGCTCTTTTCCCCTGAAGTTATACAGTTTCACTATGATATGTCCAGGGGTAGATTTATTTTTATTTATCCTGCTCAGTGCTCAGAGTGCACTGTCAATCCAAAGGCTTATGTTTTTTTCAATCCTGGAAAATCTCAACTGCTATCTCTTCAAATATTGCTTCTTCACCATTGCCTCATTCCCTTCTTCTAGGACTCTTATCGGGCAAATGATGAAACCTCTCAATCTCTTCTCCATGACTCTTAACTGCTCTTTCCATTTTTACCTCTTGCTTTCTGTGCTGTGTTTGGGATGAGTTTTTCTATATTAGCTTCCAGTTCACTAATTCACCCTTAAAATATGTCCAGCCTGGGGTTTAGTCCCTTATTCCTTCTATCTTTTTGTTTGTTTGTTTCAGTGATTCTAGTTTTCATTTCAAAATTTCTTTCCTATCCACCTGTTCTTATCTCATTTATACCTATTTGCTGCATGATTTCTTATTCCTTTTAAAGAAATCTCATGCCTGCATTCTTCTCTTCGGGTATTCTCAACATGCTTATTTTGACGTCTGTCTTGGGAGTGTAGACTGGCACAGTCTTGATGGAGAACAGTGCCGCAAATTCAATATACTGATCTGCTGAGACCCAACAAAGGAGTTTTCTCACAGACTTAACCAGACTACATGTTCAAGGATGGTCATCACAGCGCTATTTCTGTTAGTGGGAATGGGGGGCAATCTAGTTGTTCCAGCCTCAGGAAAGGGAAGTAAAATTTGGGGGTACACAGTATGGAATGTATGTAGCACTTATAAACTGAGAAGTAGATGCACATATAGCAAAACTGGTAGATGTCAAAAACACAGTGCTGATAAATAAGTAGGAAACAGAATGAGCTCTGTAGCACAGTATTACTTCCATAGCTTACAGATTGCACAGAAAACTTATAACGCAGATGTAAGATTACATACAATAAAAGGGTATGCATCAAACCAGTTAGAATGTGTGCCTGTTAGAAGAAGCAGGGCACAGGAATAGGGCTGGGGCATGAGGCACGGGGATAAAAATGCACACACACTTGCACTCACACACGTGCGCGCGCGCACGGCTTTGCCCAGGCTGACAAGGATGGTGTGCAGTAAACTGAAGAGTATGGCTCATTCAGCCCTCTGTGCTTCTGTATCAATAAATGTCTTTTTCTGCCTGTCCAGAAAACTACTTTTTCATCTATAACAAATTCAGGTCCCAACCATTGGTTTTGCTATCTTTTTTTAGCATTAGATTTATTCATATACTTTGGCATTTTGGTGGGCAGGTTCGTTTTTAATGAAAACCATTTTATTTCTTTCTCTTTCTTCCTGTCCCTTTGTGCTCATCCCTCTCTGTCTGACAGACCCTCCAGGCCCCCAGTACAAAAGCAGCTCTAGGAAGGACAATGTGGAGCAACTGCTCCTGGCAGTATTGGGACAGGGCTGTGGCCGACCTGGTCAGAGTCAGTGGGCGGCTCGGCTTAGCAAGCAGAGAGGCTGAGTTTGCCCTTTCTTCCACCTTGGGCTTGCAGTGGGCGTGACCCAAGCCCCAGGCGACATCAGGCAGCCCTTGTTTTCCTCCATCCCCTTTCACTCACACGCTGGGTGGTGGGGAGTCTCTCCCCACCCTGCAGCTTCCAACCATGTCTTGCACTTTCAACCTCCTTCCTGCCTCTGGACCGGAGCCCCGAGGCTGAAGGCTTAAGCTCCACCTTCCATTTTGCATCTCTGTCCTGCTCCTAGTGTTCAGAAATACGTCTTGTAATCTAACCCAGCAAAGTCTTCTCGATATTCTCGTTTTTAATTTTACCCGCCATTGCTATGGTGGGAAGAGGTGGTTCTTGCCTCCATAGATTCTCAAATTACACAAACAAGTTTAGATAAAGCCTGATGAAATATTTATTAACAAGGAGATGAATGTGCCTGATTTTAAGGCTTCAAATGATTTATGTACTCGTTTCTTGGAAATTCATCTAAGGATTGCACGCTTAATTTATGCTAGGCCCATTCTTTTCACAGATAGCCTTACAAACAGCTTAGGGAATCCAGCCTTTGGTAATCACAATCCTCTATTTAGAGCACAGGGAAACTGGCTTCTACGTCACAGCCACAATCGATGCTCCAAATTCAGAACCACTAACTAGACCTTCCCTTTCAAAGAGGCCCCTCAGGCAGGAAACATTCTGTGTGTTCTCGCCACACCCCAATCCTGCTACTGAAGTTTATTTTCATTTGATTTTCCCGGGATACAATAGTAGTATAGTCAAATGGAAGAAGAGATTTTTACCTGGGTCCAAAGCCCTTGGTAATTATTACCTAGGATCCTGGACTCTAGTATGATTAGAACTCGGTCTCCCCCGAGCCTTACTCCCCCATTCAAGCCCTCCTTCCAACCCCTGCCCCAAACCAATGTATACCTGACCTCCTCCACCATCTTGCTCCAACAGCTCTCTGTGACTGGAAATATTTATTAGCAAGGAGGAGACGAATGTGCCTGATTTTAAGGGCCCAGCTCTCTGGGCCTTTCCCAACGGCCCCCTTAACCCCCTGCACTTTTCGGAACCTACTCAAGTCTCACCTTTAGTAATGTTGCCTTTCCTAGTGCCACTAACCCACCTTTTCCTCCTCTGAACTTCCCTCTAGCATTGATCGACATTTAGCCCTTTGCCCTTCAGGGCCTGTCATCTTATGAACATAGTATCCTTCCAATATGTCTGAAAGTACCTTGATGCCTAAAGCTAGTGTCATGTGTCACAGATGCTGGTACGTTATCTCTTGATCCACCCTCGAGTCTTGAGATACAGTAAAGCAGGTATTATCACAGTTATATTATTATTCCTATTTTTCAAATGCTAAAATTGAGGCTTAGAGGTGTTCAGTAACCTGCCCTACTAGGAAGTAGCAGAGCTGGGATTTGAACTTAATTCTCTCTGCCTACACATCTGTAATTACTTTCTAGTAAAATCAAAATGGCAAAGAGGTCTGCTTCATCTCAAAGTCCAACTCCAAGTGGCTGGTTATCGCTGCCCAAAGTACTGGGTTGAAGAGCCCAACTCAGACTCAGCAGGAAAGCAAACCATCCACGATGGAAGGACAAGGTCAACCGTGGGTTCAGCTTTTTAAAGGAAAAGCATGCAGGCCACCTGTCTGCCATCCCCCATGTCATGCTAACTTTCTTGAACTAGGATGGAGTCTTCTATTAGTTTGTAGGTTCCATAGCACTTAGAACACAGGGCTTAACATAGGGTGGAGGAACAGTAAATAGGTACTGCTTGACAGTAACATCAACATTGTCAATAAGGCACCGCATCGTGGAAGCTGCGCAAACAGCTTGCAACAGCTGTGCCGAGGGAGAATAAGTGAAGGGCTCTATTCTGGACCAGCTAAACAGCTTTCACTTGGTGAACGATTTCAAGCTAACACGCGTGCAAAATACAGTGTGAAGCTTGAGGAAAATTGTTTTATCCAGAAAACTGAGTATCACTGTAAAAGAATGAGTTTTGCTTCTGCATGATGATAATACCTCTCATACGAACCACCACTTGGCACATACCCTGCACGCAGGTGTTTTTAAAGGTCATGCCTCTCTTCTGGAGCTCAGTGTACCCCTGCACCCCTTGCTGCCACCTCCACTCTTGTCAAGTAATGAATCCAAAAGCGAGAGAAGGTGTTTCCAGCATATACTGTTGTAAGTTACCGGAGGCAAAATTACAAATTACCACCATTCTCCTACAAGCAGATCGCTCCTCCCCTCCCCGGCTTCCCTCCCAGACCATCTCCTGCCTCGGGCTGGGAGTTCTCTGTTTCCGTTTCATCTCTTTTCCATACCTCGGGACAGGGATGTGTCCAGGAACCCAGGCCAAAAGTAGGAGATTTATCACCGTGCTAATGACAACGAGCTGCATGCTGAGTGAATTCTGCAATCCCCCTCAACTCCTTCTTCTGCCAAGACCTATGGAGCTGCAAGATCCAGCCGATTACAGAGACTGTTACCTTCACATGAAGAATGGCTCTGTTGGAAAATGCAATTAGGTATCAGCCATAAGGCTATTTTTAGAAGCTTGTTTGGGAAGATCTCAAAAGCAAAAAATGCCATGTGGTGGGAGGTGTTAGCCAACTGGCCAGAATTGAGCATCACTAAACAGATTTTCCACCTACCTTTATCAATTTGCGGCATTCTAATGACCCACCTCACGACCCCGAGGGATGGCTCATTGTTCTGGGAATAGGTACCTATGTTTGTGCAGTTTTATAGAACTCTCAGTCCTGGTGGCAAAACCCCGCCTCTTTATTTTCATGAGCAGTATTTCCCAGGCTGGATCTGTGGAGAATATTTCACACTGTCATTCCAAAATAGCCTCCCCAGGGCTTGGGAAGGGGAGCCTGGTCACTCCGGTAGGAACAGGGGAAGCCACAACACACTAGGCTGAGCACCTATGGGAGGCGCATAGCTGGGGAGTCGCATGGTCAGGGAGGCCAGCCGTCGAGGACATTCTTTGGCGGGGAGGCTTGTTGTCGGGGAGGTAGTTTCCAGGGGGGCAGGCAGCCCGTATGGGCTCTAAAGGAGCAGGTCACTGTCCAGTCTCATTAGGAGGGTGGTACCCAGGCACGTTAGAGGCTCGTGGCACCTGCGCCAGATACCCAGGAAACCAGCCAGGCACCACAGCAGCATCGGTGCTCCATACTGTGGGCGTGAGAAAGCCCTCGATGACCTCCTCGAAACCGAGAGAGGTGTCTAAATGGGCCGCTGCATTTGCCGCAGCACCGTCTCCTTTTATTTGAAGACTGTGTGTGCCGTGCGTCTTTAAAAATCAAGTCAGCAATGTTTGAGGCAGACTGGAGGCTCAGCCCAGCACCACCCCTGTGCCCCCAACTTGTTGACTCTGCTGGTGCAGACAGTAGGGTCACGTGGGGAAGAGAGCCCACCTCTGGCCATGGCTGGGCTGGGTTTCAGGTCCTGGTGGCTCCAGGCTCATCCAGTACTCATCCATGGGCTAGGTTTCCACCTCCTCACCCCCTTCCAACACATTCCCTAAGTTCTCACTCGCCCCCACTTGGAATTAGGGTGCAATGATTGCTTCCACCCAGTCATTGGCTCCCTCCCTGTGCGTAGTTCTCTCCAGGGGGGACACGTGGAAGGCAGGGCAGACCTGCACAGTGACACACCAGGAGACGGTGGCCTCCGAGGTGGAGCTGAAAGAACTGGGGATGTTTAACCCAGAAAGGACACATCTAAGTGGAGAAACCATAGCACCCTCAGATGTGTAAAGGGGTCTCACTGCTCATGAGAGAGGATCCTTTTTCTATGCTGTTCCAGAGAACACACCAGGTCCAAATAGGAAAATTCCAAGGAATCAGGTGTCAATAGCACATCAGCAATTCCTTATATACAGTTTAACCAGTGGAACAGCCTGGGTACATATAAGTCAGAGGTGAAATGACCATTTCATTCTGTAGAAGGGACTCCTAAATTGTGTGGGAAATTAAACTGAACGACCTCTGCCATCCCTCCCAATCATAATATTCTAGGAGTGCCCTAGAACTTTTGGGGAGTGACAAGGTCTCCTGTGACTGCTTCATTGGAAACTCAGTTCAGGTGTAGCCTTTGAGGCATAGAATGAACTGTATATGAGGAAAGGAAGCAATGAAGTTCCCAGGCTTTCTCAGAATCCCCCAGTGGCCTGATCACATTTCCCAAATGGGATGTGCAATACAGACAGCGCTGACATTTTAACAAGTGTGCTGAACGCTTGGACATAAACTAACCCCAGGGCTGCTGTTGCAGCCATGCCTCAAGCACGGCATCACGGAGTTTCAGAGATGGAGGAAGCCTGGAGGTCATTTGGTCCCAGCTCCTACCCAGGGCAGGAATTCTCCATCTAACAACCCAACAGATGGCTGCCCAGCTTCTGCTTGAGCATTTTCAGGAAGGGGCTCACTGCTCTGCCAGGAGATTTAGTCCATTTTGAGACAACTTAATCCACGTGGAGACAGTCCTCGTTGTGAGCTGTTTCTTCCTCGTATTGAGCCCCAAGTCTGCCTTCATTCGACTTGACTTTTACCCTCAGCAGTAGGACAAAAATAAATCTGTTCTCTCATCCATATAACAATGTTTAGATTTTTAAAGACAGCCATTGTCTCCATAACTCCAAATATTTTTTTTTCCTGTCTAAACATCTCCAGTCACCTTAACCCTTTCTCACATGGCGTGGTTTCCGAACCCTCACCATCCCAGTTACCATCTTCTACGTATTTTCTATTTTACTCATGTTCCTTACAAAAAGCAGCTCCTAGAACAGATAACCAGCTGTGGCCTGACCTGCAGAGCGCAGCGGTGCTCTCACCTCCCTTGATCTACACACTAGACCTTGATTGATGCAACGTGGAAGTAGATGTGTTTCCTACCAAATGATCAACTGTCGTGTTCATATTAAGGTTATCATCAACTAAAACCACCATATTTTTTGACACAGTTTCTTATAGCTTAAAAGAAAGAAGTGGATTTAAAAGGGATCCTATAAATTATTAAAAGATCAAATCCTGCCTCCCCTTTCATTAGTAATAGACACATAGAACTGTTTGAGAGACCTAGCAAAGATTATGAGTGACATACTAAGATAACCGAACCCACAGATAGTCCAAAGGTGAAATGTGTGCTTATATTGATACGCCAGGGCCCCAGCCTTTGCAGCCTCTTGTTCCACACATCCAGGGCCTGCAGGGCTGTGCTTGCTTGGTCTTTCATACTCTACCTAATTTTCTTAGCTCGCCACCTGCTTCCTAGGCCACGTCTTCCTCCAGCCCACTGGAGACTCACCAGTGGTTTCCTTTGTGTCTTTGACAGGTCGCCTGAAGGAAGAAATCACCCAGCGGCACGTGCAGCAGGTAGCTCTAGGTGGGTACAAAGTGGAGCCTGCAAGCAGACAGGGAAGGTAATACAGGCTGACCTGGTCTGGGAAGCCCACGCCCAGCTGAACAACAACCCATCCAGAACCCTTGGGAAGGTTAAAGGAGGGGAGGTTTGCGGTCAGTGCAGCTTTCTTGGGACGCCCCTCCTCTCTGGGACCAGTCAATTGGGACCAATTGACCAGGGACAATTCACCCCCTATGTCCCAGCTCCTCAGGGCCCTACTCGGAGCTTTCTAGAACCACGACTAACTCATCGCAGCAGTAACGGTTGGTGATGAAAACAGCTACCAGTGGCTGAACTATCTCTGTGCACTGCTTTATGTGCACGTCTCCTCATCCTCACAACAGTCCTAAGAGTGCAGTGCCTTTTCCAGATGAAGGTGATTCAGTGACTTGCCCAAGGTCACAGGCTAGTAAGTGTTGAAACTAGGACTTGAACCAGGTCTCTGAGTCCACACTGGACGCTCTTGGTCCCCATGCAATTTACTGCCCACAGAAACGACGGGCCCACTTCATACATTAATAATGCAAACACTAAACCAACAGAGTGATATTGTAAGAGGGCCTGGGCACCTTTTAGGCAGTGGGCATCTGCAGAAAATGCCCCCTTGTGACATGTGACTCAAGGAAGTCATCCAGGAGGAGTGTGCAGCTCCCTGGAAGGCTGGTGGAACAGGGCTCCTGGGCAGGGCCCCCCCGTATCCTCTCCCACTAGCCTGGGATCAAGCCTTCTAGAGCTTTGATTAAATAAGCAATTCATACGTTCCGAACAACGGGATTCCCCTTGAAAGGGGCTGGCCCCTGGAATGACCTGCAGTCGGAGAAATCCTGTGCGCAGGATCTCTGGGGGTAATGGAGTAGAGCCCCAGCGTCATGAGGGTAATCCATCTGAGCCTAGTAGCTTGGATTATTGGGAAGGTTGGTTGTTTAGTTTTGGTCGTAACAATGATCATACCAAATAACTACTGATTATATCAGGAACACAGAACAAGGAAGCCTAAGATACCCTGATGGAGCCCGAGCTTTTCCCTGTTGGCCCCGGGACTGAGGGGTCAGGCAGATGTGCTGGGCCTGACCTCCCATTGCCCGAGGCCTGGGCAGGGTCTTGGAGCCAGGATTCTGCGGAGCACCTTCCCCAGCACACAGCCAGGGCTGCCTGGGGCCCTAACTCATAGCGCCATGCTTGGGAAGGGCACAGGGACCTCTGTGGGGAGCTGCGCCGAGGTGCAGGTCACCGGAGAGGGAGTCATCCCTAGCGCTGGCTGCCACCTGGTTTCTTCTTCAGTCTTCATGATGCTTGTTGAACAGAAACAATGATGTGGAAAATACCACTCAAGTAATTCCAAGGGCGGTTTTGCTCTAGGGCCTGGGGAGTCATTTCCATGGCTTTCAGGGCAAGAGGTGTTCCATCCTCTATGCCCCCGCCCCCCGTCCCAACCCTGCTGCATCTCTTCAACCGCAGGCTCCTCCTTAATTCCTGTGTTCACCTCTCTGGGAGCCTTCTTATGAACTATAGCAGGTGTCAGGTGAAGCAGGGCCCAACTTTGCCTGAAGTTCAGCAAACTTCAAAGAGAAAGCACTTTGGCTGAAAGTCCAATTAAGAGCATTTGAAATACCTATTTATTTTAAAAGCATACTATCCCAATTAGAGAAGAAGTATTACCATCTCCCTGCTGCCATTTTGAGATCAAATGCCACATTGCTATCCAGACGCCTTAGGAGATTGTCTGATGGGGCTGTGGACCCGCCGGTGCACATGTGTCCCAAGGGACACATTTCAGAAGGGACTTCTTCTCATTGAGAGAAAGCTCTCAATGCAGCAGATTATTTACAGCGCCATTTCCTGCCTTCACCCTTGCCCTTCAGACTAGCCTTGGGGCTGAAGGCCAGGACCCATGGCTCCTGTAAGAACAAAAACAACTCGCTCGGTGTATTTGGCTTCCTGACGTCCTGTAGTTTGGGCTTCAGTATAGGGATGAGGCAGTGACTACACCTGGTCTCACCCTTCCATTTCTGTGGGTTTGTGTTGCGGTTCCTTCCCCCTTTCTGTTCTGTTTCTTTGTCTGTTTCTTCTCCTCCCTACTTTCCCTCACCCTCCATTTCAAGTATTCCCTTTGATATTATTTCTTTCTTTTACCTACATGTTCCTAAGTTTCCATGAAAGTGCAGGTGGGGTCGCTTGGTTGAGTTTGGGGTTTTGGGGGCTTAGGGGGGTCAGCAGTAATAAGCAAGTCTGAGCAGGAGAAGTTTTCTCATGTATTTTGCATAAGAATATGTCTCTGTTTGTATGAGTAGACATATGGCCAAGAAAATTTGCAGAAGTGTAATCTCGTAAAGCATACTTAATGGTGAGGTGAGAGGCCCCGTGTGGAAGAGACAGCAGACTGATGAAAGAAGGCCAGATCCAGTGGAGAGCATGTCACCATGTCAGGAATTTGGGGAACACTCAAAATATATCACTTCCTGATTAATTTACTACATTTTACTGCTATCTCTGCTCATGAGGTTATTTACAATGACTGCGTCTGTGTCCTGGACACACTGTCTCACAGTGTGCTTCTGTGCCTCTCTTCCCAATTCCACCCTCAGTGACATCCCACTGGCAGCTTGAAATCAGCCACAGTGGGAGTATTTACACCAAGGGCAAATACTGTTATAAACTGGGGCTTTCTTTCCCAGAGAGCTAGGTGTTAAACGTTTCCCACCACACCACTGGCACACAGATAAGCACCCATGGAAAGGCCCATTCTGTGCATGAGCATCTTTGCTCTTAAGAAGACTTCTACTCCCCTTCCCAGCTGAAAATCCACATTATGGTTCTGCCTGCATTCACTGCCCACCCAAGGGACCCTGGTCCTTTTGAAAGGCAGTGACCAGGGAAACCAACGGAGACAGTGTGGCAAGAGAAGAATTGGGCCCAGTGGGCCCCCTTGATGTGACAGCCAGAGCTGGAGGGGGTGGGTTTCTTAAGAAAGTCATCAATGACCAGTTCTAAGAATATCATCAACAAACAAGTTACTGCTGGACTTAGAGCAGGGCTGACTCCCGCACACTATTTCAGGAAACAATAAAACTATTATTTTTCAATTAAGCATCATGTGGAAGTGACACTAACTGAACTAGATCGAGCCGGCTGAGTTGAGAGTGCTTTGCTGAATTCAGCTGCGTGTGTTTTTCCCTCTCTGTTGTGCTAGCTCCCCAACGTGGTAAAGTGTTGTCAGTGATGCAGCTGGGACGAATCAGCAGACGTTTCTTGAGTACTTCCCCATGTGCCGTGGCTCTAAGCTCTTTACTTGTATTTCCCTCTTTAGAGCTCCTAAAATCCCCATGCGGGAGGTACTACTATTATCCTCACTTTACTTAAGGCCCAAAGGGGTTAAGGTGAACCTACCCAGCTTTGCTCAGCCAAGGACGCAAATGCAGATTGAGAGCTTGTGCTGTAACCACCACACTGCACGGCCCTCAGCCCCAGGCTGAGCATTATGGAGTCCACAGAGGGACAGGGATTCAGTGCCTGCCCTCGAAGGGTGCATAGCCAGCACAAGGAGATATATACATTAAAAAGATAACTCTTTATCTAATTCCGGATTTAGACACATGTATTATTCTATCCACTGTCCTCTTCCTACTGTAGCCCCAAACCAAGTTGGCCTTGACCTCCTCCATGCAGCCTTGCCCACCCGCTTCTCACCAGTCTGCTTTGTCCTTTAGCCTCATGCACCTCTGCTGAAGCACCAACCTTGTTTTGTAATTATTTCCATAGCTATTCTCCACTCTAAAATGTGAGCTCCTGGAAAGCTGGGTGCAGTCAAATTAATCTCTGTACCCCCGGCAGCCAGCACAGGCAATAAACAGGCCAAGTCAATGCTTCCCCAGATGACTCCCAGACTCACACATCTTGCAAAAGTGGAATGAGACATTTGAACATAAAATAAGTCCATTTAAAAGAAGTAGAAGGAGTAAGTGCTTTCGGAGCCCACAGCTGAGCGGATTACATCACACAGGCAATAAATCCGACTCTGTCTTATCTAGCCACCAAGCAGAAAGAGGAGTACCCAGAGTTACACAGTTTTCATTTTCTGACCACAGGAAGCATATAACTAATTTATCTGCAGAAATAGAATGTCTTCTGGAACTAAACACAGACCAGAATTTATCGTGAGGACCTTTGTATAAAGGACACTGAGTGACATAGTGAATGATGTCGTCAACTGCAGTTTTACAAAAGATACCGCAACGTTCCACAAGATGATTCTCGCATTGACCCTCTGTAAAAGCGAGAGGCCTGACATTAGAGCATAACTCACTGAGAGGTGATGTACTCCAGGAACCCTGCTTTCTGACGGCCTCACAGCTCAGGGCGAGAGCCCAGGAAGCCATCCCAGGAACGGGGGCTGTGCCCTCTCTCTCAGGTGTCTCTTCCAAGCAATATTTGATCAGGGCCTGGATCTCCTGCAGCTCACGATCAAAATTCTACCACGTGCCTGTGATTAAAATTTAAAAGGCCCATCGCACTACCAAGTAGCATGTGAAATGTGACAGGTAAGAGGGACAGACCATCAGAGCTTCAGGACCTTAACAGAGAGAGTGGCCCCTGGGGCCTGGGGGGTGTCACCAAGGCCATGGGCCTGAGCTGAGCCTTGAAGAATAAGCAGGAGTCAGAACCACAGAGAGGAGGGTGGGAGCAGGGGTTAGTTGTCATGTGTGTGCTGAGGTGGGGAGGGGGGGGAAGGCTGATTCAGGGTGTGTGTGTGTGTGTGTGTGTGTGATATGTATGTATGAGGGGGATGTATGTGTGTATAGTGTGTGTGTGATATGTATGTATGAAGGGGATGTGTGTGTGTGATGTGTATGTATATGTATGTGGGGGGGTGTATACAGTGTGTGTGTGTGTGTGTGTGTGTGTGTGTGTGTGGTATGTGTTTGTTTTGTGCTTTGTGGGGAGTTGATATGAAGTAGTCCAGAAAAAGGCCAACACGGTGAGCTGGGCCAGTTCACTGAGAGCCTTGAATCCAAAGATTTCTCTCATAGGCAGTTGAGCCACTGAGCATTTTTGAGCAAGGAAGTCTTGGTCAAAGAGGCCTTTTAGGAAAAGAAAGCCCCAGGCGGTAGCTCGAACGCCTCAGCATTTGCTACCTGACTGGTGAGTAAATAACCTGTACCACCCTGGAGACCCCCCTCACCCAAGCCTTCACCCGGCCCCTGCACTGGGCGATTCCTCCGGGTACACACGCCTGCAGCCCAGGCCCAGGGAGGGGTTGAGGACTCCTGGCCATCTCTGGGTAAACCTGCTGCAGACACTGCCCAGCGAGATCTGGGGCTGCCGGGGGTGTCCCACGCTGACCACATGCCATGCAGAAGCGACCCCTGAGAACAGGCCATTGTAGCTGCAATGCCTCGTGGGGCCCTCGGATTACCACCGGGTAGTGCACGCTACCTGACCTGAAGAGCCGGCAGTGACAGCGGTGAATCCCAGCAGGGCCTTAATGAGGGTCGACAGAGGCACTGACCCTGAAGGCTCCCTGTCCTACCTCGTTGTTCCAGCTTAGAGCGCTCTGAGGAGTTCTTTTCTCCTGAACGGTGTTCCTGCAGTGACCTCTTGTGGCGTCCCTGCCATTCTCCAAAGACAGGCCACCACCACTGCCACCTTCTCCCGTGTGGTGGAAAATTAAGCCTGAGTCTTGAAATGCTTTTTGGAATTCTGAGCCCGGGAGCCACAAATTTGAGAGAAAGCAAAAGGCCAGACTGTCATCAATGTATTCAGCAGACTAGCCTGGGCACCCAGCATGAGACCAGGAATTCCAGGATGAGGGGAGGGACCACTGATGGAGACAACTGGAGCAACCCTCCCGGCATCAGCCAGCCCAGTGGTTTTCAAAATGCGCTCTAGGGGACCCATTTGGGCCACCCTGTGGCCCCTTTGGGACCACAGGGTGAGGGTGAGGGGACCCAGGGTGCAAATGGCAGGACCCCAGGATTTTCACCTGGTTCAACCAAAGCAACTTCTGTTTCTCTTTTTGTCATTAAGCCTTTGCTTGAAGAAAAGGTTCTGAGCTTTGAACACATCTTCCTCCCTTCGGAACTTGCAGCTCTTTTTGAGACATTTCCAAAGGCAGACAGTCCAAGCTTCCCTTCCCCAGAGCTATCTCAGTTTCCCCTGGGCTCACACGGAACTCTGCATATGCTTCTATAAGAGAACTTGTCACTTGTATAGTAATTACTCAGTCTTTTATCCTTCTCCCCCAGCCCCAAGCACAGTGATTGGCACACAGAAGGTCCTCCCTAAGTGTTAGCTGAATAAATCAGTGATATCTAAGGGATCAGATTTTTGCCTTAAAGATTCACCAGCTAAGGGACTCTGTGCCTAGGTTCCAACATCTGTAAAATGGGGGTGGTTGGATTAAATGATATCCTGTGCCCAACAGCCCATCACAGTCCCTGGGACTTAGCGGACGTCTACAGATCCCTGGTTGAATGAACAAATGAATCTAACACTCCTCAGCCGTCAAGTGCCACAATTGTATCTCTTTGTGAACGCAGAGTTCCTTAAGACATGCAGAAAACACTCACAACCTTGGCGAGGAGACATGCGAGGGCTTGGATGGGTTAGAGATGTTTTCATCCTACCTGAAATGAATGATCCAAATGCTGACCCTTTGGAGTAAGGGAGAAATAAAAGGAAGCAGCTGGCCCAGAGGCTGAGATGGCATCTCAGCTGGTTCCAAAAGGACTCAGGTGGCTCTGTAAGACCAGTGATAAAGTCTCACCACCTGAGCCGATTCTAATCCACAGGTGCTTGTGAATATAGGGTCAGCTTCGGTGACACAAGGCCCTTGGCCAAATTTCCAGGCTCAAGATGGAGGCTGGGAGTAATAAGGAGTCCCCACCCCATTTCCCTGCCCAGTTCCCAGTTGCCAAGGCTCCAGACCCTTCGAGTAGTTCCAACTCCCTCAGCAGCCGTTCTGGAGAATGGAAGGCTGTGGGCATCAGCCCCGGGGTGAGTCTTGAACAGCGACCATGGTTTAGTAAAAAGAGCACTCGCTCTAGAGTCAGGAGAACCCTGCTTGATGGTGCCTCTGCCATTCGCTAGTCATGTGACTTTGGTCCATTAACCTTCCTGCATTTCCGTTTCCTTGTCCATAAGAGAAGAAGAACACCTACTCCCCAGGACTGATCTCAGTGCTGAGCGAGGTGTATATGTGATGGAGCCGAGGACAAAGTAGATGCTCAGTGAATTGTCATGAACTGTGACTCTGGGTGTCGGGAACCAAATGCCCAGGCAGTGGGCAGAGCCCCTGGCCACAGAGCTACCACAGTCCTGGGCTACCAACATGAGTTGGCATAACTGGTGGAGGTCACCATGGTCCCCAGTCACCACGTCTCTCTACCCACATTTGCTCACAGGTTCTATAAATCACTCTTCTTTGCAAAAATACATCAAGCCCCAGGAAGGGGCTGTCTATTCCTTTGAGCACTTGAACACTGATGATCCTGTTACCAGTTGCCAGAGCCATATTTTTCATTGTGCAGATATGCAGAAACCATATGTGCTGCTTTGAGTGAATTAGGCATTTGACCGATGTCTCCATCAGTTGGGACTGCTGTAACAAATTACCACAGACTAGGTGGCTGATAAACAATGGAGATTTATTTCTCACAGTTCTGGAGGCTGGAAGCCTGAGATCAGAGTCAGGTTCTGGTGAGGTCCCTCTCCTGGGCGCAGACTGCCGGCTTCTCGTTGCGTCCACTTGTGCTGGAAAGATCGAGCCAGCTCTCTGGTCTCTTCTTAGAAAGGCACTAATCTCATTCATGGGGGCTCCACCCTCATGACCCAATTACCTCCCAAAGGCCCCACCTGCAGATACCATCACATTAGGGATTCGATTTCAGCATGTGAATTTTGGAGGGGACACAGTCCATAACAATCAAACACAGTAGACAAAATTCTAACCTCTTGACTTCATCTGCAAAAATGTATCTGATAAAATATACCACGGCCGGCTCCTCCATCTGTCCTCTCTTGTGTTTGGCCGGTCTCAGCCCAGAAAAGTTCTTACTGTTTTGCAGGACCTATGGTGTTGCAAGCATAGTGGAGCTGGGTAAGACCTTCCTAAATCCCCAAGGAAACTGATGATGCGTTTGGGGAAGACCTACCAGCAAGAAACCGGGGTCGTCTGTGCTCAGATACAGACGATGGGTGCTCTGTGTTCCAAATAACCCACATAAAGCTCTAAGTGGTGCTTTGAAAATACTGATGTCTATTCAGAAAACCATGAGGGCACTGTTGTACAGAGAGCTGTGGGCAGGGGACACCCAGAGAGCAGAGCAGAGCAATTTCCAAATAAAAAAAGAAAAGGAAAAGAGAAGCAGGGAGAAGTGAATTGTATAGATAAAGCCTATGACCAACCATTGGGGATGAATCAGGCAATATCTGATATCTGCAATATCTAGAAGATATGCAACCTCCACCACCTGGCAATTCCACGCCTAGGAACATATACCTGAGATGGTGTCACATGTGTGCCCGAGGGGGCACTCCTGGCAACATTGTTCTTATCATAGCAGACAGTCAAACGAACAAGAACCAAGACAGGAGACCACGCAAAGGTCCCCAGTAGGGGGTGCATAAGGGAGCGAGAGCTGTGATACAGTCACACAGTGGAACACCCTAGAGAATTCAACATGGATAAACTGGATTTACGTGTAGCAGTGTGAATACGTCTCAAAAACACAATGGTGATTGAAAGAAAGAAAATTGCTGAAGGATATATATGGACCCATACCGTTTGTGTAAATTCCAAAATTTTCAATACTTTTTGTCGGGGCGGGAGGGAATGGGAGCTTTGGACATGAAAGATTCATAAAACACACAAGTACAGGTGCACAGTCCGACAAACGGTTATAAAGAGAACACTCTGCCACCCTTAAGTCAAGAAATGGCTAAGTAACGTTTACAGGGCACTAGAGACACAGAGCGCGAATATAAAAGCACGAAGGGAAGGCTATGGAGCTCCATCAGGACAGTGATGTTACCTTCAGGGACGGAGGGTGGGGCTAGGGGAGGGCACAAAGGAGGCCTCCACCAATTCTGAACCGTTCTAGCTCCAAACAAAGCCCAAGTCTAAGGCAGCTGTGCAAACTGCTGATTTTTAGATTTTCCAAAATACTATTGTTATTATATCATTCTTTGAATATTTTTTTGTGTTTGTAATGGTTTATAATAATTTCTACGAAGGACTAGATTCCAGCGGTTCAGAAATCGAACACAAATGACTGTTCTCGTGGAATCATTGTGTTGGTGGAAGTGGTAGTAAAAAGTGAATCCCAATTCAATTCCAATTCATCTTCGTTTTCCTCGCTACCGTTCATGTCAGAATCATTTTACTTAAAGAGGAAAACGGAAAGTTTACCACCATTCACTTTCTCCTCCAGGTGCCTTGTATTCTCTGGGAGGGACTAACAGCTGCAGATGGTCTGCCTGCATGTTGAACAATACAGGGGAAGCGCCTGTGAAGGCTGCTTTTTATTGCTCTCCCCCTGTTTCTATAAATCCTCACAATGGAGAGAGTTCTTCTCCTGCCCCTGGAAGAAACTGGGCAGCCCAGTAACTCAATTGTTCATTGTTAATTACCAGCAAAACAAACAACAACAAAAAACGACAGAAGCCCACAATGGTCATTCTGTATTGTAACTAGAGTCTCAATAGTTCAAATTTCACTCAAAGATAAGACTTCCCTCCCTTTCCCCAGCTAAGGCCAACCACCAGGAAGAGAGGGACATGGTCAGCTCCTTCTCTCTCTAACTCACTTCTTCCCTCAGCCTGCTAAGCTGTTTCCCCAGAAGGAGTTGGAGAGAAGAAGGAAGGGAGGAAAGGCAGTTGGTAAAGATCACACTGAACTGGTACCATTGTAACACAGCTTTGTGCTCTCTGGGCCCAGCAAATGTTCAAAGATGACTCTTGCTCATTCGGGGTACTTTCACGGGTCCCTGGAGGCGTTCCTTGTCTCGAAGGAATGCACCTCATTCGGACAGTTGCTTACCTGTACAGGTCAGGGTCCAAACGGGAAGCAAGTGGCACTATTCAAATTAGCTATTGTGAAGAGAGTTGAATGAAGTCCTGTTGACAAAGGCGTGAGCAGAGGGTAGGGAAACCACAAAGGAGATCGCAGTACCCCAGAGGTACTAACAGCAGCAAGGCAGGAAGCATCAGGCCTAAGAGGGCAAGGGAGTGAGCAGTTATGAAACTTGAAGACAGAAATGGCTGTGCAGCTATGGAGAACAGTATGGAGGTTCCTTAAAAAACTAAAAATACAACCACCATACGACCCAGCAATCCCACTACTGGGCATATACCCTGAGAAAACCGTAATTCAAAAAGAGTCATATACCACAATGTACACTACAACACTGTTTACAATAGCCAGGACACGGAAGCAACCTAAGTGTCCATCGACAGATGAATGGGTAAAGGAGATGGGGCACATATATACAATGGAATATTACTCAGCCATGAAAAGAAACAAAACTGAGTTATTTGTAGTGAGGTGGATGGACCTAGAGTCTGTCATACAGAGTGAAGTAAGTCAGAAAGAGAAAAACAAATACCGTATGCTAACACATACATATGGAATCTAAAAAAAAAAAAATGGTTCTGAAGAACCTAGGGGCAGGACAGGAATAAAGACTCAGACATAGAGAATGGACTTGAGGACACGGGGAGGGGGAAGGGTAAGCTGGGACAAAGTGAGAGAGTGGCATGGACATATATATACCACCAAATGTAAACTAGATAGCTAGTGGGAAGCAGCCACATAGCACAGGGAGATCAGCTGGTTGCTTTGTGTCCACCTAGAAGGGTGGGATAGGGAGGGTGGGAGGGAGGTGCAAGAGGGAGGGGATATGGGGATATATGTATACGTATAGCTGATTCACTTTGTTATACAGCAGAAACTAACACACCATTGTAAAGCAATTATACTCCGATAAAGATGTTAAAAAAAAAAAAAAGTAATGGCTGTGCAGAAAGGCTCTGGCCATCTGATAGGAGCTGTGACCTTCAGTAAAGCAGTGCATCCAGCTCGTGGCCTCTACAGAGAGGTCTGGGGAAAGAAATACCTCAGCCTGTCTCCTCCCGTGCTCCAGTCCCTGCCCATGCTCCTCATCGGCTGAGTCCAGCCAGAGGGCGGAGGGCAAGGAAGCCCACTGTTCTACCAGCCAGGCTCCTGGGGTGAGGAGCAGAAGAGGAGAGGGCGGAGAGTGGATTTGGAGAAGCAAAAGGAACAGGCCTAGCTCTCCCAGGCTTCCTGTGGTCCACCGCCAGGTTTTTTTCCCCTAAGGTCCCTCTAGGTGGCTTTATTAAAAGGGATCTAAGTTTTAAGTGGTGTGCCAGAGGGTCTGAGTGCTGTGCTGGACCCCGCTCACTCTGGCTCACGAGCACTGACCATGGGCATCTCCTCCCAGCTCCAGATTCAGGAGCATCATGCTGGTGGCGTGAAATCAGTCACACCACAAACATTAGCAAACACTACAAATCAGGGCTTTTTCTCTCCAGAGAGCTGGTTGTGACACATCTGCCAGCATGCCTCTGATCTCAGGTGACCCTAACGGACTCTCCTCCATGCTGGAGCCCATGCTTTTGCCACAGAAATGGCAGCCACTCTGCTCTTGCTTCTCACACAGCATCACATGCCCCACCGTCTAGAGTTCTTGAGGGGAGTCACAGTTCTGTCCACACCACACACACACAACACACCGTGCACACACACACAAACACACATCATGTGCACACACACACCACACCACAAACACACAGATTCCCAAGAGTTCTCATCAAGCTCTCTGAGCTGTCTCCTTCAAGCCCTCTCCCTACCTTGGGAAGGATCTCTACACACATTACCCCCAGTGAAGCGGATAAGGTGGGCTGAAGGCAAACTACTAGGGTCTTTAAAAAAAATCTCCAGAAATTTCTTTTGGCCCTTTTCTAACGTCAATGTGCGCATTTTGGTTGTCTGCCCACTCTTGCCACATCACTTTGAAAATGTGCCAGTTCTACTGTGTAGTCTGTTTCCGAACTCACTTTTGACTCTGAAATACAACAAAATTTTGCCAAATGAACAGATTGGCTTACAAATTGCCTAGTAGCAGATAAGTTTTCCAAAAGTGGAGGGAGATGATTTTATTAAGGATTCTCAGTTCAATTCCTAGAAGTCCTAAAGTTTCTTTTACAAGCCAATCAAGAGAGTTGACCAAACCCCACTAATCATTATCGTTAGAGGTTTTCACAGGAGGAAGGCCTGTGCTCACCCGCACAGGTGTGGGGAAAACTGCCCTCCCCACAGTCTAGGTATCCTGAGAACACTCCAGACTCGCTGGGTCCAGTGTGACAAGGATATAGCTGGGTTTTAGGGATGCCAAGCTTCCTGCTAATGTCTCTCTGAAAAGCCACTGAGATTAAGAAATGTGGTCACCACTGGTCAGTGAGGCAAAAGTGACAAGAGGGTAGAATTGCCGACGGACTCGGGCTCGTAGAGAAACCCTGAGTTCAGTAATGTCGGCACACTTCTGAGGAGTGAGGAGGCCTCAATGGGCTGGACGCAGGCAGGAGCAGCCTTTGCACAGGCCTGCCTCTGAAGGGGGTGGGGAGAGGGTATCAGGAGCCTCAGAAGGAGGTGCCAGGCTCTGAGTGGCTGCACCCAGAGAATGCCGACCGGAAAGCAGAGATGGAGCTGGGGTCCCAGCAGAAAGGACTGTGGAGAGTTGGGGGAAAGAAAGAGCTCCCATTTGAGCAGAGGTGATCGTGGTCGGGAAGTGAGTAAAGAGACTAGAAGCATCTTTCCTGTGAATGCGGGATGCTCCTGGGGTCTCCCTTGTATCGCTTGCAAGTCCACACTGACCCTCTGTGTGGGCCGCGTCCTCCTCCGGGAATGCAGTGGAGGGGAGCAATGCCGAAGGAGAGAGGCCACCATCCCAGGGGTCTGGTCGTGGGCAGAGAGGCCCAGAGTGGACGCAGAGGCAGTTACTCAGGAGGGAAGGGACGCAGCTGGCCTTCCATGGGCAGAGTCCAGGCTCCAAACCGGCATGGGGAAGGATTTTGATTGTGCTAAAGCTGGGCCATCTGTGCTCTCAGAGAGTGCCCCATTCTCCCTGCGGGAAGGACGGCATTGGTGAGTGGGGACCCGAGCAATGATCAGCCACAGCCCTGGGTCCGCAGGGTATTCACCACGCCCTTGAGTCCGAGCCTGCCGTGGACAGCGATGGTGTTACACAAAATCAACACCAAGAGGCATGGTGGCCCTAAGCACCTGTCAGCGTGTGATCACTCCAGCTGGCAATAAATTTGAGCCATTAAACAGGAAATGGTCTGATCGGGAAGCCAGAATCTTTGCCTCTGAGCTGCTGACCATTGTGGTAACTGAGCTGCTGACATCATCCATCTTGGGTAGAATAGACACTTTGACTTCGGAAGCAAGGTGAGGCTGTGATCTGGGCTCTGTGAGACAGTGTAGCCCAAGGAGGCCCAGAGTGGGTGTTCAGGGAGCGAATCCGTAGTTGGCTAGCTAAGGCCCCCTGCTGGAATGCCTCCGTGGCTCTGCTGTCTCGTCTGCCACGGTAGAGCCACATAATTCATGGCCTTTCCCGCGCAGGGCACCGGCCTTTACTCCTTGGAAGACCACAGGGCCCCTTTCGGCTGGTGCCTGGTTGGAAATGTCAATACCGCCTTCCTTAGGACTCCTAACACACAGTTAAGGAGACAAGTAGGCTGGCTCTGGGTGTTCTGGGGGCTGCCTGGGGGGGCCAGGCTCCCGTGGGGAACGTGGGTAGCGAAGCTCCTCGCACCCATCAGGCGAGCTGCAGATACCCGGTGGGAGCAGCGTGCAGGCCGTGGTTTCGGTTAGGAAAGGGCAGTCTGCACAGGCTGGCACTCGGGGGAGAGACTGAGGCTTTTTCTCAGCCCCGGCCCCGCACCTGAAAGGCATTCATGGAAAAGAGCATCACCTTCAGATACCAAGGACGAGTCAATACCGACCTCAGTGATCTGCCCCATGGCTGCCTTCATTATGCCAGTCGCTTGCAAGGGAAAAAGCACCAGCTCTGAAGTCAGACAGAGCTGGGTCCTGACTCCAGCTCTTTTTACCAGTGGTGTGATCCCAGGGAAGATGACTTCCCCTGTCAGAACTCAGGTTCCCCATCTGTGATGGGCTTGTTATATAAGGGCCACAGAGCAGCCACATGGTGGATATCGTTATTCAGATATCCACCATCTGCAAGGGCCAAGTGCAGGCAGCCCAGCCCTACAGAGAGTGTGGGTCTGGAAGGTGGGCGGGGGGCAAAGGGCCATGCTGGCCCCCGTATAGCATCCTATATGAACCCCTGCAGGTCCTGCACCCTCAGTGACTCCTGCATGGAGTACTTGCACTGAAACTGGACACAGAGCCTTGAACGGTGTTTCTTAACAAGGGGCGAGCATCGGAATCACAGGGGAACCTACCATCAAATCCTAACTCAGAACGTCTGGGGTAGGGCCCAGAGCAGTCTCTGCTTTTACAAGCACCTTAGGTGATTCTCAGGTGCACCCCCAGTAGAAAGCCAGTGAATGAAAGAAACGAGATTCTGCACATTTCAGACATTTACTGACTGTAGGAGAGGTTTTTTTTTGGGGGGGGGGGGTGTAGGGCATGAGGAGGTGGGAAGAGAAGGTACAGTGATCTTTCCAGTGACCCTGAAATCATGCCAGGTATAAGGGGACCCACAGGAGGCTGGCCTTCCCAGCAAGCACCCATTTGTTCTTGTGCTGCTGGTTCCAAACACCTGACACATCAGAGGTGGGGTCAGCCTGAGATGTGTGTGCCCTTAAGTCACCACGCCCTTGTAAGTTTCAGTTACTATTTGACTGCTCAGGGCTTCCTCCGTGTGTGACATTCAGATCTACAGCCGCTGGAATGAAGCCCTTCTTTTTCGCTTCTGTATTGTGTGGGAGACAGCTGCCCACACAGACTCACAGTGTGACCTCATGGGCCACTCAGGGCTATGACCTTCAGTGCTCCCGTCCCAGCCAGAGTCCTGTGCTTGAAAGGAGGACTCCTTGTGCCTCCTGTCAGGTGACTGGAGGTTCTGTCCCTGGCCACAGTCCCAGTGGGCATGGAGACCTGCAAAGCGCAACTGCCCTTTACTTACTCCCTTTTCCTCTGTTCCTGCTCAGTCGTTTTGTCTGGTTCCCTTTCAGTTCCCAGCCCCTCTTTCTCTTGAGAGAGGGCTGATAAGCCAAGCTGCAGGAAGCAGCAGAAGCAGCCAGGGCCGTCTCCTGGTGAGGTTACAATGCATTTCACTCAGCAAACATCACTTTGGCAAGAGGCCCCTTTGGTTGTCATGGCAACGCGGGTAGCTTGTGTCTTGGGGGTATGCTGTGCCCTCATTCTGGCTGCCCAAGTTCCCTTGCCCCAGCTTTCTTTCCCAGATCCTTTCACCACCCTGGCGCCACCTCACATTAACTATGCTTCAGTTTGGAGCAGCTTTGTCTTGACCAGCAAAACAACTGCTTGGCTTTGCTATCAAAGGAATAGATCACACCATTCCTCTCCGCAACGCCCTCCAGCCTCTCAGCTCTCTCAAAGCCAACGTCCTTTCCAGGCCCTCAAGTTCCTACCCGATCTGGCCTCAGTTTCCTCACTGGCCCAGGCTTCACCCCAGAGCAGGGTCTTCACTGCATCTCTCAGGGGGTTCCTTGGTATGGGATCAAAAAGTGTTAAAAGGACAAAGGAGAGCCACAGCTTTTCTTTTTTAACAGACTCGGAGATACACGTGTCCATTTCTGAAACCATTAGGAAAGGAAATATTCTATTTCAAGTCCTACCGTTATCAGTTTGGTGTTGAGATACTTCCTTCAGTTTATCAGGTCTGACGTCTCCCAGAGAGGACAAGGGCCAGTGAGCACGGGCAGCATTGAGGGCACCCTGGACGCGGAGTCTGAACAAACAAAGCACTGGGGAGATACAAAGAGCAGAGGGACCAGTCCCTGCCCTCGAGGGGCTTCCGGTGCCTAGGCCTGGGGGACCATGGGTGACGAGGACAGGCAGTTTGGCTCATTAGGGCCACTAAGATGCACCAGCATGGGGGACAGCATAGCCTTCGGCTGGGAAGTCTATGGTATCTATGAGTGAGACACTTGCTCAGCCAGTTTACAAGTCACAGGTGATACTTGACACAAGGGACAGAGGGTCACAGGTGCCTGGCAGACAAAGAACAGAATCCTGATCCGCCTAGTGTATTTATCAATGAGTTAGATAACGACATCAAAGCAGCCCAAAGGGAAAGAATAAGGCATGCCAGAATAAGGACCTCTCAGCAGGCTAAGCCCCCAATAAATGGGAAATGTTGCATTTGTGATTAAAAGGATAATCACACTGAAATAGAATGCGTTTCGACAACCACTCATAAATATAGGAACGTGAGTAAACTGACCGCAAGCTTAACAGAAGACCGTGACAAACTGACATGACCATGACAATGACGAAGCTGCTGAAAAACAAAAACAGTGCTAGGGGGCTGCCTGGTATAAACGTCTAGCTCTTTGGAACCAGAAAAATTGGGTTCACATCCCAGCCTTACCACTTATTAGCTCTGTGACCTTGAGTTATTCACCAACCTCTCCGAGCCTCAGAATCTAACTGAAATGAGATGGTAATGCCTTCCCTGCTGAGTTATTTTGAGAATTAGCAATAAGATGAGTAGGCCACCTAGCCCAGCGTCTAGTAGAACTTGGCAGAACCTGGAATATAGAAGGCGCTCGGTAAATGGTCGTTGTTAGTAATTCACCTCCTATAGAAATATAGAACGTAAATTTTTCAAAGCTAGGAGAACTCTTCTCTACCCTGCCCCTCTCGGGTCTATCCGGAGTATGATGTCCAGATTCAGGCTCTGTACTTCAGATCGATTAGAAAGTCACCTTGCTACTGAGCCCTCAGGTGAGAGAATTAGGCAGAGTCAGCCCAGGAATAAAGCTCCAGGCACATGTGGTATTTTGTTGTTGTTGCTGTTGCTGTTAAAGTATTTAAAGAACCATCAGATTAAGAAGGAGGACAAACTGTGCTGCTCCAGAGCTCCAAAGGAGAGGTGAAAAGAAGTTAGTGGGGCAGGTCTCACCTCCAATTAAGAGGAAACAGAGCTGCCCGCAAGGAGGTATGCTCAGTGTAAAGCACTGAGCCTCACCCCCAGCAGTATGGGGGGAGAAAGCAGATGACCATCCTCAGAAATGTTATCGAAGGAATTTCTGAATCGAGAGCCTTGCAACCAGACAAACCTGGATTTGGATCCAGGCTCCTCAAGTTAGCCATGCGGCCTTGGGCAGGTTAACCTCTTCGAACCTCCATGCCCTTATCTGTGAAAGGGGAGCAATAATACCTCCAATGAGTACCAGAAGGATTAAGTCTGATCATGTCCAGAAAGCACCTAGCGTGTGATAGAGTCTCCCCTCCAAAGAGTAAAAAGTGGGGCTGCATAACTCCTAAGACGCGTTCTGAGGCTGGGAAATGCAGTACAACCACCGAGAGCCTCCTGGGAAGATAGACAGACCCCACCCACCAGGCTAGGAAAGGATGGGCTCCAGACAAGCACACAAGCAACCAGAGCAGGCAACCCGGCAACCAGCAGTGACAGCTGGCGTGTCTGGGGACACAGCCCTCACCTAGGACTTGCCAGGGCCCTGTGGGCAGGGCGTCTGAGCATGGTTCTCAGCCCTGGGTGCACACTGGGTTAATCGGACTTAGAACCACTGCTTCAGAGGGAAGTCAAAAACGGGAGACATGATTTGAGGCTGGAGAATTCGGCACCTCAGCTGAGGCAAAGTAAGATGTGAGCCGTTTTAGTGATACCTTCTTGGTTTATGAAGGGCTCAGTATCAGAGGAGGGGGAAATGGTGTTTTGCATCTTCCCTGGGGACTCAAGAGGAAACGAGTGAACTCCATGGTAAAAGGATTGGTAGCGATATAAGGAAGAATTCCCTTCCAGTGACAGATATGGGACAGTGGGAGGGACAGTGGATGGAGCATAATCATGGAACCCTCCTCTGGGGCTCTCAGGCGAGCAGAGGTTGCCACCCAGAGGAGGTGGGTAAAGCAGGCGCCCATCCAAAGGCCCCAGAAGGACTCACAGGGTCCCTTTCACCTGGGACGCACGATGACTGTGTCATCCGCTCTAAACCACACTCTCCCTTGACCTTTCTTCCCCGCTGGAGGGAGTCATCAGCATCTCCCTTCTCCAGGTATCTCAGGAAACACACCCGCGCCCTCGGCGCCAGACCTGCTGGAAGAGAAGCTGCGATCACGACTGCAGGAAGAAAAGAGAAGGTGCCCTTTCTTTTCGCCACACACACCCTGACCCCAGCCCCTCGGGGCCACCTGGAGCTGTGCGGCAGGGCAGGGTGGCCACGCCCGTCCCAAGCCTGCAGCTACTCTGGAAGCGGGTCCTAAAATAGCTGGAGGAGGTGCCACCTTTCAGCAGGCAGTCGTGAGATGCAGGAAGCCGGGCAGGGTGAGGCTGGAGTGGGGAGCAGAAGGCCCAGCCAGGCTCCAGCGCTGGGATCAGCCTCTGCAGCCCCAGCGCAGGCTGCAGCCCAGGAAGCGGCGAGTCTTGTCTGCTGCTGCCCTCTAGGGGAGCCCAGGAGTATGACCATGGAGGACCTCCTTCCCCCCACTTCTCTCCTGAGGCTCCTTATCTGCAAGGTGTCCAGAGAATATCAGACCCTCCTGCGGCCATTTAGGGCCCCAGAATGATTTAACCTGCAGAGCGAGGAACCTCAAGCATAAACAGACATCTGGTCATTACTGATACAAGCTTCTCAGTTCATTCATCCATTTAGGCATTCAACAGCTATCTCCTCTGCCACGAAGACGTTTGGGGTAAACCAAACAAGAAACCTTCCTTACTCTCAAGGGGGCAATGCTGTCACTGTAACACACACCACCCACCCCTGGGCTGGCTAGGCATGTACCCTGAGCGCCCCCTGTCACACTGCCCCCACCCCCAGATGGCCTGGGTTCAAACCCTGGCTCCTCTGTTTATTAGCTCGGTGCCATAGAGCAAGTTCCTCAACCTCTCCATGCCTCAGGTTCCAAGTCTGTAAAGGGGAGATGATATAACAGCGCCTTCCTCATAGGGCTGTGAAGAGGATTAAATGAGTTTATAGACGGCAAGGGCCTAGAGCAATGCCTGCCCGTCAGTGCCCAGTAATGGTACTTATCCTTCCTGGAGAGGGGTTAGTCCTGTCACACACAGAGCCCCACGGCCCACTGGACAGAAATACCTGGCTGTGGGCTCACATGCTGGCGCCATACTCTGGCCTGGGTGGGCAACTGTAAGGTCCCAGCCCCAGGCACCAAGGCTGCATGGCCAGGCTTCTGAGGCTCAGGCCCTGCCGCCGCCAGTCTCTTTAGAGCCCTCCCTCCCTGCCAGTGACTTTCAAGACTCCTCTCTGACTCCACTGCAGGTATAAAGCAATGTTCACGCGCCTGAAGGCGCTGAAGGTGGAGATTGAGCATTTGCAGCTACTCATGGACAAAGCCAAGGTGAAGCTGCAGAAAGAGTTTGAAGCCTGGTGGGCAGAGGAGGCCACCAGCCTGCAGGTACTGGCAGCCATGCCCCTCACTGCCCCAGAGCCCACCCTCCTTCTGGGGCCTGAGGAACGTCAGGGCAGACAGGGAGGGGCCAGACCCCCAGCCCCATGGTGGGGGGGAGCAGAGGAAAAAGAATGGGGGCTTAGACCCGCAGTGCACGTGCTCTCAGCCCCTACCTCCTGAAGCAAGGGCTCGTTTTAGTAACAAGGAACGTGAGTGGTCAGGGGCTCACTGTTTCCTTGCTAGTGCCTGACGCATAGAAATGTAGGGAGTGGGAGGTGTAGCTCCCCAAGCCGATGGATTGCCACCATTGCTTCCTGAGACATAGTGACAACACTGATTGTTCTTTATTACAGTCATATATATGCACGTATGTGTGTGTGTATATATATATATATGGTATAAATTTTAGAAAATACAGAAAAACACAAGGTAAAATCACCATAATCCCACCATTTAAGGATAATCGATATTAATATGTTGGATTATATTATTTTATATTTTTATGCATATACATCCTTATGCTTTTATAAAAATAGAATCATATTAGTCTTCAAGTATCACAAACGGCTTTTGTTTTTACTTAGCTGTCCAGCATGCCACCTCTTCCATGGCATGATGCCATGACATCATTCCAGTGCTGTCACTGTTCAAGCATATGGATTTATTCTAATATATTTAATCTCCTATTGTTTAATGCTTAGGTTGTTTGGGGGTCGTTTCACTAGAAAAGTATTTGAAGATACATTTTTGCATATTTCCTAGACAAATTCCTAGAAGTTCTCTATAATATTATGAAGGCTAAAGAACCTGTTAAGAAATGTTAGTACACACCCCCAGTTCCAACTGTCCTCATGTGACCCCTCAGCTGTGTATAATAAAAGAGATGACATACACATAATCCTACCACTTTTGTGGCTGGAAGAACCCTTAGAAATTCTCTAACAGGCTGATTGTGTCATTTTAAGGACAAGAAACTGAGAGCCAGCGAAGATAGCGTCCCAAGGACACAACCGAGCAGTAACCCATACATTACCGAGTGGCCTCGTGACCAGACGATGGAGAAACATATTTGGATAAAGTTAAATACACAAGATGACAAATAAAACCAATAATATGGAAATACAGTTATCACAATATTTTAGCAGCACAGTTATGGTATAGTAATATGTATACCATTTTACAGATGCATTAATTAATAAGATCTGGGGGGCTCAATATTTACCACAATTTCAAAGGAGTGATGAACACAGTATTTCAAGATTTCTGCAATAACTGTAACGTGATCTGAAAATATCTGTCATTTCTACTGGTGGCGGAGTCACTGGTACCACCCATTCTACTGTGGTTTGTTGTCTACATTTAATCATCGAAAGATATGTTAAATTTCAGGTAGAAGTTAGGAAGAATAAAGATGTCATTGGTTCCCAGTCACGTTCACAGTGCCCCTGCTCTCCAGTTAAGAAGCCTCCCTCGGGAGGTCATCAGTGGGTGAGACCGTCAGCCACTGCTGGTGCCCATGGGCATCCGGCCACTGGACAGTGATGAGGGTTCTCCCATCATCCCGTATGACCCAGTCGAGGCTGATGGATTCAGACCGTTTATTACTTGCATAGACAGTGAAAGGCAGGTAGCCTGTGCCCTCCACCCCACAGGATGTCATTGAAACAGAAGGGACCAGGTGACCACAGCAGGGATGATGGGGCGCCCTGTAGCAATTCCATGCAGCCACTAAGCCATTTTATAGCCGGCGGATGTACCCTGAGTGGGGCAGGCAAAAAGCCTTAACCCTCACTAGAACATAGGAGGTGATGAGAAACTGCCCCATGACGGCCTCTGAGCGAGATGGGGAGGAAGTGGGAGACGGGCTGGCAGCAGCTGCTCACCAGCCTCCCGTGCTCTCATGTCCTGGGAGAAGCGCGGGGCACTCTGCTAAGACTCAGATCAGCTGGGGTTTAACCGCTGCTCAGGAGACCTGTGTGGAGACACGCAAGGTTTCCAGGACCCTGCTGGAGCTGCCCCCACATGCATGACGCATGATGAATGCATCGCTCCCGACTCTGCCAGCATGTCTTTGGGACGAGGGAAAGCAAAGCCAGAAAGGAGTTCTGGAGAACTGTCAGATCACATTTCAAACACTTTTTCTTAACTTTAAAAAGTAATACAGGCTCAATATGGAGAACTTAGAAAACACAGAAAAGCACAAAGAATGAATCAAACATTACCCATTATCCTGCCGTCCAAAGAGAATGTTTTGATGCCCCTCATTAAGGTCATGACTACCTCTAGATTTATTTTTTTCCCACACATGTACATACCAACTTTTCTAGCTGGCTTTTTCCCTTTAAGAAATAACATCAAAGACATTTGCCCCATGTCATTAGATTCATGCTTACACTGTGAAACTTTCTCTTGGACCAACAGGTAAACTCCCCAGCAGTGAATTCATTGAATCACATGAAACCCTTTCCCCAGACGCCAGAATCCCAGCACGAAAGGTCCCAGCTTCTCTCTAGCAAAAGGTAAGGGGAGAACCCTGCGACAGGGTTGGGATGCCCAGAAAAGATGCCCTACCTCTCCTCAACCCAGCCTTGATGCTCTAAGTGTAGGCTGCCTGATCCGGGAAGATGAGTGACTTTCACTGTTAAATTAGTTGAAAATACTCAGGCCAGTGGCTCTCAGGCTTTACTGGAGTACCGCGCCCCCTCCCCCCACCCCGGCTCTTTCCCTCCGGCTCTGACAGCCAGTGGACCTACTGCCACAGTGACAAGAGAAGCAGTTTAACCAAACTGTGCAAGCCCTGGTCCTGCCGCTGGGTGGGAAGAAGCAGTTGGCAGTAGTGGGAGGGGAGAGGGAGGGGGAAACTGTGGAGGGGATGTTGGGTAAGGCAGAGGGGAGTCAGCCTGCCAGGACCCAGGAACCTCTGGTTAGTGACTCTGTCCTAGCACAGACTCAGGAGAGACGTGGGCACCCTCCCGTGAGGACGCCCAGAGCCAGTGTCCCTGAGTGATGGCATGAGCCAGCACAGACTATACTTCCCACACACACACCTTCTGAAGGCAGGTTCCTTCTCATGCCACCCACGTTATTGTCTCTTTCCAACCGCACAGCGCGGGCGGTAGAGCCAATGACACCTGCCTCATCCATCCTGCATCTCTGAGACAGGCCCACTGTCCGCATGGCAGAGATCAGGCCAGCATGAGTGGGGCCTCGGCCTCGACTGCCAAGGAACACTCCTTGCCTGGGTCTGAGCAGAGCTGAGTTCTCACGTTGGAAATGTGAAATAGAGCTTTTTAAAAGGGGTTGGGGAGAGGGTTGCCAGACGGTGTCCCTGATCCGATGATGTGATGAGAATGGCAATGACCTCTGTGGTCTCCTTTTCAAAAACCCATAACCCTGGTTGAGTCATGAGGAAAACGTCAGACAAGTCCCAGTCGAGGGGCATTTTACAAAATACCTGACCAGTACTCCTCAAAACTGTGAAGGGCAAGAAAATTCTGAGAAACTGTCACAGACAAGAGGAGCCTAAGGAGATATGACGGCCAAATGTAATGTGCTATCCTGGATGGGAACTAGATCAGAAGAACTAAGAAAATCCAAATAACGAACAGACGGTAGTTAATAATAATGTATCAGTATTGGTTCCTTAGTTGTGACAAATGTACCACACTAATATAAGATTATATAATGAGGGAAATTGGGTATGGGGTATAGGGGAACTCTCTGTACTATCTTTGCAACTTTTCTCTAAATCTGAAACTATTCTTAAAACAAAACAAAACAGCCAACCAGAGAGCTGTCCACCACCTGGCTGACATTTTCCCTGGACCTCTTCACATCCCCCAACCTGGCCCTCAGGGCCAGCACTTTGGCTTGTATTCTAGCTTTAGGAAACATCTCCTATGTGAGCCCCTAAGCCCCAGGTTAACAGCCGGCAAGGTATGTTCTGTTTGGCTACGCTGGTGTTTTAAAAGGCAGTGTAGATCCACGAAAGAAAAAATTGATAAGTTTGACTATATTCATATGGAAAATGCTGCTCTGTGAAAGACACTGTTAAGAGAATGAAAAGATAAACCACAGACTGGGAGAAAATATTTGAAAAACATATATAAATGGGCAAAAGATCTGAACAGCCACCTCACCAAAGAAGATATACAGGTGGCAAATAAGTGTATGACAGGATGCTCCACATCATATGTCACTGCGGAAATACAAATTAAAGCAATAATGAGACACTATTCCACACCTATGAGAATGGCTAAAATAAAATAAAACTGATACCACCAAATGCTGGTGAGGATGTGGAGCAACAGGAACTCTCGTTCATTGCTGATGGGAATGCAAAATGGCAAAGCCTCTTGGGAAAACAGTTTGGTGGTTTCTTACTAAACTAAACATACTCTTACCATGCGATTCATCGGTCATGCCCCTTTGTGTTTACTGAAATGACTTGAAAACGTACATCCACACTTACAGATGGTTGTTTACAGCTTTATTCATAATTGCCTAAAACTGGAAGCAACCAAGATGTACCTCAAAAGGTGAATGGAAAAACAAGACAAACGGTACATCCATATTTAATGATAAAAAGAAATGAGCTATTGAGCCATGAAAATACGTGGAGGAAACTTAAATGCATATCACTAAGCGATGAGGCCAGTCTGAAAAGGCTACATACTGTATGATTCCAGCTATGACATTCTGGAAAGGGCAAACCTATGTGCACAGGTAGAAAGATCAGTGGTTGCCGGGAGAGAGGGCAGGGCTGGAAAGGATGAATAGGGAGAACACAGGGGATTTTTAAGGCAGTGAAACTATGCTGTAGGATACTGTAATGATGGATATACAATAGTATGCATTTGTCAAAATCCATAGAATCGTACAACAGAAAGAGTGAACCCCGACGTAAGCTGTGGACATCAGTTAATAATAATGGTTCATCAGTTGTAACAAACGTACAACACTAATGCAAGATGTTAGTAATAGGGGAAAATACAAGCCGGGAGAGAGAGGATACATGCGAATTCTCTGTACTCTTTGCTTAATATTCTGTAAACCTAAAACTTTTGTAAGAAAAATAGTCCATTCATTTTTTTAGAAAACTTAAAGGCAGTGTAAGTAGGCAACTGCACTTCTCCGTGGCAATACAGAGCTTGGCATTAGTGTCCCACACTTGCCCTCTCTGTGCCTTCCCTTGGGTACCTGCTAATCTCTGGGATACTTGAGTTTCCAACCCCTAATGCCTTCCTGCTGCCCCACTCTGGGCCCCCTCCCTGAAACCCCAGGACTCCACAGAGCATGTTTAAAAAACACTAGTCCAGCCAGCCCAGAGCTTCCCCCAGTCATTGCTCTGGCTCTGGCTCCGATCCGAGCCTCTCGAGTGTCCACCACACGAGAATAAGCCCTCCTCCCCAGTGTGAGGCTTCTCAGAACCCCTGACTATTTCTCCAGCTTCTTTTCTGACCTCTTCCAAGCTCCTACTGGTAGGAGTATCCTGCCCAGCAAATAGGAAGCTCCAGCTCTAATTTTTCTTTTGCTTCAAGACAATGAAGTGTGTGTGTGTGTGTGTTGGGAAAGGCCCGGTGAAACTACTCCAGGGCTATATGGTAGACATAGACCATGCCTGCCAAGTGAAGCTCAGAACCTTGAATTTCAAAGGCGTGTATCAGGTTACCTATAGGAGCTTCTCCCAAAACCATGCTCCCTGAGCTCTACCCCCAGCACTTTTGATGATGCTGGAAGGAGGGTCTTTGGGGAGCGGACTCTCAGGCAGGCTCGGGGCGCTGTTCAGTCTCTGTCATCTGTGGTGGCAGCCGGTGCTCTGGTGGGATCTCTAACCTTCGGCAGAGATAACCAAGTGTCCTGAAAAGTGTCTATTAAGACACCTCGGCTATGAGCGGTCGGCACCCCTAAATTCCTTCGCACACAGTAGTTCAGATACCGTTCATTGTGGGCGGAAAGGTTACAGTGGACAGGTGAGAGGAAAAGGGTCCTGCTAGAGACTGGCAAGGGCAAGGTCTCGGGCTCCTCCTCTGATAAAGAAGTCACCTGCCACTGCTTTAAAAAGCTGGCAGAGAAGAGCTCACAGAGCTCTACCAGGGGTGAGGCAGGGAGGAGACCCTTTCCCTGGTCATCGTGGCTTTGCAGACATTCTCTATGAACAGCCAACTGTGGAGGATTAGTTGTTGGTGTCCTTAAATTCTCCAAGGAGACTTCTCCAAGGCTCTCCTCTCTTACGGTAATGACATCTCCTGTCATATACCGAGGGCTCTAAGGGCCAGGAACTGAACACGTGTGTGACATATGTGCTATCATTGCACCCATTTTACAGATGCGAACACTCTAGCTCCGAGAGATCAATTAACTTGCTAGGGTCACCCAGCTAATAAGAGGTGAGACCAGGGTTGGAACCCAGGCCTGTCAGCATCTGGCCACCCCTCTCCCCTCACTCCTCACATCAGTTTCCTTTAACCTTAATGACCATGGCCGTCCTTTAGGGACACATGCGTATCCTGTTGTTTAGTAGAAGGTGACATTTTCCCACTCATATTCTGCACTATTTTGTACAAATGTGTTTTCCTCATATTCCTCCAAGTGCCAGGTCCTCCTGCTTGGGGTCCCCACTCTTTCCATGTGTCCACGATCTGATTTTCCCAAGAGACCAAGATTTTCAAAGAGCAAAATTATGGCTCCTTAGAAGGCCAACCTCTGACTGGAACACCAGAGCTCCCTTGGATTGGGAACTCCAATCCAAGGATGGGATGATTGGCCCCATCATTTCAGTTGAGAAACCCTGAAATCAATCCTATTTCACTAATGAGAAAACTGAGGCCCAGGAAGGGAACGTGATGCTCTGAACTCTGTGGTTAACAATGGGACGAGCTGCAGCTGCAGCCTGAACTCCAGGCTCCATGTCGAGCCACGGTTTTTCCTTCCTTCCTTGCCCCCCGGCCCCCCATGCTCCCCTGCCTCCCCCTCTCTCCCCCTCTCTCCTCCTCACTCCTTCACTCCCTTCTTCCCCTCACTTTCCCCCACTTTCTTTTTATTTATTTATTTTTTTTGGTACACGGGCCTCTCACTGTTGTGGCCTCTCCCGTCGCGGAGCACAGGCTCCGGACGCGCAGGCCCAGCGGCCATGGCCCACAGACCCAGCCTCTCTGCGGCATGTGGGATCTTCCCAGACCGGGGTACGAAGCCATGTCCCCTGCATCGGCAGGCAGACTCTCAACCACTGCACCACCAGGGAAGCCCTCCCCCACTTTCTTTCTCTACCTAACCCTTCCCCTACATTCTTTCTCCCCCTTTTCTCCTCCTCCTCCTGATGCTTCTCGCCCCTCCTCCCACGCTCCCTCTAGGCCAAGGCCACCCCCTATTGTTTGTCCATTTGTCCATCCCTCTGCCAGCTTCTCTGAGAGAGTGTCCACCCTGGAATGGGTCTAAGAACTGGCCACTGGGAAGGCCTCCTAGGATCTCCTCGGGAAACACCGTTAGAATCCTCCCCCAGCATCTACCTTGTCTGAGAGGCAGGGCCTATCCTGGCCTGGCCTTCCTAGATATTCCTTAGGTATCCCAAGTTAAGGTGATCCCTGGATGTGCTTGCCAAGAGATCCTTAACCTTGACATTCAGAACCTTGGATCTCAAAGGTGCCCATCAGCTCACCATGGGTTACCTGCAAGGAGTCCCCTCAGTTTAGACTTTCACAAAGGGTGCTCTTCTGGGTGCTGGCCCTCGGGCAAGCCAGCTCCCCCTTTGGGATCCCCTCGTCTCATCTGTAAGATGCATCGAGGTCCCTCTGACACTATTCTTCCATGAGCAGGCGAGTGTCCTGGGGCCGCTGAAGAGCTGCTGGAACAGGAGAGTGAGAGTCCAGCTGCCTGTCTCCCCTGAGCTCCAGAGACGCTGCTCCTGATGGAACCATTGCAGCCCGGGGGCTGGTCCTCTTGCTCCTCGGGTTCTGACAGAAACTTGATTTCATCACTTCCCCAGGGATGCTCTGGGCCTGTGGGCTGATCACACTAAATTCACAACACTCTGATGGGCAACCATCATTAGGAGGCCTAATTAATATTACTTACTAATCCTTGTGAAGGAAGAGATGATTAATTCTGATGGCTGTTGTGCGCTCTCTCCGGAAGGAACGTCAGCGTGAGAAGTGAATTCACCGTCAAAGGCTCGTGGGTCAGGAGAGAGGACAAAAGTCATGGTATGACCCTGAGGGTTCAGAGGCCGAGCTATGGCATCCAGGGATGCTCCTGCAGCCTCGGGGCTGGAGGAGCCCCAAGCCATCACACTGCGTCATCCTCCTGCGGGAGCTGCTCTAGGCAACGGGATGGGCAGCTGGGCCTCTGCAGAGGGTGCTGGATGCCCCCATCTGTCCTGTCACCTCCATCTCTGCCCTCTTCCACCCACTCCCAGCCCTCAACAGTTAGCACCTGTGAGCACTCCCTGGAATCTTAGAAAAGGCTCGGCTGGGAAACCATTGAGTTCATGAGCCATTTGTGTGCCAGTGGCTTGATCTTGCAAGACTTGCTGCAGCTTCCAAACTGACCGTGACCTGGTGTCATTGCAGCACCTGCGGGATGGAAAGCCCTTTCTCCTTCCCTAGTTGAGGCCTGCACCAGGAACCATTCAGAAGGAACCCTAGGAACTTGCCTCTGTTCTCCAAAGAAAGGCGTGCAGAGCCTGCCACCTTGTGGCTGCCTCTGGTCCTACAGTGACCCTCATCAGACAGCACAGATGCTCAGCTCACCCAAAGACTCAGTGCAGAGTCTCTGGGATACTGGGAAATAGACATCTGAGGGGGGGGGGGGGGAATCCCAGGCTCTGATTTCCTTTCCCGTTTGTAGGACCCACATTCCTGAGACGGTGGAGGCAGGCCCAGGGTAAGAGGCCCTGCCCTGGCTGAGACAGGAGAGGGCAGGAGACAGGAGCTGGAGAGGAAGCAGTGCTCACGGCTGGGACAGTAGGTTATTGGGCCTGTGGAGAGCCTGGGGCTGCTGACGCGTGCTGAGCAAAGCCAGAGCACCTGTCTCTAACCCTGCCTGCCAGTCAACCCCAGAGTCCCCATCTGTGAAATGAGGGTTCTGAGGTGACTTCGGAGGCCTCTTTCTGCTCTGATATTGTGTCTAGGTAGGACACTGCAAAGCAAGGGAGTGGATCCCTTCATGTCACTGACAAACCAGGATAGCTTGCCTCTCCACCTCCCAAGGGGTGCTGTTGGGCTCCACTGTTTCCCAACTGAGAATCCAAGGCAAGGAGCGCACATCAATTAAATGGGCAAAACTGCATCTGCATGAGCTGTTGGGTCTAACTCCTCACTCAGGGAGCACAGAGCCGGTCAGCCCGGGCCCCCCAGGGTCGGTCCATGTGGCCAGGGATAAGCCATGTGTCTCCAGCATGTGTTTCCTCAGAATGCCAGAGCTGAGTCCGGTTAATAAAGCACAAGTTCTGAAGCCTCACAGAGCTGTGATTAGATCCAGATACTGCCACTTACCACTGGGCAACTTTTAGAATTTCTTTGACCTCTCTAAGCCTCAGCTTTCTCATCTATATAATGGGGATGGTGAGGCTATTGAGAGGATTAAATAGCGTGATGTTTGCAGAGCCCCCTCCCAGGACCTGGTGTGCAGACAGTGTCTATAAATGACGGTTGTGATCCTTGTTGTTTTTGTTCCACGACCACAGCTGGTACATGCAATGCTCTAGCAATGAAAATTAGTGTATAAACCATCTGTTATAGACTGAATGTGTCCCCAAAATTCATATGTTGAACTCTAATCCCCAATGTGAGGGTATTAAGAGAAGGGGCCTTTGGGACCTAATTTGGTCATGAGGGTGGGGCCCTCGAGAATGGAAATAGTGACCTTATAAAAAGAGGCCAGAGTCCTAGCTCACTCTACCATGTGAGAACACAGCAAGAAGTTGGCAGTCTGCAACCCAGAAGAAGCCTCTCACCAGAACACAACCACGCTAGCACCCTGATCTCAGACTTGCAGCCTCCAGAACAGTGAGAAATGAATTTCCATTGTTTATAAGCCGCTCGGCCTACGGTATTTTGTTATAGCAGCCCAAAGAGACTCAGTCAGAAATTAGTACCAGAAGTGGGGTGTTACTATAACAGATACTTAAAAATGTAGAAGCAGTTTTGGAACCAGGTAATGGGTAGAGGCTGTCAGAGTTTTGAAGCATGTGCTAGAAGATGCTGAGGTTGTCACGAATGGACTTTTAAAGGCAGTTCTGGTGAGGGCTCAGAAAGGAAAGAGGAGAGCTGTAGAGAAAGCTGCTATCTTCTTAGAGAATACGGAAATAATCACGTAGAGAATGTTGGTAGAAATATGGATGGTAAAGGCCATTCTGGTGAGGTCTCAGACAGAAATGAGGAACATGTTATTGGACAGTGAAGAAAAGGTGATCTTGTTATAAAGTGGCAAAGAACTTGGCTGAATTGTGTTCATGTTCTAGTGTTTTGTGGAAAGAAGAACTTGCAAGTGATAAAATTGGACATTTAGCTGAGGAGATTTCTAAGCAAAGTGTTGAGGGGGAGGCTTGGCTCCTCCTGACTGCTTACAGCAAAATACAGGAAAAGAGGAAAGATTTGAAAATGGAATTATTAAGCAAACAGGAACTAGAACTTAAAGATTCGGAAAACTCTCAGCCTATCCGTACAGCAAAAAAATGAGAAAACGTCTTCAGAAGAGAACGCTAGGAGATTAGTGTGGGTGTGAATCCCAGACTTCATCAGCCTCCCCAGCAGAAAAACTGCCAGACTGAACTGAAGCGGAAGGAGATGGGAGGAAGAAAGGAAGGCTGGTGGACTTCTTGGACCTCACAGGACAGGACCATAGAACTATTCCGTTGTGAATGGGCACTATCCTTCAAGACAAGGGAAGAATTACCCCAAAGGCAATTCAGAGATCATCACAGCTGCCTCCTCCATTTCAAAAAGGGAGACGATAGCCTTGCTTTCAACAATCCAGACAGCCTCTGCCCAAGGCTGTGGGGGTGGAGCCGAACAGCAGAACTATGAGGGCAAGACCCCTGCCCAGCAGAGCTCAGCAGCAACTCCACCCATGGGTCCAGAAGACAGGACCCTCACCCCAGTGGGTCCGGAGGGTAGAGTGTCAAGCCAAAGAGGATTGTTCTCAAGCCCTAGGATCTCATGAAGTTTGCACTGCTAAGTTTTGGACCTGCTTGGGACCTGTCACTCCCTCCTTCTTTCCTGTTTCTCCCTTTTGGAATGGAAATGTCTATCCTATGCTTGTCCCATCATTGCATTTTGGAAGCACATAACTTGTCTGGTTTTACAGGTCCACAGCTGGCAAGGCATTTTGCCTTAGGATGAAGCATACCTTGAGTGTCACCCATATCTAATTTAGATGATATTTCAATGGATGAGATTTTGGACTTTAGAGTTGATGCTGGCATAAGTCGGGGGCTGGTGGAATGGAATGAATGTATTTTACATGAGTAGGACTTGAATGGGGGGAGGGGCAGGGGCAGAATGTTATAAACTGAATGTGTCCTCCCAAAATTCATATGTTGAAGTCTAACCTCCAAAGTGATAGTCTTTGGAGGTGGGCATTTAGGTCATGAGGGTGGGGCCCTCATGAATGGGATTAGTGCCCTGATGAGAAGAGGCCAGAGACCTAGCTCACTCTCTTTCTACCGTGTGAGAACACAACGAGAAGTCGGCAGTCTTGACCATGCTGACACCCTGATCTCAGACTTGCAGCCTCCAGAGAGAAATAAATTCATGTTGCTTAAGCCATCCAGTCTGTGGTGTTCTGGTGTAACTGACTAATCATCATCCACAACAGAGGATTCTTGGCTTCTGCCATAGTCTGCTCGGGCTGCCGTAGCAGAATGCCATAGACTAAGCAGCTTAAACAACAGGGACTTATTTATTTCTCACAATTCTGGAGGCTGGAAAGTCCCAGATCAAGGTCCACAGGATCCACTTCTGGTAAGAACCCTCTCCCTGGTTTACAGATGACTGCCTCCTCTCTGTGCCCTCACCTGGTAGAGAGACGGCTCTGATCTCTCCTCCTCTTCTTATAAGGGCATCGATCCTATAATGGGGGATCCACCCTCATGACCTCATCCAAACTAATTACCTTCCCTCCAATTACCTTCCCTCCAGATACCATCACACTGGGGATTCGATTTCAACATATGAATTTTGGGGAGACAAACTTTCAGTCCATACAGCTCCTAGATATAAACTCTAAATTTCTCTTCTGTAAACCTCCTCCCATACCTTTTTCTTTTGTTGACTTGTCTCTTGCAGTGACGTATATGCCAGCAAAATCCTGCCCTCGCCTGGCCCCCTCCTGCACAGCCAGGAGCAGAGCAGCCCCAGCACCCCCCTGGAGGACAGGTCTGTGGTCTTCCCTCTCTGACACCTGTGACAGCCACTGCTGTGGGTACAGCAGGCTGAAATCGCCAATCTGCTTCCCTCACAACCCAAGGAGCCCCTTGTGCGGTGGCTTCACAGACAGAGCCCAGGGCAGGCCTCCGCCGTGGTACCCCAGGAATTCCCTGGGATCTCTCACAGATGCCAACTCCCAGAGCCAAGGAATTTTCCCCAGGGTCGCTGGGGCCCCATGCAGGCAGAGTGGCTTCATGTATCCTTGTAAATGACATACCTGGGGCCATTCAAGGAACAGGAGCCAGCCCAGGGGCTGTTCCACGTGGCCCACCAGCCCTGTGCAGAGTCCCCAGGCAGGGAAGGGCATGGAGTTGAGAAGCCTGGCCTCAGGCCTGTGAGCCATTCACTCCAGGATGAACAAAGCCGGCGAGGCCTCTCCCCAGCACGTGTCTCCATGCCCTCTGACTAGAATACCTGCATGCCCTTCTTCCCGTGGCAGGTAGGCCGTCCAAGGGTGAATTCCACCCACCGTCCCTCCCAACCCTGGACAGAACACACAGCTCCAGATCTGTCCCAGTCTCCCTGCCGCAACTCTGCTTTAGCACTTCTCACTGACTTGCAGCTGGAACGCCAAAAATTACATGTGATAGTGAACAACCCTTTGCTATTTATAATCCTCACTGCCTTCTAAGAGAGTGGATACTGTCACCTGCTGTGTGGAGTGACAGGTGTGAGGATGGACGCTTGGCAGAGCCAGGAGAGTACCTTGCTTTGAATTTTCTCAAGGGGGATTTTATGTATAGGAGGTGGATGGAAAAAGAGGAGGGAGAAGGTGACATGCATCCCTCCCTTTTTAAGGGGATTTCACTTCTTACAAATCTCATTGGCCAGAACCTGGTCACCTGACCACACATAGCTGCAAAGAAGGCTGGGAAATGCCATTTTTTAATGTGGCAACTTGCTGGGCTAAATATTATGGTTCTGTTTTTAAGGAGAGAAGGGAGAAGACTTATTTCTGTCTCAGGAGCAACTAGCTAAGCCATGGTAGGGGATGGGGATGCAGTGGGGACACATCCTAAAGGATACGACATCTAAGTTGGGTGCTAAAGGAATCTGGCCCCAGGTAGAATGGGCTTGGTTTGGGTAAGTTAGGGGCAGGGTGGGGGGAGGGTGTGGGTGCAGGGAGAGGAAGGTGGGGTGAGGGGATGGAGAAGATGCTGAGAGAAAGTCTGTGCTGCTGTGTAAGGGTCTGAGGGGAGAGCAGCCCAGGAAGAGGAGACAGCGAGGCAAAGGGCCTGAGGCCAGAAGGAACTTGGTGTAACAGAGTAGCAGGGTGGCCGGAGCACAGTGAATGGGCCCACATCACACAGAGACGGAGTTTGAATTTCATTCCAAGAGTGATGAGAAGCCACTAAGGGTTTGAGCCAAAGGACTGGGGGACACGTGCCTCATCTGGGTGCAGAAGGATTGCTGGAGGGGCTTCAGAGAAGGAGGGGGGCGAGGAGGCAGGAGCCCGCAGCCCCTGGGTGAGATCCAGTCAGTGAACGTGGGAAAGCACTATGGAAAGGTGAGCGCTGGGGCCAAACATAAGGCGTGGTAAAGTGTGACCTGTGCTTGTCCCCAGGATCCCGGAGAGGCCAGTGTCGTCGGTCCCGCTCACGGGGGACAGCCGGACAGACTCCGACATCCTGGCGTTCATCAAGGCCAGACAGAGCATCCTGCAGAGGACAGGTCAGTGCACCTTCCCTGGCAGCTCCTCCAGTGCCAATGGTCAAGGGGCGGCGAGGGGGGGAGGCTAGAGCCGAGGAAGCTGGAAGCTTCCCGAATGTTCCCAAAGCCTCGGGCCTGGCCTTGCAGTCACTTCACATGTGCCTGCCTCGGCCTCCTCCTGGAGAAAGCCCCAGAAGGCAGCATCGGACACACCGAGACAGGCCAAGGTGGTGGCTGGCCCAGGTGCCCCTGCCCTGCTTGGCAAAGCTGCTCTCCCTCCTCCAGATCTTCAGCTCCTCTTGTTGCCTGTCCCCAGAGCCCACTCCCCTCTGCCCAGCCCTCTCCAAACAGGAAGGGCTGAGTGATGGTTTGGTAACTTGTTTAACCCCAGGCTTAAAATTTCACTCTCCTTTTGGAGCGTGGTCCTTGCCAGCGAGTTGGAGATGTAAACACCACTTAAAAGCTCAGGCCTGAGGACATGGTAACAGTTACAGAAGAAATATGTGGTGTGTCAGAAACAGGATGAGAAAGAGAAGACCCTTCCTGGCCTCCATCACTGACCTCTCCCCTTCGTCTTGGCACCTGCCCAGCCACCGTGGACAGGGCTTCTCGTCTCCTTCCTTCTCCCTGGAGACACACAGGGACTAGACTCCATCCGGGGCCCCCTACCCCAGCCCCGCTTTTAGTCTTAGCCTCATCCCAGCACTGTAATGCAAAGGCTACTAGTCAGACTCGGCATTGCTTTCACATGGCAGCAAGGCACCCTGATGGGTGAAACAGCTGACCTGGATCCTATGATGTCCGACCCCTGCCCCGAGAGGCCTACACGCAGCTTCACCGCCAACTCCCTGCAGTTTAGATAGTAGGAGGTTTGCACGTGGACAGAGCACCCCCAGGAAAGGGTGGCCTTTATCATATCGTCCTCACCCTCGCTGGGATGCCGGCCCGCTGACTGTTCTTTCTTCTTCACCACTAGCACCAGCAGCATCAGCGCCATTGTCAGGTCTTTTCTGAGACCTGGGACCCGCCATCTCTGCCACCAACCTGCCGTGACGCCCTGACCACATAACTTGCCTTCTCTCATCCTCAGGTTCCTTGTCTAAAAAAGAAAAACAATTGAATTCAGATTCAGTGCTCTCCAAGGCCCCATCTCTCCCCCAAATACTCTAATGATATGTATCAGACACAGAACAATACTGAACAGCCAATCAGTGAATGAACACTGCATTTATTAGGCACCATCTGTATGTCAGGCCCTGTACCAGTGCTGGGGCCATATCAGTGAACAGGACAGACTCAAGCCCTTTACATTCTGGAAGGAAGAAGACAGACAATGACCACATCGACAAAGACATAAGGTCATCCGAGGTGCCAACAAGTGCTTTAAAGTAGCTGAAATATGTAATGTGTAGAGATCCCCAGGGACACGGTGGTGGGGGGAGAGCTTGAAACTGATGGCTGAAGAGTGAGGATGGCGTAGCCATGCGGTTCTGGAAGGGAACCTTCCACTCAGTCTGGGAAGAGCAGAACGTGACCAGCCCTGGAGGGGAAGGAGCTTGGCTTGGTTACAGGCTGGGGGAGCCGAGCCAGGGAGCAGGGCCAGATCACATGGACCTTGTAGGTGAGGGTAAGGGCCTTGGCTTCCATTCCAGGAGTGGTGGGAGCTCTGTGAAGAATTTGAACCATAGCGTGATGTGATCTGATCAGTGCTTTCGAAAGCTTGCTCTGGCTGCTGCATGTAGTGTAGGCTGTGGAGGGCCAGAAGCGGCTCACTTCTCAGGGAAGCACCTTCCCAGGAAGGTCCAGGGGGAGGGTGGCCGGGACTTACCCGCCGCCTGAACAGGACACGTGAGGGTCATGAAGACTCGCTTATATACTGAAAGGAAAGGCCCAGTGCTGGGTGTGGCGGGGGGAGGGAATTTATGATTTGGGAAAGAGGACCAAAACTGCAGGAGAAAGTTCTTTGAGGAATTGGACGGGATGATGTCCAGGACATAAGTGGAGGGAGTGTTGGCTTTTGGGGCTGGGAGACACACCCCTCAGTGAACAAATTCATAAAAATCAACCGTTATTTGTCCTGTCAAGAAGTCTACAAATAAGCAATACTTTAATGTTATGTTTACTTAGCTTTTGTACACGTAATACAGATGTGATCATCCAACCTTCTCAGAAGAGAAGAGGCAGACACCCAAGGTCTATGTCAGGATGGTGTCTTCCTGCTGACACCAGGCTCAGCTGGTGCAGAAAGCTGGGCCGAAGACTGGGGCGCTTTTATTACAATGCGTATGGCAGGTTACCAGTTATACGTTTCTTTCACATATATCATTCCCTCAACACTCCTGTAAATTACCCAGAGCCAAGAGTGTGATCCCCCTTTTGACAGGAGAGGAAACTGCTCACAAATGGCAGAGCCAGGAGGACCCTGGCCTCCCGTGCTCTCTCCACTGGGCCATGCTGTCTGGAAAGCCACCCTGCTGGCGGGTGTTTTCTCTTGGCCTCCACCCTCCCTGCAGCTGGGGAGCTTTGTTCTCCAAACAAACAGCAGCCTGGAAGTAATTCATCAAAACAAACAGAAGTTCGAGGGTTCAATTTTTATTCTCAAGGGAAGGAAAATAATTCCAGGTTCTTAGTGACCATGGGGCCACAAGGAAGCTGAAAACAGGGTGACAAAGGGTCCCTCTCCGGCCAGGTCGGGGCTGAGAGGCAGCAGGTGCAGCCTCTCCCGATGCACAGATGGCCCAGGTCCCACCGCGCAGCGCTTTCTACACAGCCCACTTATCAGGCCTCCCTGGCAGGCAAACACACAGGCCGGGGCCCAGGCACTTCCCCAGCCAAAGCAAACACTCCCTCTCCCCTGGCCTGGGCCCCTCTGCTCTTAATTTAGCGGCGCTGTCTGCCTGGGCTCCTTCAGAAGTGCTCATTACGGGGAATTTGTGACCGTCAGCCTGGGAGCAGCAGCCCAGAAAGAGTGATTTAACACAAGCCTCGCCCGACTTCTCCAGCTCTTAGACTTCACCAAGGGCCAGCATGAATCTACTTAGGATTCGTGGAAAAGCTGTGGAGCGTTTAAATCCCTGCCAGGGCCGCACGTGGACAGGTGTATCTCCCCCCATAAGGGGCGTTAGCCATCCATGGTTTCAAATCTGCTGTATCTAACTGACAAGGGTGGCTTTAAGAGATTAACCGCTTTCTAGAGTGCCTTTTGTTTTTAATCTTCCTTAATCCCTGAGTTTGGAAGTATTTCTGTCTGGACGGGAACCTTGGTGTGACCCCCGTGACCACGACGCCCTCTTCTCCAGCTGGTGCCAGGAAGAGGCTCCAAAGCCCCCTGAGCTCCCAACCCCACCACCTGTGTCCTGAAAAAACCCCGGCTCTCTCCTGCAGTCAGGAGCCCTCCCAGCGAAGTGGAAAGAACACAGATCTGAGAGGGAAGAGACCCAAACACAAGGGCTGTCTCCGCCATGGGAGACCTTGGGCAGGTCACCTCCTCCAGCCTCCCTGTCACATCTGTCAAGTTCAGATTCCGCCTTTGCCTGGGTGGTCAGCCTCTCCTGAGATAACGTCCATAAAAGTCCTCTGTAAACTGCTGAGTGCCAGGGAGGCATCATCGGGGAAACTGGCCTCTGAGCTGAGAACTGGTCCAACACAGACCAGTGACTGTTTCGTAAGGGTGCAGCAGTACCCTCCATTCTGGGAATCTACAGTCACAAAATCCCAATATAGACTGAGAGCTCCATCAATTAAGTAAGGTTCCTAAAGTAAAGAGTGGACTGGAAACGGCACATCTGTCGTGGGCTGAGGTCCGTCTGGGTGAGGAGCTGTGTCTTGGTGACTTGTACACTCCGAGCCCAGCCCTGCCCCCAGTCATCACCGCAGGCAACTGTGACAGCCCGGGGGTGGGGGCTGGCTCAGACTCCTTCCCACTCCTTCCCACTAATCCTGGCCCTGGGTGCTTGTCCGTGGGGCAGAGGGAGCATCAGACCCGTGACTTACTCAGCAGCCACATGCCTGCTGGTCCCCGGTACCTGCCCTCGCCAGTCCTTGGAATAGAGAGATGAAAGCAATGGGTTTCGGCCTGGCTGTTCCTCAGAATCGCCCGGACCCACCCCAGAGATTCTGATTTAACCCATCCTGGGAGTGGCCTGGGTAGGAGGATTCCAAAGGGCTCCCCAGGGGTTTCCAGTCTGTAGCAGAGCTGGGAACCATGGGTCCAGGGTGACTAGAGCACATTACCTTCCCACGGTCTGGTGTGTCTGACATTCTCCCTTCCTGTCCTGGGATTCAATCAGGACAGCTAAGAACGTCTTAAAACTAAGGACCATCTCCATTTAATTAAACAGTCAGGCCTGCCTGGGGTCTTGCACACATAACTAGGTCTGAAGGACCAACGGCTCACAGCCTTGAATTGTTTTCAATCTCTTCCTCCCCATTATCTCCCACATTGGATGTGTCGCAGAGAATTACCGATTCTCCCCCAGCAACAGCAAGCGGACCACGCCCACACTCTCCCACTGCCGGGTCCCCACGGCCACACCCAGCTGCCCGTGCCGCCTCACCCCTCAACCTCTCTGCCTGCTGCAATTTTTTTTTAACACTGTGTTCTTTACCTGAGAATCTTCAGAAATTCCCTTTTGCTCTCATTATGACAGCCAAACTTTAAGCAAATTAACTGCACGTCACTCACACTAATTCTCACACTTTTCTGGTCCGGTGAGTCTGGGTGGGCCCAAGATTCTGCATTTCTTAACAAGCTCCTGGAGATGCCAATGCTGCTGGTCCGTGGACCACTCTTTGTGAAGCAAGGGGCTATGCTAGCTACGTTGCTCTTTCCAGGTACCTTGTCTGCTCCAGTGATTTGGAAATGAGGAAGTGAGGCCCAGAGAACAAACATGTTTTGCCCAAAGTCACACCACAGGTTGGGGGCCATCCTGGCTAGAACTCAAGGGTCCCGCTTCTTAGTGCAGAGAACCCTTCTCCATATCCAGCTATGGGAGGCTACAGGATGGAGCCACGTGGTCAGGAGGAGCCTTCATGCAATATAATGAACATCTGGGGCAAAAAGCAAGGAGAGAATCTCTGCGACAATTAAGTAGGAGGGTCAGTGAAAATCATGGGATAGGAGAACGAGGGTGGATCCTGACTCAGAGAGATGAAACCTTTGCAAAGGGGAGTAAATGCAGCCCTGAGAGGTTAGGCCCTGAGAGGTGCCTTGCCCGACACCCAGAGTGGTGACCTGCAGCCTCCTCCCCTTGCCTTTCCATCCAGGAGGGGTCCATGCTCCACGCACAGCCTAACCAAGAACACTTGTCTCCTTTCAGGTTTCCAATAAGCGTCCACCATGCATTGTGGCAGCAAGAACGGAGTACAGATGAAGGCCTTGTCTTCAGCAGTGATCTGCGGGCTGCTGGGGGCCACCGGTGACTTTGATTCTGGTGGAGGGGCTACTTCTTTAAGGATGATATCTTGGAGGCTGCCAGTGAGGCTGGGGCCAGGCTTACGGTGCCATCCTTGCTGTGGGTGCTGGAGCTCTGGCAGTCAGGCAAGGCCAGGGTGCTGGGGCGGGATGAGGGCTTTAGCTCACTCTTGTGGTGGTGTTTCACGCAGACGATCAGAAACTTTGAGATTATGAAATAGTACCATCCTAGTGTAGTGGCAGGGGAAGCTCACACTGGTAGAACGAGGGGGAAAAAATAATGGGTTATTTTTAGCTACTTACCCACCCGCTCCCCTGCCCCAGCCCCTGGTTGAGAAGCCCAGGAATGGCTGGGGCAGGCTACACAGCAGGTCAGAGCCAAAGACAAGGCAGTGGAATCCAGGGCATCTGGATGGCCAGTCCTGACCTCCCAGACCGGACCCTCCGCCATGGCCTGGACGACCCGTAGGCAGCGCCGAAATCAGCTGTATCTCCAGGGAGCCACCCCCGCTGCCCCACTGCAAGGTCTAAGGACATGGCAGCACCCAGAGAGCAGCGGATGGCTCCGGGAGCTCTGCAGAGAGCTGAGAGGGGCAGTGTGGGTGCCCTGGGCCTCGCCTTCACCCCGCCTCTTAGGGCTCTGCAGGATTTGGGCCTGGATTTGCTCCCACGGGGGCAGCGTCTGGGGGGGGGGGTCTCGTCTCAGGAGCCCTCTCAGCATTCCAGACACAGAGCCAGCGGCCCGGTGGGTGGGCCGCCCCATGCCCACCCCGGAGCCCCTAGGGGAACTGCCACCTACCTCAGGGTCCTGGCAGCAAGGGTCCAAGCCAGCTGCAGCGGGGGAGGGGAGTGGAGGAGGGAGAGGGATGGCACCTGGAGATGAAGCCAACTGAATAAAAGTTCTTGTCCACTGCTCCCATTATCTCTGTCCCCTAAGTGCAGGCCCTCGCCACCCCAGAGAGAGAGCAGAGAGAGAACACGGCATAATCGGCTTCCCCCACCCCTTTTCAGGTCTGGGTAAAAGGATCATACAGGAGAAGCTAGATCATGACATTTCATGTCATGAAATATCATTAGAAAACTCATTTATATCATTAGATATATTTATATCATTAGAAAACTAACACGAACGGGAGGACCTAGTTGTTGATATATAGCCAGTTAGTGGCAAGTGTCCTCTCCTCGGGGGGCTTTCCCTGATCACCCCAACTAGAGTGACCCCCTGGTCCTCACTCTGTTATATTTTCATCATTACTACCTGACATCTTTCTTTATTTGCTTTTTTTTTTTTTTTCTCCTCTTGTGGCCGTGCTGCGTGGCTTGTGGGATCTTAGTTCCCCAACCAGGGATTGAACCTGGGTCCATGGCAGCAAAAAAGAGGAGTCCTAACCACTGGACCGCCAGGGAATTCCCTATTTGCTTATTTTTTAATGGTCCGCAAACCCCACCACCGCCGCCAAGACTAAAAGCTCCATGACAACAGGGACCTGTCTGTCCTGCTCATCACTGTGTCCCCTGCACGAGCTGGTACTCAATTCATGAGTATCAGAGTCAGAACCAGCTCTCCTGCTTCTCAGGCCCCCACGACCTCCCTCGGGCTCTGTGACTGAGGCCCACTGGGCATTGTGGCCCTCACAGTTCTCTGGCACGTGATAAGTCCTCAGGAAAGTCCACAGAACCGGGGGAGGCCAAGCAGCCCTTACAGCCTGATTCTAAAAACCTCCCCAGAAGTCCACAGGGCACACACATAAATACACGCACACTCTTTCTCTCTCAAGAGCCCTGAGGATGGTGTGGAGTGGGCCAGAGTCCGTCAGAAACAGCCTCGGTGTACCTGGCACACCTTAGTGCCCCGGCCCTCTGGAACCGCTTACGGTGTGTGGACTGTAGCTCCCCTGCCAAGAAGTTATCTCCTGGATCCAAAGGCCTTATTGACAGGGACATGTGGTGTGGCCCCATGCAGGGTGCAGATCCACCTCCTAGAACAATCACTAAGGCAGGAGAGGAAATGAAGAAGAGAGGAACACAGACAGCTCCCAAAGTCCCTCCCAAGGGAAGCTGACCTCTGACGTGGACACCTGCTCCACCACGGTGCATCTGCCCCAAAGCTCTTTGGCCCCTGCAGATGGGAGAAATGTTCTGAATAGACTCTCCAGCAATGCACCCAGGCTCAGTGGAGCCATGAAGAGGTCCAGAGTATCTGAGTTTACTCCAGGCCGAAATGTGGAGCTTTCCAAAATGTCTTCCAGAAAGCGGCCTGGCCAGTGACCCAGCCCAGTTCCTACTAGAACTGAACTGGCTCTGCCATTCCCTTGGCAGGAAGTGTTAGGAAGAGGGAGGTGTGGAATGTGACTTTCTCGGACCTTGAAAAGAGGGAGTTTTAGAAAGCAGATAGAGAAACTGTGGTACATTGAATACCTCGCCTTAATTCTTCACCCCCTGTAATAATAGAATAATAATATACATCCAAATCTTTGCCATGGCCTCATGGGAGCAAAGTACACTTCCCTACCCCTTAAATTTGGGCTTGGCCCTGTGACTTGCTCTGGTCAGTGGGATATTGGCAGATATGATACAAGCAGAGGCGTGAAACGTGCTTGCATGGTTGGGCCTGCCTCTTGCACGCCAGTGATCTGCTTGGGAAGATCATGGTCTGGGCAGGTGCCGCCCCCTGAGCCTACATCCCAGAACATGCAGTGAGCAGACCTGAGCCCAGCCCGCGGCGCTGGAGCCTGGAGCAGAGTTTCCCCATCAAGCCCAGCCCAGGTCAGCTGCGCCCTGGCTGACCCAAAGACCCATTCTCCTGAAAATAAATGGCTGGTTGTCATTAGCCACTGAGACTTGGGGTGGTTAGTTATGAAGCATTAATTGTAAGAACAGCTACAGAAATTGAAACCCAGAGACAGTCCCTGACTAGACCCGGAATTTCTCAGAGTTCATTCCGTCCCTCCGTGCTCCCTATCGAAAGGCACTTGAGAGCACGCTGTACATGAAAAAGTGGGACTGCCACTTATGGCCATGATAGAGCAACAGGGACCTGAGTTAGCCTCCTTCTTTAAGCAATTGAAGACCAGACAAAACTGTAAAACAATGGTTTTCAGACATGGGAGCAAAGGCAGTACAGGACATTGACCCCCAAGAGAAGAGAAAAAGGTGAGGTGAGCCTTCCGATCACCCGTGTGCAGGGCAAGCCGGCAGTGCAGGAGGTAACCTGCCCTGGAGCAATCCTCAACTGACAGGGACAGGAGCTGGTGGATAAACACCCCAGCCTCCTTCCGCCCTGGGGGACAACTCTGAAGTGAGCCCTACACGGTGTCCCCGAGAGCCCAGCAAGGTGGAGCCCCCCGATGCCCACAGGAGTCACCTGCTCCGTCACACACACTGCGTTGGCCGCCTTCCTCCCTGTCTCTCTTGCCCTCTTTCTTGGGATCATTTCCTGGGATCACTTCCCACATGAACTACTCACACCCACATTTGGCCTCAGAGTCTGCTCCGAGGACAGTCCAGCTTAGGCAAGGACATCTATTTCAGAATCGTGGGGTGGGGAGGGAGCTCTTGCATCCAGGTCTCCGGGCTGGTGAAAATGGGAGCCGCCTCCAACTTCAACCAGAGCCCCGCTCTCCACTGCGCTACACATTGGGGCTCAGGGAAAGATTTCTCGTGAGAAAGGGATCCTGCTGCTCCAATAAACACTGGAAATTTCTGAACAAGATCAATAACTGGTATGTTTGATTGTTTGTTGGTCTTGAGCCTTTCCCTCGAATCTCCCCTCCGCTTTCCCCTCCCTCTGTTGGTCACCCCGTCGGGCTGGACCTCCCCTGACGTCTTACTCTCTGGCCAGGAGGGCCGACAAAGCCCCACACACCTGCACCCCCTGCCTCCACACAGGAGGCTCTCCCACACCCTTCACTGCGGGGACACCGCCAGGAGCCCAGACAACCACACACAGAGCTTGTTACTCTGGCCCCGTGTGCCACCAGCAGGGTCTGAAACCAGAGCTCCTTCTCTTTCCCCTGCAGGGGACGTCCCTGGGCCAGGGGGGCCTTAGCCCCTCCCCTTACTTCCGGTCCAGGACGTGCCTTTTTCACTTGTGCGGATACGTGCCTATTAAGTGGCTCCTCGAGAGAATACCGATGTTGGACGGCGTGTGGGCGGGCTGGCCTTCCCCGCATCTCCAGGCTCACTCAGACGGAAAGAGGCCCATGTCCAGCTGCTCTGTTTGCCCTGCATCCTCTGCCCACTGTACGTGAAATTGATCTGGGGGCGGGGCGGTGTTTTTCTTCTTTTTCCTCCAATCTCCCTTATCACTGCCGGATGTCAGGCCGCACTCTGCCATCAGGCCTGGCCATGTTGGACTCTCCATTAATTGATTTTGCCCTCCCCGCTTGGGAAGCACAAACTGGCCCAGCCCATTAGCAGCAGTAATTCCCTGAAAGGGATTGTAAATCACGCCCTACGGCCGTCCGCTGCTCCGGCGGAGTGGTGCCCACGTGGGGAGGTGTCGGGCGCGGAGGTGCAACGTCTGATGAGCAGCAGAGGTCCCTGCAGGCCTGCGGGTTCCCTCCTAAACCTACCCAAGCCAGGCCACAGCCAGGCAGGGGAGTAGCCAAAGCAGGTGGCAGCACACAGAGGGCAGCGACTAGCGTGTACTGAACGAGTGAAGGGAGGGAGGGGCGGGGGCTCCCTCTGGGGCACGGAGGGCTCTGAGGACCTCTCGAGCTGACCTCCCATCAAGTCCACCATTATGGCTCCGTTCTTTAGCTCTGTGGCCCCCTTAAGCCAGAAGAGCTCCTGGGAAAGACTGTCTTAAACTCCAGTCAGGTAATGCCCTGCCGGAAGGGAAGCAGCAGCGGCAGGGGACAGGTGGGAGGAGGCCCTCGACAGGGGGTCCATAAAGGAGTGGAGATCTTGGCCCACAGTGACCCTGGCACCCCTTCCTGCCCAGGCCCTCAGGGAGGGAGGGCTCCACGCCGGCTGTGCCAGCCCCCCTCCCCTACCTGTCACAGACAGCCCTCCCCCGCTGCGCTCACCCCTCTCTCCCTTCCTTTCCTTCCACCTGAGAACAGCCACCACCTACCTGCGGACCATGTCCAGACCCAGCGAGGATACTTGGGCTAAAGAGGTTGCTAAGATGTAGAGAATGGACGTGAGGACACGGGGAGGGGGAAGGGTAAGCTGGGACGAATTGAGAGAGTGGCATGGACATATATACACTACCAAACGTAAGGTAGATAGCTAGTGGGAAGCAGCCACATAGCACAGGGAGATCAGCTCGGTGCTTTGTGACCACCTAGAGGGGTGGGATAGGGAGGGTGGGAGGGAGACGCAAGAGGGGGGATTTGGGGATATATGTATAGAGATAGCTGATTCACTTTGTTATACAGCAGAAACTAACACAACATTGTAAAGCAATTATACTCCAATAAATATGTTTAAAAATAAATAAATAATAAATAAAGAGGTTACAAGACCTGCCCAAGTCCTCCAGACAGCAGCCGATAGCTTTCCAAACGGTAAAGAGAGAACTCTTCACATATGGAACTTCCCCAGGGCAATAAAATGGGACCTGATTGTCACACAGCCTGGCAGGTATAAGTACAACCCTAGCTTAGAGCCAGGACGTAGCGAGTTTGCAGTGACAAGATGACGGCCAGCTCTCTCTCCCAGTCTCTCCAAAACACGAGGAGGAAACAGGCAAGGGGGAGATTTGTGACTCCAGGCGCTTCCTTCTGCCCCAAGACAAGCCCGCTTCCCAGTGTGGTGCTGTCTGGGAAAGCTCTGGGTGCAACGAAGGCCTTCCGGAAGATGGTTCTAGACCCCCAGGTGGCCTCAGGGACCCAGAACCAGCAGGACTACAGAGAAGGCGCCCGCAACCCCCAGACAGGGCCCCACCTAAACCACAGGAGGATGAGGTGCTGCAGGGACACCTGGGCCTGCCTTCCACACACTTACAGCATCGGGATGTTCCTATAACATGCAGCCTCCACGTCGCTGCTTGCACCTCCACCTACTGTGTGTGTGTTGTGTTTTGGCCTTAGAGCAGATGAGGACCCCCGTGTCCTCACTACCACTCCCTTGATCATTCATACACTTGAAAATAGTAACATTCTCCCCCTTGCTTTCGTTTCCTATGAGACTTCTCTCCCTCCCCGCCCGCCCCCCATCTCTCATTACACAAACCATGGTTGCTTGCCCTGGACATAACGCCCATGGTGTCTGCCTCTGCACCGTCCCTTCCAAGTGACACCTGTACGTGTGACGCCGCCACCCCTGGCTGGGGCCCATCAGCTGAGGGTCGTGCATGACCCAAGGACGGCCAGACACCTGTGAAGTGGCTCACATGCAAAGGTGCTCTTGGACCCCCAGCCTTTGAGAGGATTTGAGCCAAGCAATACCAAAAGAGAGAAGCATGGGGCAACGGGAGCTGGTGCCAACCGGATGCCGGGGTCAGCATGGAGCGGGACTCAGCAGAGGGAGGGAATCACTGCTGGGACAGGATGAGGGGAGGGGGCACCCCGAGGGGGTGGGCAGAGCAAGTTAATGGGGGAGAGTTCGGAGTGAGGTCATGGCCCAGTTCTTCCAGAACCCTGGCTGCTCCCGGCTTCCTACCACGAATTATTTCAATTACTTGAGATAACCAGAGTGTGTTCCTATTCCTTCCAACTCAAATAAGCCTTGAACAATTAAAAGAAAAGAAAACTTATGTAACCATTGGGAAGTAACACTGGCTTAAACAAATAGGACTTATGTGTCAAACTTTCTTAAATCTCAAGGGACTTCCCTGGTGGTGCAGTGGTTAAGACTCTGCACTCCCAATGCAGGGGGCCTGGATTTGATCCCTGGGCAGGACACTAGAACCCACACACTGCAACTAAGAGTTTGCATGCCGCAACTAAGGAGCCCGCCTGCCACAACTAAGATCCAGCACAAATAAGTAAATAAAATATTCTTTTAAAAAAAGACTTTTTTAAATCTTGAGGTAGGCGTGGAAACCAGCGGAGCGTCTTTGCGACGCTCTTGACCTTCCCTCAAGGACACGAGGTGGCTGAACAGGTGCCATCATCTGTGCACTCAGGGCAGACGGGCGGAAGGTGGGGCCGGCTGCAGCCAAACCCTTGGTCTGGATGGAACACCTTTGCCCCGCACCTCCGCAGCTGCCTCTGCCCACATCTAATTGACCAGAACTGGCTCACAGGTGGCCCCAGCTGCAAGGGAGCTTGGAAAGTGGCTGCAAGGGGCGGTCAATCCCCTGGCCCCCTCCCCATTTCTGGGCTCCTCTCCTCTGCTTTAACGTGAGTTTGCTTCCAATGGCCTGGCCGCACCTGGGGCTCCTCAGTAGACTATCCACCGGCTCCTGGAGCTGTTTTGCCTGTAGGTGCAGAGCCAGGGACGCCTGGATGACTGCCTGGGCCGGGAATATGAAAGCGCAGCCTCCCTGCCTGCAGGGAACCAACGGGGTGTGCTTCACCGGCCAGGGCTCCCCAGGAACCAGGAGGAGGCCAGGACTACAGTGCCTTGTTTGGCTTCACTTGCCCCACACCCCTATGCACCTTCATTTACTCCACTGCCCGTACACAAAGCCCCCTCTCAGGGCTGTTCCTGAGACAGCGAGGAGTGGGACTGTCGTGATGGGTGAGACCAGTCATGCTCCATTGCCTGGGGCTGACGTGTACAAACGTGGGATTCTGTTAGCTGGGAAGGAGGGAAAGGCTATCAGGCTGGCAACTCACGGTGTCTGCTGGCGCAGCACGTTACAGGAAGCACCAGAAAACACAAGCGGAGAATTGGCAGCCCTCACACGCTGCTGGTGGGGATATAAAATGGTATAGCCACTTCGGAAAGCAGCCTGGTGGTTCCTCAAAAAGTTAAACGTAGAGTGGCCATGTCACCCAGCAATTCCACTCCTAAGTACATACAGGGGAGAAATGAAAACATACAGCCCCGCAAAAAAAAAAAAACAAAAAAAAAACTTGTACACGAACATTCATAGCAGTATTATTCATAGGAGCCAAATATCTATCAATTGATAAATGGATATGTGAAATGTTGGTACATCTGTGCAATGAAATATTATTCAGCCATAAAGAATGAAGTACTGATACTTGCTACACTATGCATGAACATTAAAAACATTATGCTAATTGAAGAAGCCAGACACAAAAGGTCACGTATTGTATGATTGAATCTGTATGAAATGTCCAGACTAGGGAAATCCAGAGACAGCAAGTTAAAGGTTGCCAGAGGTCAAGGGGGCAGGATGGGCAAATAGAGGTGACAGGTAAAGGGTACAAGGTTTCTCTTTGAGGTGATAAAAATGTTCCAACATTGATTGTGGAGATGGTTGCAGGACTCTGAATATACTTGAACTCCCAAGCTAACCTGCTAAAGGTTTCAAGCAAGGAAAATTTTCAGCAAAAGCTCTAAAGCAAGTGCATCCAATTGATTAGGAGCATCAACCCTCAGACGGTTCCTAATCCGTCACTTGTATGTTCGCTTTGCCCCAATTTGCTACCCAGTTCCCGCATCCCCAGGTTCCCCCAGTAGGCGGGTCCATCCTTCTAGCTCCACTTCATAGCCAAGGCAACTGAGTACAAGGTTTATTCACACTCATTCTGATGTCTCCCCAGCACCTAAGCTTGAGGGCTTGAAGCTATCATGGGTAAGAAGCTGGGGGCTGCCAAGGGGCCCTGGGCAGAGTGAAGGGGAGCATCTGGTTTGGCCCCAAAGCGCCCATCCAACTTGGAGGCAGAAGGTGAGACACGATGGCCTCAGGAGGACCATTAGGTCTCTGAGGGGGTCCCTGCCCCTGACTTGCTGCTCTCCATGGAAAAAAAAAAAAAAAAAAAGCCTGGGCGGGGGGTGGCAGGGCTGTTTGCACTCGCGGTACTTAGTGCAGCCAAGCTGAGCCGCACTGTTCAAACAGACTCCCCAGCCCCTGGACACCTGTGCCGAGGAGGGCGAGGCAGGCAGGAGGCTGGGCACAGGTCCCCGGGCGCTTCCCGCCTCTGAACCCACAGCCAGCCCCACGGCCGTGGCAGGGTCCTGGGCACGCCATGCCCCGCACCAGGCTCTGCAGCTGCTGGGGCGGCCAGGTGCTGCCCCTGCTGCTGGCCTATGTCTGCTACCTGCTGCTTGGCGCCACCATCTTCCAGCTGCTGGAGAAACAGGCGGAGGCTCAGTCCAGGGACCAGTTTCAGTTTGAGAAGCTGCGCTTCTTGGAGAACTACACCTGCCTGGACCAGCAGGCCGTGGAGCAGTTTGTGCAGGTGAAGGGAAGATGCTGGTGTGGGCCGGTGGGCAGAAGAGGGGTCTTGTTGCGGGTCCAGAGCCATCACTTATGGCTGAGGCCCTATTTGGAAGCAGAGTGTGGTGGGAACAGAGAGCCAGATGAGACCTAGTGCCGGATTCTGGCCGTAGGTCTACAACCGGATTGCTGTGTGACATTGGGCAAGTCACTTAACCTCTCTGATCCTCTTCTAGGAGAGAAGAATAACCTTATATGCTGCAGACATTTGACAGCTGATTAAAAGTGCTTTCTAAGCTGCCACTTGCTGCATAAATGTGAAACGTGTGTCAGTGCTATCAACGCTGCACACATTTCTGCCCCGCACACTCCTACAGCTTCCCCTTCCCCGACTCCGGGGCTGCTGCACCCTCTGCCCTCTCCCCGGATCACACCCCTGTGCTGACCACAGTTGAGTTGGAGACACAGATAAAGGTCAGGAGCAGCCGCCACGCCTGCCGTGGAGCCAGGCTTGATGAGCAGCAGCTGGGGTGACTGAGCTACGGTGCCCCCCCCCGGGCCTCTCTCTGGTGGCAGAGCGGGTCACCCCTGCTCGGGCCCCTCTGTACAAACTCTGGGGCCCCAGCACCCTCTCTCCCAGAAACCAGGCAAAACCAGGGTGCTGTGAGGGGAAGGTGAATGCACTGGAGACCAGGGGGTTGAGTGTTCCCACCCGCTGCAAGGGGACTAGCCAGCTGCGGAATCATCACAACAGCTGTGGCGTATTGAGTGTTTACGACGTGCCCAGAACAGCAGGGAGCAGGGTCATCGCGCTGGGGTCAGACCAGTCCTGATCCATCACCTGGGGCCCAGTGTTTTACATGTGTTTCCTCATAATTATAGTACCTATCTCTACCACTGTCTCCAGTTTGTAGGTGGGAACTGGGGAACAGAGAGGTCGAGTACGTTGGCCAAAGCTACATAGTTAGTGGTAAAGGCAGAATTCGCACCCAAGCCTGGCTGCTCTTCAACACAAAAATTAGCATAAGTGCAGGGGGCAGGATACCACCTAGAGCAGCAGTTCTCAAAGTGTGGTCCCAGGTGTGGACCACCTGGGAACTGGTTACAAATGCCACCAGTCACTCCCCACCGCAGACCTACTGAATCAGGAACTCAGGGGTGGGGGCAACAGGCTGTGTGTTAACAAGCCCTTCAGGTCACACTAATTCCCCCTGAAGATGGAGAACAGCTGGCCTAGGAGACGAGAAGTGGGCTGGCCTAGGAGATGAGAGAACGTTCCGGAGCTGTGAGAGGCCTGTCCAGGCGCTTTCTCCCAGGAAATGAGGCTTCCGGCCTCTGGCTTCACTTCCTTGCTCCCCAGCAGCACAGGGCTGGGACCACAGCACCCCTATCGGGGCTGGGAAGGATTCAGGAGCCTCCCAAGACCCAGGGGGTAAAAGGCAGAGGCCCTGGAGGCCCCGGACCCACCTCCACACTCAGCCCCAGGTTAGAGGCGAAACCCAGGAGCCAGAGAGCGGCGGAGGGATTCATAGCTGGGGCCTAATTAGAGACACAGGCTGGACTGCAGCCCCGAGGGAGGTGCCACAGATTAACAACCCCCAGGCCTCCCCAGAGGTCCTCAGCCCCCTTGGGAGGGACCCTCACTTGCCAGGGTATGTCTAGCTGAGAGGCAGAAGAACGCTAGGATAAGATTCCCAGAGGGGAATTCCCTGTCGGTCCAGTGGTTAGGACATGCACTTCCACTTCAGCGAGCATGGGTTCCATCCTGGACCAGGGAACCAGGGAACTAAGATCTTGCAAGCCGCGCGGCGTGGCCAAAAAAAGGAAAAAACAGAAAGATTCCCAAAGAACACAGATTACAGTTGCCCCTCGGTATCTGCGCGGGACTGCTTCCTGGAGCCCCGTGGATGCTCAAGTACCTGACAGCCAGCCCGCCGTATCCGCGGATGTGAACCTCACAGGTGTGGACCCCATGGATATGGAGGGTGACATGAAGGAAAAAAGCTATAAACAGTAGTAACAACAGTGTTGAAGACCGACACCATGCGGAAACAAGGCCTTGCCCAAGGTCCCGGGACTTGCGTCTGCCTTTCCCACCACGCGTGGATTCTTAGAGAAGAATGGATGGTCCACGTTGGGCACCCCACGCCCAGTGCCCTCGCCGACATCACAGCCCCTCCTGGGCAGAATGGAGACCCTCAGGCTGGAGTACGGGACAGCTGGGTCTAGGGCAAGTGCTTCTCCCACGTGCGAGGGTCTCTGGGGAACGGGTGTGTTCTGGAATGTTCAGTCCTGGCCTCTCTGGGTGTGTGGGAAAGAGGGGAGGCCAAAGTTCACATGGGAAGAGGCCAGTTCTGCCAAATTGAGGAGAAGCAGACAGCCTGTGTCAGGACACCCAGACTGGCCTGGCCCTCAGGGGCCATCCCACCCCGGCAGAGCACACTCACCCAGCCAGCGGGGAAACGGTTCCCACAGGAACTGGAGGCTGGAGCTTTCCCTCCCCCACTGCCTCCTTCCTGCCTTTAGGGATCTACCAGGTGGTGAGGCTGCACTGCTGCCCTGGGACAATTCACAGCGACAGGGGAGGAGGATGGAGAGCAGATAGGCGAGGGAGTCCTGCCCACCTCCAAGAGGGCTGGGCCCGGGGACAGAGGGGCTTAGGCTTGAGCCTGTGGGGTTCTGGTTCCGTAAACAGCAGCATGCACACACATGCAACATACGGCACCCATGCACACGCCACATGTATACAACACACCATACATATACGCCACCAACACACACACACACACCCAGAGGACCTTTGCCCTGGCCTCTGATGGAATTTCTCGGGCAGGCCTGGGCTGGGACTCACTAGGGGGCAGCAAAGAGCAAGGCTGCCAGCTCACCTGGAAGCTCAGAGAGCGCCGGGTTCTGTCCGGAATCAATCAGCCCCATGGGAGGGCAGCCCCATGGCTTTCCCGTGGTCCCGAACCTCAAGTTCCCAAGTAAGCCCTTCCAGGAACATCCAACCTGAAATTTTCCCATTGTTCTGACCACCCATGGAGTCTCACCCTCTTGGCTGTAGGTGGCATCTCCCACCTGCACCCCAGTCCGTAAGCACCCTCCGCCTCCTTAGGCCCCTTCCCCTCCACCAGCCACACTCACAGCGCATCTCACTCAGCCCTGGCCAGTGGAGCAGCCAGTGAATTTGGACCTCAGTGACCTTGGGCAAGTCAGCCACTCTGAGCCTTAGTTTCCTCTTCCTTGAAATGGGAATGTGAGTAAGAATATCACCAGGTGAGACAACACGGAAGCACCCTGCAGAGAGCCTGGCCACCAGCCAGTGCCGTCAGCTCCCCTCGTCCTCCCACCCCATGCCACCCCCCCCAACAGGTCATCATGGAAGCCTGGGTGAAGGGCGTGAACCCCAAAGGCAACTCCACCAACCCCAGCAACTGGGACTTCGGTAGCAGTTTCTTCTTTGCGGGCACGGTCGTCACCACCATAGGTAAAGGGTCAGGGTGGAGAAGGGCACCCCCAATGCCCCTGCTGAACTTTGGGTTCCCCAAAAGCAGGTGCTGAGACTAGGAGACGATTCCGGGAAGCAGGACAAGTGGGAAATTGAGACAGGAAAAGGCAACGAAGTTTGCAATAATGAGCAGGGGACTGGTTAGGGCGACTGGGTTCACCAGTGCTGGAGACCCTCTGAGAAGCTAAGGAGAGCCCTGCCAGGGGAGAGGAAGCAGGCGTATTTATCTACCAACTCCCGCCCCTGCTGGTTGAGGGCTGATCCCGGATGTATTAATTTTCCGGTATTTTGGACCTGCCCAAAGGTCTCTCAGGTAGAGAGAAGCAGGGACTTGGGGTAGGGAGTCCTCTGCGTGTACTGTCCACCCAGCTGCAGGTGCTATCTCGGTGTTCCAAGGGGACAGGGCATATGGTCAAGTATCTGCTCTACCCCCTCAGCCAGAAAACCCACACCACCTCCCACAAGGAAACCCCAGACCCCACTAACCCCGGTCTCCATATCCGTTCAATTAAGTCCAGTTCCACACACCTTCCTTGAACTCAGGTGACATTCAAAGCAGATAGAGTGGAGGTAGGAGAGTATGAACTTGGATCAGACCCAAGCTTGGCTCTCAAGGAGCTTCTGAACCAATAAAGAAGGATAAGATAAGCCAAAAACAAGAGCACAGGGCAAAGTAGAATATAGATAGGAATGACACAAAGCACTGTGGGAGATCACACCTAGTAGAGAGGAAGAGAGTGGCAGTCAGGAGGGCTTCCTAGAGTCAGTGTTTTTGGAGATGGGCCTTCAAAGACAAGCAGGATTCTTACAAATAGAGATCATTCTAGAAGAGGTTGAGAAGGGTGTTCACGGGAGCAGAGGGGTTTCCCCTCACCACGCCCCGACCCACAGTGGTGATGGGAAACCTACCTCTGCCAGAGTCTGTCGGGGAGGCAGTTCTGAACTCTTCTTTCCCCATATTTGCACACCCTCCTCCCACTGCAGGATACGGGAACCTGGCGCCCAGCACGGAGGCAGGCCAGGTCTTCTGTGTCTTCTACGCTCTGGTGGGCATCCCGCTTAACGTGCTCTTCCTCAACCACCTGGGCACGGGGCTGCATGCCCACCTGACCACACTGGAGAGGTGGGAGGACCAGCCCAGGCGCTCCCAGGTAGGGCCCCTCCCTCCCCACAGCCCCGCTGGGACAGAGTCTGTTGCAGGTGGAGTCCTCCAGAAGTTGACACTGAGAAAAGAGTTTGGCTAGCATGGTATTAGGGGTCAACAGCTATGGAAGAAAGGGACTGGGCAGAAGGAGAAATTAAATTGTGTTGCAGGCTGGACAAAGCCTTGGTCCACCCCTCGAGGGGCTCGGCAGGTGCCGGCCGCCCCAGCTGTCCCGCAGTGGGCGCTGACGTGGCCAGGACTCTGCCCTGGGCTCAATCAGGCCCTGGGAAGGTGTGCCCTTGGGCCAGGCTGCAATACACCCTGAGGGAGCTGCCGGCTGGAGGCCACCTGCCAGTGGCTTGGCAAGGTTTTCTTTGAAGGGGGATCTATCTGGGCGGCACAGAACTCCAAAAGCAAACTCCACGCCACCCTGAACACCACCAGTGCCCACCTGTCATCGGCTCCTTGCAAAGCTAGGCACGCTAAGAAAGCAGGGGTGCAGAGGAATCTGGGACAGTTCGATGACCATCCTCCGTCCCAGATCTGAGTTCCCTGGGGGCCTGTACATGTGGACCCCACACCTGAAGGAGTCTCCAACTTGACCCACCGACACAATCCCTCTGACCGAATCTTTCCCTGGCCTGGGCAAGGTAACACACACACAGATACAACCCCCATCCCAGAGGTCTGCAGGGCAGGACAGGGCAGGGACCTGGCTATGGCCCAGCCCACTTCCTAATTTGCCCCAGAACCCCACACCCCCACCCCCCCACACCCCGCAATTTACAATCCTGGGTCTTCCAAGTGGACTCAGAGACAGACTCCTCCCCTTCCAGCTACTGCAGACCCTGGGCCTGGCCTTGTTCCTGGCCCTGGGGACGCTGCTCGTTCTCATCTTCCCGCCCATGGTCTTCAGCCACGTGGAGGGCTGGAGCTTCAGCGAGGGCTTCTACTTCGCCTTCATCACCCTCAGCACCATCGGCTTCGGGGACTACGTCGTCGGTGAGAAAGAGGCGTCACAGATCTCGGGGGGGGGGCCGCTGGGATTCAGGGGATGGGGAGATGTCCGCAGGGGGTAATTACTGAGGACCAGAGAGCCCCTGGGTATTCAGGGGAGACAAATACTTTGTGAGGCTGCTGTGAATTCTCACAACATCCTCAGAAATTGCTGGTCTAGGACCCATCACCCTTTCCCCCAGGGACCTCCACTGCCGATCCTTGTTATTGGGAGGCTGGTGAGAGCCCTTGTGGAACCTGGGGGGTGGCTGTGCCCTCGGACCTCTGGCATTTATCATGTCCCCCTTCCCGGCCAGGCACGGACCCCAGCAAGCATTACATCTCTGTGTACCGGAGCCTGGCAGCCATCTGGATCCTCCTGGGCCTGGCATGGCTGGCACTGGTCCTCCCACTGGGCCCCCTGCTTCTGCACAGGTGCTCCCAGCTCTGGCTGCTCAGCAGAGGCCTCAAGGAAAGGGGAGCCCCCGAGACTAATGGGCTCCCTAGACCTCAGAAGATTCCCATCTCTGCATGAGGCCCCCCAGTGGCCACAGAAGCCCCTCCCAGCATCCCCAGTCACCCCATATGCCCCCTGGATTTCTTGCCACACCTCCTCCTCTGCCAACCCACTCACTTCCCAGCCAGAGCTGGTCTCGGGGGCTCTCCGGACAGAGAAAGGAGACAGGAGCATCCAAGAAAGTAACAGAAAGGAGAGGTAGAGACAGGATGGGAGACAGGTGTGTGTGGCGCAAGATGTGCACAGTTGTCCCAGAGCCCCTCCCTCAAAAGTGACCCGAGAAAGTTGAATCTAGACATGGATCATTGTGGCCAAATCTCCATCGCCCTCCCTGCATCCTCCGCCCAAGAGACCTCGTTCAGGACAGCAAACACAGGGCGACTTTATTTGTGCCTCATTTGATACATGCACAGCGTGCTATCAGGCCCCCACTGTGTGTCAGGCACCGGGCCAGGCTCTGGGGCAACAACAGTGAATGTTCCTGCCCTCCAAATGGAAGGACTAGACAAGCAGAGAGGCAACCCTGACCCAGTGGCCACAACCCCATGATGAGGGGCAGACCTGGGTATGACGAGTGCCCATGGGACCAGCTGGCAGGGAGGGTCGAGGATGGGAGAGAGCCAGGCAGGGACTTGGGAGCCATCTTCATGCAAATAGGACGTCTGCCCTCAGGAAGCTGCCAGCCGGAGGGGTAGGCAAGCTGCCTCTAAGTCTGCCAGTTCCCCTTGCCTACAGGTCTAGAGTTGTCCGTGAACAAGGCTTGGGCACACTTGGGTGTCCCCGCCCACTTTCCTGGGCAAGGCCTCTATTGAACCCCTCAGGGCACCCCTTGACCTCATCACCCCTTCTGGGCTCTTAAGAGCCTTTCCAAACACTCCCTGGGAAAACACCAGCCCGCTGATCCCAGGAGATTTCCGGGAAATGACCTGCATGGAGGCCCAGCATCCCTTGGGAATACCCTGTGCAGCCTCGTCTCTCTCCTGCCAGACTGACATCTCTGGCCAGGAGGAAAGGAGAGATTTACACCAGTCCATCTCAAGGCCCAACTTTACCAAGGACTGCAAACCTCTCTCAGCAAGACAGACCCATAAGTGGCTGGGGACCTCTGGACAGGACTGAGGCAAGGCTGTGAAGCAGAGGAGGCTCGGATGGGACACCTAGGGAAGGATCTACAGCAGCAAGAGACCCGGGTTACACCCAGGACTTCCTAAGACAGAGGAGAGGCCTGAGACACTGAGGACTCCCAGGACTCTTTACATACCCTGGACCCTTCCTCCATCCTGGGTGGAGGAGGGAGTGAGGGGGCCTCTTCAGAAGCAGGGAATGGACAAGCCCACTGGTCAAGGCCCCTCTTGCCTCCCAAGTTCATGGGCAAGTGGTGATTGGCTGGAGCCCCTCATCTTCGGGCACATAAAGCAAAGGATAGTGATGGGAGAGACCCAGAGAGGACCCGACAGGCAGCAAGTCCGTGGCAATAGTCCCAGTGCCCCAGGACAATAAACTTCGCTTGCACTTTCTCTTCACCCTGCGTGCGGTCTGCAAGAGTCCCTCCCACTGTTCGCTACAGGACGCTGGGAGGCTCTGGGCCCCTTCTCTCCCAGCGCCTGCGGTCACCCAGCAGCCCTCCCCTTCTCCCAGAGCTAGGCCTGCCTGGGGGTGGGCACTCCACACACATTCGAGGCGGGGCCAGATGCCCACAGCTGGGCCTCTTTTTGTCCCTGGGATTGGATCCCGGTGGGAGTGGGGCAGGGCTGTCCCATTCCCCAGCACGCCTCCTCTGCTGAGAAAACTGGGCACAGGCAGGCGTTGGCTAGAGAACGGACCAGCCCAGTTCCCTCCTAGCCCTTCCTTTCCGCTTCAGTCCTGGTCCATGGGTCCCGGCTCCGGCCTCCCTGCCTCTCCCGCTGAGTGCAGGCGGAGAGCACGGGAGGCGCCCGAGGGCAGGGTCTGGGGCTGCGCGATGCCGAGCACATGGCTCCTGCTGCTTGCCTACCTGACTTACCTGGCACTGGGCACCGGCGTGTTCTGGCTGCTGGAGAGCCCCGCGGCGCACGATTCCAGCGAGAGATTCCAGCGCGACAAGTGGGCGCTGCTGCGGAACTTCACCTGTCTGGATGGCCCGGCGCTGGACTCGCTGATCCGGGTCAGGGGCGAGCGGGGCGGCCCGGGCGCGTGGTGGGGCGTAGGGGGGTGGCTGGCGCAGCGGAGCGCGGGGTGCACAGGCATGCGGCGAGAGGGCACGCACCGGCTCGGGTCAGGGCAAAGCCGGGAGCACTTCTCCAAAAGAAAGTGGAGGGCACAGACGCGGGGACGAACGGAGGCGCGCGTTGCCGAGTAGGGACCCCAGAATTGGGCTGGACCCCGATGGAAAGAGCCCAGCTCCGGCGAGAGCAATGCGCAGCGCGGCGCCATGAGTCCCCGGTTCGGGGCGAGAGGGCGTGACCCTCCCTGTCCAGAGAGTTGCGTGGCGCACGCACCCGAATCTGGGGACGAGGACGACAAGGGGCGCGCTAACGGGGTCCAGAGCTGGCTGGCGGGGCCGACCGGGTACGGGCGGCGTAGGGACAGAGCGCGCTGGCCGGCTTGGGAGGTGGCAGGAGGGCGTCGACCTGGGACCGCGCGGCGCTGTGTCGATGTCGGACCTAGGGCCAAGGGCGAAAGGGCACCCTTGGCCCCTTCCACCGGAGACCCAGGTGCAAATTTGAGAATTGGGGGCAAGGACGGCAGAGAGCGCTGGGCGGAGGCCTGGAGGGGCTGAAGGGGGCGGCGGGTGGGAGGATGCAGAGGTCACGGAGGACAGAGACTGCTGAGGGCGTGGGGGAGACCCATCGGGGCCTGGGGAGGAGGGCAGGCAGGCGAGGGTTCTTCCGGGCAGGGCCTCACAGATGAACGGAGGTCTCCTTCAACTCTGGGCAGGCGACGAGGGACCCGGTGCTGCTTGGATTTGGCGGAAGCATCAACGTCCTGGACCGTGGCTTGGTCAGCGGGTGCAGACAGCTGCGCCCCTAGACCGACATCCCCACCCTGCAGTCCCCGTGCCTCCTCTGGCGAGGAGGGCAAGGCCTGTGTGCCAGAGTCACCAGCCCAAAGCTAGTCCCCAGAAGGTCGCAGGGAAGTGTGTCGGGTGGGAAGGGACCGGAGCACTGGATTGGAGGTAGAGTCCTGAGCCCTGAGACTGGGCCGCTGTGGCTGGGCCTGGAGCTGGACAGGGAAAGGACTATCTCTGTTAAGAATCTGATGTGACACCTCCACCCGCTACATCTCAACTTCTACAAATACAGCCCGACTGCCTAGTCCTGGGGGCTGTGTGACACGCCGCTTGAAAAGGTGGTGGACTTCAATTGCCAGCAGCCTGGGCCCAAGGAACGTGACAATGATGGCAACGGGAATGATAGTAAATGCTTACTGTGTGTCAGGCACTGTTCCTACTGTATTAACTTGGCTCATCCCCACCTACCTCACAGGTAGGTGCCATTATTATCATCCCCATTTTAGAGATGGATAAAATGAGGCTCAGAGAGGTTAAATACAAATGCACAGGTTCATAGCCAGTGCAGTGGGGTTGTCAACCATGAGTACCAGCTCAGTACAGATCTGTGTATGTGGGTGTTTCCCAAGGATCCCTGGGGGGCTCTCATCTCTTCCTCTCCACGCCCTCCTGCTCCACCCCCACTTCACCTCCTTCCTCAACCCCCTGTGGATTCAACCATCCCCAAGAATAGGGATGTGGTATCTCCAACCCAGATCAACCCCCTGAGTGCAGACATGTAAGTGCAACTTCCCACGGCCCTCAAATTCCCACAGGGTCAAGAGCAAGCAGTTCTCCTCCTCCCAGCCCTGTTCCTCCACCTGTTCTAAATCTCTGTCCTTGGCCTCACCTCCACACACCTTCACAGAGTTCTTAGATGCTTCTCTCACTACCCACACCAAATAAGGCCAGAGCCCTGGGCTTCTGAATATCTTCTCTCTGTGCCTCCTGGGCCACTCTGTGCTAGGATGCAGCCCAGGCCCTCCCCATCACGCACCCCTGCAGGACTCTCTCCCCTTCCCATCTGCCAGCAGCTTCTATGCTGCCAGTTGCCACAGAGCACACATACCTGAGCTTGCCTCGCCTTTGCTCGGTGACCTTAGGAGATGCCTGCCACTCCATCCCTGGCATGGCAGAGTCAAGCATGGCCTGGCTGCCAACTACCTTGCAGTCTCCCTATTCTACACCCCAGACCCAGTCCTCCCTCCCAGCCTTTGCTCCTGCGGCCCCATTTACCTAAACGTCCTTCCACCAGGAACAGTCCTATCCGACCCTCAAGGAAGGCCCAACTAAAACATCACCTCCTCCATGAAGCCTTCTGCCCCTACCGCCATCAGAATGCACACTTTCCCTACCTGTATTCCAACAGCGTTATATTTGCAGTATTGATGATGATAGCAACTGCTAACCTTTCCCATGTTCCATGTTCCAGACTGTTCTAAGTCTTTACACCTAATACCTCATTTAACCCTCAACGACTCGATGAAGTGGGTGCGATTAGTACTCCCATTTTACAGAGAAGGGGACTGAGGAGCAGAGAAGTTGGATATCTTACCCGCGATCATGCAGCTGCACTGCCTGTGTGCCTAAAGCTGCATGGACTGCACCGTATCAAAGTTAGTTAAGTTGTTGGCTCTGTCCTGCTGAAGACTGAGGTCATGTCTCCTTTATCTTCAGCTCCCCTAATACACCACATGTACCAGGGCTTGTTGCAAGAACAGGAGTGAGCAGGGGAGAGAACAAATGGAGTTCTTCCAGCCAGTGAGATATCCTGGGCTGACCTGGGTTCTGGGGTGAAGAGAGGGGAAGGAGCTATCCCCATGGTCCCTGCCCGTGGGGAGCCCCTGGTTGGACTGAAAGAGCCTCCTAGCCCCAGACAGGCTGGGATCATTGTCACGAGTATGTGTGTGTGTGTGTGTGTGTGTGTGCGTGTGTGTGTGTGTGTGTGTTTGGGTGCAGGGGCCCCATCGCCCCACAGAGCCTGGTGGTCACTACAGCCTCTCCCCCAGGGCGTCATCCAAGCCTACCAAAATGGGGACATCGTCCTCGACAACACCACCAGCATGGGGCGCTGGGAGTTTGTGGGCTCCTTCTTTTTCTCCGTGTCCACCATCACCACCATCGGTAAGAGCAGGATGGGGCCAGGGAGGGGGGGCTGGGGAGGGCAGCCTCCCCTGAGGGACAGGACACCAGTTACTTTCGGAGGGGTTACTAGGGCCTCCTGGCTCTGAGCGTAAACAGACACAGCAGCGTGGGCACCGCCTGGGAGCAGAACCTTGGGCTCACTGAAGATGTGCTGAATCGGCTTCTGCATTGCACCCAGGTCCCCAGGAGGTTTGTGAAATGCTGCTCTGGGGACTTCTGCCTCACACAGCCTTTCAGGCAGCTGAGGGCCCCCCGGGTAGCAATAAAGATGCTGCTGGGCACAGTAAGTGTCCTGGTCTGCTCAGCCAAGCCCACCCAGCACTCAGCCTGGGTTAGGGAGTGGTGAGGGCAGAGGGGAGGTAAGGGAAAGTTGGGGAGGAAGGAGGGGCAGAAATCCAAAAAGAGCCTTTTGACCCCCTGTGCGCAGCCTTGGGGAAGGCGGCCCTTCCCACCTCTCCACAGCTCACTAAGGCACCCCCTCACCCCATCACCATCCTCTCCAACGCCTTTCCTCCCTCACACACCTGGACCCCTGGGCTAGACCTCCCTCCCCCATCTCTAGGCCTGTCCTCAGGAGAGCAGAGGTGGAACTTGTCCTGGGTGGGTGCCTGGGGACTGTTGTTTGGGGAAGAAGAGTGGCCTAGATCCCTCCGGCTCTGACACCCAGGAAATAACTCCAGAGGGGCTGCCCCATCACCCTGCCTGGGCACCCTGCCTGGGCGCCCGGCCCGAGCGCCTGCATGACACCAGACTCACCACCAGGTGGCGGGCGGACACCACTGGTGGCTACCACCTCCAGCCAGCTCCGCTCCCCAGGAAACTCCCAGTCACTCTCCTCCCCAGAGTGGAGCCAGGCAGACACACCCAGAGGACTCTCCCTGTGGCTTTAAATAATACTTCTTGGAAGCAGATCTCAGGCTGTCCCGGGGCTTGGGCAGTCCTCCACCTTGAAGCAAGCATGCTTGGGAGGCCCCTCGACTCCATGGGCCCTGCGCCCCGGAAGGCTGGGGCAGGATGGTGTTTATTCACCCTTACACCCCCGGGTCTAGTAAAAGGCCCAGCATACAGTGGGTGCTCGACGAATGCTGACATAACGAATTCCAAATATACGCACTCTACCACCATTTATTGAGGTCCAGAGCAGGAGGGGATGTTGATGGACAGTCACTGTGGGCCATGTCTCCCAGATGTGCGGGGGTCTCTCATCTCTGAACCCCACACCTCCTACACTCTCTGCCCTGGGCCCGTGACCGGCCCACCTACTTCAGAGTTTCGCAGCCTCTCTCTTCCCAGCTCTACCATTCCTGATGTGGACTTTGTCCCTGTCTCTTCTCTGCACTCAGTACTGCCCTAAAACTGTCTGGGCCGGCTCTGAGCGGGGAGGAGGGCCGGGGAAGGGGTCTCCACCCTACCCCACACGCCTGGTCTGCGTACCAGGCACCGTAGGAGCACTTTTATACTCGAGATCTCATTTTGTCCATATGGTCCAACCTCCAAGGATAAGGCTTCTTCTTCTCACGGGTGAGGAAGCTGAGGCAAAGGAGTTGCACAACTTCCTCAGGATCGTGTAGCTAGTAAGCCACAGGGTTGGAGTTCAAAACCCAGCTGGGGGCCATCCTTGCCCTTTCCAACAGCACCTACCCTTAGGGTGGGAATTCTAAACGGCAGGAAAAAAGAGACAGCCATTCAGAGGTGGTCAATAGGGAAGTTCATGATTCTGATTCCAACCACACACACACTCACACGGACACACATGCACACGGAGAAAATGCAGAGAAAGGAGGGGGAGAGGGGAGATGGGAGACCGGGTACATGTGGGACAGTTCACGACAGAAGGAAGGGGTCCTGAGAGGCGCAGCAGCGGGCTGCCTCCTTGGCACCCCTGTTACCCTAGGACCAGCACCCTGGGAGGGCTGTACTTTCCAAGCCCTAGAATGAAACAGGGTCTGACCGGCACACAGATACTTCTGGGCCAGCAGGATGGGCCTGAGCCCTGAAATCATTTGTCATCTATAAAACCCATCACCAACTTGCTCATTTATTCACTCAGCTACCCATCCATTCATTCAACAAAAAGACTGAGTACCTAGTATGGTCCAGATAGTTCTAGGTGCTGGAGATACAGTGATGAGCAAAGCTGGCAAGTCCCTGCTGCCCATGGGGGGCTGATATCCCATTGTGAGGGAACTCATGAGAAACTAACAACTATCCTGAAGGAAGTGGCTGGAGGCTCTGCAGGCTCCCACACCCCTCTCCCACATCCCTCTGCCCACCCAGGGAGGGAGGAAACGAAGCGAGGACAGACGGGATTCTCACACTTTGTGGTGTGTACTCATGCACACAGCACCCCCTAGAGATTCGGTTTTCCAATCTGTCAATCTGGGCATAATCTGCATTGGGAAAGGTGGCTGAGGCTGGACTGAGGGAGCAAGTATAGCGCCCTGCATGGGAAGGGAAGGCCATGATACATACCAGCTGCCTTGTCCGTAGCGGGTTAGGAACGGGGGCCCCTGAAGATGGAAAGGCCTCCTGAAGTGTCCCCCTCTGGCCTCAGGCTACGGCAACCTGAGCCCCCGCACGATGGGCGCCCGCCTCTTCTGCATCTTCTTTGCTCTCGTGGGGATTCCGCTCAACCTCGTGGTGCTCAACCGACTGGGGCATCTCATGCAGCAGGGGGTACACAGCTGCGCCCGCATGCTAGGGGTCACCTGGAAGGTGAGGGGGCTGCAGGAACAGGGGCGAAGGACGGGTCACTTCTAGAATGGGGGGCTGTGGTGGGAATCGGGGCCGTGGATGGCCAGGTTGTCACTACCTGGAGGGAGAGTCTCTGGTAGAAGATGATGGCCGTGGTGGGTAAAAGGGTTCACTGGTGGGAACAAGGGATCCTTCTGGGAATCGGGGTTACTGGTGGGAGTGTGGTGGGGTTGGGGTCACTGCCCAGAACGGGGGTCTTCAGTGATAAAGGGACATCAGTGGGGAGACACAGTGGGACCTGGAGCTAGCCAAGGCCTTGTCCAGGAGCCTGGAGAACTCACACCAGGGACAGAGGCCCCAAAGGCGGCCCCCTTCTTACGAGGTAGCGCTCACCCAGCCGTCGGCTCAGTACGCCCCCAGGCTGTCTGCCCCCGGCCCCATGCACTGAGCAGAGGCCTCATGGGGGCTGGGCGCTACGTGCACCCTCAGGACCCGGCCAAGGCCCGGTGGCTGGTGGGCTCCAGCGCCCTCCTGTCCGGCCTCCTGCTTTTCCTGCTGCTGCCCCCGCTTCTCTTCTCCCACGTGGAGGGCTGGAGCTACGTGGAGGGCTTCTACTTCTCCTTCATCACCCTCAGCACCGTGGGCTTCGGCGACTACGTGATTGGTGAGAACCCCCAGCGGGAGGCGGGAGGGGCGCCCTCCACTCATCAGCCCATCGTCCGTGTCCCTGGGCACCTGCTGCATGCCAGGCCCTGTAAGGGTTTAGGGGCCCAAAGTCCAGAGGACACGGGCTTTGGCAGGTTCAACTTGCCTTTGTGGTGTGATAGGGCTAAGGTCACCCAGCTAAAAAGTGACAAGTGGAGTTTGAACCCTGTGCCTCAGGCTGTAAGCCACACTTCTGGCCATCCTGAAAAGCCTGAGAATTCCCCAGGCTCACCTATTATTCTTAAAGCTCATCAGATAAAGGGGGACCCTGAGTTCTCTCCCCCGTCCATCGTTGTCCCAGGGTCTCTCCTCCCCACTTCACCCCGCCCCACGAAATGCCCCTGGGTTCAGGGCCACGAAGCCCACATCACAGCCCAGGGGGTCTGGCAGGAGAGTCTGGGAGAATCAGAAAATCCCAGCCTCCCCTAACCCCCAAACAATTGGTCTCCAAACTTGGTCAGTAAGAAAGGGCTGTGTGGTCCAGAGGGTCCAAGGTGGGGTTTAATCCGCGGTCATCACCCATCGTGGTCAAGTCAAGGGCCCCCGGAAGCGACTGTCCTTGTATTAAAAACCTGTGGCAGTTGCCCAGCAGGTGGCAACAGAGGGACATTCTGCGGGGCGCAGGGGTGGCTGGACACCCAGCCCAGTCCCATCCCCCTTTACTCCCCCCGCAGAAGGGTCACCAAGTGAGCAGTGGCCATGGCCTCAAGGGGCTCTGTGCCCTCCTTCAGGTCTCTGGCCCTAAAGTGAGTTGGAGGCGCTGCCCTTCTGCTCTCCTGCAGAAACAATGTGAACCCAGCCTGGAATATTGAAATGAGGTCCTACCAAAGTAACAAACAGCTATAGCCCATTAAGCAACCACGAGTGATGATTGTCACCACATTTTACTGAGGAGAAGGACGAAGCTCACAGAGGCCAAGACGTTTGCCTGAGATTTTGCACAGCTAGTGGGGTATGACTTCTGACCTGACTCCAAAACTCTTACCCCTTTCCAGACGGCCTCACATGTCCCCTGTCTGGGCGTCAGTGTTCCTGTCTATAAAATGAGGGGCTGGTCTAGGTGATGGCTAAGACTCCTCAGTGCTTTCTGGCCTGTGTGCAAAGTCCCCTTCCCTAAACCTCTCCTTCCCCAGGAAGCAAGGTCTGGTGTCAGGGGCGTCATGCTACCCCTTCCTGATATCCTCTGTCTTGGAAGGGAGGCCATTGCTCTGGAAGAGAAGCTTTGGGACAGTTTCCTCCAAGTGCGTCATGCTATCACTCCTACCCTCAGAGAGGAGAGATGTATCTGAGGAGAGCTGAGCCCGCCGTCCCCACATCTGCCCACCTCAGAGCTCAGAGAATGAGTTTTGGGTATGCCCTCTCCTCTCTGTTCCCACTGCCGTTTCCCTAGTCTAGGCAGGGCTGTTGCACATGGCTGGTTGTACAGGTTGGGCACTGCACAACCCTAACGGGTTGCCATTCACACAGAGCATGATGAGGATGGCACCCATGGAATGGTACAGCCTCTGTCCTTGTCCTCCCTTGGCTCTCATGACCTTTAAAATGGCAAGTGCTATCATGTCACCTGCCCAGCTCCTCTGAAAACCTTCAGTGCTTTCCTGCAACAGCTGGCCCCCTCCACTGACTGCCCCCCACCTTACCCCAGGGCTCAAAGGATGAAACGCAGGATGTGTCTCCAGTGATAGTCCTAAACCCACAAGTCCTTGTTCTCTGAGGGTGCCCATGCAAGGAGGGGGGAGGAGAAGAGGGAATGGGACCCCCAACTGCAGTCTCTTTGTGCCCATGGATCACTAGGGCTCCTAAAGTTTGGTCCTAGATGGGAATAGCTGACAGCAGGCTCCCCTAGAAGCTTACCTGGAGGAACCTTTATGGGGTTACTGAGGACACACTCTGTGAGTATGTCCAGAGGCCCCACAGCCCCCTGAGGGAAGGCAGGGCAGGGGGAGGAGGGGGCAGGCCTCTCTAGCCATGGGCAACCTGGAAATGTGAAGCAAGGCCTCTGCCACCACCAGGGGGGCGGGGGGATGGGGCGGCAGAGACATCCACACAGCTGCAGGAGTGAGGAGGGACTGGCAGGGCAGGGAAGCTGGTGTATTAGGCGCAGGGCCCCCAGAGTCCCCTTCAGCCAAAAACTCTGACTGAGAAGGCCTGGTATGAACCTACGAGGGCCCTTTAAGTCCAGAGGGACTGCCGGGCAGCCCACTCCCACCGAGTGGCAACAGGCAGAACTGTCCCCTTCACCACATCTCCAGAGATGTGCTACTCACACTTTTCCCTCTGCACCCATCTCAGTGTCTCGTGACAAGTGACCACACGTACCCTCACTTGCCCTCTGTAGATCACACAGCCCTGGGTTGAGGCTGTTATGGCCGGGCTGGTCGGAAGAGTATTTCATGGTCGCCCACGTCCAGCATAGAAGCGGAGAGCTCAGAGTGGAGAGGGAAGCAGGGCCCGGTCACATAGAGGGCCTCACAGGCCGAGTCACGGATTTTGGACTCTGTCCTAAGACTAAAGGAAAGCACTTATGGTTTTCAGAGGAGCTGGGCAGGTGACATGATAATACTTGTCATTTTTAAAGGTCATAAGAGTCAAGGGGGGACAAGGACAGAAGCTGGAACAGTCCATGGGTGCCATCCTCATCATGCTCTGTGTGAATGGCAACCATTTAGGGTTGTGCAGTGCCCAACCTGTACAACCAGCCCCTGACTGCCTCATCTACAGACCCAGAGAGGGGAAGGAAGTTGATTAAGGTCATAGAGCAGGCAAGCCAAGGACAGGTCTAGGATAGACTCCCAAGCCAGGGATCCTCATACACATATGTTCTAAGATCTTCCATAGCTCAGAGGCGACAACCCACCGTCACTTCTTCCCCATGTCTCTCAGCCTTCCTCGTCCTCCAGGGATAGGACGAAACCCCTTTCTTGGATGGGAGTGCTGAGGTCCACCACCTGGACTCTGGGTGTCCACTGTCCTGTGTCAGCAGCCACAGGGTGTGTTGTCTTCACAGTCGCTCCTCTTGGCCCCAGTGCCGTGGCCGGGACAGCCCCCAGGTCCCAGCCGCCTGCTTCTCCCTAGCTCACAGCCTCCGCTTCCCCCAAATGCATTTGCAATTCCGTTGAGCGCCTTGCCAGCTGCCAGGTCTCCTGCCACTTATGATTTCGGCTAAAAAAACAATGAAATAAGAGGGGAGAAGAACACCTCCTCCCCTCCGTTGCCAGAAGCAAGTCGAGCTGACGGGCAGAGAGCTGGCTCACGGCTGATCTCATTTGGGACCGCCAGCGGAATGGTGGCCCTGTAACCCAATCAGCCTAATCCAATCCCAGCTTCCGCCAGGCAGTGACGTCGGGCCCGGGGCTGTGGGCTCATCCCTGAGCTGGGGCCCAGGAGAGGGGCTCGGGCTGGGGAAGACAGGGAAAAGAGGTTGTGTTGGGGCCAGCAGGACAGGGTAGGGGGTGGACAGAGGGGTGAGCGGTACAGAGAGTTGAGACAGAAGACGATGTCAAAGAAATAAGAGGCCAGATCTCTGCCCTTTGAACAATCCTGATCTGATAAGATAGACCCTCCAGCACAGAGGGAAGAGCTAAGTGATGGAGTAGGCTCTTGACACAGCTTATCTAAGCCTCCATCCGTCCCCTCCCTTACTCATTCCTTATCCAGCCCTGACTGTGCTGGGGCACAGTGTGGGGATCCAAAGGCGAGGAAAGCAATCGCCTGACTATAGGTCTTACATGCCAGGCACCATCCTGAGCACTTTATGATGTGAACCCATATGATGGTCGCGACAGTCCTAGAAGGTGGACGCTCTTGTTGTCTCCATTTTATAGATGAGGAAGCTGAGGCCCAGAGAGGGTAAGTAACATACAGACTGCGGGAGACAGGGGCCCAGTCTAGTCTCTGGGGAGTAAAGTCTGAGCTGAGATCTGAAGGGTAAGGAAATGAAGAGCGTTCTGAGCTGAGAGGACAGCAAGTACAAAGGCCCAGGGGCAGGAAAGAGGATAGATGGAGAAATGGGGGAAAGACCACAGTGACTAGAGCACAGCACTCAAGGGGGAGAGGCATGCAAAGCGGGGCTGGAGAAGCAGCTGGAGGGCATTGGGATGAGAATGTAGGATGAGAATGTTCTTCCTAAAGCTCCTGGAAAGCTCCCTTCCTTCAGACATGAGAAAACCAAACACAAAAACAGGCCAACCACAGAGCAGGCATTAGAATCTCTTGGAGGGTTTGTCAAAACACAGATTGCTGGGCCCACCCCCAGAGTTTGTGATTCAGTAGGTCTGGAGTGGAATCCAGTCTTTCACATTTTTCGCAAACTCTCAGGGGATGCTGATGCTACTGGTCCAGGGACCCCACTTTGAGGACCACTGGGACAGAGCACAGAGTCCTTCAGAAAGACAAAGAAGAATTTTAGCTTTGAGGACCACTGGGACAGAGCACAGAGTCCTTCAGAAAGACAAAGAAGAATTTTAGCTTCTAAACCCTAGGAGTTAATCCAGGGAGGCTTCCTAGAATCCAAGGGAGGTGACCACAAGACCAGCAATCTCAACCCGGTCTGGACTTCCCACATTCTACTCAGACACATCAAGCCATGTATGTCTGTTTCTGTTTTGGGAGCATAGCCCTGACTTTCCCAGATCTCTGTCCTCTGACCTTGCTTCTCCCCCAGGGATGAACCCCTCCCGGAATTACCCTCTGTGGTACAAGAACACAGTGTCTCTGTGGATCCTCTTTGGGATGGCGTGGCTGGCCTTGATCATCAAACTGATCCTCTCCCTGCTGGAGGCTCCACGAGGATTGTATCCCTGCTACTGCCACAGCTTTAAGGGGAACTTCAAGCCCCGAAGCTGGAGACAGAGCCTGGATGGAGGGGCAGAGCCCCACTCCCCACAGCCAGGCTGCTATCTGGAGGGACCTGTAATCATGAATTGCCCAGAACCCTCTGTTCAAGTCTCACACTGTGGAAAGGACAGCTAGCTATATTCTATTTGTTCCACCTTCTTCTTCAGCAGCAAGATCCCTGATTTTAAGCTTGGCATAAGACCACCCAGACTAAAGTCTACATTTTTTGGTCTTCCCTTAAAGCTAGGTGCAGCTATATGATTAAATTTTGCCCAACAGGATACACAGAGAAGTATTCTGTGTGACTTATTACGGATGTGACTTCCAGTGTGTGGGGGATGCTCCTCTTTACCACGTCCTTCTTCTAGCTGGCTGCAATGCTGATACGGTGGCTGGAGCTCTGGCAGCTACGTTGCACCATGAGGTAGAGGTCATGTTTGAGATTGGCGACACAATAAGATAGAAAGAGCCTGGATTCCTGATGTTTGCAGAGCCACCATAACAAACCTGGACTGAATACCACCAGACTTCATTTATGTAAGAGAGAAATAAATGTTGATCTTATTTAAAACACTATTAATTGGGTTTTTCTGTCACTCATAACCAAATCTAATTCCAGTTCCGGATGACACACGCACCAGAGACAAAGGCAGCTTCTGAGACTGGAGTATACATAAAGAGAAATCACTCCCTCCCCAGGTGAGTTTGCCCAGGACTGGTGGAGGGAACGGATTGAGGGCCGCACTGCAGGCCCCCACAACCCCAGAGACCTTCCAGGTAAACTCACTAAAGATTTGCTGATAACTCTCAAGGTTGGTACAGCCAGCAGGCAGCTGGTCCCAGTTTGGCTGCTAAATTCTTGCTCTATCACTCACTCATACCACAGAAAAGCCCAGGACAGGCCAGTGGGCTCCTCCTGCCTCAACATGGTCCACTGCATTTGAACGCTCCAACCACAGTTTGCAAAGCCAGGTAGGATTTGCAGAGGTCACTTCTCTTTGCAGAGCATCTCACCCTAAGCATTTCCATCTCTCACTCAGTGTTGCCACTAAAGCAGCACATAGCTGTGTGGTCCCCACCTCACCCGGGAACCCAAGCCCAGCCAGGAGGCCCTGGCAGTACCAGGCAGCACCTACAGATCACCTGGGGCAGTTGGGTTCTTGGCCTCAGTGGGTATCTGCAACTCTGCTCCCCTCTACCATCCTATAGGTAGCATCACAGGGACCTGGGGGGTGGGGCTCCATGTGGCCCCTCCCTGTGATGAACCCCTCAGCCTCAGGGCCCTCCTGGAACTGGGTCTGGGGCAGCCTCCTGGCCAAGGAAGAAGGAAGGGCTGTTACACCAACCAGCTTGTGCCACCGGCCTGGGCCAAAGTGGACCAAGGCCAGACCCAGGAGCAAACACCAGCGAGTAAACAGCAGGGTCCGTGCCCACTTCTTAAGGCCCACAGGCTGGGCAGAGGGAAGTGGAGGTGAGGAAGAGATTGCTGGAGGTCTGGAAGTAGCATCCCTTGTATTGATACATAGCACACTCCAGAAGGAGGACCTAGCAATTCAAAACTGGGAGAGAGGGAGAGACTGGAGTGCTGGGTTGGCCTCTGTGGCCCCAACTCTGTCTTGCCTTGAACCCCTTTCTCCTCACGCCTAGCCTCTCTAGACAGAGTCCCTCTCTCCCCACCAAGCCCTTCACCCGTGCGCACTCCTGCCCCTGCTCACAATGCCTGCCCCAGAGGGAACTTACAACCTGCTGTGCTGGGGGTGGAGCAGAATAAGGCTTCTTGATTGGCCAGTTCCTTACAGACGTCTGCTCCACAGCCAATGGGAAGAGTCGCTGGAGCTCTAAGTACAGATCCGGAAGTGGGGAGGGGACACAGGTGAAGAGTGAGGGGTTGTAGAGCGGCGGGAGAAATAGAGTAACGAAGTCGGGATCTGGGAAAGACACGAGAACAGAAAAGCCGACCTTAGGACAGAAATCATAGAGCAGAACGGGCGGCGAGGTCTTTCCCACGTGAAGCGATGATGCCGCAATAGGGTCAGCCAGAGAGCTGTGCACAGTGTGCGGGTAAGGAACCAAGTCATTCATTCGCTCACACAGCCTGGGCCACCAAGTCCTGGAGGAGGAAGGAAAGGGGCCCCTCAGAGCAGTATACTGTGGTTGTAAAGGGCGTGAGTTTAGAGCCAGCCTGCCTGGCTCACCCACCAGCCCTGTGATCCTGGACAAACCACTTAAAGTTTCTTTGCATCAGTTTTCTCCTCTGAAAAATGGAGATAAGAGCAGAGCTGATCTCCCGGGCGTAAACGAGTGGCTGTGCAAAGTACAAGAAGGATGTGCATCAACCCAGAGGAAGAATGATGTGCACGTCAGCTGCTGGCGGTCCACGGCAGGCCCAGTGGCTGGGGCAGGAGGCGGACACCGTGCAGGCCGGCAGCCAGGTGACAGGCAGCGCCTCTGATGACCCCTCTCGGGGCTGGGCGCTGGCCAGGCAGGCTGGGCTGAGCAAGTGGTGACGCAGGATGGAGCCCTGCCCTTGGGCGCTCCCAGGCTGATGCCATGGTGCTGCTGGCCGGGATGAGGGGCCTGGACCCGCATGAGTCACAGGGGAACCTCCTAGCAGAGGCCAGGAAGTGTATGCTGCGTGCAAGTGCAGGGCCCGGGGACCACGATGCGGAGGGACAGGCAGACCCCTCACACCAGCCAGCTGCTGCCTCTGCCTTCCCCCCTGGATGGGCTGCCCAGCTCTGTGGCTCCAGCACAGTCGGGACAAGATCAGACCCAATGTCAAGCAGTGGTTCCCTTTGAAACAGTGGCATCTTTTACGGTCATCGTGGTCGTCATCGTTATCACTTCCTACGTTTATCCTGTGCTTAGTAAGCGTCAGATGCTGTTCTAAGCTCTTGGTCATTCTCTTCTCCCATCAGCTCTGTGAGAAGGAGCTATTTATTTAATGCTCTCTTAACATGGGGAAAATGAGATTTTCGATGGACGTTAAGACCAGAGGTAGCCACGGGTCCCCGTGGGTGGGTAATCTTTTTTTTTTTTTTTTTGCGGTACGCGGGCCCCTCACTGCTGTGGCCTCCCCCACCGTGGAGCACAGGCTCCGGACACGCAGGCCCAGCGGCCACGGCTCACGGGCCCAGGCGCTCCGCGGCACACAGGATCCCCCCAGACCGGGGCACGAACCCGCGCCCCCCACATCGGCAGGCGGACTCTCAACCACTGTGCCACCAGGGAAGCCCTGGGTAACCTTAACTGTTGCTGCCAGTCCTCTGGGATGTAATGAGGGCCTGGCCTGGGGGGGCTGGGAGACTTCCTTTAAGCCCATTGAGTTCGTAACCAGCCTCTCTGCTTTCTACGCCTCATTTTCCTCATCTGTAAAAGAGGCTGGCTTCAGGGAGTCTGAGCCTTACTACTTCTACACCCTCAGCTTTCGTCTGGATTTTCTAATTAACCACATTTCAGGGAGGGCAGTTCCTCCTGGCCGACCCAACTCCTGGGGCTGTCTTAAGAGTTTGGATCCAAGAGATCTCTCTCCTCTCTCTCTCTCTTTCAAACACACACACACACACACACACACACACACACAAGTTCACCAGGCCCTTTCCCCTACCCTCATGGCCCATCCGATGCTGAAGGTCCGGCTTGGGGAGGGATGTCCATTCATTTTAGGAGCCAGGACAGAGAAGGACTTGACTCAGAGGGAGCTGGAGGAAACCTCAGTCTGGGGCAAGAGTTATGCTGAGACTCCCTCATTCCCAATTCCCCTCGGACCTTACCACACCAGGTTCCACCCCAGGCTCCAGGCCTGGAGAGCACTGAGCTGAAGTCGGCCCCACAGACTGCCCCTCGCACCCTCCCCAAACCCCCCACACTGCTGGCCCCAAGACCTCCCAGCCCACAGATCCACCCACCCACCCACAGGGCTGGTCCTGGGCCTCCCGCCCCAGTCCATCCCACCCCCCATGTACATACGGTGCTGGTCCCTGGGCCTCTGACCTCACCGACCCTCCTCCCTCCCCCCAATACACAGTGCAGAACTCCCTTATCTCCTGTCTCTCCTTTGCCCTTTGCTGGGAGAAACTCATCTCACTTAAAATTGTTCTTTGGAGCCAAGGAGACAGCCACCCTTCCCTCCCCCGAGGCCTTCTCAGCTCATCCCTAGGGTCTTTGCCCAAGATTACCAGCCCCGACTTCCAATCAAAAAATCTCTCCCAAGCCTTCCGGGACCCCTTGTAGCTCACAGCCTGCAGGCAGGAACAGCAGCTGGAGCTAGACATGGCTCTTGTAGGGCACCAGGGATGCTCCCCTCACCCCGCCCACCCCCCCCACCCCCGGAACATTCTCCAGAAGTACGAAAGCAAAACTGTGCGAACTGGCTCCCCTCCAGCCACTGACCCAGGCTCCTGCCCTCTGTCTGGCCCTGGGGGTAGGATCCTGTTCAGCCTTTGCCCACATTCCAACCTTCTCACATCTTTTCAGACCAACTTTTATTATACCTCATTTAATTCCTCCCTGGACTCGGGCAGACGTGAGTCTATATCCCGACTCTATCGATTGCTGTACAATGTTTGAGAAGTCACATAACCTCTCTGAGCCTCAGTCTTCCCATCCTTAAAATGGAAACCCTGATACCAACCTCAGGAATGTTTTGAGGAATGTGAGGAAATGAGTAATGGATAAGAAAGCACCCATGTTGTATCTAGCACAGAATAGGGCTCAGAAATATTTGTTTCCCCCGCTTTCTCTTCTTCTTGGACTGAAGCTTCTCCCCCTCCACCCTCTTTCATCTAGCAGTTCATGAAGCCCTTCCGTGCCCCTTCTTCCCAGAGGACCTCCTGGACCTGCCTGCCCTTTGGCCCCTCCAGTGGACTTGGGAGGGGCAGGAAATAAGGAGGGGATGGAGGGAATAAATTTGCCAAATTCTGGGAAGCAAGGAGACAGATTGTAAAATGAGAGGGTTAGTGTGAGTCTTGGACGGGCAACTCCCCGATCTGCCCACCAGCCAGGGCCTCTCGGGTCAGGAGGGGTGAGGTGGGGTGAGGGGCAGCGGAGAGTGGTGGGCGGGAGCCGCCAGCAGCGCTCTGGCTGTGCATCTCTCTCAGCTCCCCTCCCCATCTACCCTCTGCCTGTCTCTGAGCCCCTGAACCTTCCAGGGTGCGGGACAGGGGCTGACCCCTAAGGACTGTGTCACCCAGGCCAATTCGATCTTTGACTTCAGACTTGATTAAGCCTGAGAAGGAAAGTGATGGGGGGAGGTGGCAGGGAAAAGTCAGGGTATTTGCTCCCCTCTCCCTCTGGGTCCAGCAGTGGCTGTGTTCCTCACCTAAGGGCACAGTGTCTGGTGGCCCCTTTCCCAGGGTAGCAGCGTTGGCTGGGTTCTCATAAGACCTCCCTTCCTTGCCCCGTCAGGCCTGGGGGGGTAACGACTCCCCCCTATTGCTAGTCCCTGGGAGCCACACCATCGCTTAGACCTGCCCACACTGTACATGCTTCCTTCGTGACATTCTTTGCCAGGAACTCTTGGAAAGTGCCGTCTGCTCCCTGCAAGGGCTTGATTGATCCGAGCACCCAGTTCATCAATTTCTCACCTTCTCCTTGAGCCAAACTGGAGCCAGATGGTGGGGACAGAGGCTCAAAGCACTGAATTAATGCTTGGAGGAATCAATCCAGCTGCCCTGGTCCAGGATCCAGCTCATGCTCTGGGTAGCGAGAGTGGAGGCCCAGACTTGGTGCCAGGGCAACCTCGTCACTCTTGCCTACCTCAGCCTGGCTGGGGACAGGAGCACGAGGGAAGGGGAAAAGCCTCCCGGAAACCCTGGTCTGGGCCCTGCAGAGAAGTCAGGGAGGAAGGGACAGACCCTGCCCCCAACAGGAAACCCCTTCATCAGACCGGGGGCTCCATGACCTGAGAAACCAGGTCTCCCCTATCTGACTAGATGCTCCCTTAGTGCAGGGGCTGCATCTCACTCATTTGTTTTTGTTTTATGGGGGGGGGGGTTGTTTTGTTTTTTTGTTATTATTTTTTGTGTGTGTGTGGTATGCGGGCCTCTCACTGTTGTGGCCTCTCCCGTTGCGGAGCACAGGCTCCGGACGCGCAGGTCCAGCGGCCATGGCTCACGGGCCCAGCCGCTCCGCGGCATGTGGGATCTTCCCGGACCGGGGCACGAACCCGCGTCCCCTGCATCGGCAGGCGGACTCTCAACCACTGCACCACCAGGGAAGCCCTCACTCATTTGTTTTTGGTTTTGTTTTTAAATTATCTCCAACATCTAGCTCAATCACCAACAAACATCTCCTCGGTGCAAAACTTAGAGACAGAAAGGTACAAAACGTGACCCCACCACCTTGCGGGGAAGCAGGCCCATCTAAAAGGCAGTGCAGCTCGTGCTGTGTGGGAGGTCCAGAGCGAGACCCTGGAGCTCCTGCCTGGCTCCAATCCCATCTTCCCACTCACTCTTGTATGACCTTGGGCAAGTGACTTCACCTTGGAGTGACCGCCTAGTCCCGATTTTCCCAACACTGTCCTGGGATAGTCTCACATCTAAGGACACGCCTTAGTCCCCAGAAAAGTGGGACCATCTCTACTCTACTCTACCTCCCTGGGCCTCAGTGCCCTCACATGTGCAATGGAAATGATAATAGCAAGATGTGCCTCACGAGGAAGGCTGTTGCATAGATGAAGCGAGTCCATGGGAATCGAGCACTTAGAAAATGTCTTATGATTTGAGCAGAGTAAGTTCTACATGATTTGCCTTCTTTGAGTTTCCTAGAAGCAGATCATGGGACAAGATTTGGCTACAAGTAGTTCATTTGGTAAGTGGGGCCGAGAAGCACCAGTAAGGAAGTAAAGCAAGGGAAGCAAAGGAAACCAAGGCAGGGAATGTTCGCGAGCAGGTGACTGCAGTGGGCAGCTGGGGCTCCACCCAAAGCAGAACCGGAGCATGGGCGGAGCATGCCTCAGAGTTGCCCCCCTGAGGCGCAAGGAAGCTGGGGTATGTAATCCCCAAATCCCATTCTTACTGCTTGAGGGCTGCTCCCTGGGTCTGGAGGTGCTAGCTCCCCAGCACACATGGTGCAGAAGCCTGCAGAGATCACTGGGGTATGAGGGCAGGGCAGATAGGGCACCGCCAGCATCTGACCCGTGTACCTTAACCACACTTATGATGTGCAGGAGAGAGGACCCTGCCCAGCTGTGGGAAAGGGGGTCCAGACAGAAGGAGACAATGTCTGGGAGAGCTTTGAAGCATGAGTAGGAGTTTTCCAGGCAAAGGATGAGGCAGGCTTTGTACATGGTGCGTGCACAATAAATGTTTAAATGATGCCAAATAAGTCGAGAGTGATTCAAATGCTTGAACTCGTAGGGCTGACTAGATGTTGGAGAGCTGTGGGCAGACAGAGGAGGAGGTGATGCAGTCAGGCTTGTGGGCATCAGGAAAGGCTGGATCAAGGCATGAGGCTCTGAGCTAGTCCCTGGTTGACAGATGAAGAGGAGGGAGAGTAGTCCAGGTAGAAGAACTTTGAGATAGCTAAAGCAGAAAAGCAGGAACGGTCAAGGGTAGAAAAGAGTGTTTTAAAAAGGGAGGGCTGTAGAGAGGAGGGGAGGGAAAGAAAAGAGAAGGGAAGGAGAGGGAAGGCAAGGAAAGGAAAATAGCAGAAAGAGAAGGGACCAGTCAAACTTGGGAGGAGAGGAAAACAGATGTAGAAAGTCTGAACACAGGAGTAGAGGGAGAACCACAGAGGCTTGCATCACAGAGGTCAATGGAAGAGAGAGATAACATGGGAGCATCCAGTTCTGAACAGCTGAGTCCAACCCAGAGTGAAGGCATGAGCCATCCCAGAAGACTTCCTGGAGGAGGTGAGTCCTGAACCAGCCAGAAGCTGCTGTCAGCCCAAGAACAGGAGCTTTGTGAAAAGAAAGCTGCAGGGGCCCTGAGAGTGAGAGTGAGCTGAGAGCAAGGCGCTGCCAGCAAGCCAGGAGGGAGGGTGGTTCCAGCGGTTATTACCGGAGCTGCACAAATATTGTTGTTTTGACTGGTAGTGGGGATTGGTTTATTTTTCCCCAGGAACCACAGTGTGATGTGCAGGTTCATTTTAGAACATGACACCATGGGAAGAGCAACAATCTCTGGCCTCACCTTTCCCACTTTTCCTGGTGAGACACACACATGCACACACACAGACACACACACACAAAAAGTCTTGAAAAATAACCCAAACCACAAATGTCTAATCCACCAACACCAAGGGTCTGCTGGAAATATCTCACTTGACGCAATGGTAAGAACATTGCACTTTTTAAAATATGTAAATCACTTACAACAGTGCCTGGACTATAAAAAAATCCATAAATGTCTTTACCATTATTTGGAGGCTGAATAGCCCAACAGCTAAGAGCATGGGCACCGCAGCCGCTTCACCTGTGTTCAGAGGTCAGCTACCCTGCTTACTGGCTTTGTGACAGTGGGCAACATGCTTAAGCGCTCTGTGCTTCAGCTTCTCCTTCTAACAGAGGCACTAATAATAGTACCTCCCTCACAGGGTTGTGAGGATTAAATGAGTTCTTGCATATGAAGAGCTTAGAAAACAGCCTGGCTCAGAGTAAATGCTACAGATGTGATCATCATCATGATCACCTCCTGCCCTGGAAGGAACCAGAAATGACCAAATCCCTGAAGCTTGTGCCATAGGCTCCCATCCCCCTCCTTCCCACTGAAAACCAAGCATACCTTGCACAATAGTGCCCTGGGACTCTGAGGGAGAAAGAGAGAGAGAACGTGTGATCTTGTGCATTTAACAGGAGACTTCAGATGCCCAGAGGCTTGATTCCAAGATGGTGTGAACCTCCCCTTTTCACCTCAAAACTACATCCAGAGGCCGAGCCACAGCTACCTCCCTCTCTACCACCCCTTTTAGGAGTCTCCTGAGGAGAAGACAAAGCCACCTCCCCACCCTGAGCTGACTCTGCCTGCACCAATTAAGCCAAGTTCCAGGGCCAGGGCTGGTAGGCGAACTGAAGCTTAGACCTGGTCAGGGTTAAATCTCTCTTAGTGGTTGGGTTTGCCTGGGGAGAGAGGAGGTGAGAGCCCCTGTGCGCCATTTTCAGGTTTGCCTTGGAGCAATCCGAAACCTGAAACCGGGAAACCTCTCAATCTTGAGTGTACATCCTTATCCCCTAGAGGGCTTGTTCAAACACAGGTTGTTGTCCCCAGCCCCCAAGTGTGTGACTTCTAAGACAATTTGCTTTTCCAGCCAGTTCTTATGCTGAGGCTGCCGGTCCAGGAAGCACCCTTTAAGGACCAAGTATAGGTTTAGGAGCTTGAGCCTAGACAGACCTTTGTCTGAATCCCAGTTCCACTCCGAGGAGCTGTGTGACCTTGGCCAGGTCACAACCTCTTGAGCCACAGCCTCCCCACTTCTAAAACTGGGACTCTAATACCTGCTCTCAGGATGGCCCTGAGGGTTCCATGAGGACAGGACGTGGAGGCAAAGCCACCAGCACAACGTCTGTCTGGCCCCACGAAGTATACCCTGTGTCTATTGATATCGATATTATTCCCCCAGTGGCTGGGATGGGTGAGTTGCCTCCAGGATCTTCTCTTCCTCAGTGATGCACCCCCAATCATTAGATGGGCACAAGGCTGTGCAGAATAAAGACCACATTTCCCAGGCTCCTTTGAGACAGTGTAGCCTTATGATAAGTACTGACTAATGGGTTGTGCATTAAAAGGGATATTGGTTTGCGACTGAAACAAGAGATGCAAAATAGTAGTGACCCAAGTAATGGAGAAATGTATTTATTTCTCATGTAAATGCCTGATAGGTGGTCTATGACCCTTCTATCTTGTTGCTCTCTCATTCTCAATAGAAGACCTTTATCTCATCATATAGGATGGCTGCTCCAGCTCCTGCCATCACATCCACATCCCAGAGAGTGGAAAGGGGAGAAAAGGGAAAGGAAGATCAAACTTCTTCCCTTTAAGGTCACAATTAGCGGCTGTAAGTATCATCTCTACTCACAGTCTATTAGCCAGATGTTAGTCACATGACCACATCTACCTGCATGGGAGGCTGGGAAATGTAGTCTTTAGAGGAGCAGCTACAGGACCAGTCAAACATGCTATTACTCTATAAGAAGGGGAGAATGGCTACAGTGCTTGCAACAGGATAGAGTCAGAAGTTGTGTGTACAACCTCTGGGAATTGTCCTTGAAGAAAGGGAGTATTCCCTTTTTCAGCCTTCCTTCTTCCTGTTTTGGAAGGTAGGTGTGATGGTTGAAGCTTAAACGGCCCTCTTGGACTGTGAGATAAAAGCTGTGTTAAGGTAGGAAATCGATTACGTAGGAGGGCCTGTGTCCCCATCAATCGTGGCACTGCCGTACCAGCCCTGAGCTGCTTCCGCTGGATTTTGTTTACATGAGAGAGAAGTATTTACCTCATTTAGCACACCGTTACTTGGGATTTTCTGTCAATGGCAGCTAAACCTAATCTGAACCAATAACCTTCTTCCCAGCTAACTGAACTACTCCTCTCTCTAGCTCAGAGTCTTCAAATGATCAGTTGTCACACGTTCTGGGAAATGGGAGGGAAGGGGGGAACTCATGGGAAGTTCTAATATTTTACTGAGCTTTTAGCTGTGTACCCTGACCCTGTGTTGCTTGTTGTGTAGCCTGAAGAACATAGTCCCAATCCTTCATGCCTCCCTGGATCCCTGCCCTTTGTCGTATGACTTTGCAATGACATCCTTGGACCATGAACAACAAAATGGAGTCACTTATGTCACAGAGTCTATTTTTGTATTTTCTTTTTCTTTTCTTTTCTCTGTTTTTTTTTTTTTTGCCACACTGCTCAGCTTACAGGATCTTAGTTCCCCGACCAGGGATTGAACCCAGGGCCACGGCAGTGAAAGCCCCGAGTGCTAACCACTGGACCACCAGGGAATTCCCTCACAGGGTCTAAAATGGAGCTGGGAGGCCATTAAGGAGGTGGACCTTCCACACATCCTTCCACACATGCATATTGATGTGCATTAATAACAATGCTCATTATTTTGCATTTTGAATGCAAAATAAACTTTTGACCCTGTTACCCTGAGACCACCTGGAACTTTTCTTCTTTACTCCCTAGAGACAGCGGCTTAGCAATGAATCTGCTGCCCACAGGTGACTGAATGCCTGCGGGCACCACCCATAGTTCTGTAAAGATAACGTATATAACTTCTCCGGAATGTCTTTGTCTATTGCCTTTATAAACCCCTGCCATTTTCTATTTCCCTTGGGGCACGTTTGAGTTGCTCCTTGAATCAATGCCTCCCAAACTGCAATTCTTAAGACCCCAAATCAACTCTTTTTCTTGCTGTCTTCTGCATTTCTTGGTCCACACTTGTCAGGCTGACTATACAGGCTTGGTCATGTGGCTTGCTTTGGCCAATGGGACGTTAGCAAATGAGATGCCAACCAAGGCTCAAAAGGTGCTTATGAGTCTGTTTGCTTTCTATTTCTCTACCATAGCCATGACAACATTTCTGGCCTAACCTGCTGGAGGAAGAGAGGCACACATGGAGCCAGGCATTTCATTTCAGAAACAATAACCAAGGCTCAGAGACTGCTCATGGGCACCCTTAGTAGAAAATGGGAAAAGAAATGAAACTACAACTTCCTCAATACTTCCTACGTGCCTGACGTATTCATTCATTTTAGTGAGGTGGTAATGCTGGGGCCAGAGTTCAAACCAGCCTCCAGCCTGACTTCAAAGCCCTGGTGTTCACACCACCCCACAGTGCCTCCAAAGACAAACCCTGACCCAGCTTCCTCACCTGGCCACACCCCTCCCCCAACTCCAGGGAGGAATCAGACACAAAAGTGTCTTTCTCTGAGGACAGACCTCCATGTTGCTAAGTCCAGGTGTCTTAGCTCTGGCAGCTACAAAAAAATGCCATAGACTGGATGACATATAAACAACAGAAATTCATTTCTCACAGTTCTGGAGGCTGGGAAGTCTGAGATCAAGGGGCCTGTGTCTAGTGGGTGCCCACTTCCTGGTTCTTATAGAGCCAGCTTCTCACTGTATCCTCACATGGTGGAAGGGGAGAGGGAGCTTTCCCCTTGATAAGGGCACTAATCCCATTCATGTGGGCTCCGCCCTCATGACTAAATACATCCCAAAGCCCTCACCACCTAATCCCATCACCTTGGGGGTTAGGATTTCAACAAATGAATTTTGAGGGGACACAGACATTCAGACCACAGCACCAGCTACACTTTCCAGCTTCATCTTACTTGCTCCTCTCAGCAGCTCAGCGTCTGTGTGCCTGCACTCTCCTGGATTTCCTCCTGCCCACCTGGCCACACCTTTCAGGTGTAGCAGGAGAGTCTGTATTTTTTTCCTTCTTTTATTCTGTCCTTCCTTCTTTCCTTTCTTCCTTCTTTTCTGAAATGGAGGACAACTGACCTTCTTTGTGAGACAAAGGGTCACTTCTGGAGAACATATAGTTACTCAAAAGTACGGGCTTCCCTGGGGGCACAGTGGTTAAGAATCCACCTGCCAATGCAGGGGACACAGGTTTGAGCCCTGGTCTGTGAAGATTCCACATGCCAAGAAGCAACTAAGCCCGTGCGCCACAACTACTGAGCCTGCACTCTAGAGCCCGCACACCACAACTACTGAGCCCACGTGCCACAACTACTGAGCCTGTGAGCCACAACTACTGAGCCCATGTGCAGCAACTACCAGGCACCAAGAGCCTGTGCTCCCCAACAAGAAGAGCCACCACAACGAGAAGCCTGTGCACCGCAAAGAAGAATAGCCCCCTTCTCACTGCAACTAGAGAAAGCCCGCGCACAGCAGCAAAAGACCCAATGCAGCCAAAAATAAATAAATAAATAAATAAAATTTAAGAGAAAAAAAAAAGTAGAGCAACTGGGCATCCACTGTTCTGAGTTTAGGAGAGGAGGTGGATCAATTTGTGTAAATTCTTAGAGATATTCAGGGAGAGGAATGTATTGTACCAGTTTACAATAGTGACCTGTGGCCGTGAGATTTGTGGGCAGGTTGGACAAAAAGGCTACAGTTCTCTCCCCTGCATTGCTTTAACCTCAGGACTTAGCCCTTTGGGACCTAGTAAACCCCTGAGAGTATTGTCGGCTGTAGATAAGGGTGTTCCAGATGGAGATAATGGAGTTCCTGTTGTAGGGCCAGTGGAGACTGAAGGCTTTAATTGGAGTCTGATCTGCCAGCCCATGATTATCTGTAAATCTGAAACTTTATATCCATTAAACAATAACTCTCTATTTTCTCCTCCCCGGAAGCCCCTGGAAACCACCATTCTCCTTTCTGTCTCCATGATTTGGCTACTCTAACTGCTTCACGTAAGTGGAGTTATACGGTATTTGTCTTTTTATGACTGGCTTATTTCACTTAGCGTAATGTCCTCAAGTTCCGTCCATGTTGTAGCACATTGCAAAATTTCCTTCCTTTTGAAAGCTGAATGAGATTCCATGGCATGTATATACTACATTTTGCTTATCCATTCATCCATCAATGGATGCTTGGGTTGCTTCCACATTTTGGATATTGTGAATAATGCTGTTATGAACACGGATGTACACATGTATCTTTGAGACCCTGCTTTCAATTATCTTGGGTATGTATCCAGAATTGGAATTGCTAGATCCCATGGCAATTCGATGTTTAGTTTTGTTTTTGTTTTTGTTTGTGGTACGCAGACCTCTCACTCTTGTGGCCTCTCCCATTGCGGAGCACAGGCTCCAGATGCGCAGGCTCAGCGGCCATGGCTCACGGGCCTAGCCGCTCCGCGGCGTGTGAGATCTTCCCGGACCGGGGCACGAACCCGCGTCCCCTGCATCGGCAGGCGGACTCTCAACCACTGCGCCACCAGGGAAGCCCCCAATGTTTAGTTTTTAAAGAGACCATTATACTGTTTTTCACAGTGACTGTATCATTTTATATTCCCACCAACAGGGCACAAGGGTTCCAATTTCTCCACATCCTCATCAACATGGTTGTTTTCTGGATTCCTAATGGGTATGAGGTGGTACCTCATTGTTGTTTTGATTTGCATTTCCCTAATGACTAGTGACGTTGAGCATCTTTCATGTACCTGTTGGCCTACCTGGAAGATTGTCTATTCGGGTCCTTTGCCCATTTTTATTGGGTTATTTGTTTCTCTGTTATTGAGTTGTTTGAGTAGATCCTAAGAGTTCTCATCACAAGGAATGAGAACTTTTTTTGTGTGGGGGGGAGTATCTATATAAGATGCTGGATGTTAACTAAACATATCATGATAATCATTTCACAGTATACGTAAAGTCAAGCCATTATGCTGTAAACCTCAAACTTACCCCGTGCTCTATGTCCATTATACCTCAAAACTGGGGAAAAATAACAAAGTGAAATGGGTTTTGAGAAGCATCTGGGAGACAGGAATAGTGGGTCCTGGGGCTGCTTGGGCATAGGGGAGCGGGAAGCAGCAGCTCCCTGGCTCTCACAGCACCTCCTCCTTGGGGTTTCCCCAGATTCTGGCAGGCAGCACCCCACAGCCTCTGCCAGGAGCTACTGTGTCCCATGTGCATGCCTGTCAAGTGGCCGGGCCCATGGGCAGGACACGGCCTCCTGGAACCAGATGTGGCGGACACCCCCGATGGTCCATGGATGCAGCAACGGCCTTAATCCACACGTGCAATCCCTCTTTGGTCTCTCTGGGAGGGAGAACTGCAGTGTCTTGTACCCAGGGCAGCAGATCCCCGACCCTTCACCCACCTGCCTGCACCCTCGGTGGCCGAGAGACCGCTGACCTCCAACTGGAACACCTGGGTAAGAGAGAACGGGAGGGATGGAGAGCCTTCTTGCACATCTGCGGCTGGGTGGTGAGTCTGCAGTAGGACTAAGCCTGAGGCCACCTGGGCCCCTGTGCCACTCGCTCTGGGCTCCCACCGCTGGCACCACTGGGTGCAGGACTGCAAAGCCAAAGGATAAATGTGCCCCATCTTCTTGCAACATCCATTAGACTTCAAAGAATGTGAGGAAGATGAGAACATTGTTGTATTAAACACAGATATGATGGAATAGAATGAAACATTTATATGTGGGATTTAGATAGAAGGCTTGAGATCCTACTAGGGCATCGGGTAGGCTATTTTGAGCCAAGGCCCTGGGGGGAAGGTGATCTGGTCCCTTTGGGTGCCATTTTGGTGGGAAATTTTGAGAAAGGTCAACTTTATCTAACACCCACGGTCCCGAGGACAGTCTCCGCCAACAGTAGCTGCCAGGTGTCACCTGGATGAGCTTCCTTCAGGGCCGACAATGTCAGGGACCGTGGAAATGCTGGCTGACATTCGCCTTCCCAGCACCAGCCGGTGACCAGCAAACCATCCCCATTATGTCTCCCTCTGGATGAAGCGCCAGCCAGTTCTCTCTGGCCTCAGGCTCCCATTGAGGACGGAGCCAGAGGAGCCCGGGGGGGCTTCTCTCAGCCATCAGCAGCAGGGGCGGGAGGGCGGTCGGCCAGACCTCGCCCCGTGGGTTTGGACTCTGGTTTCACCGAGGTGCCCGATTCTGCCACCTTTGCTCCCTGGTCAATGAGTAGCAGAGTTGTTCTCAGATGGAACCAGGGACCAAAGGGCAGGGCAGGAATGGAAATGTGGGATGACTGGGTGAGACAGACGAGGAAAGGGTTGCAGGCGTTGGTGGTCTGACTGGGAGAGGGGAAAGGAAAGAGGAGGAAGGAATACAGGAGAGAGATGAGAGACTTCATGTCTGAGCATCTTCCTCTGATGTGAGAGGAACCCCAAGAGGGGACACCAGGCACCTAGTCTGTTCCCGACAGTGGGTCCAACTGTACCTCTGAAGAGGCACCCAGTGACCTGCGGCTACAGGGGACAGAAAATGAGAGCTGGTCACTCCTCCCAGGAGGCCCCTGATAGGAGGGGGAGACACAGCCCTGCCCTCAGGGAGCCCCAGTCTGAGGGGAGATAGAGCCGTGTCCCCAGGAAGCCTGGGTCTGACAGGGAGACCCTGGCTGTGCCCTCAGAAATCCCGCAGTCTGAGAGGGGTACTTCCATAGGGCCCTTGCCCATCTCACCACAGGTATTTCTGTGGCATTCCCCTGAACTGCTGTAAACAGAATTGGGAAATCCCAGGAACTGCAACGCGTTTAATCACCCTCGTTTACTGTCCTTCCCTGGGTGACTCAGCGGTAGGAAAATCACTGCTGAGTGAACCCGGAATGAAATCCGAAAGGGAGAGTGATGAGAGAGCCTGCTATTGGCACAGCTCCAGCAGCTGCCTGCCGCCTCCTTGCCAGGGACTGCTCTCAGCCGCTCACCGGCAGCCACTGAAGCCGCTAATGGGGCCAATTGTGTGGGGTGGGGGCAGGAGGACGTCCAGCCCCTGGGGACTAGGGCTAGGCCTCAAATCCAGGCAGGGACCAGTGCACAGCAGTGGAAGTCTGGGGGGTCTGAGGGGAATCACTCACTGTTTAGGGCTTCTGACTTCTGCCCTTTCAGACAGACACCAAGTCCCCTCAGCTGGAAGAGCCTCCCTTTCCCTCCAGGGTGCCACATCCCGCTCTCCTTCAGCCTCATCTGGCTCCTCAGAGCTGCCACCACGCCCTCTGTCGGGGCCCCCTTGCTATCCCCTGACTGATTTGGCGTAGGTGGGAGCTTGTGTCTTTTCTTCTTATCTTAGACCCTCAAGCCTCGAGATTAGGTGTTTTAACTGCAGCAGGATGGGCTCAGTCCTTAGGAAAACATGAATGAATGAAGGAATGAATGAATGAACAAATGAAACTAGAGCCCAGTCTGTTCTCTTGGTAGAAGCAAGAGGTCAGGGAGCGCCCAGCCCTACTGCCTTTCCCTGGGAAGGGGGAAGGAGACCTCCCTGAGCTGAAGGGGCCTTAGAAATTTCCTGAGACTGAGGTCCTGAAAGGGGAAAGGCCCTGCGCCAGGGTCCACTGTCTCCGTCCCTCTGCCTGACTCTCCAGCCCTGTCCCTGGACCCTGGGCTCTGGACCAGGCTGACAACCAGAGAGAGAGACACGCTGTTCTGTTCTCACTCGCGCGGGTAGGGCGGTGTGGCCGCAGCAGTGGCTGACCGGCTCCACCCAGTGTAGACACATTTCATCAGAAAGCCTGGCCAAAGCTTGCAGCTTCTGAGGCCCAGTGAAAGCTGTGCTTTGCACATACCAAGGCACCCGGTCCCCTTTCCAAATTTTCTGCAAGCCCCCAGGACATTCCAGCCCTAGCCAGCAGCAAGGGCAGGGCTGCCTGGGTACACTTCACCTGCCAAGGCAGCTCCTGGAGTCACTGCAGCCTGGGGGTTCTGGCATAGACTACTCTGGAGGAGTCCTGCCCAGTTTTCATCTGCCCTCCAATGGTAACAGTGTTTGGAGATGATCATAAAAATTACTATTCTAATACCGAATCACTGTGTTGTGTAACAGGAATTAACATAGTGTTGTAGGTTTAATTACCCTTCAAAAACAAACTCATAGAGGGACTTCCCTGGCAGTCCAGTGGTTAGGACCCTGTGCTTCCACTGCAAGGGCCACAGGTTGTTTCTTTTTTTTAAATATATTTATTTATTTATTTTTGGCTGCGTTGCGTCTTCGTTACTGTGCGCAGGCTTTTCTCTAGTTGTGGCGAGCGGGGGCTACTCTTCTTTGCGGTGCGCAGGCTTCTCATTGCAGTGGCTTCTCTTGTTGCAGAGCACGGGCTCTAGGCACGCGGGCTTCAGTAGCTGTGGCACGCGGGCTCAGTAGTTGTGACGCATGGGCTTAGTTGCTCCGCGGCATGTGGGATCTGCCCGGACCAGGGCACGAACCCGTGTCCCCTGCATTGGCAGGCAGATTCTTAACCACTGAGCCACCAGGGAAGTCCGGGGCCACAGGTTTGATCCCTGTCGGAGAACGAAGATCCCACAAGCCTCACGGTGTGGCAAAAAAAAAAAACCTCATAGAAAAAGAGATCAAATTTGTGGTTACCAGAGGTGGGGGGTTGGGGGAGGTGGAATTGGATGAGTCAAAAGGTACAAACTTCCAGTTATAAGATAAATAAGTACTAGGGATGTGATGTACACCATGAGGAATATACTGAACACTGCTGTCTGTTATATATGGAAGTTAAGAGAGTAAATCCTAAGAGTTCTCATCACAAGGAAAAAATTTTTTTCTATTTCTTTTATTTTGTATCTGTGTGACATGATGGATTTTCACTAAACTTACTGTGATAAGTATGTAAGTCAAGTCAGTATGCTGCACACCTTAAACTTACACAACGCTGTATGTCAGTTATAACTCAATAAAACTGGAAGAAGAAAAAAATTGCTTTTCTAATTTACTCTGCCCATCACTACAGATATATTTCCTCACCTAAGTCTCTTAACAGTTCAGTGAGGTCGTAGTGTTACTATGTTATCACCCCCATTTTACAGGATGAGGACATTGGGGTGCTAAGAGGCACAGTGGCTTGTCCAGGTGGCATAGCTGGTAAGTGGTGGAGCTGGGACTGCCCTGCTCCAAATCCTAGCTTTATATCACCACACTGCCAGTGACCCAGCTTCCGCAGCACCCCTCCCAACCTCTCAAATTCCTTCCTAGGAGAAGGGCACCCAGAACCCTGAGAGCAGGAAACAATGGCTGCAGGTGCAGGGGGAGTGGGCGGTGGTGGGGCCCCTCTGCTTCACAGAAGTGTATACTGGAAACCAATTTGGACTGTCCCCTTTGCCCACCTTCACCTTCTGGGAAGGGGAGGGGGCAGGAATTAGCATTTGACATCAGGGAAGCACCTACTGCCAGCCCTGGGTTGGGCACTTGTAAGATGGTAGTTGACCCAGGGCAGGGCAGGTAATTTCAAAGTTCTCTGGTGTTTGAACCAGCTGTATTTGTAGAACTGGTGCCCTGAGCGTGACAGCCTCTATAGAGGGGATCCAGGGCTCTGCCCTTAAATCTTTCCTGCTTGGTACTGTCATTAGAGCCCACCCACCGCCCACCTACTGAGTTTCTAGAGAGGATCATGGAGGAGGAGGCTAATGAACACTGTGGAAGACAGAATCCAGAGGGCAGTCTCCCCCGTGAATGATGAGTCGGTGTCATTCAATGTTCCTAGAACAGCCACTGAAGCCCTACTGTGTGCCAGGCCCTAGGGAACAAAAGGGACAATGAGGGGTCACTCCCCTTGATGCAGGTGGGGGATCGAGTGGAGCTGCAGGAACCATTGCCAGATTCAGAGGGCTGCCCAGCCCCCAGGATGGAATGATTAGCCTGGGGGTGGGGGTGGGGAAAAGGGTTTCCTGGAGAAAGGCTTATCTGAACTAAGCTTTGAAAGGCAAATCAGAATAATAGGCCTTCCTGCCCAGATAACCACAGGATTAGTGTGAAAATCAAATGAGACAATGGAGAGAGAAAGTGTCTTGTGACCTGATTTTTAAAAAGCCAAGACAGTTTCAAGGTCCCTGTTATGCTTCCACAAGTGAGGAAACTGAGGCTTCTGATTCTAGCACTAGGTTTTGGGTCCTCTACACTGACTTCTCCAGAGAGTGAATTCCATTGTAAAACTGGTTTTCCTAGTATCCTGTTTATGAATGGTAATACAGAGTGGGAGTCTTTTACACTATAGTATAAATTAGCGGCCAGCCTGCTTTGCAAAGAGACAGCAAAGAACAGGGCTGTGAGGGAAATGTAAAGTGGAGAGGGAGGTTGGGTATGAAAAGGGACAATTTGGGAATATGTAAGGCTTGAGTGGAGGAGGGCTATTAAAAAACCCAGATGATGAGGGACAAGAAGCGAAGAGATAGCTCAGGAAAGAGAGTGAGAGTGCCAAACACAAACTTTACTAGATTATCAAAGGGCTCGGTGTCCAGACTCTTCTTCTTCAGGATGAGAAGCTGAGCCTGGTATTAAATTGTATACGCTCTCTGAGCTTCCAGCTCATCCGAGCACTGCTCTGGGAGCAAACCAGTCCTCTATCTCCATTTGCCTTCCTTGTGTAGAAGGGAAGAATAAGTGAGAATCTGAGATGATCATTCAGGCTTCCTGGGCCACCCTTACTCCCATCCTGAATGGGGTTTAAAGAGCCTTACCGGATTTCTTTCACCTGTTGGCTAGAAACCATACGATCCAGTGGATTCTCATTCATTATGTGAAAATGCTGAGTCTAGAACCTCACCTTCAAGTTAAATGGATAATACATTTTTTTAAATATATGATGACTTCCTTCGCTCCACCCTCCATCCACCTACATCGTCAAGCCATGGAGAACAAACTCAGAGAAAACAAAAAAAATATAAAGAAGAAAATTAAAATTACCCATTATCCCACTCCCTAAGTGAAAAAAAGATGGTTAACACTTTGATGTATTTCCTTCCAGTCTTTATTCCATATGTACATGTATGTATTCCACAGAGCACCAGACCATGTAAAGGTTTTCTTTACGTGCAACTTCCTGCCTCCTAGGAGGAGAAGGGAACAGTCTCCTTTCTAAAAAGCCCCAAGTCACCCACAGAAAGTCAGGTCTGTGGATCTTTGTGGTGGATCCCAGGTACCAAATCATTTGCATATATTGATCCTTCAGGCTGATTTACATGAACATCCCTGGGACGTTGACCAAACCCTAATCCTGTAAATACAGAGGCAGTTCCACTTCCCACACTCCCCACCAAGCTCTGCCTGGGGCTGGAAACTTGAGGATTCTTGTTGTACTTCACTCTTCCAGCTTGTCCCTGGCTCCCAGGGAGCTTAGCCTTGGTTCCCAGGGAGCTTGGCCCAGCTCATGCCAGTGTTTGCTGTGACCTCGGAGTTGGGGTCCTCTCTTATTCTCAAAATGAATGGTCTCTGTCCCGACCTGGTCCATGCAAAGCAGTTAGGCCAGTCACCTCCAATCATGCCTTACGGCACTCGTGCCCATCAATTCCATCTTTTAAAAGGTTGTGATGGGCAAACTATGGGCGTTAGTTGTTGATACTAGTAGCTGCCACTCTACTCAGGGCTAAACACTGTAGTGAGCTCTTTACATTGTGGTCTCATCTAAACCTCACAGCCCCTATAACAGGACATTCCTAGATCCCACTTTACAGATGGGGGAACTGAGGCTCAGTGATTTGCCTGAGGATACCTGGTACAACAGTCCAAAGCCATTGAGCTTCCCACTGCTCTCCCCTGCCCCAGTTATGCCCAGTGAAAAGCATGTACCGATGGAAATCATTGCTTATCCAAGATAAGACTGGGCTGCCACACCACTCTGATATCATTCCCACCAAAAGCAAAAGATCGGGCCTTTTCATGGACCCGAGTGACCTTATCTCATCTAAAAGCATAAATTCCATGAGACCATTTAAACCGTGGAAACAGCTCTGTCGCCTCCATTACTGCCTACAAGTGTGCCTTGGGAACCTCAGTTTGGAGACATCTAGCAAGGTCAGCGTATCTAGTCACTGGATTCCCACCAGGTGTTCAGACCCTTGGGGATCTCTTCGCCATTCAGTCAGTCCTTGGTGATTTATTGAGCATCTATGTATGCCAGGCATTACGTCCAGGACTGGGCATGAGGTACTCCCAGGGGCATGTGTGCTTTACTTTGTAATCACCAGGAAGCAGCTGCCGAGATGAAGATACGCATGGGAAAGTGTCCCTGGGGAGTCCTTTCAGTGAAAGGAAACAGGATTGGGCAGATCTGACAGTTCTCTACCAGAGCAAAGTTTCTCTTGAGCAAAGATTGCCCAGGGGAGGAGTCCGGCCTGAGATGGGCAGAAATGACCAGGCCCTAGAACCACTGCTGTGCTCAGACCCGGCCGGCCCTCAAAGGCCAAGACTAGAGACAGGTGAGTGAGGTGTCTCAGGCAAAAAGTAAAAGGTGTTTGCATGGTCCTGAGAGCCAGTACCTCCTTACATTTTGTGTCCTAGATGCCTTGCTCTCCTCACCCTAGGCCCCGCACTGGGGACCAGGGAGAGGCTAAGAACTGAACTTGTCAGCTCACTACACTCCTTGCAAGAGGCAGCAAGTACTTTCTTGAAGGGAGGTCTGCAGGCAGGTCTCTGTGTCTGCCACTTTCTTCCTCTCAACAAATATTTACCGAGCACCTCCTGGGTGCCAGGCTTTGGGGATGTGCAATGAGCAAATCAGACCAGGCTCTGCCCTGGGGACCTTCCAGTCTAGCACATCTCCCTGCACGAACCTGGTTATGTGCCCAGATTCCTTATTCTGGGGTCAGGGTGGCCACCTGTCAGGATCAGAGCCGACCTATAGCTCAGCACACGAGAGGTACGTGCACGCACGCAGAATCAAGGGGCTCTAGAAGGGTTGGGAAGATTTTCAAAGAAGCTGCAGCTTCAGGAGAAAGATGAGAGAAGCAAAGAGGAAGGAAGGGGCTTCAGGGCAAGTGGCCCAACAGGTAAGCAGAAAACCCTGGTGGGAGAAAGGGAAATTGAGTTGAAGGCTGAGCCTGTGTCTGGTGGGGCATGTCCCTGCAGGAGTGAGTAAGGAGCAGGTGACAGGGAGGGGACTCATGCAATGAGGCTGACAGCTGGGCTCAGGGCCAGGAAGGAAAAATTTTTTGCTTCCTTAGGAGCTAGGGGGTGGAGGGAGGAGAAAGGAGCCTGAAGCAAATCCACAGACCAAGAACGCTGGCTGGGAGAGCCTTTCAAAAGGAAGGAGCAGGCTGGCAAGGGGAGGGCAGGGGCCTGGGAGCCAGCTGAGCCCGGGGCAGGGCACCTGCCACTTCTATCAGTCATCATTGACTGGGAGCCACATGCAAACAATTCATTTGAATAATAAGAAGAAGTAGCTGTAACATTTGTGTAGCTTCATAATATCCCTAGGGCCCTCCACCCATATTGAGTCTGTTTTCCAGACCAGAAACCTGGGAGGCATGCTAGGCTCTTCTCTTTCCTTCACCCACTCAGTCCTCGGCCCCCAAGACCAGTCTACCTTTAGAAGACTCTGTGATTCCTGTCCTTTCCTATCCCCTTGGCCTCTGCCCTTGCCCGGACCACCCTCCCCTCCATCCCCTGGTGTTAACAGTCTCACCTGCCTGGCTCCCATCTCCCTGCCCCCTCACATCTATTCCATTTGCTATGAAATTTATCACAGCACTCTCTTGCCTAAACCCCATTGTCCTCAAGACAAAGCCCCGTATTCTTCCTTTGGCCTTCATGTACGACCCCTACTCTGCTTTGCAGCCACCTCTGCTCCCCTTCTGCAACTCTACCCTGCAGCTCTGTCATCCTCAAACTCACCCTCATGCCCCAGCCACACATATATACACCCCAGTGTTCTCTTGCCTCTGGGTCTCCCTTTTTTCTAGTTGTGGCAAGCAGGGGCTACTCTTCGTTGCGGTTCCTGGGCTTCTCATTGGGTGGCTTCTCTTGCTGCAGAGCACGGGCTCTAGGCGTGCTTCAGTAGTTGTGGCACTCAGGCTCAGCAGTTGTGGTTCACGAGCTCTAGAGTGCAGGCTCAGTAGTTGTGGTGCATGGGCTTAGTTCCTCCGTGGCATGTGGGATCTGCCCAGACCAGGGCTCGAACCCGTGTCCCCTGCACTGGCAGGCAGATTCTTAACCGCTGCACCACCAGGGAAGTCCCGGGTGTATTGGTTTTATAAAGGGAAAAGAAAAAGTGAAAAAACGAAAGAAGGAAGGGAGAGAGGGAGAGACAGAGACAGAGACAGGGAGAAGGAAAGAAAGAAAGAGAGAGAGAGAGAAAGAAAGATAGAAAGAAAGAAGGAAGGAAGGAAGGAAAGAAAGAAAGAAAGGAAGAAAGAAAGAAAGAATGAAAGAAAGAAGAAAAGAGAGAGAGAGAGAAAGAAAGAAAGGAAGGAAGGAAAAAAGAAAGAAATGAGGGAGGGAGGGAGGGAAGGAGGGAAAGGTTGACTCCTGTCCAAACTGTAAATCAAGCTCTTCACAATTCGGGCCCCTGCCCTGCCCAAGTTTCTTGCCTCACTTCTCTTCACTTCCCTGCACAAACTTTCTGCTCCAGAGAAAATGCAGTTCCCCAAAGCGCATGCTTTTTCCCACCCTTGAGCCTCTGACCCTGCTGGCCCTGCCTGGACCACCTCTGCTGGCCCTGCGGGTCCTGTTCCCTTCAGGACTCAGCTCTCCCGTGTCGGCTCCCCAGCCCTGAGAGAGGCTTCCTCCTCAGGGCTCCCGTGACATAGGCACACACCTCCCTGGTGGCACTCACCATGTTGCATGTTAGCTGTTCGCACAGATGCCGCATCTCCCTCCCACCAGACTGCGAGCCCCGTGAGAGCTGAGACCAGGTCTTACTCCTCTTGGATCCTAGAGAACAGAGGCTGTGCCTGGCATGGAGCAGGTACTTGGGTGTCTGTTGAACTGAACAGAAAGGCTTTTGACTCAAATCCTGCGCTTTATTCACCAGCACACCATTCTTCCCAGCCCTGCTGCAGCCAATGTGCTGCTCAGGCGAAGTTGGGGGCTGATCGTCCAGCCCACATGGCCCCCGTGGGGCTCCCCACGCTTCTCAGACATAAGGACTTCCCTCTGCCATGATGTCCCCCATCCCATTTTCTTGTGGGTCCTCGACCCTAGTGGACTGTACACCCTGGACAGGTACAGGAGATTCAGAGTCCGAGCCGAGAAGGGCACACACAACACTTCAGAAACCCCTCTCCTGGCTGCCCCCATTTCCACCCTCTCTCCCCGTAGATGTCACCACAGCCTGACACCTAAGACAGTAGATTCATCGTTGCTGCGCTAAATCTTTGCATAAACAGTTACATACACCCCTTGTGAATCTGGCTTTGTCAGCATGTTTGTGGGACACACCCAGTTGTGCCATCATTTTTATCACTGTTTGCTGTCCCATTAGAAGGATATCTTGTAACTCATTTATCCTTTCTGCCTTTCATGGATTGTTGGTTGTTTCCAATGATTGACTCTTAGGCATGATGCTGTCATGAACATTTTGGAACAGTCTTGTGGTGAGCAGACGTGCATCTCTGTTGGAAAGAAACCTAGAAAAGAAATTGTGTGGTCATAGGATAGGCAGGTAGTCAGCTTTAAAGATATCGCCAAGAGTTTTCTGAAGTGTTTGCACACCATTGATTTTTTTAAATACAAGGGAAAGTCTAAGCTTATATAACCCTCTGCATTCTCCCCCCGCCCATTTCATATACACTGTGTGTGGTTGTGCAGGGGCAATAGTGTTTGAGGGGAAGGAGGGGAACTGGGGGTTTAGAGGACAGGGCTGGAGGAGACAGATGTCCCTCAGCACTCTTTATTTACGCCTTTGGAATTTTGAAGCATGTTAAAGTGTAACGTAGTAACGACCTCTTTAATTAACAAAGAAGAAAGGGGGAAGCCCATGTGCAATTCAGACACATTCTTGGGGTCTTTGTAATAGCCCCTTGTTTCCACTCACCCCGGATCCCCGTCTGAGGGTGACACTCCCCACACGACGCTCCGCCCTTAACTTTTACCTAAATGCCAACGGTTATCAGGGAACAGAGAGCCCCTAGTCTGAGGGGGGAGGCACCGTCCCCATCAGGAAGGAGCCCCCAGCACGACATGGGGAGCAGGGATTACAGAGCCTTGGAGGGAACAGAGGAGACAGAACAATGGGTGCGAAGAAACACACAGATTTAATCACGTTCCAGATTTGTTGGAGATAATCGGGAAAGGCTTGTTAGTTAGGAAGGGTTGGAAGGGCAGGATGACAGAAGGTAAGGCGAGAAGGGAAATACCACCCAAAAGCCCATGGAGGGAGGCGGTGGTGAGTATACGTGGACAGTGGGGTGCTGCCCCCCATCTCCTTCCCTCTCAGAAACTTCCACCACCCATCACCTCCCCGCCACAGGACCCCCCTGGACACTTCTCATTCAAGGACATCTCCCATGACCTACTCACTCAGGCCCGGGGGAATAAAGAGAGGGTCCCAACCCACCCACCCCAGCCCCCGGGACCAGGGGGGCACCTGCACCTCTACCTGCAGCCAAGAGGAAGTGGCTGCTGAGCTGGGCCTGGAGGAAGGAACCAGCACCTTCTGGCTGCATCTCCTCCTCTCCACCCTGCATCCTCTGAGAGGGGCTGAGAGAGGAGAAGCAGCGGGTGGAGTGTTGCTGTGACACCTGGCGGAGTTGGGGGCTGTCAGTCATGCACTCACTCATCCATTCTCCCCGTCAGTAAAGTCCTGCTGTGGGCCAGGCTCGGTGTAAGGAGCTGCTGGCAACAGGCTGACGTTGCTCTGCTGAGCTTGTGACTAAGACGGTTCCCTGGCTTGATGTGATATTAGAGACTGCAGCAAGATCCCCTCCCACACGGGGCTTTCCCTCTAGCTGGCCTGAAATCCCACCATTATTGCTGCTTAACTATAGATCGGAAGTGGATTGAGGGGCCGAAAGCCCCAGTTGGGGAGGGAGCACTCTTAGAAAAATAATTCAAAACGGCAATTTTTACAAAAATATATGACCCTGGGAGCACATTGCTGGGGTCCATCGCAGCCTGGGAAGGACCCCCATAAGCAAGGCAGATGCTGGAGCTTCTTGAGCTTTGCGGTAAACACAGTTCACTGCTTCTTAGAAATGCAGAGATGAATGAAAGGAACCCATCCTCAGGATAAGGCTCTTGGAAAGGTGCTGGGCACTAAGGAATGGCATTCGGACAGGTCAGGAGGGGCTCCAGGAGGGGCGAGGCCCAGAGAAGAGGGTGGACGGGGAGGTGCCGAGGCTCCTCCCACACCTGGCTGACCTCCTCCCACCTGCATAGGCTCTGAGCACAGTCTCAGCTCCCCACGGAGAATCTGCCTCCCTGTTGCAGCCAATGGGAGCCTCTCTTCCCCTTCCCAGCAGAGTCGGGGAGAGTGTGCTGTAAGCAGAAATGTGGCCCAGTTTGAGCTCCCCTCACCTGGGGGTTCCTTGAGAAGAGAAAGCAATGCCCCCCCTGCGGGAAGATGGGCGGGCTGGATCTACACCAACCCTGGGTGGACTTTCTGTCTCTGGGTATCAGTCTTCACTCTGGTTCAGTGCAGAGGTTGGGATAAATCAGCTTATACCAGCCAAAGGCTTGTGAAAGTGCAAGGTCTCCCAAAATCTTCCTAGCCCAGGACTTTTAAAGGAAATGATGGTGTCTATTCCATCTCCAACTCTTACTATTTTAATACATTAAATAATCATTTTGGTCACCCTGAAGGCCTTTCTAATTAGGACACAAAACCTAGAAGTCATAAAATAGAAGCTTGATAAATTCCACTCCAAAAAATTATATATATATATATATATATATATATATATATATATATATATA